>NC_136067.1:1642938442-1643538442 GCF_964261635.1 Lissotriton helveticus
GCTGTGAAATATTTTTTGGATAAGAAACCCTTGAAATTTGCAATGCATAACAAAATGCTGTTGGAACTTATCCAATTTTGTTTGTATCATAACATCTTTATATTTCAGGATCAGATATACAAACAATTGTCTGGCACAGCAATGGGTTCCTGCTTCGCCCCCAGTTACGCGAACTTGTTCGTGGGCTGGTGGGAGGAGCAGGAAGCCTGGGCCCCACAACATGAGACATCCAACAGGAGGGTAATTGCCTGGTACAGGTACATTGACGACCTGTTCCTTATTTGGGATGGGTCTATAGAAGAGGCCAAACGGTTCGTCCAGTCACTAAATAACAATGAGTGCAATTTGACATTCACGGGGGAGATCAATAAGGAGCAGGTCAGTTATCTAGACCTACTAGTCACTATAAGGGATAACAAAATCTGCACCTCTTTGTACCGCAAGCCAACAGCGGGAAATAGCGTCTTGCACGCCACAAGTAGTCACCCAGAGAAATTAGTGAAGAGTATCCCTTACGGAGAACTACTCAGACTAAGACGTAACTGCACTTTAGACAGTGACTTTGAACAGGCTGCCCGAGAGAGCATTGAAAGATTCTCTGAAAGAGGGTATAAACATAACCTCTTAAATAATGCTCTCAATCGAGTCAGAGGACTCTCCAGACACTCTCTTTTTGAACCTAAGACTAAACCACATTTAAATGTGGAAAACCAATTTCGAATGATCACCCCCTATTCAGCAAACTCTTGGCAATTGAGAGCAATTATGCAAAAACACTGGCATATTTTAAAAACCGATCAGATCATTGGATCGGATTTGCCAGTTGCCCCTTTGATTACCTTTGGTAAGGCCAGAAGTATACGAGATCATCTGGTCCATAGTCATCTTAGCTCCACTAAAAAAAGCCCTGGAACCTTAAATGAAACTAGAGGCTTCTTTCCGTGTGGCAAATGCAAGGCTTGCGCCTTTAGTAGGCGTACATTGTCATACGAGGTAAGAGGATGTAAAGGGGGAAAGAGGATACAGAAGTTTATGTCCTGTCACACCGATCACGCAGTTTACTGTTTGATGTGTCCCTGCCAACTCAGATACGTTGGCAGCACAATCAATCCGGTAAAACTTCGAATACTCGAGCACATGCGAGCGATCGCGAACAAGGATTTTTCTTATCCAGTCGCGCGTCACTTCGCTATCAAGCATAACAGCAACAGGGATCTGTTGAGGTTCTTCTGTATAGATTATGTGGTGGATAATCCTAGAGGAGGAAACAGGTTACAGATGCTCAGAAGGCTGGAATCCCGCTATATTATAGATATGGAAACGAAGGCCCCTGGGGGGCTTAATATGGGGGAAGAATTATCAACTCATCTGGGCTAGGAAAAAGTTTTATTTGCTGTTAGATGCTCTTGAGTAGATGTCAGCAGAGCATGCTGACATCATTGGATCATATTGATGTACAGACAAACTTTCTGAATTCTGAATTGTGTTACATGTTTTTCACGTGGTTTATTTCTGGATATCTGGTAAATTATTGGGTCCTGTTCTGAAAACTGAAGCTTTGGAAAAAGAAAAAATAATTTGTTTGGGTGAGATAGAATAACCAGCCTTTGAATTTATAATGTGGAATTATGGTCATGAAGCATACTTAGGTATTGAGCAGCCTTAGTGGCTGCAATGCCGATCCACGGCGAGATTTTGACAGGCAGACCAGTTGGTCTGTAGTCGCATTGCACTATGTTGGTGCTTGTAAACAATGGCAGCGTTTTTGCTGCTATAGCCGATCCACGGCTATATCTTGACCACCTATTTAATTAGCGGGTCACAAAATACGCATTATGGAGTTTGTAAAGCGTTCACAAATTTTGATTTGTGTATCACCAGTAAGCATCATGGCCATAAACATTGAATACCATGAATAATAACTTTCATTTAGGTGATTTGGTTGGAGGAAACTACACACCCATTTTTGCAAAAGTTGGCAATAGACTTTACAAGATGGCGCTCATGATTAGATTCGAAGCTTGTCCTATGTTAATGTCTATGCCCGCAAACCGGAAATGAAATGATATAATATGCTGCCACTGCGCGCGTTTTCTGTAAAACACTGACGAAGGGAGCGTTCTCCCAAAACGCGTCTGTAAAATAAATACTGCTGCTGAGCTAAATGAACCCCGTGAGTGCCTTACTTTGTCTTCAATCCCGGCTGGGAGAATTTGAAGTGAGTGGAGCAGGCATATATATATATATATATATATATATATATATATATATATATATATATATATATATATATATATATATATATATATATATATATATATATATATATATATATATATTACCTACTGGCGGTCGCCAGTAGGTATATATAGTTAGGATTTTTTCTCTATGGGATTTTTGAAAATTCTATGTCTAATAACTTTGGCGTTTGTGGACGGAATTGGCTGAAATTTTCAGGAAAATGGCACATTTTGTTTCTGAGCAGCCCTTGAAAATTTGGGGGGGGTTCGTCAAGGGGGGGCCGAGAAAAAAGGGGGGTCCCAAAACGTGTTTTTAACATTGAGTTTTCCATAGGGCGGTTGGCCTCACTTTTAGCCCGAACGGCTGAATGGATTTGCACGAAACTTGGCAAAATTGTAGGGACTGGTAGCCCGATGTGCCTTTGCTAGGTCTCAATATATGTGCTCCAGTGGATTTTGAGAAATTAACGTTCAAAAAAAGATATATATCTGTAACAGCGGACCGGGCAGCGCTCCGGTTCGCGGACTTTTCGCGGTACGGAGCTTTGTGAAGCGAAGCTGATTGGTTCTCCGGCGTCTGTGAACATTCCAAACAGTCCGTAGCGGCCGCCATGTTGTCTCTCGGTAGGATCGAGAGACAAGAGGAGGCCAAAGCGAAGGGGCAAATGACCATAAGGGGGCATAGTAGATCCTCGCTGACCCCCTAGGTTTGAGGTGGAGGTTTTAAAAGGGCCCCGCGGGGCAAAAAAAAATAATAATAATAATAATCGAACGGCTGAATGGATTTGCACGAAACTTGGTAAAATATTAGGGACTGGTAGCCCGATGTGCCTTTGCTAGGTCTCAATATATGTGCTCCAGTGGATTTTGAGAAATTAACGTTCAAAACAAGATATATATCTGTAACAGCGCTCCGCTTCGCGTAACGGAGGTTTGCGAAGCTGATTGGTTCTCCGGCGTCTGTAAACATTGCAAACAGTCTGTAGCGGCCGCCATCTTGTCTCTCGGTAGGATCGAGAGACAAGAGGAGGCCAAAGCGAAGGGGCAAATGACCATAAGGGGGCATAGTAGATCCTCCTTGACCTCTTAGGTTTGATGTGGAGGTTTTAAAAGGGCCCCGCGGGGCAAAAAAAAAAATAATAATAATAATCGAACGGCTGAATGGATTTGCACGAAACTTGGCAAAATTGTAGGGACTGGTAGCTCGATGTGCCTTTGCTAGGTCTCAATATATGTGCTTCAGTGGATTTTGAGAAATTAACGTTCAAAAACAAGATATATATCTGTAACAGCGCTCCGCTTCGCGGAGATAAAATTATATCTGTATTACCTAGCTGTTGCTAACACCAGTTAGCGACGGCTAGTAGGAGATAGCGACCATCTTGGGCCCCACTTTGCATGTGAGTGATATTTATCACTAATGACATGCAAAGTGGGCATGCCAAGATGTTAGCGACTGGAAACAGTCGCTAACATCGCTATCTCCTATTATCAACTTTTGGAAATATTCGCGATAAGCGCGAATATCTCCAAAAGCTAGCACCTGCCCTGAGCAGTTCTTAGCCATGTTATCCAATGGGAGGTGGATAACATGGCTAAGAGCATTAGCTCGGTAATGCATGAATATCGCTGAGTTTTCAGCGATATTAATGCATTGCGGTCGTTTTTTATCGTATTTGCGATAAACCTTGATAATAGCAAGGTTTATCTGCGATAATTTCTGACGATGCTTAGCGGTAAAAAAATCGTTGCTAAGCATCGTTAGGGATAAATATCGCTTAACTTTGGTAATATGCCCCAACGTCTGTTAACGTTCGATTCGAAGGAAATCAGGAAGTGTTGAAAAACATTGTCTGCGCCATCTTGCCTTTTTTCAAATGCCACACTTTTGTCGTGCACGGCAGTCATTTTAGATGCCTTGACCAGACCCACTCTGTGCACGCTGTCGATCCTTAGCATGGCTCCCCACCCTCGCAAGCATCTCCCCCAGGCAGTGGTCACCCCCGCTCTCTGTCTTATGCATGGGTAATAAACCACCCCCCATCTGCGCTGCTCTTCCCTGAGAATCACACCCTGTGTCCGCCCGACACCTCCCTTTCGCCCTATTCACTACCGCACCCTCTGACACTCCTTTTCCTCTGTGTCCGATTGTCCAGGCCGGTCCTAGGGTATCAGCTAGCCCTGCAGATGTAGTTTATGGCCCCAGCTGTATTATTATTATTATTATTATGTGTTCTTATATAGCGCTCGATTACCCGTAGGCATCTCGGCGCTTGCCTTGGGAACCCGTCCTGGCTTCCCCAAGGTGAAAGCCAGGCATCCCGCCGCGGGGGGGCCGTAGTGGAGATTAAGCAGGCTAATGCCCAGAGCTGCAGAGTGTGAACCCGTGATTCGAGTAGGCACCGAAACGAGAATTATCAAGTCCGTGGATATTTGGGCTCAAGACCCTGCCGCGTCGGGAATTGAACCCTGGTCCCGGGTCTGACCTCTGCTTCAGGGTCTGCCTCCTCTAACCAGTGAGCCACACTTCTCCACTGTAAAGAATCACCCCTCTTCAAAGGAGTTATAGTAGATCAAGGCCCACACTCGATGAGATCCGTCACAGCAGACGCGTTCCTATTATCTGAAAACCATCCTGTATTGTGATTGGGGAGGGGACCGAGCCTGAAGCGGAAGATTCCAGGGATGACTCTTTGTACATCAAAGTTTTTACAATTATGTGTCACATTAAAAATAGATAGCACTCCAACAAAGTAGTAAGATTATAAAACTTTGATAACTTATAAATATATACAAGAAAACAAAAACAGTAATAACATATAAACATTTTTAGGGAAAAACAACGAAGTAGCGGTCGGCTGTGTGAATAGTCCCAATGCAGCACAACGTCCAGATTTCTGGCGTGGGGCGTCGCGGGGGGTGGGTCATCAGTAGCAAACTGTTGTGCGAATAGTTCCAAGGCAGCAGAACGATGGCACCAAGGTGATGTCCAGTAAGTTGCCGCACTGGTTTTGGTATCCTACAATGCTGCTCCGAATAACGGCGTGGGGCGCCCCGGGGGAGGCGGCGTGAACGGGCCTCTCCAGGTGGAGTCTCGTCTGTTGTAGTGGGGCGCCCCTTTACCGTTTCAGTTGCCATTCCGTCCGCTTTTGGTCCACTGTGTCAAAAGCCGCAATTCAGCTGAGTTGCGCCCACTCTTGCGGTGCAGCGATAGGCGGCTGTCACAGGACTCTCAAAATGGCGGCAGGCTGTTTCCTTTTTGGGCCTGGTCCACTGAAATGGCCCTGGGACACCTTGGAAATCGGACGCTTGTCTGCTAGGTCTTGGACCCCATTCTCGAAAGCGTCCCCTCCGCCTTGAGGATTCATCAAAAGTTTTGGGGGCCCCCGACTCCTGTAGGCTTCTGGTGGGGAGCGGCTGCCATGATTGCTCGCGGAATGACCACGACGGAGCTACAAGATGGTGGTGCTCTCATGCTGACGACAGCTTCAGTCTGAAACATCCAGAAACAAGGTGGGGCTTTCATCGTTTGGAAAAAAAAAAAAGTTTTCATCCAATGAAAAGTGTTGTTTTTAGGTCATATGATCAAGCCTTCCATCATTAGGAAACCAAAAGTAAAATGAACCAATGAAAAGTTTTATAAACAAGTCACATGACCTGTTATGCGGCATAGGGTATAAAATGCGGAGAAAATACGTTGGCACGTGAGGCGGCGTCAGTAGCGGACCGATGTGCGAATAGGCCGAAGGCAACACAACGCGCCAAGATCCGGATGGCACCGAGGTGGTGTCCAGCAAGTTGCAGCACTGGTGTGGACATCCTACAATGCTGAAAGTCGGCGTGGGGCGCCCCGTTGGCCTGTGAGTTTGCGTCAGTAGCGGACCGATGTGCGAATAGGCCGAAGGCAGCACAACGCGCCAAGATCCGGATGGCACCGAGGTGGTGTCTAGTAAGTTGCCGCACTGGTGTGGCCATCCTACAATGTTGAAAGTCGGCGTGGGGCGCCCCGTTGGCCTGTGAGATGGCGTCAGTAGCGGACCGATGTGCGAATGGGGCCAAAGGCAGCGCAACAATATTTTCTGACTAGAAGACACCACAAGGCGCTGAGATGCCAAGATTCGGATGGCACCGAGGTGGTGTCTAGCAAGTTGTGGTACTGGTGTGGCCATCCTACAATGGTAAAAGTCGGCGCGGGGCGCCCCGTTGGCCTGTGAGATGGCGTCAGTAGCGGACCGATGTGCGAATGGGGCCAAAGGCAGCGCAACAATATTTTCTGTATGGAAGATACCACTAGGCGTTGAGATGCCAAGATCCGGATGGCACCGAGGTGATGTCTAGCAAGTTGCTGTACTGGTGTGGTCATCCTACAATGCTGAAACTCGGCGTGGGGCGCCCCATTAGCCTGTGAGATGGCGTCAGTAGCGGACCGATGTGTGAATAGGCCGGAACCAGCACAAGGCGCCAAGATCCGGATGTCACCGTGGTGGTTTCATAGTTGAGAGGCACTTCATCTGCAGTGGGGCGCCGAGATCCGGATGGCACCGAGGTGATGTCTAGCAAGTTGCTGTACTGGTGTGGTCATCCTACAATGCTGAAACTCGGCGTGGGGCGCCCCATTAGCCTGTGAGATGGCGTCAGTAGCGGACCGATGTGTGAATGGGGCAAAGGTAGCGCAAGAATATTTTCTGAATCGAAGACACCACAAGGCGCTGAGATGCCAAGATCCGGATGGCACCGAGGTGGTGTCTAGCAAGTTGTGGCACTGGTGTGGCCATCCTACAATGGTAAAAGTCGGCGTGGGGCGCCCTGTTGGCCTGTGAGATGGTGTCAGTAGCGGACCGATGTGCGAATGGGGCCAAAGGCAGCGCAACAATATTTTCTGACTAGAAGACACCACAAGGCGCTGAGATGCCAAGATCCGGATGGCACCGAGGTGATGTCTAGCAAGTTGCTGTACTGGTGTGGCCATCCTACAATGCTGAAACTCGGCGTGGGGCGCTCCATTAGCCTGTGAGATGGCGTCAGTAGCGGACCGATGTGCGAATGGGGCCAAAGGCAGCGCAACAATATTTTCTGAATAGAAGACACCACAAGGCGCTGAGATGCCAAGATCCGGATGGCACCGAGGTGGTGTCTAGTAAGGTGCACTGGTGTGGCCATCCTACAATGCTGAAAGTCGGCGTGGGGCGCCCCGTTGGCCTGTGAGATGGCGGCAGTAGCGGACCGATGTGCGAATGGGGCCAAAGGCAGCGCAACAATATTTTTGGAATAGAAGAGACCACAAGGCGCTGAGATTCGGTTAGCACCGAGGTGGTGTCTAGCAAGCTATGCAGCTGAGTTGCGTGCGCACTTGCGGCGAATAGGTCGAAGGCAGCACAACAATGTTTTCTGAATAGAAGACACCACAAGGCGCTGAGATTCGGTTACCACCGAGGTGATGTCTAGCAAGTTGCCGCACTGGTGTGGCCATCCTACAATACTGCTCCGAATAACGGCGTGGGGTGCCCGAAGGGGGGGGGGGGAGGCGGCGTGAACGGGCCTTCCTAGGTGGAGGCTCGTCTGCTGTAGTGGGGCGCCCCTTTACCGTTTCAGTTGCCATTCAGCTGAGTTTCGGCTGCTCTTGATGGTACAGCGACAGGCGGCTGCAACAGGACTCTCAAAATGGCGGCCTGTTCTTTGGATTTGGGCCTGGTCCACTAAAATGGCCCTGGGACACCTTAGAACTCGGACGCTCGATTTTTTTTTCCTTTCCTGTACATGCAAAAAAAGGTAAATGCCCGGTACGTTACACGCTTCATCTGCCACGATGAACTCTCCAGAGGAACCGGAAAAAAACATAGTTATGGTAACTATACCATGCATCGTCATATGGAGAGGTGGCACCAATTAATTATAGTGCTGCATAAAAGAGAGATTTGGAGGAGAACCCCTGACCTGCTAGTACATTCATCAAAGAAGTGGCACTGACAGCATCAGAGGCAAGGGAAACGGTCCCAAATATTTAGAAGAACTTTGGAAAGATTAAAATGACATGTTTAGATTGTGGCAAATTAATTTCATGTGGACAGATGAGTGTTACTCTAATAAATACAGCATATGAACATCATCATAGTCGATGGTTGGTAGAGACATTTTGACTATATCCTGGACCTGCCCGTCCTCCCCCAAAATGGCACCGGAATAAATGGGGCTCGTAACTCCTTGTTGTGTACTGGTTGCAGAACCTTGAAATCACGAGATACGTATGCAGTTTTGAAGCACATGGCGGGCGGGGTCGAGAATTGATTGAATATTTCGACATCCCTATTGATATTAAGTTCTGATGTGTTATTGATTACTGTACTATTGAAAGTTCGAATTAACGTCACCCATGGTACTTGCCCGCAAATGTATATCTAGATAATTTTATTGTAACTGGCCCTGTCGTATTTTAATTATAAAATGTACGTCCACCGATTCCGTAACTGTTAGACACCTTAGTTCTTGCAACCTAATGGCCCGCCCGTTACGTTCCTCTACAGTGTAAATGTCTACTCATCATATACGATTACAGTTTGCTTCGTGGCCGGCCCACGTGGTTATAGGCTCGTATTTGTATAATGAAATTTTCACAATAAAGGTTTTTAAAAGAAAACATGGTAGTAGTATATACATTGGTAAAGTTTTTAATAATAGTCACTGTTTTAGAATCATTAAAAGGCAAGTGAAATAAAGCAGACCAATTACATGAAGGGTAAAAGGTATAATACGAAGGAACGCAGTAAAGATAAATGGTCAAGGGCTGTTGTGTTTTCTACTCCTGCAACATAAAGTGATCGATAAGAATCTCATATTCAGGCGTATCGGCGACTAAGACAGCAGGTCGACCCTCTTTTGCTCAACGGCTCCGTCATGGGACGAAGAAACGCTCTTTTTCTCGAAAAAAGAATATATTTTACTTGCAGGACAGTTGTAAATTTTCCGGGAAAGTACATTAGCCTGGAACATTATAACATATATTTAAGAAAAAATAATGTTCGGAAGTAATAAAAAGCGTAATTTTTAGGTCATATGACCAAGCCTTTCATCATTAGAATAAGAAAAGTAAAATGAACCAATGAAAAGTTTTATTAACAAGTCACATGACTTGTTATGCTTACGTTACGCGCTGCGCGCCCCGGATGACTTCCGGATGCGCTAACGCGGCGCGTCATATGACGCATTACGCGACAGCGCAGGTCCAGAATATAGTCAAAATGTCTCCACCAACCAGCGGTCGGAACACAACCCCTTTCAGCAGGCTAAATAGTTCTGTTAAATGACAACAGAAGGGACAGGCAACAAGAACCATCAGTCAAAGAGGGGAGGGCTAGTTCTTCTCTACCGGGTTATATTGGGGCGCTACCGGAACTGATCGAATTGGTAGTCTACAGTGTTTCTGGATGTTTCAGACTGAAGCTGGGGTTAGCATGAGAGCAGCACCATTTCGTAGCTCCGTCGTGGCCATTCCGCAACCAATCATGGCAGCCGCTCTTTATCGTTATTTTGGGCGGGGTGGGTGGCGGAGCCGAGCTGTTTTGCGACCATCATTGTGTGGAGTTCAGTTCATCTCACTAGTTTTGTATTTGTCATGAGGGGTTGTTCCTAATGTTTCTATTTTAGCGAGGTCAAAAAGAGATCCCATTAGTGGCCTACTGATTTTGCTCGATTCCTTTTCTTTTTTTTTTACACGATTTTTCGTTATCTGCAAAGACTAAACAGAGTATTGCGACTCTGTGTTTGTTTGTAAATAGAGAATGAACCAAAGAGAACCAATTCTAAAACAGTAAATACTTGGATAACAATCAATCAAATGGAGAGAGAAGCAGGCACGACGTATTACAACGGGGGCAAAGGCCTGCGTTAACTACCCTTCACTATGTGCAAAGAGAGAGTACTCCTAATAGAAATGAGGGGGGGGGCACCATTCAAAGCAGATCAGTGTGCATAAACACGAAAATGTTTTCACTAACCACGTACTTGACATTCGACAGCTTATGATATTTGCTATTAAAAAACCATTGAAATTCACTGAAAAAACCATAGGTTATAGACCATATATAGTTAGGAATTAGCATTTACAAAACCTTGAAAATTCACTGAAAAAACCATAGGTTATAGACCATATATAGTTAGGAATTAGCATTTAAAAAACCTTATTTTACTCACACAAAACCATTGAAATTCCATATATAGTTAGTTGCACTAACTATATATCGCGCACCCGCAATCCACTGCTGATGATGTCACATATTACATCATTCATGACATGGTCAGTGACATCACTGATGACATCACTGATGACATCTCAAATGACATCACTGATGACATCACTGATGACATCTCATTTGACATCAATGGTCACATCACTGATGATATCATTCATGTGACAATACAATGCATCTCCTCACACTTTAATATAACCTCTGTTACACCCAGTGTTAAATACAGAATATAATTTTTTAAACCATTGACACACCAATACTAGTTACTACATACGCACTCACTGATTCCTATGTCTACACACACATTCACTCATTCACCCATACAATCATTCATACATACAATCACTCATCTTTACAACACTATCATATGCACTCATACACCTATACAGACACTCACACTCTGCCACTCATCCATGGAGTTACTCACACACCTAGTCAGTCCTGTAAATAATCAATCACACTTCCATTTTCTAATCTATACAGTTAAACATAGAGTACCTTACATTTTCAAACATATACTAACACATACTTACTCTCTTATACAATCATCGATACAAGTACACATTGATCTGCACAGAGTCACACATCTCCCAGCCAGCCACACACACACTCAGTCTCCCATACAAATACTTGGACAATCAATCAATAACCCATATAGTTACTCATATAGCTACTGATCAACACATGCAGCAGTTTACAGAACAACATACATAATGATGCACAAATTAAGACAGTTTAGTCACTAACCCATGCACTCAGTGAGACACATTTAATCACTCACTCATACAGTCAGTCACGCACCTACTAAATCCTTCATCCAGACACTTATACATCTACTCATTCTTCAATATGTAAAACATATTTAAACTTTACAGAAACACACAGTCACTGGATGATGTCATCAGTGATGTCATTTGAGATGTCATCAGTGATGTCACTGACCATGTCATGAATGATGTAATATGTGACATCATCAGCAGTGGATTGCGGGTGCGCGATATATAGTTAGTGCAACTAACTATATATGGAATTTCAATGGTTTTGTGTGAGTAAAATAAGGTTTTTTAAATGCTAATTCCTAACTATATATGGTCTATAACCTATGTTTTTTTCAGTGAATATATATATATATATATATTACCTACTGGAGGTCGCCAGTAGGTAGTTATAGTTAGGATCGTTTTCCATAGGAAATCCGCAACATTCTATTGGGAATAACTTTGGTGCCGAATGAGGGATCTGCCTGTAATTTTCCTTAACTTTGCCTCGCTGCGCTCCGCTCCTCCCTGAAAGTTTCGGGGGGGGCATCCGTCAAGCGGGGGCCGAGATAAAAGGGGGGTCCCAAAACGTGTTTTCCCCCTGTTAATTTCCATAGGGCGGTTGGACTCACTTTTAGCCCAAACGGCTGAATGGATTTCCACCAAACTTGGCAAAATTGTAGGGACTGGTACCCCGATGTGCCTTTGCTATGTCTCAAGATATATGCTCCAGTGGTTTTTACGAAAATTTACTTTGAAAAAATATACATTGGGCTACATTGGGCTATATATATGTTAGAGCCCAAATGTAGCCCAATGTAGCCCAAAGATGGCCACCAGAGACAAAAAAAAACAAATGTAGCCCAAATATCCGCCAGATGTAGCCCAACTATAGCCCAATGACAGAATGTCCCAGAGTGTTCTAAAGAACAACTAGAGCGCTAACAGTCTTACTTATGACAAAAGTATGGCACACCTGAAGTCATCTTGATTGGAATAAAGTGTTAACACTTAAAACATTTAATTTGCAAAGGAACAAAATGAGGGGGTTCATTTTGCCATAGAAATTATGATTAGTGCTGAAGAAAGAAAAATTAGGGCACATTTTGAGTGACTTCTCAAATCCTCTTATATTTCATTAAAAAAATTCTGATATGCAGTCTCCCAAGATGGCCACCAGAGACAAAAGAGCCCAAATGTAGCCCAAATATCAGCCAGATGTAGCCCAACTATAGCCCAATGACAGAATGTCCCAGAGTGTTCTAAAGAACAATTAGAACGCTAACAGTCCTACTTATGACAAAAGTATGGCACACCTGAAGTCATCTTGATTGGAATAAAGTGGTAACACTTAATAAATTTAATTTGAAAAGGAACAAAATGAGGGGTTTCATTTTGCCATAGAAATTTTATATATATATATATATATATATATATATATATATATATATATATATATATATATATATTCACTGAAAAAACCATAGGATTCACACCAGTTATAGTTAGGAATTAGCATTTAAAAAACCTATTAAATTCACTGAAAAAACCATAGGTTTCACACCAGTTATAGTTAGGTGGAAATTTTACTCGCATAAAACCATTGAAATTCCCAAGTTATAGTTAGTTGGACTCACTATAACTTGCGCGTGCAATGCACTGCTGATGACGTCACATATTACATCACTTATGACATGGTCAGTGACATCACTCATGACATCACTGATGACATCTCAAATGACATCACTGATGACATCATCCAGTGAATGTGTATCTTTCTGAAAATAAATATTTTTTATATATGTATATCTAAAGGTTGATGGAAGAATAAATGGGTAAATAAATGTCTAAATGGATTTTTTTTGTGTAAAATTGATTGGTTAACTGACTTATTAAATGTATCTTAGTGAATACATATATTAGCGAGTAATGTTTAAATATTTAAATATCTGTATCTGTGTCTCACTTTGTGTATAAGTGGCTGCATGGGTTTGTGAGTAGCTACATGAGTGTGTATATGGGTTATTAGTTGTTTTTTTGAGTATCAGTATCAGTGTCTGTATGGTTCGGTGGGGGATATTACTTAGAGCACAGATGCATGAATGAGTGACTCACTATTTGTATGTTATGTTATGTTATGTTATGTTAAGGTGATTTATTGTGCGCACAGATACTCCAGCCAAGGAGCGTCCCGGCGCAAGGACAAGGCAAAACACAACACAACAGAGAATAAAGACAGAGCCACTAAAACAGGAAAGTTTTTATCGCCCTCCGAAAAGTCAAAAGGTCCTCCATCAAACGAATTTCAACAGGGAGGGAGTTCCATGCTGATGCAGCCACGACCCTGAAAGAACGGCCTCCCATACGGCTGAGCCTGAATCTGGGGACCACTGCAAGGGCCAAACCCTGGGAACGGAGACTGCGGGTGGGGACATAAAAGGAAAGGCAGCTCGACAAAATTTCCGGGCCGATACCTCTCAGAATCTTAAAAGCAAGACACAAGATCTTAAAGAGAATGCGCTTCCTAACCGGAAGCCAATGTAAAGAGCGAAGGACACCTGCCACAGAACTAAATCTGGGCAGGCCAACAATCGCTCTCGCCGCGGCATTCTGAACCCGTTGCAAACGGGTTAGTTCGGCCTGGTTAGCCCCAGCCAGGAGAGAACTGGCATAATCCAGGCGAGAGATGACAGTAGCCTGGATCACCAGTTGCCTGGTTGGGGCATCAAAGAACTTGAGTACTGGTCTCAAGCCCCTTAGAAGTCCAAAACAACAGGCCGCAGTCTTTTGTGTGTGCCCTACAAAGGAGAGGCCGGCATCCAACCATACCCCGAGATTTTTCACCTCCGACACCGGGGTCGGAGTAGGTCCCAGCTCTGAAGGCCACCATTGGTCGCCCCACAGCTCCACTCCCTTACCGACGACCATCACCTCCGTCTTTGTGGCATTAAGCTGAAGGCAATTGCCTGTCAGCCAACTAGCCACCGCCTTCAGTCCAGACTGAAACCTGGGGGCCGCAATTTCCGCGTCCCCGCTGAGAGTAACCGCCAGCTGTGTGTCGTCGGCATATGAGACCAAGGTTAGGCCCCACTGCCTAGCGACATCAGCCAGCGGTCTCACGTAGAGATTGAACAACGTGGGACTCAGCGAGGACCCTTGCGGAACCCCCATGGCCAGCGGTTGGTAGTTGGACTTGAAGGGAGGAATGGCAACACAGAAGGAGCGGTCGTCTAAAAAGGAGCGGAACCATTGCAACACCTGACCGCCAATACCAGTCTCCTCGAGCCGGTGCAGGAGGATGCTGTGGTCCACCGTGTCAAAGGCGGCGCTAAGGTCTAACAAAATAAGCGCCGCCGTTTGACCAGCATCCAACCTTGCCCGGAGATGTTCCACCATCACAA
Organism: Lissotriton helveticus; assembly: GCF_964261635.1. Lineage (NCBI taxonomy): Eukaryota > Metazoa > Chordata > Amphibia > Caudata > Salamandridae > Lissotriton > Lissotriton helveticus. The sequence goes on from NC_136067.1 coordinate 1,642,953,085, forward strand.
GTAACGCGGTTTCCGTACTGTGCCCAGCACGGAATCCGTTTTGTGTGGGATCGAGGGCATTGGTTCGTGCCAAATGCTCAGACAGGGCCAGATTGACGTGGGCCTCAGTAAGCTTGGCTGGCCAGGGTAGCAGCGAAATGGGGCGGTAACTTTCAGGCTTAGATGGGTCCAGAGTGGGCTTTTTAATAATTGGGGACACCACAGCTTGTTTCCACTTAGCTGGAACTACTCCCGTTTCCAAGGACAGATTGACAAGGGAGCATATAACTGAACGCCCCATAAAAGCCTGATCCCGAAAAAGAGCAGGCCTTACCGGATCGGATGGGGATCCGGATTTAACTTGCAATGCAAGTTTGTCAAAGCCGTCCGAGGTGAGGGGGGGGAAAACAAGCAGAGTAGTCTGATGGTGAGCCCCATTGATACTTTCCTCACTGTGCCCTGTACCAGAAAATGTCCGATAAATGGCTTGCACCTTCCCTAAAAAGTAGGATGCGAGGGATTCACAGTGGGAAAGAGAGCTTTCGGTCGTAGAGGTGATCCGCTTCGTCGTAAGATCTTTAACGGCCTTAAAGATGGCTTTCGACGGATTAGAACTGTTCCGGAATTCAGCGGCATAGAAGGCCGCACGGGCTCGGCAAATAGCTCGATGGTATAGCTTAACGGACCTGGAGTATGCGGCTTTTAGGTCAGCCCCATAGGTCTTCCTCCAAGCCCTCTCAGCCCGTCTACAGGCACCCTTTAAAGCCCGAAGGGCGCCATCGTACCAGGGGCTCGACTCTCGAGAATTGATTTTAGTTGATACAATAGGTATCAGAGAGTCCAAGGCCCTGGTGATCCAAGAACAGAAGAGGTCATACCCCTTTTCTACATCCGTCAAAGGGCCGAGCGGCTCCTCTAATAGAAGACGATGAAAGTCTTCTAACCGAAGCTTTTTCCAAGCCCTCTTCTGAACCCGTCTAGCCGAAGAGATGGAAGGGGTGGCAAAGACAGGGCATAGGATGGATACCAAGAAGTGGTCTGTCCACTCCACCGGTGAAACAGAAGTAATTTGAATCCCCGGCAGATTAGTGAACAAGGGATCCAAGATATGCCCCCCTGAATGGGTAGGCTGGGAAACCATCTGAGGGAGTTGAAAGGCCTCCAAGTCAGAGGAGATGGAACGTACCGTCAAGCCAGAGAGGGTGTCGAAATGCAGATTTAAATCTCCCATGATAGAAAAGTTGGCACAGTCTGCAGCCAGAGGGCCAACTATATCAGGGAAAGCATTCCTAAACACCACATCACTGCCGGGTGGCCGATAAACGACCATACCGGACAGGGTAAACTCAGGGCTGACGGAGACCTTGAACAGGGCACTTTCACACCCAGAGATGCTTAGGGCAGTCCAGACACAGGGATAGATAGATTTTACCACTAAGGCTACACCGCCACCCCTACCCCGCCTATTCAAGGTGTACATCGAATAGCCGGGTGGGCAAGCTAGATTAATGATAGCGGTGTCAGCATCCTGTAGCCATGTTTCAGTCATGGCAAATATATCTGGAACTTCCTCCTCAATGAGGTCATAGATGTTCTGGTAGTGTTTCAACACCGACCTCACATTCAAGTTCAAAATCTTCAGGGCAGTAGGGATATCGGCAGTACGGCAGGTCTCCGAAGGCAGAATCCCTGGGAGAGAACGCGGAGAGTCAAGAGCCCACCCATTACAAGGGCAATGGTATGGGCCACGCAATGGGTGTACCGGTGGAAGGGTACAACAGCAACTTACCTGCCCAATGGCCAACAGGCAGTCCCGTGTGTACGCCCGCATGATGGACCCCGGCGGAGTAATAGTTGAATAGACGAGAGCCAGAGCCAGCCACGTCCAGCACGTCCTGTCGCGGACGGGCGCAGACGGGCAGGACTCTGGCTTGACTCAGGCGCGAGTCAGGCGCCACCGCTACGCGTCACGTATCATGTATTTTGAAGACAGAATGTGTGCAAGACTGTATGGGTGGATGATTGTGTGTATGGGTGGGTTAGTGAGTATGTGTTTTTATAATTGATTGTTTAAGAGAGTAAATATGTTTCCGTTTCTGTAGAAGTATGTGTAGTGGTGTGTATATAGCAGTATAATCAAGTAAATGTTTTTTTGATAGTTTATTTGCATGTGTGAATTTGTGTGTGAGTAACTATATGGATGAGTATTAGTGTGTAACAGGATGCATAGGTGTATGAGTACATATGATGAGTAAGTACATGCATGAGTGACTATATGGAACTGTTGGTGAATGAGTGGATGTGTATGTAGATGTTGGGATTACCTAATAAGTTGTTGTAATTGGTATTGGTTTCTCCTTTAAGAAAATGTTAGTTTCTATTTTTGAATGTGTGTGTCAAAGTTTATTTTATGCTGATAGGAGGTCTGCCACTTTGTCACAAGGATGTTGTCATCAGTGATGTCATTTGAGATGTCATCAGTGATGTCATGAGTGATGTCACTGACCATGTCATGAGTGATGTAATATGTGACGTCATCTGCAGTGCATTGCACGCGCAAGTTATAGTGAGTCCAACTAACTATAACGTGGGAATTTCAATGGTTTTATGCGAGTAAAATTTCCACCTAACTATAACTGGTGTGAAACCTATGGTTTTTTTCAGTGAATATATATATATATATATACATCTGTATTTCTTAATTGTGTAGCAGAACCTGTAGATTTGATGTTGTGTCATGTGCATTGTAATGTTAATCCTGCAAATGAGAATCTTAAGAAAATCATTTATCATTCGTTATTCATCAGATCCGAAACAACCCGTTTGATCTTTGCAGGCATTAGGCAGCACAACATTTTGTAATCAAGATATACCATACTATAATTTCGTATAAGACAAAGTAATGAATAATTACCTTAAAAAACAAAACCTTCAAGCTGTATGGGCCACGCTTCAGCTGTATGCAGATGTCTGGAGGTGTGTGTTTAAACTCTGTTTGGAGGAATGTAGTCTCAAACATGATCTTTTGGGATTCTAGAACATAGTCCACTATTCTGTTTTCTTAATGCACATTCTTCATTTCGATCTTTTCATTAGTTAATGGGTTTCCTCGATTGGGTCAACTCATGTGTCACCCTGCATGGCAACAGGCCTAGCACTTTCTCAAGTCAGAAATCATATACATACAGTAATTTGTATTTGTTGAGATTAAAAAAAGGTATTTATTCATCTATAGGCCAAGGATGTGCCTTATGATTCACTCCAAATTTTCATGTAATGATCTTTGCAAAACTGGTAAATTCACAGTATACTTAAGAGGCATTTTTTTTCTTAGCAATACGTGATTTTATGTACCGTTATGGTGAATAGTCACAGTTTTGAGGTATGTCTAGTGAGTTGCTAAAAGGTTAAAAAATTTAAACAGAAAGGTGTCAATCGACTACATCAAAAAGCACTATGTGGCCGATTTTGTTCAGCAGACCTCCACTGACACCACAGTAACTGCAGATTAGACCAGTATGCCCTCTCCCTATTCTGGAATTACCTGAAGAACAGTACAGCTGCATTGAAACCATGGGCCCCATTCTGGTATGTAGTCACCTTTACACCTAGCACCAACTACATGTTATGTTATGCTAAGGTATTTGCAAATGCATGGCTGCCCCAGAAATTGGGCATACCAGCGCTAGTGAGAACAGGTCCACGGACATATATAGACGGTTAGACATAGAATAGCCAGGTAACATCAGGGAATGAATTGTCGGACGTGGTGCAGACAAAATCTTCAACAAGTGAACCTGCTGTTGCTGTTTCGATTCCTACCCCTGCAACTGCAGTTTATGATGCACCACCAACAGAATCGACATAAGTTGAAAATTATATCGCTGCAAGAGATTGCATTATATGAAAATGAGTCTGCTCCAGATCTAGAAACTGAAGAAGTACAGGAAAAACAAGAAATAAACATCTCACCAATTAATCAATGCTACAGGTGGCTTCTTGATAGTTCTCTGACAGTTATATTTGTCTGCCCTGTTCATACATCTATATTGCTACTGCAATAATAACAGTCGTTATGTAGATTGTAAATGGTGATCATTATTTTGTTTTTAGAACATGAGAATTATACTCCTAAAATATTGAGGCCATTGCCAGTGGTTCAAGATTCACATAGTCAAAAGAGATTATCATGCTGTTAATATCACTGTGTGGCCTGTGCTTGCTACTGTTAATTGGGAAAATGTTCTTTATAAAAATGTTATGCATTGCTGAAATGATCCTGATTCCTTATGTAATGCTTAGGTGGTTTGTGAGTTACAGTCCACCATGTTCTTATTCTCTAGTTGGTATGTTGACTAAGTTTGCACTGTCGGAATAACTGCTAAGGTCATGTTCTGAATAAGTTTCAGAAAATGTATCACCCTAATTTCTGGAAAGTTGCACTGAAGTCTTTTGAGTACTCTGCACAGTACTCCCTTCTTTGTTCATAGAGAAAATAGAAGTGGAACAACAAGTGGGGCAGTGGATGCCACTTTTATTCAGTAACAGCAGGCTAGAGATGTGTATCCACAGTCTGCACATTATGAACCAGTATGAGGTGGTTCTCCTTTCAAGTCTCCTCTTTATCACTCTTGTGTAGAGTGATGATTCTCACAGCAGGGTTGAATCCAGCATGGAATACCTACAAGAGGTGTAAACTTTCTGTACCTGGATATCATCGACCAAACTGAAAGAATGAAGCAAAAAAGACAACAACCAAGGCCTCACCAAGGGGACCCCCTTCCCCTTGCACAACAGAGTCAGCAGTCCCACCCTTCACCACTATCATCCACCAAACGGCGGTGTTTCAGAAGACTAATGAGCATCCCCTGGCTCACAAAAGACCTAACTGAATTTCTAAAGGAAATGTGTCTCCTCTTCCAGCACATCAGTGTCTAGGTCTCCTCCCTCCAGCTTTTGGAATGTCAGCAATACATCTCCACTGTCTGAGAAAACAACCTCACCTCCATCTTGTGCTAAGGGCCAGGATAGAGGTATTCAAATGGACCCCCAGGCCTCCATAAATCTGGTTCGCTCACATACACAATTCATATACCATGCCGGCTACACAAATAAACATGCACAACATACACTTGGGATGTTAGTGCTAGGACTCGGGCAAGTGCACAGAAGCAGAACTTAATATGAGTAGGCCAGTAGGCCTTCATTCCAGTGGAAATACGGCTTAACAAAACATCATAGGCTGCACCACCACTCTTCGTGCTAAACCCAAGACAGAGACAGTTGTCTGTGGTCTGTCAATGAGGGTATGCTTGGTGCAACCCTCCAGGTCACAGGACAGGTCCAGCACCTCACTCATCTTGAGGGACAGACTTAGTTCTCTCTGCATACTCTACATTAGTGTGATGTGAAGGCCAAAATAAAAAAAATAGAATACCAGATACATGCATTCATGTACTGAGGGCAGGGGATTACGACCATATGACATGCAGGGGACATTCATATAAGTTCCTAATTGCGAGTTTGGCGGCCCTGGAGCAGGCCGCTACCACCCTGCTCTAGGAAAGCCAAACAAGGCTGTCACCCGCCTGCCAGAGTTTTTCATGGTCTAGCGGGCAGGCGCTGTGGCGGTGCCTTTCAAAGGCACCTATGTATGCCGCGGGACCACCATAGCACTTTACAGCACGGCATGCGCTCTCAAGTCCATACCGTGCGGAACTGGGTTAGCATGCACACAGAGATGCACAATATTGGCCCCCCTGCATGCACCCCCATGCATGGGGCATGAGGGGGCCCTGTAGGGCGATCCTTGTGTCATGACTTCTAGTAGTATCATGGAGAAAGAACCTCCATGACACCGGTGGCGGTTCTGAAACTTGTAATATGCATGGTGGTGCCGCAGCGGCACTGCCAGCATATTGTGAGGCCCTAACTACTGCGGGACCGTTGCGCTGGTGCAATGGAGGTCCGACTACTGACGCTGTAATACGTCAGTCGGATAGCCCGTGCGGTGGTGGATGGACCACCACCACCATGCCCCTCCCGCCAGACTCGTACTCAGGCCCTAAGTCTCAGTGGTGTCTCTCAGTTTCTGGACTAAAATGTTGTCTTCGAGCTCCCAAGTGCTGAAACACACCACCTTGCGCAATGGCACTCTGTTACACACCCACAAGTTCCATCCACAAAAGAGAGTGGTCCGAGATCCATTGGACCAGAAATTTATTTTCCTGACACCTATATGGTAACAAGCTGGACATCAGAAAATCAATAAACAACAAGCAGGTCTGGTCTCGAGATTATTGCTGTTTTTATTTTGAGCAGACTAGGTCTCCGATTAATTAATTCTAGAGCACCTATGTTTTATTCACATATTTTCATACATTTTCATTTTCAAATTCCAACTTGTAGACATGTCTGAGTTTCGACACAACCAAGCACAAGATCATAAACAGAAAATCAACAATAATTCATATGTGTCACATCACAAATAAATTAATCAAAAACAATTGATTATTCCATAATGCATTGGTACACCAGAATAATTTTACACTTATACAGTCCTATTCTTTTTAATTTCTTTTTGGATTTAAGGACTGGTCTCACTAGAGGCTTATGCTCATATGTTTATTAAAGTGTCCAACGTTGTGGACAACACTCAGTTCATTGCTCGTAGTGAGTGAAAAAGTCTGAGTTTCTTAAGGAAAGCCGACCCGTTTCCAAACCCGTTCACGAATTCTCGGGTTCTTCCTCAGGGCATAACTGGGTACCTAATTCCTGATCAGTTTTTTTTTAGAACATTTGAGCTGGAATATAAACGTATGCTCATTGAAAGTATAGCGATAGATGCAGACTAAAACCGCTCCCTTAAATCATCTTTTAACAGACCAAACGGTGAACGCCCTGCATTTGAGCTGCAATAAAGAACATTACGACTCGAAGCGAGCTCTAAAACTCAGTGTCAAAGTAAGTGCATTGCATAAACATAGAAATAAAATGCCCTGCAGTTACATCTTCAAACAAACGTGAGACAACAGCTAGCCTCTGTCCTCTTTTTTTCCCCCCAGGCACAACGCGGGTGGAAAAAAGAAACAGTTTCAAAATATAGACGATATAAACGCCTTGAAGCGGAAAGGTAATAATTTGCCTCTTCCAGCTCAAATGTTCACATAAAAACTGATCAGGAATTAGGAGAAAAGACAAAAAAAAATGTTTTTAATTGACAGGTACCCAGTTATGCCCTGAGGAAGAACCCGAGAATTTGAGAAGGGGTTTGGAAACGCGTCGGCTTTCCTTAAGAAACTCAGACTTTTTCACTCACTACTTGCAATGAACTGAGTGTTGTCCACACAAGTTGGACACTTTAATAAACATATGAGCATAAGGCTCTGGTGAGACCAGTCCTTAAATCCAAAAAGAAATTAAAAAGAATAGGACTGTATAAGTGTAAAATTATTCTGGTGTACCATTGCATTATGGAATAATCATTTGTTTTTGATTCATTTATTTTTGATGTGACACATATAAATTATTGTTCATTTTCTGTTTATGATCTTGTGCTTGGTTGTGTCAAAACTCAGACATGTCTACAAGTTGGAATTTGAAAACAAAAATGTATGAAAATATGTGAATAAAACATAGGTGCTCTAGAATTAATTAATCGGAGCCCCAGTCTCCTCAAAATAAAAAGCAGCAATAATCTCGAGACCAGGCCTGTTTGTTGTTTATTGATTATAGTGTCCTGCCTGGTCCCATAGGACAACACACCTCCTGTGTGTAAAGGACATCAGCAAATAACATCCTCAAGAAAGAAATGGTTAACCCCAGTAGTAGAAAAATTGTCATTAGGATAGCTCTTTCTCTGTATTTCTGTCAAGTAAAATAAATACCACTTTTGGTGCCTATTCAATATCTTTGACACCACCATCACTTTTAGCATTGTATTATTATAATATTATCATGCTGGTTAGGGGCAACAACTTACACCCCCAATTCTTTTTTTTAAACCATTACAAAACCAGCTATGACTATGCCAAAAGGCTAGCAGTCAATGCCAGACATATTGGCTTTGCTAATGCTTGTTGTTCTTAGATCTGGTGTTTGCCAAAACCAGGGACAATGGAATTATGCAATTCTGGGGCTGCAGCATTTTGAATGAATACACATTTATACAGCGCATGGCTACCAGAGGGCATCCCAGCGCTTAATGTGGCACCTTAGTCAATTAAGGACAGATCAAGGAAAAAGTTTTAAGCTGTTTCCTGAAATTAAAATAATTTGATTCCAGGTGAATATGCTGGGGAATTCGGTTCCATAACTTACCTGCATTGTATGAAAACCGCCGACCTCCTGTTCGTGCACGCTTAATCATAGGCACTATAAGTAAGCGTTTATGGTTGGATCTCAACATCCTCTTGGGGTGGTATGGTTGCACCATGGATTGAATCAATAGGGAGCCTTTCCCAGAAATGGATTTATGAACAATGCACATTGCCTTCAAACTAATTCTATCCTGGATGGGAAGCCAGTGCAGACTGGTAAGGGCTGGTTTAGCTGAGCTGCGTTTAGGAATGTTCATTAGTAGGGGGGCAGCACAGTTGTGAACAATTTGCAGTCTGTTGGTAGTGCCCTGGAGTGCTCCCAGATAGACTGCATTTGCATAATCCAGCCGAGAGAGTATCAGCGTCTGAACTAACACTCGTCTAGCAGCAAAAGGAAGGAGAGGGAGAATCTTCCTTATCATCCTGAGAAGTCTATAGCAACTGGCTGCAACTTTACGGGCTTGTTCTTTTACGTCCAGTTTGCATTCAAGCTAGACTCCCAGACTCCTAATCTGTTTTTTTGGGACAGGTGGAGGGCCCAGGCAACTGGGCCAGCGAGCGTCAATACTGGTGGAGTATGAGTGCCCAAGGAGCATAAGTTCTGTCTTAGCTCCATTCAATTTTAGGAATGACTTGTCCATCCACTCAGAGATCTTCCCATAGGCTCAGATTTGTCCTGTTGACTGAGGGATACCACCAGTTGTGTGTCGTCAGCGTAGGTGATGATCTGGATCCTTCAATGATGCACCAATTCAGCAAGAGAACTCATGTAGATGTTAAACATGGTAGGACTTAATGAGGATCCCTGGGGGACTCCACGCCGCAAAGGGATCTGCTCTGAGGCAGCTTCATCTTCGTAGACACAAAAAAACAATTTTCGAGGAAGGACTGGAGCCAGTTCAGAGCAACTCCTACCACACCCACCTCCCTGAGTCTTTGGACCATGAGTTGGTGATTAACAGTGTCGAAGGCTGCGCTGAGATCTAACAATATAAGAGCAGCGCAGCCTCCGTCATCAATAATTTTCCTGGACTCCTCTATCACGGCAATAAGGGCAGTTTCAGTGCCCTGTTGGCATCTAAAACCTGTCTGGGTGGGGTGCAGACAATTGTTTTTTTTCCAAGAATGCCGATAGTACAGAGTTAGCATGTTTTTCAGCTAATTTGCTGATTCCTGGCAGCAGGGAGATGGGCTGATAGTTGGCCCAGTCCTCTGGGTCAAGATTTGTCTTTTTTAAAAGTGCCTTGACCCTTGCCTGTTTCCACAGGGGAGGCACCACTCCACTAAGGAGGGAGGAATTTATCACATCCCGTATGACTGAGGAAACTGTTTCAGGAATCAGATTTAGAATATCCGGAGGAGCGGGATCAACAGGAGAACCCAATTTCAATTGCCTAAGACACACAATTATGGATTTGCCGCACTTGCTACATAATCCATCATCTTATACATAATTTGGAGATATTAACCAAAACATTTGTTTCTACTCAACAGATCAAAAGTTACTAAAAACACTATCATGCATATTACCATGCAGTTACAGGCCTTATGTCTACCAGACAGTCAGTTGCTAATTGATGTGTTGAGGTCCTAATAATAATAATAATAATAATCTTTATTTAGATATTACACAGATATCTTTAAAAGAAACTTACAAAGTACACATTATATACAAGCTTTTAAAATTGGGAGAAAGCAAGCAAACGCTTCAGTGGCTATTAAAAAAATTGAAGTCTTCCTTATCCTGGACCTCCTAATTCTGTGACATTTTAAAAAGGAACAAGCAAGAACTTAAAAAGTTATGTAAAAAAGCTGTTCACCCCTTTTTAGTTACACTGACTGTCAGAATACCGCATGCATATCAAAGACAACTGGAATTCCTAAGGAGCAATTCGATGTATTAGACTGTCAGGTTGCACAACATAATATCATTTCGTGTCTCTTCCCTTAAGTTTTATTAGCGGGCCTCTTTTGAGTTAAGGAAACGGTATGCTTGTAGGATAAAAGTTGTTAATCCTAGATTTAAAACCGTATTTTCAGAGTTCAGAGCCACGATAATGGCTTGCCTACATGTCCGCACACCCAACCTATTCCATTCTGCTTTGAGTTTAAGCTTACGCTGGGAATTAAAGGCTGGGCAGAGGCAAACCACATGTAACAAAGTTTCAGATGCCTTACTACACCCTCTACAGGTTAGGTCATCCGCCGTTCGTCGCCAAGAAGGCAAATCTTGCAGGAAGCGCCAGTCACCCATTCTAATTGCCATTAAACTTTGTTTTATGTACAATGAATATGTGCAAGGCAGATAGGTGGACGGTGCTACCCGCTCGTAAGAATTGACAAGGGCCCAAACATGCCTACGTTTGGAAAAGAGTGCTTTGTCTATTGCGAGGGAACTAATTCTCACACATTTTTTAATGACTGTTTTGAATGCAGTCCGACTGGGGTTGAGAGCCCAAAGGTCGCTCGCCGACAATTGATTAATATAATCCTTGAAAAGTCGACCAAACGCACCTCCTGGATTTTTCTGGGTAATTTCTAGCCAGACTAAGGATTCCAGTGTGCCAATGTCCGCCTGTCTCAGTTTGTGGCAGAGGTTTAAGTATGAGCCGATGTTAGAGGCCTCATAATTTAATAGCCCAAGCTCTAGTCTTACCTGAGCTGCAGATGCAGAGTTTGGGAGATGGAGTACTTTTTTATAGATTTTTGTTGTGTGTCGATTTAAGGCAGTGTTTAATTTGCCCCTGAATAACTCAATTCCATATGATAGAGTAGGGCCAATTTTTGCTCTCAAGACTTCTAAGAGTGGCAGGAGAGTTGGGCCAGAAAGATTTTTTTTGAGATCTTGGCTAAAGAGACCGCAAGGGTCATAGCTTTAACTGCTATCTCGTTCCGATGTTTGATGAGGTTACCCCTAGAGTCCAGATGGACACCTAGGTACTTATATGATTGACGTATAGCGAGACGTATGTTGTTATATGACCATCCTCGGCCCGCATGATATTTACTACCAAAGGGGACAACTTGGGTTTTCTTTAGATTAACCTCTAGTTGATTTATGGTTGTATAATGAGCAGTTTATCGAGGAGCCTTTGCAGCCCAACCCTCGTAAGGCTGAAAAGTGGCAGATCATCGGCATATAAAAGATTGCTTAGTGCCGTGCCTCCTATTTTTGGGGAATGACTGTTGGTTTCGTCCAGTGTAGTTGACAGATCTGCTATAAACAGATTGAAAAGCATTGGGGCCAGCACGCATCCCTGCTTCACACCTCTGGTTGTCAAGATTTTCCGCGAGAGATGCGTGCCGGACCCCAGCTTCACCCTAACCCAAGTATTCGAATGGAGTTAAATAATTGCGTCCAATAGTCTATCAGGAATCCCCCATTTCCTCAACTTTTCCCACAAAGCCGCCCTTGGGATCCTGTCAAACACGGCTTTAAAGTCGACAAAGCAGCAAACACTGATGTGTTGAGGTGTTAAACTAATATTAATGAGATAAAATATTTGCCCAACAGTGTTAACATATGTGATAATAGAAAAATAGTGGAGTAATACCGTTCCAAATTGTGCCCGATTTCGACGTATGATTTGCCTTTTCTTGACACAAGTAGAACAGTGCCAGTGTGCAGGGGACCCTCAAATCTTTATTCACGCAATTGGAGAGACTGTTTGAATGCGAGATTCGTAAATGGTGGGAAGCAACTTCGCTTCAAAATTATCTTGAGGTGCAACGCATTCCACGCGGGCTCTGTGTTTACACTGTTCCCGCGTACGTGAACCCGGACCCCTTATTACTTGATGAATGGGCAAGCTATACTGCCGAAATGTCAGGCGGTATGCTGAAGAATCTAATTAAATTTGTGTGGAGCGATAGATCCAAATGCCAAAAAGACATTGAAGCACTAGAGGCACTTATAGCGCAGGATCCGGATACTAAATCAAAAGTTGATTTGCGGAAAGGTATGAAGAAACGATTGCTCGCATATGAGGACAAAATAAGAAGACGTAAACAAACAAAATTCCAGAGAGACACCTGTGACTATGAACAAGGACGCATCCTGACATTTACGCGCAAATTTGATGCACCGTGAAGGGCACTCAGGAGCACAGCAAGTTAGAAGAGCGTGGCACTTCAAGAGGCAGCAGCAACCTCAGAATCAGATGTCACAACAGACACTGAACAATCAGGCGATGAGAGGGCGAGACCAGCTATCCACACAGTCCCATTTTCACGAGGAGTTTCAACTCATGCGACAAACATGGCAGAGAGGACCCAGAGGCAAGCCACCAGAAAAAAGACAAAAAAGACGCAAAATGGGGGCTTCAACAGAAGAGTACCAAGGAATAGCCTCTCAAACACGCAGCAAGAGGGGCAGCAGAAGATAACAACTACAGATGACCTTACAATTGCCAATCTAACACCATATAAATTAACTGAGAACGAAGAAATTGTTCTAGAAAAGGGTCTGGCATTCTGTCCATCTCATAATTTTGAATTTGCTCAGACCAGGATTGACTTGTTTCTTTTTACACGAAAATTAAAGCTTCACAAATTCCACAAAATCAGGAATATATCTGGTTCAATTAATAATACTGAAAGCAACTTGACACCAACGGATGGATAATCTAGCTGGGGAGGACCTAAGTGTGTTACAAATACTTGCGAGCCAACAACCCCAAGACTCGCAGGAACAACTAACAAGTGTGATAGTGTCTGCAGAAGACTTGTTTTAAACCACGCTCAGTATTTATACCCAACATGCCATATGACGCCATTGATACGTTTGAAGATGCAGTCAAAAATGATCTAGTCAAAATGAGAACAACCACCTCAACAAAATTTCAACATAAGCAAGCAAACCTAACAAGAGAACAACAATTTGCGTTGGAAAAGTTGAGAACCAACACAAATCTTGTATGTAAGCCCTCGGACAAAGGGGGGAATGACAAGAGAATTTTATTGTACTGAAGCCTTACGACTATTGAAAGACACAACATGTTACAGTAAAATCACCAAAGATGAGTATAACAAAAGCATCATTGAATATCATGAGTTGTTAGAAAAATGGGTCGCGCAAGGCATGATTGATAATAATGAACATAAATGTCTGATCTGCCAACAACCAGTAACTCTAACATTCTATCATCTGCCTAAAATTCATAAAAAATCATCAGTACCCACAGGGAGACCCATAATTTAATCGAAAGGCAGTTTGACAGAAGCAATGTCACAGTATTTGGACTTTTTTCTTAATTGACTTTGTCAAAACACTACCATCATACATCTGAGCACCCCAGATTTTATAAGGAAAATTTCACACATCAACTGGGAACCTGATATGTTAATGATTGTCTTAGATGTCACAAGTCTATATACATACATATCTCATCAGGATGGAATACATGCAGTGCAATATTTTCTACAAAGACATTCTTTTAAATTTCTGCTACATAACACCATGTTTATTGAATTCTTGAATTTCTGCCTCACTAACAATATTTTCCTTTTCCAATGGCAATATTACAGACAGATCAAAGGCACGGTGATGGGGACCTGCTTTGCCCCCAGCTATGCGAACTTGATCGTAGGCTGGTGGGAGAAGCAGGTCGCCTGGACCGATGAGAATCATCATTGGGTCACTTCGATTATTGGGTGGTACCGATACATTGATGACCTTTTCATCTTTTGGAAAGGTTCAAAGACAGATGCCGAAGCGTACATAGCACATCTAAACACTAATACAGTGAACTTGCATTTTAGTGGCCATATAAGTGATATCTGGTATAAGTGATAAAGAAGTGGACTTTTTAGATCTTAAAGTCTTCATAAGAGAAGGCAAAATTGGTGCTTCCTTATCCCGAAAGACAACCGCAGGGAACTCCATTTTAGAAGCCAATAGCAGCCACCCTAAACCTCTCAAAAGTAGTATCCCGTATGGGGAACTACTATGACTTAAGAGAAACTGCACAAATGATGAGGATTTCCTAGTAGCAGCACAAGAGTCAATTGATAGGTTTAATGTGAGAGGTTATACCAATCGAAATTCTACAGAAAAATCTTGAAAAGGTTATCAAAATCCCAAGATCACGTCTCTTGAAAGATAAAGTGAAGCCCATTGAAAGAGAGAAGAATATCTTTCGCTTTATAACGACATACACCAGGGACTCGGAGAGAGTGCAACATATCCTATCACGCAATTGGCACATCTTGTAATCTGATATTGTCATTGGGAATGACATACCAGATCACCCAAAAACTACGTATAAACGTAGTCGTTCCCTAAAAGTTCTTCTAGTCCAAAGCCACTTTGAATCAATACCACGTAATCCTAGGCTGGGTAATCTCACTGGGTTTTTCCCATGCAACAGGTGTAAAGCCTGTAAAAACAGTACCAAAGTAACAACATATCAAATACCTAGTATGTCTGGCTGTAAGAAAATTACAAAATTCTTAACATGCACCACACCCTTTTGTGTATACTGTTTAGTGTGCCCATGTAATCTACAATATATCGGCAGCACCATACACCCCACAAAGCGCAGGACATGCGAGGGCAATTGAACATAATGATCCGAATTACCCAGTTACAAGCATTTTGCCAGAGAACATCAGAGTAATCGCAATCTGCTCAGATTTTTCTGTTTGGACCATGTCCCCATCCAAGAACGAGGAGGGGACAGATACATTTGGTTAAGTAGACTGGAATACAGATAGACCTTCAAACCAAGACTCCTTTAGGTCTTAACATTGAGGAAGAGCTAGCAACCCACCTGGGCTAATTTAGCAATCTTAGCAAGCTGTAAATTAATGCAATTGCCCCACCTGTTCTCTGCTACTTCTGTAGATCCACATCAAAGAGTAATGTTTACAATTAGCACCACCACATGAAAAATCATGAGTTTTCATGCACTTCCTGTTAATATAAGTTGACAATCATGTGATCTTTAATGAGTTTAAAATTAGTGATTTTCACGTATTTTGAATTGCATATTGAAATATGAATTTCAGCCCATCCAGGGAGGGATCTAGTATGTTTGAAATTATACTGCAAATCGCGATGTATCGAATTAAGACATGTCTTTTTTGTATGTGTAAAAGATTCATTTTTAATTGTTGGATTGGTTTTGACTGTCCGATCCAAAAACATTTCTTTTGTTTTCAAAGTCAAGGTGCAAATGATTGAAATCTTGCTTTATTGTGTACATATATTGGCAATTGTGATGAAACTAAAAAAGGTCTTGGATTTGAAATTTAACTTTACACTGTATATATTATCACGTACTAGTGTTAATGGGAAACAATTGATTAAGAAGTATTAATTCCTATAATCACTGTAAATATTCATGCACGTAAGCCCATTCAGGTCTAAATATCTTGATTTTCGCTTTTTTATTCAAAAAGATATCACAAATTGATTTTGAATAGTGGTGCATACATCGGACACACCACTCTAAGATGGCCGCCAAAATTCAATGAATTGTATGTAGGCAATAGTGCATTTTTTGTGTTTATTCACTGGTCGGATATGACGTAATTTCTTAACCCAGATAGATTACTGAATATTGATTATTTAAAATGGCGGTCAATGTTTACGTGCGTTACCAGTTCGAAAAAGGCGCGAAGCCGAAACGCGTCCTGCTTGATATACGGCAATAAACACCATATAACTACTTCCACTTGAGTGCGGTCTATTCTTTTGTTAGACAAAGGAAGTTTGAGCTTGATATATATATGTAACCAGGAAGGTTCTCCGTCAACCGAAACAGCCGCTCCACGCCAACAAAGAACCACTGGAAATTTAGGCAATTCATTATTTATTTCCTTTCCCTCAGAGATATATAAATATATATATATATATATTATTTTTTTCACTCCTTTCTCCAGTCGGTTCCCGGCTTCTCCATGAAAAAGGCACGAACTCCACTTTATCTGTGCAGATTTTTTTATTTATTTGTTGTTAGTGCATAGCCGCCATGACGCGTTTCAAACCTGTTGGATCCTTGATCACATGACATACCATACTTTTTCTCCCAGTATTTATAGTGATAGGTGCTTAATTTTTACATAATGAAACAAAAACAGATTACCTGTCTGTTTTCCATACCTGTACACTCAAAGATTCTTTGTATTCTGCATAATGTCATTCTGCATGTGTATAAAATAACATCAATACATAATATGTGTATTTTCATTTTATACAGCCAATACATGTTGTTTCTTACTTATTATATCTGTGTAAATACATGACAGCAATATACTTATTTATTGCTTTACACACGGTGTTATTGCATTCACAGTTCTTACTATTTTGTATGTTATTTAAAATCATGATTAATAAAAAGCAAACCATCTTCAACCTTGTGCAAACTACGCATTTGGTTCTAAAAATTGTATAAATACATTATTATGTTTTTAAAAATTATATGCTTAAAAATACGCAAATCATGATTTCATATAATTTCTGTGCAAATTTCGCATTGTATGTAAACTTCACGGATTTTGTATTTATAGTTGGCTGGTTGGCTAGTTTTTTCGCAGATAACCCTAGTGTGCAAAAAATTGCTTTTGAAAGTGCTAATGCCCACTGAAAATCACCTATATCAAGTGCTAGTGTGAATAACAATTTTGTGTTGTTACATGAGCTCATGTATTACAACTACAAACAGAGAAAATATATATATTTCATTCCGGGAGGGAGGAAGACTATTCAGACTTCCTTATCCTAAAAAGCCTGAGCTTTCTAGATAGGATTATATTCTCATTATTTCATATTGTATTTTAACTGATACCTCACATTACTATTCTTAAACTTGATTGACTGCAGTTATAGCCAGGTGTGCAAATCTTCTGTTGTGTTCAGTCCATGCTGGGTTTTACTATCAAATTCAAGGATATATTTTGTTTTCAGCCGCCTTAACATAGCCTCCCTGTTTCCTCCTCTCCTTGGTAGAGGGATACTGTTGATTACATAGTACTTTAAATGGTCCAAACTGCTAGTATGGACCTCTTCAAAGTGGCGGGCTACCGGATAGTTCATATCTTTGTTGGTGATGGCTCGCATGTGCTGGAGTATTCTCTTGTGGACCTGCAGTTTAGTGCTTCCCACATACCGAAGTACACAAGTGCACTTCAGTACATACATGGCGAACTCTGACTTACAAGTCAAGAATTTATTTATGACTGTAGGTCTATCCTTGAATGTTGTAGTGAATGAGGTTTTATTTTCCCCTTATTTGCATGCCTTACATACTGAGCAGCGGACAAATCCTTTACGATTAGACAATCAATTAGTGCTTTTTGATATTTCGGGACTACTGCTGACCAAGTAGTCTCCTAAACTCGGCGCTTTTCTGAGAGTTATTAAGGGATTAGCCAGCATTTTGTCTCCAATTATTGGGTCAGTTTGCACTAAGTGCCAATTGTTTTTGACAATTCTCCTCAAGCTGTCCTTTTGTTTGTTATATGTTAGGATTAGGCGAAGACTACTTTCTGTGCAATATTGTGTGCTATCTTATTGTTACTAGTAGATGGTTTAAAGAGTAGATCTTTCCAATTTTTAGATCGCGTTTGACTTATTGCTTCCTCTATTGATTTCTCTTTATAACCCCTAGCTAAGAAGCGAGACTTACATTCACTCTGTGCTCTTATTAAGTCTGACTTATTGCTGCATATTCTTCGAATTTTTAGCATTTCCCCATAGGGTAGGCTACAAATTGTATGCTTTGGGTGGAAGCTACTTGAGTGCAAAATTGTATTTCCAGATGTGGGTTTGCGGTGTAAATGTGTTTCCAAGATGGTGTTAGACACATACACTTCCACATCTAGGAAATTTATTGTGCTTTCACTGATGGTATATGTGAGTTGGATATTCACATCATTTGTATTCGAATCTTTAATAAATTTCTCTGCACTCATTTTATCACCCTGCCAGATCATAAAGAGGTCATCGATAAACCAAACCCATTTGATTACTTTGTTAGATCAAACTTCTGCATACTAATTTTTCATAATGACCTCCTAGCTAAGCGAAAAACAAGCGCCCATTTCAACGCCCCTTACTTGGTGGTACACCTGCTATTGGAATAAAAAGTAATTGTTATACAAACAAAACTTAGTTAAGTCAATTAGCATTTTGTTATGGGCGTGGAACTCAATGGGTCTCTTTCCTAGAAAATGTTCCAATGCTCTCATCCCATCTTGGTGATGTATTGATGTGTATAAATTACACACATCCATGGAGATCAATAGATAATCTTCTTGCCATTGCAGTCCATAAAGTTGTCTCAGGAAATCCGTAGTATCCTGTATGAAGGATGGTAGAGTTTTTACTTGTTCTTGTAAAAAAAGAGTTTATATACACCGAAACATTTTCTGTAAAGCTTTGGATAGCAGAAATTATTGGTCGACTTGGAGGGTTGTTACTGTCCTTATGAAGTTTGGGAATGAAATATAGTACTGGCAATATCGGATGGTCATTTTTCAAGAATTTCAGTTCTTCATGATTAATTAATCCACTGCTTTTCCAAGCCAGTAACTTTCCATATAATTCATTTTGAGCAGTTTTTATGGCCATTTTATTACTTATTTTGTTGCAGGTTCGGTCATTTAGTTGTTTTAACGCTTCTTCCAGATATTGGGTTTTCGGCCAGATGATAACTTTGCTGCCTTTGTCTGAATTACGCACCACCACTGTCTCATTTACACTTAGTTTTTTGATTCATTGTTGATATTTCAGTTGATACACATTCTGCTTTTTCCTTTTGGCTTGAGTTTTATAGTGTAAAGACCTCACTTCTTTTATTAAGATTTCATTGAATGTATCAATAGAGTATCTTAATTAAACTGGGGTGAATTTCGATTTTGACTTGAATTTTGTTTTTTGGTGCTATGTTGATATCGACCCCTTGTTGTAGCATTAGCTGTTGCGTAGACTCAATGTGTATTGTTTCAGACTCCTCCATTTGCAGTTCTTGGAGTTCACACATCAATTTGACATCAGAAGCTGTTAGTGTGCTCATGATGTTGTGTGTTGATTCCGAAGAAGTACCCGCCTTATTTTTATCTTGCCTCAAGAGATGATACTTTTGTAGCTTTCGTTTTCGAATGAATTTGTATATATCCACCCGAGTTTGGGGGTAATCAAAGTTACTCTCTGAGGAATATGCGAGCCCCAATGCCAACAGCTGTCGCTCTGCTGCATCCAAGTTTACTGTTGAGAGGTTGATGAAGGAGTTGGCATATTCCATTGCTGGGATTATTGGCGGCCGTATAACTACTTCCACTTGAGTGCGGTCTATTCTTTTATTAGACAAAGGAAGTTTGAGCTATATATATATATTGTGATCAAGTCCGGGTTCCCCGGACGAAACGCGTCATGTTGCCGTTCCCAACGATGGAATAAAGCATTTTATTACGAATCCCTCGTTGTGGTCTGTGCCTGTGCTGGTGGCTGGTTGCTCGCACTACAGGATTGTGGAATCCTATATATATATATATATATATATATATATATATATATATATATATATATATATATATATATAGGATTCCACAATCCATATATATATATTAATCACCAAAGCATTCCCAGTACCGAGGGCACACTATCTCACAGCTGGTGCGAGTTGCAGGGACGGGCTTCCCCTGTGTTTTAATTCACCACCAAGAAATTATACTCGCACTCCTCCAGGGAATCATTTCAGCAGGTTTTATTTTATCATTGTGCCATTACAGCACACAGCATTTAACCTACGCGTTTCGATCTCACGATCTTGTTCATGGTTACAAACATTTGTCATTCTTTAGTTTCATTCTTTTATACCAGTTAGTCATAGCCGCACTATTATGATGCATTATGGTTCTGGTAGTTACTGTTCACCATTAAATTCATTAGATAATTCCATTTGTTTTCTTTTAGTGGCATTTTTGTGTGCATTTATCATTTTGCAGTCTCTGGCATGATGTACACAAACGTATATTTGTCTTGACCTGTTTCACTTTTCAACAACTATTTGTATTATATCCACAGCGCATTTGCAGTAAATCTCTCAGTGAGTCAAGTGGATATTCATTTGTTTTACATGCATTCCAACATCTGTTCTGTCATTGCATGTATATACCCGCGTGTTTACCTGTTACGTTGTATTATTATAACGAAATCAGTTTTTGCGTGCATGTGTGGTTGTATAGGGACTTAGGGCCAGATGTAGGTAATTCTATTTTACCGACTCATAAATACCGAATTTTACCGATTCGGTATTTATGAATCGGTAAAATAGAAGTACCGAGATGTAGGTAAATCCAGATGTGGATTTACCGAATCTTTAAAAGTCGGTATTTACCGATTCGGTAAATACCGACCGGTAATGCTCCATTCATTCCTATGGGCTTTGAAGCCCATAGGAATGAATGGGGCATTACCGGTCGGTATTTACCGAATTGGTAAATACCGATTTTGACAAGGGTGCAGGGGGTGTCACTTTGACACCCTCTAGCACCCCCAAAAAAGGTACGGGGGCCATGTGGCAGGCATACCTGCCCTAAGGGCAGGTCTGCCTGTCATATGGCACAGGTGTGCATGCACACATGTGCATGCACACCTCAATCGGTATTTCACCATCAAATTGAATTTGATGGTAAAATACCGATTTCTTAGGCCTTGTGGGACTCATAAGAGTCCCACCTACATATCAATTTTACCGATTCTGTAAAAATACCGGTCGGTAAATTTACCGACCAGTATATTTACAGAATCGGTAAAATTACCGATTTGCCCCGTTTCTGTCCTCCTACATCTCGGTAGCCAAATACCGGTCGGTAACGGCCGAATTCGGCCGTTACCGACCGGTATTTGGCTACCTACATCTGGCCCTTAGTGCCCAAAGTCTCTCACAATTATACGGTGTACAATAGATTTTCTGTTGTATGTTCATCAATATTGGGCAGATTTTTTGATATCAAGGGTGGATGTACCTAAAGGTGCACATAAAGTTATTCGTCGCCGTTCAATCCATAAGGGATCTTTGTTTTAAATCGAATGATTAGTCTAGATTCAAGACGGCGTAATGTCATCAGTCTGTTCCCACCTCTCTCTTTTATCGGCACTGTTGCCAATCCACTGTAAGTAATGTTCTTCCATGTCTTTTTTTCTTCATGGGTCAACATGTGTTTGGCCATTGCGTAACTTAGGTCACGATTTTCTATTAATCGAATATGTTCCAATATTCGTTTGTTTAAAGAGCAAATAGTGCTTCCGATGTATCTTTTACCGCAGAAACATTGTAATAGGTATACCACATGCGTTGTTTTACAGGTGATTGTACTTTCCACATTAAAGATTTTTCCTTTGGGATCCTTTAGCTTAGATAGATTTCGTCCCACTTGACAAGCCTTACATTGGCTACATTTGGTGAAGCCACTTTTTCTTCCTTCTAGCCAGTTATTTGATTTTTTCTTTTTCTCAAAATGGCTTTTGACCAATTTGTCCGACAGGGATGGCGCTTTTCTAAATGTCATTTGTGGATGTTGACCAAGTTCTTTACCGAAGTCTGGATCTTTTTGCACAATATGCCAATACTTTTCTAGTGTCTTACGTATCTTGTGGCTCTCTTTAGTATGTAAATGTAAATGTAAATGTAAATGTAAATGTACAGGAATTTATATAGCGCAAATCACCAAGCGGTTTCTAAGCGCTTGCTTAGGGAACCCGTCCTGGTATTCCCCTGTGAGATAACCCCGGCAGGGTATCCGCAAGGTGAAAGCCAGGCATCCCGCCACGAGGGGCCGTTGTGGAGATTAAGCAAGCTATTGCCCAGAGTCGCAGAGTGTGAACCCGTGAATCGAGTAGGCACCGGAGCGAGAATTGTCAAGTCCATGGACATTTTAGGACTCAAGACCCCGCCGAGCCGGGAATTGAACCCTGGTCCCGGGCTGACCTCTGTTTCCAGGTCTGCCTCCTCTAACCAGTGAGCCACACTTCTCCACATGTATATGTAAGTATCATTCTGATTGGTTCCCTTGTGGTTAATTCTTTTTGTATTTTTCTTTTCGGGATCAATGTTTCATTTCAACTTTTTTCTCTTGCTCTCTTTTCACCTCGTTGAATATCACATTGTTTATACCCTCTTTTGCTGAATCTGGCTGCTGTTTCTTTGAATTTGATATTCATTTCTCCTTGGTTCGAACAATTCCTTTTCATTCTGATAAATTCACCATAGGGTATATTCTTTTTCAGCGCCTCAGGATGAAAACTCTGTCCATGCAGGATACTGTTCGTAGCAGTGGCTTTTCTGTGGACTGTTGTTTCCAGCTGAACATTATTCACATAGACTTTCGTGTCCAGGAATACTATTTCACTAGTACTTATACAGTGTGTACATTTCAATCCCACCTCGTTGTTATTAATGATTTCCATATACTCCAGGAACTCATTGTTTGATCCATTCCATATTATGAACAGATCGTCTATAAATCGTAGCCAGAGAACCACTCTGGCTACGTACTGGTCATTTCCTTCTCTCCAAGCTACCATTTTCTCCCACCAACCCATCACTAGGTTGGCGTAACTTGGAGAGAAGGAAATTCCCATTGCTGTGCCACAGGTTTGCGAATAATGTACCTTATTAAAAAGAAAAACATTATTTTTAAGGCACATCTCTATCATTTCGACAAGCATCCTGCAGTGCTTCAATTGTTCAATCGTTTTTTGTTTAAGGAAATATTGTATTGCTGTCAGGGTCAGCTCATGATTTATCGAGGTGCAGAGAGATATGACATCGATGGTTACCAGCCGGTAACCATCCATCCATCCAATGTCCATCAAATGTCTGAGGAAATCCCCCGTGTCCTTTATGTACGAGGGTAAGGTGGGTCCAATTGGGGCTAAGAAGTGGTCCACATAATTAGCGACATTCTCATACAGGGACCCACAACTAGAAATAATGGGTCTCCCAGGAGGTTAATTTAATGTCTTATGGACTTTTGGAAGAAAGTATAGTGTTGGAGTAATGGGATTTTGGTTATTGAGGAATTGAACTTCATTTTCACTTAGTAAGTTTGATTCTTGCCACTTTTTAAGACGATTTTCTAAGTCTAATATCATTTCATTAATTGGACTTTTGCTCAACTTTTTGTAGTTATTGGTATCACTTAGTTGGCGCATCGCTTCCTTAATGTAATCCTCTTTGTCCTGGATCACTATATTCCCGCCTTTATCGGCGGGTTTAATTTCCATGTTTTCATTTGCCACTAGTGTTTCCAATGCTTTACGTTCCTCTATCGTCAAATTTTCTTTTTTTCTTGTATTGGTGTAACTTAGTTGGTCTAATTCCTCATTTACCAGATCATAAAAAATGTTGTTGCCTGGATGCAGTATGGGACAAAATTTTGACTGTTTTTTAAAATTTGTTTTTGGATGACCACTTGTTACCTGTCCCATTTCAGTTAGAATTTGAGTGTCCGGGATACTTTCTTCATTTATTTCATGCACCAATCCATGAGCAGTTCTTAATGCTGGTATGTCTTGAATGCTTAATCCTTGATCTTCATTCGTATTCGTATTGACACTGATGGTATTTGGTTCCACAATTTGTCTCCCCTGTTTTTTGAAGAATTTCGCCAATTTCATCTTTCTTACGTACTTGTACAGATCTATTTTCGTTTCTACTAGGTCCCAGTGTTTTTCTGGACAGAATGTCAGTCCTTTATTTAGAAGAGTTTCTTCCGCTCTAGTTAGTACGTGTTTTGACAGGTTAATGATCAAATATGGTTCATTTTCTTCAGGACAGCTTAAGCATTCGTTACTCTGTTTCTCAGGTTGTATCCCTTGTTTTTTCCTTTGACTTCGTCTGGTTTTGCACTTGGTTCTCCTGATGTTTGGGATCCACTCCCTCTTCCGCGTCCTCGTGAGAACCCCCTTCCTCTGCCTTTGCCTCTGCCTTTTGGTAATTGCTGGTCGAAATATACCAATTTCATTTCCTCTAAAAAAAAAGGTTTTTGTCCTTGTGGACCTGATTCTTCATTTTCACTGAAGTCAGTATCCGATTCACTTGGGGTCGTATTCATTGATACAATTAGTGGCTTCTTGTTTGCTTTCAGTTGTTGTTTTAGTGTTATGAAGCGTTTAGCAAAGGTCAGGATTGTACCGGAGGCATAATCATGCTCATCCCTTCTATATTTTCTTTTTTTTCTTTCTTCCACCTCTTTCTCATTTTTTTTTTAACTGTATTTTTATTGCAGACAAATAGTTGACAAACAAACATTTGTTCTGAGTGCCATGCCTCTCAGGTATGGTCCGCACCATTCGTAAAATAGACTTCACACTGCCGTTTAGCCCGCATCCCGGAGGCCGGGCGGCAAAAGTTACAGAGTGCCAAACTAAAACTCACAAAGACAGTGACATTTGCTCGGCAAAATTATCCTGCATTTGCTTTTCCTTTTCTCCCCAACTCCTAACCCCAACACTTAAATGGCTCTAATGCTCGTATGACAGGATGAGTAATACCCTGAGAAGCATGTGGCTCACCCCCGCCTAAATGCCCCCTTGTGTAGGTACCTACCCATGTGTACTATCTTCTAAGCATGTGGCCACCCTTATCAGTCAACCATCCCGAATGGCACAGCTGCTTCCTTCAGCGCCCAGTCCCCCTACGTGCCAACACCAGAGCCCTCAACGACCCCACCCACCCCCTCCCCCCGCTAACTACTGGTGTGGGCCCAACGTCGGTATTTCTACTCCCAAATTAAAGAGGCCCGCAGGATCACCACTCATCTATCTTCCTATCACCTGGAACTTCATTCGATGCCTCCCTTCCCTCGTCCTCTTCGGCCTCCCGATAATTGCGCAGTGTGCGTACTAACTCTTCCCATGCTCGCGCCATTTCCATACTCTTCTCATTAGCTGTGCGGGCTGCCTGTCGAAGTCTTACTGCACCCTCACTACGGGCCAATTTAAACAATTTGTTCGCCCACCGTCTGTAAGAAGGATCCTCTCTCGACTTCCAATGCCAGGTTATTTCCCTCTGGGCTAGAATTAGACCTAGATCAATGAACTTGCTAGTTATTTTATTCCTTTTCGTATGAGGAAACCACAGCAGCAAACAAGTCGCCTTATCATACTCCACCTGCCGGTCAGTGATCTCAGTAAGAAGTGCGCCCACCTCCGACCAATAGTCCCCTAGTTGCGGACAGTCCCATAACATATGATCTAGTTCCGCGGCGGGCATCGAGCAAATAGGACACGCTGCATCCTCCGCTTGGAAATATCTCTGTATCTTCCCCGGTGTAAGGTAGGCTCTGTGCACTATAAAGAAATGCACTTGTTGGAACCGGGCATTCCTGCACCCCTTCCACTTTTGTCTCAAAATATACCCCAGGTTGTGTCCGGTATAGGTTTCCCCATACTCTCCTCCCATTTTTGTTAGAGGACCGTCAGTGGTACCAACCCCTCGTGCAACATCTGAGAGTGCAAGCACGTGACCGCCTTGAAGGTGCCCGCCGCCATCACTACGTATTGGCAAGCCATCGCGGTCTGCGGCTCTGCCTGCCCAGATTTCCAATGCTTCCTGATCGCTGTTATAACAGCCATATGCAAGAGGTAACTCCCATCGGGAATGCCAAATTGGTCCTGTATCGCCCTAAAGGGCAACAACTCGCCTTGAGCATATAGGTCGCCTACCACATGAAGTCCCAACTCCTCCCATTCCGCAAGCGGGGACCAGTTCCCACCGTGCAGTAGGGCTGTCAACATGCCTAGTGGGATTTCCGGTGCGTATGGGTGCCCCTCTCCCACCCTCTTCTGACTTCTGTTCCAGCACAACCTCAGGGTCCTTTCCTCTAGGGTCAGGTCCCGTAGCGCAAGCGGTTGTTGCATAATGATATATGAGAGAACATGCCTCTGCATTCCTTTCCCTTGGGCATGATCCGGGCCCCTAAATTCCCGAGCAACATTCTGTGTCAGGATCTGCAGCTGCGCCGCTATGTAGTAAAGTTCGAAGTTTGGAACTGCCAGTCCCCCCTCCGATTTTGGTCTCAACAGCGTATCTAGTGCCACACGCCGCCGTCCACGTCCCCATAGGAAGTCGATGGTCAGTGTCCGCAATTCCTTGAAAAAACGTGGAGGTACCCAGATTGGCAGTGTACGGAAGTAATAGAGCAGCCGAGGTAAAGCCACCATTTTCAGCAGCGCCACTCTCCCTACCACCGAAAGGGGAAGAGTCGCCCAAAACTCCACACAGCCCTTTAAGGCACGTATACAGCGTCCCACATTCCCCTCCAACATGTCTGCAGCACTGTGATAAATCCGGACCCCCAAATAGGTAAAGCAGGATGGTTCCCACAGCAGGCCAGCTGCCAATGGTGGTTGGGGCATATCCGCCCGTAGCGGGAAAATGCATGTTTTAGCCCAGTTTACCCTAAGGCCCGACAGCTTTCCAAAGTCCGAAAGCAAGTCTACCGCCCCATGTAATGCATCCGTTGCGTTCTCCAGAAACAACAGCAGATCATCTGCATACAACGAAACGTGGTGCAGAGTTCCACCACACAAGAAGCCAGTGTAGGCCGTTCCCATACGCGCTCGGGACGCCAAAGATTCAATTGCGAGCGCAAACAACAGGGGTGAAAGCGAACATCCCTGCCTAGTACCCCTCCTCACCGGGTACCCCGCAGATATCACAGGACCCAAGCGCACTCTAGCAGTAGCAAGGGAATACATTACCCTCGTCCAACATTGGAAGCGCTCACCTAAACCGAAATTCTCCAACACCTTGTCGAGGTAATCCCACTCCAGACTATCAAATACCTTTTCTATGTCCACGGACAACACGGCCGGCAACACATCTGCATCTAAGGCGCCCCCCATCACTTGTATCAGACGTCGGATGTTGTTCAAGGTATTTCTAGTGGGAATAAACCCAGCCTGATCCTCATGGATTAATGCAGTCATGTGGGGCAGCAGTCTCGAGGCCAGTATGCGGCTTAATATTTTATAATCCACCGTCAACATAGACAGGGGTCTATAGGCGGTCACATCACTACTCTCCCTCCCCGGTTTCAGTAATGGGACGACCAGCGCCTCCCTCATGGATTCCGGCAAATGGCCCAACTCTACCGCCTCATTATATACCTCCACCAGGTGCGGCGCCAGAAGGTCGATGTATTTAACATAGAATTCTATCGGTAGGCCATCCACTCCTGGCGTCTTCTTCCTAGCCATTTGCTTAATCGCTCCCCGAACTTCCGCCAAGGATATAGCCTGGCCCAGAGTCTCGGCATCTTCTTCAGCCAACTGTGGGAGTTGGGTTCCCGCCAAATAGTCCTCTATGTCCAGCGCGCCCGCCCCCTGGTGACTCTGGTAGAGTGCCTCATAGTATCCCAAGAAACGCGAAAGAATCGCCCTCTGGGAATAGACCATTTCACCTGTCTCCGTACGGACGCTCAAAACTGGGCAACCACCCGTCGTCAGGTTCGCCATCCTCGCTAGTAGTGTACCCACCTTGTCCCCCTCATCATGAACTTTTTCCAGGTATCGCACCAGTCATCATAGCTCCGAAGCCTCTCTGTTTCCACCGCTACCAGTTCTTTAGCTGCTAATAGCTGCTCCTGCAGTGACTGCTGCTCTGGCCTCTGCCTCTCCACTTCCCGCAGCGCCTCCTCTGCCTTTTTTACATCCGCCAGAACCACCAGCCTTTCCCCAGAATGCTTACTTATGCACAACCCTCTCATCACTACCTTAAACGCGTCCCATTCCACAGCCCTGGTGGACGCCGTACCCCTATTCTCCGTGAAATAGCGTTCAATACCGTTCCTAATTTCAGAACTACAGACTTGATCTTCCAGGGTGTCTGGCTGCAATCGCCAGGTCGGGATCGCCGCCCTCTCATGCTGCCATTGGAGGGACACCAATTGAGGATTATGATCCGAGATGGTCCTAGCCAGGTACTCCGAGTGCGTGGCCAGCTGCGCCAAGGAGTTGCTACATAAGACGGCATCAATCCTAACATGTAGTTCGTGCAGTGCTGAGAAGAATGAGTAGTCCCTATCCGTCGGGTGATGTCCCCGCCACACATCAACCAGTCCCCACCTATCTTGCCATTCTACCCTCGGCTTCGCTAGTCGACGGACCTGTGAGTCAGCCAATGGTGGATGCGACCTATCTAGTGTGGTATTAGTTATCGAGTTGAAATCTCCACCCAGTACGACCTGGCCTGCCAGACAATGCGCTAGTGTCCCTGATAATTTGTCCAGGAATCTGGCCTGGTCCGTATTCGGCACATAGATACTACAGAGCACCACATCCCTGCCAAACAATCTCCCCTCCACCACCACATATCTGCCCTCCGGGTCAATGACAGTATTCGTAGCCTGAAACGGAATCCCCGCCCTCACCCATACCAGGACTCCCCTGGCAAACGCAGAGTAGGCGGTTCCAAACACTTGCCTCCGCCATCTCTTCTGCAATGCAGCACTTTATTGCTTGGTAAGATGCGTCTCTTGAAGCAGCGCTATATGGATTCCACGGCGCACCAAATATGCATGCACCTTGTGGCGCCTGGACATAGTGTGTAATCCAAGCACGTTCCATGTAATACATTTCAGTTCAGGTAACGTCCCTATTGCAGTAGTTCTCCCACAGCCCCCTCTCCATTTTTCGCCAGCCCACACCAGCCTGAATACCCCATACAACCCCCATGACCCTCCCCCCAGAACAGGACCCAATAACAAAATATCAGTCCCCATCCAAACTACCATTCCCACTCACACTATACTAACCTGTAGTAGCCACTACAGGGTGCCTTAAGGGCAAAGGGAAAGTGGTGCAGCTCCGACAGGTGGCAACCCCCACCTCAGCTCCCATCCCCTCAATCCCACACAGTGGCGAATACAAGTATGCTGATCAAGAATATTACCAGGGGCTCCATCCCCTCCAGATGTAGCCCAGAAACGGGGACCCACAGTAAAGAGTACATCGTCTACAGATCGTACGCCGACCTAGGTGTCACTTCCGGACCCTGAGCGCTGTCCGCATCCGACAGTTCAGTACCCGATTGTCGTTTGTCTTCGTCGGAGTCCGACCCTCTGTTCGACTCCTCCTGCTGTAACCCTGTTATCGCCGCCGTCGCCGCCAGTGCGTCTTGCTTATCAGCTGCCAGTTGTGTGTGCACGAGGGCCTGTCGGGTCTTGTTTCTCTTCCGGATACGTTGAGATTGGCGCATCCGCTGTGGTTTAGGTTGTCCCCGGTCTCCCCGGCCCCTCCGGTCCGTGCCCGCCCTGTATGATTCCAGCCATGTCCAGGCTTCCTCAGGTGTCAGGAAGAAATGGGTCAAACCATCCAGAATGACTCTCAATTTGGCCGGAAACAACAGCGAGTATTGGACCCCCTCATCTCTGAGTTCCTTTTTGATGGACAGGTAGGAGGCCCTGCGTCTCTGTATCTCCTGCGTATAATCCGGGAAGAGTGTGACCGTTCCGTTCTCCACTTTGAAAGGCCCGATCTCACGTACCCTTTGAATCAATAAATCCCTGTCCTTGAAGTGAAGGACCCTAGCGACCACAGGGCGAGGCGGGTGTCCCGGTAAGGGCGGCTTGGCCGGCACTCTATGCGCCAGCTCAAGGGTGAAAAAGGAGGAGAGGCCCTCGGGCGCCACCTGCGACCTGAACAAGCCTTCCAAATATGCTACCATGTCCGTCCCCTCCACTTTTTCAGGAAGGCCAACCACCCTGACGTTGTTGCGTCGGTTTCGACTTTCCGTATCCTCGGCCTTCTTGTCCAGGGTTGCTAGGCGCTGTAACGCCTCCTCCAGCTTGCGTTCTACTGTTACCACCGCCGGGTTCAGTTCTTGAACTATCAGTTCCGTGTCTTTCACCCTGTCGACCAGTTTTGAGTGCTCCGCTTTCAAGAGCCCCAGCCCTGTCGCCACCTGCGCGATGTCGTTGTGCAAGGATTCCTTAGTTGCTGTGATGGCCTTTTGTCCAGGCGATCATTCAACCTTCTCTCCGACGCCGTACTCTCCGGTTCCCCATTGTTATCTTTGGTGACTTCGTGCTCCGTGGCACCCTCTGCCTTACTCTTCGGCTTCATTCCGACGAACAGGGCCCACCTTATCCCACAGAGCGGCAGTCACCCGCACAACGCCGTTTCCTGCAAGGAGTGCTCGTGTTACTGCGCTAGGGGCGTGCAGCCAAATAAGGTCCTGGTTCGCTGCTTTGCGCTCTCCCGCCGTCAACTGCCCCGCTCAGGTCGTCCGCCAAGCATCAAGCACCCCTAGAATGGCATCCTTAAATCACCTCCGGACGGCAAGGGATCACTGGGTACACATGTACTACTCCGCTCTGTGCTCCGTGCCAATTGACCACATCAGCCACAGCATGCCCACTGGCCTTCCTTAGTATGGCAATCTCACACCCTGCTACCCCAGGCCTAACTCACTGTGGCCATGTCCAGGCTCATTCATAGGAGAGGGCACAACAGGATTTCAGTCCAATGGCTTCAGGCACGTCGTTTGTTCACCAGCACACAAACCCTCAGGGCTTTCAACATTGTAAGGGGGCCAAGGGTGAGAGCAGATTGCCGGCCACACGTTCCCCAGGCATCACTGCTACGACGCCTGTCGCTGCTGCTCCACACCCGCTCTCCGTGTGGTGCCGCAGGCCCGTCCCGCCCGCCTCCTCTGCACTGGGGGACGGGGTTAGGACCGCAGCCCCACACTCACCAATGCCGCCGTGATGAGCCGTCCGCCAGCCGCCCGCTGTTCTCCCTGCCGCCGATCTCGCTTCTCGCAGTCTCCCTCTCTCCACCAGGGACTCAGACCGCCCGGCTGTCCAGCAATCATCGGTCCCCCGCCTGCGCTCCGCGTGTCGCACAAGTGCCTCAGGGGCAAGAGTCCGTATGCCGGCTAAGCACCGCTCCTTCCCTCTCAATCGTCCCAGGTGCTACGAGTCATACAGGGATCCGCCGATCGCGTCTCCGTGCGGCCTCCCCCCGATGGCCGCCATCCCAGCACTCCTTGCCGGTCTTTGTCCTCAGGGCTGATGTCGTTCTCACCCGTATACTGCCGCGGGCCGCGCGTCCAAGGGAGTCCGGTCCCAGGGTGCACTCCGCACTTCTGTCGCATAACAGGGAATGCCCCCCACCAAGCTCGCAGCAGTTCACTCAGTGCGGGTCACCGCTGTCCTCCGGTGGGCACCGCCATCTTGCCAGCTTGGTCACCGCTCTCCCCGCTCCTCACTCAGCTCCGGCGGTGCCACGGGGCCCCCTTCCGCCACGATGACGATCCGGGAGCGTGCCCCCGGTGGTCCGATTGAAGCTCCGCTATCGCGGACCACGATCAGGATAATGAGTCAGGATTAGAAGCGGGATCGGGCGCGGAGCTATCGGCTCACGCCGCCATCCCCATCGGCGCCTTAGCCACGCCCCGACCTTCCACCTCTTTCTCATGTTTGTCCAAGTTGGTTTCCATTATTTTTCGTAGTTTTTCACTTCTTCATCCTTGTTGGTTTCCTGTATTTTCGCTTCTATCTCTTCCACCTTTTTCCGTATTTCGTCAATGTCTATTTTAGCGTACTTGACAGTGATCATCATCATGTTATATGAACACTGCATATTGTTATTTCCCCAATCGATCAGCATTTCCGATCTTGTGTCGGGATGGTTTGGGAGGGTGAATATCCTCAGTCCCCTTGGTACCATTTTTTGTTCTATATACTTCTCCATTGTTATAATCTCCCAACTTTTTGTGATTTCTTTTTTTAATAATCTCTCCATCTGAAAGAATAGTTGTTTTAATGTATTTTCTCCTGTTGCATTTGATGCTTCAATATTGCTTTTCGCAGTTTCATTTGGACTAGTCTTTTGAAACATAGCTTCCGCTCTCTGGGCACGTTTAAGAGCTCTTTCCTTCATATTTAAATCTTAGTTGCACAGCTG
Source organism: Lissotriton helveticus (assembly GCF_964261635.1). Classification (NCBI taxonomy): domain Eukaryota; kingdom Metazoa; phylum Chordata; class Amphibia; order Caudata; family Salamandridae; genus Lissotriton; species Lissotriton helveticus. The sequence goes on from NC_136067.1 coordinate 1,642,985,302, forward strand.
CGATGCCACGTTACAATGTATTCTCACCTAGCAGATGAGTAACTTTGTGAAGTGAACGCTGTCAAATCTGTGGTCGAAATTCCACAGTTTATCCTGCTTTCCCTGGATAGTTCAATATACAAATGGGCAAGATCGCGCAGATTAACCTTTGTACTGTCGCTTTAATTGCCCGCCACTCGCTGCGACTGTTGTAAAGGACTCTTCAATAATTCAGCACATTTAAATATATGAAAATGCACTTTATATTTATTTTTGGCTTAATGTTGCACATATCTCGTAGCACTTTATTTATGAAAATTGCACTAGATATAAGAAAAAAAGCACAAGAGCACTTTTTACGTACTTTCACGAGTAAATCATTGTCGGGATCAATAAGTTGATCAGTAGAATGTGATGAGGTTTTCAAAATTATGATTTAATGAATATCCAACTCTACAGTGAATGAAAAATAATGTATTTATTACATCATGGATTTATCCAGCTATAAACAAACTTTTGTTATATTGTTTTAAATAACATTATTTAAAATGTATAAAAACAGCAGTTTAGAAACTGCAAATTGTATTGGTATTAGTATGATAGCACAATGAATATGAAGTGCCATATTGTGTTAAATCTGTATGCATTTAGGCAGTAATGTTGAACTCACACAGCAGATATTGACAGTAGTCTGTTGTTACTATCTATGATCACATGACCCGAACAACCACCTGGGAAGGGGTGTGCACTATGTTAAGCACTAAATAAAAAGCGAAAAGTGGCATACAGATAGCTGAAGTGTAGTGTAGTTCCTATTTTCCCAATAGGCTCTGCGCATTGGAATAGTACCTACAGCAGTAAAGGCCTAGGCCAGACGTTAACTAGGTCTACTACTGTCGATACTAGACTTAAGTTTTGGGTTTGCCAGCGTAGCTCAGAGTTCGCTAGAAACTTTCTCGAATGTTCAGGAAAGAATTAACTCCCCTGATTAGACAAGAAGGGATTTAGTTTCTAACAACCATAGAACATGACAACTTTGCTCTCCCCTAATCAAGAGTCAATCTCAAGAGTCGTGTGAGCACAAGGAAATTATTTTACTCAGTCAGTACGTGCATTCTTAGTCTCATCAGATTGTAGAGAAAAGGAAGAGACGGGCGTGTTCAATAAAAAGGTGTTATTTATTGATCAGTCTCTTTTCTCGTACAAGAGAAATGGATCGATATTATTGCAATACTTATAGTTAAGTAAAGTGCATACATTAAAAGCAATAGTATAAAATAATACTGTAAAAACATTGATATGGTTTCTGAGCCATATGATGTTTAAAATGATTAAAATATATTTACATACACATATACATTTGACTAAACGTACTCAACTGGTGTTTCTAAATACGCCTACCCCGTGTACCTGACCTAAGTCTAATGCGTGGGCGGGAATAGAAAGTTACAGTTTAAGTTAAGTTTGTTTTTGCCAAGTGAATAACTAAAGAATTCTCTGTGAGGGGTTATTCAGTTCTGTACCTGGAATTTAGGATGAATGAGGAATGGTATCTCTTTCTCTGCTCTCGATATTCCAGGCTGCCTGCGAGGGCTGCCCGAAAGCGCCGGTGCTGGGTCTCTCGGCTTGAGATAGCAGCGCGTCTCTCAGCGCGTCAGGAAGGCGGGGCTGCTGCCAGCGGGGTCTGCTTCTGCTCTCGGCTTCGGCAAGTATGGCTGCTCCGTCTCGTCACCACGCGTGTGTTTGCATTGGGCAAGATCGGCAATATTTATACCTTAAAGGTGCCGAGATTGACGTAAGGATGGACATAGATACGTCAATAAAGATGTCAGACGACTTGCTCGTTAGCACATTCTTTGCTAAAGTTCTCTGTGAAATCAAAACAATGGCCGCACGGATTTTCCAGGTTGTCATAGGTTTGATTTGTTATGAGAACGTCGTATGCCTTATCAGGGGCTGGAGGAATGTCGCTTGTCTAATTAGATCTCAAGCGTTATGACCTAATCAGATAACACGTTCCTGTGCCGTAGTGTGACTGCGTCAGATAACGGTATCTGCATCATGGGGGCTGTTCTTGCCTCATGGGCTGACTGTTAGTTAACTTGATAGTTAGTTTAACCAGAATAGGGTCAGGAATAGGGGGATCGATTCAGAACCTATAGGAATACATGACACCCACTCCACGCTAACTATGGTCATATTTACTAATCTATGCATAGTATAACATAGTACAACATACTATAGAGTATAGTGTATACCTTACCACCCCAAAATACATAAATGCATTTTGAAATTTTCAAATATACTGAAAAATTGCAGTCATATATATTGTATGCACTTAAGCTATGAATTAAACGCTAAAGTAAACACGCATTTGTAGACATTATTGCTTATTTGGTATATGAGAAATACACATGAAATGGCTCTTAATATGGCTATACAGAAAGAAAGTTCGAGACCATTTCATCACATAATAAAATATATGTGAACATCCCAGCGGGCAACTAAAGTTTATAAAGTATCTAAAAATAGAAATCTTAGTTCTCTAGGAATAGTTTCTTACTTTAAGCAGAAGATAAGTGTCCCGAAAAATTTGTGAAAAATAATTTGGGGCTGCTAAAAAATTGTTGTCCGTGAACTGGTGGGAAGAATTGTTCATGTGACTTTATTTTTAAAGTTGAAGGCCGAATTCAGGGAACGCCGTGTGCGAGCTTGCTCAAAAGTCTCTATTTCTGTTCCGGAGAGAACATCATATCATTAAGGCTTTCGAAAAAACTGTCAACAGCTTCATGGGAAAGTTCCACTAAGTCGGAAATAGGGGTAACCATGCATTCGTGCGCATGATTGTCTGCATTGACATTCTGATTCGCATTGCTGACAGAAGGTCGTACCTGTTCAATGCTGCTCTCATCTTGAACTTCACTACTCTTCAATCGTAGTGGTGAAGATTCCAGGAATGCCGTCATCAGGATTGGTAGCCTTTGAGGGCAGCACAAAGCGTGAACCTTGGTAGGAACCAACAATGTATCTGCATCCACTGGCGCATCCGATTGTAGCGTCAGACAGGTGTCTAACACGCATTCTTCTCCGCATAGCAGACATCTCAATACAGGTAAAACACATCTTTGCCACATTGGTCGAAATGATAGAAACCAAGTCATGTTCAGGTCTCTAAGCCGGGATAGTCCCAGGATTTTTGATATCCGGTCCCGGTATCCAATGGCTAGGATCGTATCTTCCATTGTCGCGAGAGTTTGATCTGTGACATGGGTTGCCATAACGAAAAATAAGGACTAAGAATAGGATTCCTGCAATTAGTCCCAGGATCAGGGGAAGTCCGCCAAAAATCGAATGGACGAAATCTGGAAAAATACCCAGTATGGCTTTGAATGGTGTTAATGCCATCGAAAATACTGTCTTAAATACCTTTGAGACCCCAGTGGTATCAGAAATATTTAAGATTTCGCTCAGGATTTCCGCGAAATGTACGGGGGAATTAGTTGATAATAATGTATGTATCTCTGCAGTCGTCCTTGCGACTTGTAGATCATACGTTTCTTTTGATGACGTGAGCCTTGTAGGCGTCTGAAGAAGCACTGTTTTCATTCTGCTTAAAGTATCTATTCGAATAGAAGTAATTTTCAAATTGGGCCATGCCCTTGCCTCCCTGTCTGGAAAGGAGCTGGGGAATAAAGAACGTCCACAGCACTTGACCTTCGCCGTCGTAGTGACTAGATAAGGAGTCCCGGGCATAAGACTACAACATCTGCGGTCTACAATAAGAATGTAACTCCCATTATAGAGTCTTTGAAAGAATGGTTCTATTTCAGTTGCAGGTGCGCCTTGCTGGTGACATGAAAGGTTGTATGAATTCCCTTCACAGGCTCCATGCAAACTAATTCCGTTACACAGAAGCGTGCCGCTTAGTGACATAGCACAATTGTTGCCACTAAGAAACACTTTCTGTCCTTTATTACTGACACATGCATGTGAATAGGGCAGGTTCCAAGTTGTTTTAAGGTACCCCTTTCCCAATTTCTCGTACATGCCAGCCTGTATATATTTTTGGCAGTATTGAAACCTGAAGGTTGAGATTGGAATATTTATGATTCCGTGTATTATCCATTCACTGACAGGTCGTTCTGACATTGTCATTGGTAATCTTTCTAGTTTTTCAATGCTCAAGATTGTATAATCAGCACCCTTTTGCGCCATACCGATTTGTCTATCAGTAAGGTTAAAGATTTGGAATAGTGACGTTGTGTTGATTAAACGCCAAGGCACATAGCCTGAACGCAGATTTTGTAACGTCCAGCCAAGCTGTACAATAGAACGCAATTGTGACTGACCATGTTGTAATAACAGTAAGTCTTGCGATAATATATCGATTGCTGACGACACAATGCTGTCCAAAGAAAAAATTCTGGAGGACAGAGTCATTAACCCATTGTCCACTACAGAAAGTGATTTTTCCAAATTAATACGGTCAATTTCCCGTATTCTCTCTGCTGTTTCAATTTGAGTAACCTTCCAGGCCTCATTGTATGCTGCATATACAGAGGCTGCTATGAAACGCTTTTGACGCTGTTTGCGTGGTCCCATTATGAAATCACGCAAGTCAGCACCATCAGTAAGTAAAGTTAGGTGTTGCTTAATTTCAGGCAGTGTGGAAGTTTGTAGCCATTGAAGGCATAATTTGCCCACACTGTAGGTTGTTATTATCCCTGGGTGATGTCTTTGGGGATATCTAGGGTCTGGCCTGGTCATTTTGAAACCCTGTGTTTTATTCAGGAATCTATCTTGACAGTTATTTGTATCTGTGGGCCAGATCAACCATTGTTTCCAATCAGGATGTGTTCTGTTTTGGTTTAATATATGGTTTACGTCTATCTCTTCATCTGTATCAGAGTTATTGCTAAACATTATTGGCTTTGGAATAGACGGTTTATTTAAATCTTTGATTTTGGCTAAGCCAAGACAGGTGGTTTGTTGAACAGTGTCATTTAAAAATATCATTTGTTCTGGGATCATGCAGGCTCTAAACAAAGCTTCTAAACCTTGTACTTGCCAATCTTTTGTACCCCAAACACTTTTCAAATCAACATTTTTGTCCCAATAATCAAATCCAAAGGTATTCATTTTTTCGAAGAATGGATCTGAATATATCAATTTTGTGTTGGTTATCATGGTTTTCATCCCTGTCTTGTTTGACATTTTAAAATAAAATGTTTCAGCATTACTTGTGTTAAAACCTGAAAAATATGAATATTTGTCATAAACGGTTCTTGAGCTCCCTTTTGGAGGTGTTGCACAATGTTCCCATTGATTATAATTTAAAACATTTCTAGGTTGTGCAGATTTATGCAAAAAATGATTACCATAGTGGTTATAGCAATACATACTATCATAATTTGTAGAACCTTGCAAATAATCATGTTTTGTAAATTTAGCAGACATTACTAGATCAGACATCATGTTGTTAATGCTTTCGAAGTCCCAATCATCAGCAAATGAGTTTGGTTTTGCAAAGTCACTCAAGGAGATCTTGATTTGGTGTGGGTATTTCAGGATCTCGACCGGACCATAAATTTCATAGTCAGTGTTGTCCCAGGCTACCCCACCAGGTATCGGATTGGCTGTGAAGTTGGCTGAAGAAAGTTCTCTTTTCTCGACGTGTGAAGATGTGTGTGGTTTGAGGACCAAGTTGATGTTCTGACTTGCTGTGTCCATTTTAGCATATTTTCCCTCAATGAAGCGTCCCAAAGTAAATACCACGATGAGCCAAAGTGTGAGGATAAATGCACCAAAACCCACCCAAAATTCAATCCATGGAGAAATCAGATATGTTTCTTTCAGTTGTTTCAAAAGTTCCTTAGCTTTGTCTTTAAAGGATTTTGATGATGGCTGTGTCTTTGATTCACTGAAGCCTTCAGAGGAATCATCGAAGTTGATGAAGTACCCGGATGCAGTTCTGTCAATTGTTCCAATTGCTTCAGGATTTTTGTTTCTTGCATTGTCACTTGGTACTTCATTGTAGATTGGTGTGTCTCTGCTAAATGTTTTTATTTGGGTTGTCAGAGGTCTGAGTTCTATTGCTTTGTTGCATAGTCCTTGTTGTTCTTCTGTAGGCGTTTCGAATGTGATGAGCCTCTTTGTTAGGACCTCTGTACTGGTAGCAAACCTTGGTGTTCTGCTACTTATTGGGAGTCCACTTGGCCTACTGTTTGTTATCGGCCACATGTTGTGGTTTTACCAGGTCGATGGATACAACTCGGTTCTCCTTTTTACCAGCAAGTGGCGGTAGTACAACTGATCTTGTCCCGTTGACAGACAAGACAGGAACTGCTTTTCTGTAAGAAGGCCCAAATTCCTTCTTTACCGCGATCTTCTCCCTGACTAGATCCCCGACTTTTGGAATCCAGACAGGTCTTGCTGGGACAGGTGGTGATTCTTCAGTGGTTGTTGGCTGTTGTTTCAACTGTATGTTGCTCAGGTCTTTTCTTGTTTTGTTTAAGTCCTGCAAAATAGCCAAACGGTCTTTGACATCAAAGCTTTTTTCTTTAACCACTGAAGTCTGACTATCAAGGTCAGAGATTATCATTCTAGTTCCAAATAATAATTCGCACGGACTGAATCCCTTCAGAGAATTTCTTGGCAAGTTATTTAGACTACGTTGGACACTTATTAGATGTTTGACCCACCCAGCTCCCGAACCTAATACCTTTGCCGTTATAGATTGCTTTATGTCACGGTTTTTTCTTTCAACAATTCCGTTCCCCTCAGGGTGAAATGGACAAGAGTACCGCAATTGCACGCCCATGCTGACCATGGCCTCCTTATAAGCCCGAGAGCTAAAAGCAGGACCATTGTCCGAATGCAGCATGCCAATTGCGTATGTGCCGATAAAGACTCGCAAATCTTTTATAACAGTTCTGGCGTCAGCCGTTCGCTGGGGCCACATCCATATGAATCTCGTGCATGAGTCCACTGCGACCAAGATATATTTATAGTTACCATCCCTTTGTAAGGGACCGCAGTGGTCTAGATAAACACAGGCTAATGGTTTATCCGAGATTAGAAGGGGCGTCTGCGCTGGACGTCTCACCGTTGATACTTTCATTTTTTGACATATTTCACATGCTAGAACATAGTTCCTAGTTTGTCTTCTCATTTGTGGCCACCAGTATCTCTGTTTTAATAATGATACTGTGGCTGAGACGCCAGCATGGATAGAAGCAAGCCCTTCGTGTGCCGCTGTTATTAGTCCTAACCTATGTTCCATGTTTGGAATTGCCCTATCCCCCTCTCCAGGGATTTGAGCAAAAGGAACATTGTTTGCATCAGTTATGTATGAGTATTTTACTGGAAAGCCTTTAGGGAGTGGTTCTATCGAATCCTTTTCTGAAGCGCTGACAGCTTGTAATATTTCGCTGTCTATTTTTGTTTTTGACCTGGTGACGGCAGCTACGGAAGCCGTTTGCACAGCTGCCTTCGCGGCCTCATCAGCCAATGAATTCCCTGCAACGTGAACGCCATCACGTTGATGACTCAGTGTATGTATCACGTGAGTCTTTGGTAGTTCTTTTTGTAAAAGAGCTACTTGTTCCCAGAGCATTTTATGCTTGATTGTGCCACCTTTCGCATCCTTGAAACCGTTCTGAAGCCAGATCTGCAAGTATTCATTGTAAGACTGAACGCAATAATACGAATCACACACTATGAGTGTGGGGAATTCTCGATCGGTATTTTCAAGCGCCATCTTGAATGCTAGTAGTTCAGCTCGCTGAGCTGTACAATCTCCTAGGGATTGTGTTTTAGTGAGGGTTGGTTTAAATTTCCCTTCGTGCCAACGACCTTTAACAATCGCGCACGCAGCACTGTAAGCTTGTTTACCCCCTACTGCGGGTTGTGCTGATCCGTCTGTATATATTATACAGCCGTAGTGATCTAGAGGCAGAATTTCGGTTGGCGGAGGACATTCAAATTCATATTGGAGAAATTCTTGTGTTTTTAAGTAAGGATCAAATTCGTACACCACGTCTGTTGCAGCAAGAGAGTTAGCCAATTGTATCCATCTTGGATGGAGTGCTTTAGCATTTGGAATGCTTGCCTTTGTTACCGCCTCTAAGGCTGGTATTGGTGTTACGATTACTATTCGTTTACCTTGTGCCAGGGCTCGTTCTTTTGCTATAGCTGTCTGTGTTGCTGTAAGAATTTTTTCCGTTGGGCTAAATTTCATTTCAGCCTTAGTGTACAAGTGTGATTTGAATGCAATTGGTACCTTTTCTCCCTCATTAGAGGTTAGGTATGTGAATCCGCATCTCCCTGGGATGACTCGAATCACAAGACTGCGTGTGTTATCACATGTTTCTAATTTTGTTTTAATTAGCATGTCTGTTTGTAAGGATCTCAAAATCTCTGTGTGTGTTTGAGTCCAATTGGATCTTTTAAAGTCTGGTTTAATTAGATCATAAAGGGGTTTGACCCTTTCTGCGTAATTTGTAATGTATGTTCTTCCGAAATTTAGGAAGCCTAGAATTGACTGTAGGTTTTTTAGTGTTTTAGGAGCTTGGATTACGGCACATTTCTCTAGGAAATTGTCTGCCAGGCTTTTACCTTCACTTGATAACTCATATCCTAAGAACAGGACTGTCAGATGGGCAATTCTGGATTTTTTAAAGTTGAATTTGTAACCCTCTGCAGCGAACCCAAGTATTATGGTGTTCACTCTTTTCAAGTGAGTATCCAAGTCATCGTCTGTTAAGTAAATGTCATCGACATAAGATAATGCTTCATCATCATATAGATGTAGTAATTCTGTTACTCTCGCTGAGAATACCCCCGGGCTGTTCTTGTACCCCTGGGCTAACCGACAGAATTGCTTTTGAGTGCCATTTACTGAGAATGCAGTTAAATATCTGCTCTCTGGTGCTATGTTTTGACAAAAGAATCCATTGGAGATGTCCAAGGTTGTTTTGTATTTTTTGCGCACTATGTTATTCATTAGTGCAGCACTGTGTGAGTTTTGTACTGCAAAGGTTTTGCAACATGTGTTAAGGTGTCGGTAATCCAAAACTAGACGATATGAATTGTCTGGTTTGGAGACCGGAAACAAAGGATTGTTCATTTGTGAGGTGCAAGTTTCAATCACCCCCTGGTATTCTAGCTGATCTAGTATTTCATTTACCTGTTTTTTTAGCTTCTTGCTTAATTGGGTACTGCCTTTGTGCAGTAGGTTGTGATTTTAACTGGATTTTGTGAGGAGGAGAATCCTCATCCCATCCTACATGATTTTTATATAAAGCAGGTGCTAAGGCCACTGCCCACTTTCTAGCAAGTGTATATTTTTTATGAATCGGGATTTGATTCGAGAAGGCAGGCATAATTAGTCTTTTTCAGCTAGAAGGATGTCATAACCCTTGGAGAGGTTATCCCAAAATAGTCCCCTTATTTTCCTAGTCTTATCTCCCTCTATACGTAATGTTATCTTGTATATCTTGTGGGGCTTGCTAACTCTGGTGTCTGCAGTTTCCACTTGAAGGTATTCATTCGTGTCCACTGTCTCCAGATGATTCATTGCGAGCTATGCTCACTTCTGCTGCGCTGTCTAGCATTGTCTGAGCCCACTCTCCGTTTTTCAGTTGTGTCCTCAGTATTCTCTGCATTGTTAACTACCTTGATACTGGCTACCTTCTTTTTTGGAAATTGTAATTTCTTTTTTAGCTGAGCAGGTTCCTTGTCTTTGGACTTGGCGTGCTCTTCTCTTTGTTCTGATCGTCCTCTTCTTTCCGATTTCTGCGAGGAATTCTGAAAAGATTGAGAGGGACGTGTATCAATGTCTTGATATCTATCAGGTTTTTTAATATTATCCCTATTTCTAAGGTTATATCTTTTCCCAGAGGGGTCACTCTGGGGTGACCTGTGTCTCTGGTTCGGAGATTTCTCCCTTCGCCTAGGAGACCTTCCTCGGGACTGGAATTTCTTTTCTTTCGGATTGGATTGTTTGTTTCCATCCCAGTTCTTTTTTGGTGAATTATTATTACAAAATATTTTTTCTGGACTTTCAGTCAGTTGCGGTTTTACTGGTATTCCACCTAAACTGTCTCTACATAGTTCTTCATAGGATTTTTCTATGATTCTGGCAATTTCAGCTGGTTGGTCTGCTATATCTGTCTCTTTTAACCTCTGGCGGATCGCCACGTTTGCTGCTTCACCTTTTATATTGGCTAGTAATATAGCCGAGACCTGCTTGAAGTCTTTCAGTAATTTCATACCAAGAGTTAAAGCTGGTTCTGGACCGTATTCATCTTGAATTTGTTTTAGCACATCTGGTATTACCGAAATGGATGGAACACCGTGCGTTTTTGTGTAGATTGAAGCAAAGACTGTACCCCAAGTGTCACAGTCCTCTATGTGTGGTGCGATTCCCATTGGGAGACATATAGTCAGAATCCTGTGTTTTTCTATCGGGGTGGTGTCAGGAAACACCGCCTCTATTTGGGTGATTTTCTGTGCCAACCAGAATGGTATTTGTTCCCGTTTAGCCGGAACTTTACCTAGGCAGGATTGGATGTTCTGTGGTGTGATTTTATTTGTGTTCCCCTGGTGAGGGGTCAGCTGTGGAAGTTTAATCGCTGGCTGAATTGTTGAAGTCCGCATTACATACTGAACTAATTGTCTATGAATTTTTAGTAATTGTTTTAGCTGTATTAACAGCTCTCCAGTAGACATCCCTTCGATGTCTGGGTGTGGTGTGTATCCGGCTAAGACCGGCCACGTTGCTCCTGGTCTACCTAAAGGACCGAGCCTGGTGATGTGATTATTATGTATTAGGGCGCCATCAAATAAGAGCAAATGCTCTTGGAATTTGAGTGGTACTTCCACCTCCTCGAAAGGAGTGTAAATGTCGGGTGGAACCTCTATTTTGTAATAGTGGAAGTACTTTGTTACAGCATTTGCTGCTGGAAAATGTATCCATGAATAGTATACCTCTGTCTGCCGATATTCGTGTGCCTCAATTACGAATATGACTGTGCCACCTCTAGGTGTCAGTCCATTTTCTATAAGTTTTAAGGTTATAGATCTCCTTTTGCTGACCGGAATGAGTATTATATCCCCGTCCGCATCTAGTGCTGCAGTATCAGCTGCTGCTATTTCAGCTGCTAATCTAACTGCCTCTCTTTCTTCATCACTTTCTGACATTTTACTGTCAGGATGGTTATTTTGTTTGTTTGCAGATCAGGTTTCTTATGGAACAGAGATAAGATGCACAATATTTTGGAACAGTGTATCCTTCAACGTTGACTGTACCAAGAACCATACATAGGAGTTCCCTCCTGTGCGGTTTTGGAGGATATTACCTTTCACCCACTCCAGACGTCTTTGGAGAATTTGGGAAAAGGGGTCTGAGTGAGAAAGCACGACTGAGTTACTCTAAATGTCTTACGTTAGTTTTATTGCCCTTTCCAAACGCGTTGGGCGCCATGTAGTGTAGTTCCTATTTTCCCAATAGGCTCTGCGCATTGGAATAGTACCTACAGCAGTAAAGGCCTAGGCCAGACGTTAACTAGGTCTACTACTGTCGATACTAGACTTAAGTTTTGGGTTTGCCAGCGTAGCTCAGAGTTCGCTAGAAACTTTCTCGAATGTTCAGGAAAGAATTAACTCCCCTGATTAGACAAGAAGGGATTTAGTTTCTGACAACCATAGAACATGACAACTTTGCTCTCCCCTAATCAAGAGTCAATCTCAAGAGTCGTGTGAGCACAAGGCAATTATTTTACTCAGTCAGTACGTGCATTCTTAGTCTCATCAGATTGTAGAGAAAAGGAAGAGACGGGCGTGTTCAATAAAAAGGTGTTATTTATTGATCAGTCTCTTTTCTCGTACAAGAGAAATGGATCGATATTATTGCAATACTTATAGTTAAGTAAAGTGCATACATTAAAAGCAATAGTATAAAATAATACTGTAAAAACATTGATATGGTTTCTGAGCCATATGATGTTTAAAATGATTAAAATATATTTACATACACATATACATTTGACTAAACGTACTCAACTGGTGTTTCTAAATACGCCTACCCCGTGTACCTGACCTAAGTCTAATGCGTGGGCGGGAATAGAAAGTTACAGTTTAAGTTAAGTTTGTTTTTGCCAAGTGAATAACTAAAGAATTCTCTGTGAGGGGTTATTCAGTTCTGTACCTGGAATTTAGGATGAATGAGGAATGGTATCTCTTTCTCTGCTCTCGATATTCCAGGCTGCCTGCGAGGGCTGCCCGAAAGCGCCGGTGCTGGGTCTCTCGGCTTGAGATAGCAGCGCGTCTCTCAGCGCGTCAGGAAGGCGGGGCTGCTGCCAGCGGGGTCTGCTTCTGCTCTCGGCTTCGGCAAGTATGGCTGCTCCGTCTCGTCACCACGCGTGTGTTTGCATAGGGCAAGATCGGCAATATTTATACCTTAAAGGTGCCGAGATTGACGTAAGGATGGACATAGATACGTCAATAAAGATGTCATACGACTTGCTCGTTAGCACATTCTTTGCTAAAGTTCTCTGTGAAATCAAAACAATGGCCGCACGGATTTTCCAGGTTGTCATAGGTTTGATTTGTTATGAGAACGTCGTATGCCTTATCAGGGGCTGGAGGAATGTCGCTTGTCTAATTAGATCTCAAGCGTTATGACCTAATCAGATAACACGTTCCTGTGCCGTAGTGTGACTGCGTCAGATAACGGTATCTGCATCATGGGGGCTGTTCTTGCCTCATGGGCTGACTGTTAGTTAACTTGATAGTTAGTTTAACCAGAATAGGGTCAGGAATAGGGGGATCGATTCAGAACCTATAGGAATACATGACAGAAGGTGATCAAGGGCTTTTGAAGCCCGAAACGCGTCTTGCTGGCTGTGAAGGAACAAAAATAAAACTTTACCTTGCCTGAATATGCTGTGGTCGGTCTGAGTTCCTGCTTCGCCGTACAAACGGAAGTGGGTGGAATTGCTGGTGTGTGTATATATATATATATATATATATATATATATATATATATATATATATACATCCCTTGGGTCTCGCTGGTTCCTGCTTGTGTGCGTGGCTGCCTTGCTGCGCTTGCCGGTGTTGGGAATTCAACATACCTCATATATATATATATACATATACACATATACATATATATATATCCAGGAAGGTTCTCTGTCGACCGAAACAGCCGCTCCACGCCAACAAAGAACAACGAACCACCGGAAATGTAGGCAATTAATTCTTTATTTCCTTTACCTCATATATATAATAATCCACATTTGTATAGCGCACAATCACCCGTTAGGGTCTCTAGGCGCTGGGGGCCGTCGGGAAGATTAAGCAAGCTATTGCCCAGAGTCGCATGGTGCTGGGCTAACCTGCCGCCAGAGCCGGGGATCGAACCCTGACCCCCAGATTCCAGCGTCAGTCGCCCTGGCCGCGACGCCACACCTCTCCCTCATGTGAGCAAGTCCGAAACGCGTCATATCGAGTGGAATAAAGGAATTTTTAGCCTTACAGGTGGTTCGTGTCCCTCTTTTGCCGTCTGGAAATCTGAGTGGAACTTGGTGATGATATATATATATATATATATATATATATATATCAATCCTACAACCAAAAAGGGTCCTTCCGGGGTCCTGCTCCCATAGTCAGGTGGCGCGTTTGTTCGGCGCACCCATAAGCCGAAAAATTGATTATAAATCCACAGTGTGCTTCAAAGCAGCACGCGCACTCAGTAGTAAGGATGCTCAAATTTCTTTATTCTCAGTCAACGTTACGCGTTTCGACACCAAAGTGTGTCTTGATCACACGTTACCCAACTCGACATTTTGCTTTCTTAAGTAAACACAAACGGTGAAAGAATGTAATAGACAGAGAAAACGTACACATAATTTGGCTTGTCATTTGTTCAGTGTTAATGGATCCGCCATTTTGAACTAGTGTATTAGTCAATTCTTTTCATAATCATATACATATTATCCATACCTCGTTACTTTTTCTGAGCCACATGGACCACATTACTGTCCTATTGTAAAACATTTAAGAGTATCTGGGCTTGAGAACTGCATGAGTGACGGCAGTTCGTTGTTACTGCATCCGTTTGTTCGGTTATCTGTCATTCTAGTAATCCACAAATTTACGTGAGTGCGTCATGGTTTAAAGGTCTAGTGCCTATTATCCTGGCGCTTACTATTTCGTTATATATTGTATGGTATACCCACTACCAATTTCATTGCATTCGGTCTAGTGCCTTTGTAGCCCATTACTTAATACATTGAACCAATGGTCCTAATATTTACCAATATTTTACCAATTCATTCCAGACATAGATATGTCCCTGCCACATCCCGCCTGTGTGTATTCAAATGCAAGCAACAGGTCTTCAAAAAGAAATAATCAATTAAAGTCCTGAAAAATGTCCAACTTATAACAGTGAAAAAGTGATTTTCTTATCTTAATCAAGTGAAGTGAATTCATCATTCGCCGAAGAAAAGGGTAGGGAAGATGTGCAGTGCATAGAAAGAGTGATGTCTCCCTTCCTTTTCTCCTAGAAAAAACAATTAAAATATGCATTAAAATAATACAAAGATGATATAAGCATTCATCTCAAAAGCAATTCAGTACAGTTTAACCATTATCAACAGGTTAGGGTTATTCTTCATATAAATGAGTTGCAAGTTCCTCGTCTTGGTTATGACCCCCAGGGAATCTACTCTCTAGCTCCATAATCCATTTGGATTCTCTTTTTCTGAGTGCTAAAACCCGGTTACCTCCTCTTTTGCCCACATTAACTTGTTCCACTGCAAAGTATCTTAACATCGAGGTTTTAGATTGATGAAATTCCTGGAAATGTCTAGCAACAGGGTAGCATGCATCCACATTGGTTATTGCTCTCAAATGTTCTTGTATGCGCTTTTTAGCCATACAAGTTGTGCTGCCCACATATTTCATATTGCACGGACATTCGAGAACATAAATGACAAAGCTTGTGTTGCATGTAAGAAACTGTTTGATTTTTCGTGTTTCTCTTTGTCCAGGAATATCAACTTCTTTTACCATGTAGCTTGATTTACAAGCTACGCAGTGTCCACATGGATAGAATCCTTTAAGGCCCTGTATATGTTGTTTTTTGGTGTCAGAGATATCACCTTTCACCAAGATATCTCTGAGATTTCGCCCCCTTCTATAGGTGATTAAGGGTCTTTCAGTTAGCTCTGGTCCTATTATGTTGTCTGACTGGAGAATATTCCAGTTATCCACTAGGATTTTGCGAACTTTGTCTGATCTCTGATGGTAAGTAGTTATAATCCTGGTAGATGTGGTATCGCTTTCTCTATCCATTTTAGGGAT
Organism: Lissotriton helveticus; assembly: GCF_964261635.1. NCBI lineage: Eukaryota > Metazoa > Chordata > Amphibia > Caudata > Salamandridae > Lissotriton > Lissotriton helveticus. The sequence goes on from NC_136067.1 coordinate 1,643,000,656, forward strand.
GAGGGTTTCGACTCTCTCTACACCTGCAACTTTTCTCACAGCTTTCCTCAACACCCATTCTGGATAACCTCTCTCCCGGAATCTAGATAACATACATTCTTGTTCTTTAACAAACCCCTCTTTGTCGCTACAATTTCTCTTGGCTCTAAGTAATTCCCCATAAGGGATGCTCCATTTCAGTGGGTCGGGATGTGCACTCAGAGCATGCAGGAGGCTGTTCCCAGCCGTCTCTTTCCTATGAAGTTTGGAGATCAGTCTGCCTTCAACCACTTTTATCCCTGTATCTAGGAATTCTACATGATGTCTGCTCATAGTATAGGTGAGCTGTATGTTATATGCGTTCCTATTGAGTTTCTCAATAAACCTGGTCGCGTCCTCTTCCTTGCCACACCACACTATGAACAGATCGTCAATGTATCTGATCCACGTTTGTACCTTAGCAAAATCTTCTTTCAACATCACATCATTTCTCAGTTCCTCTTCCCATTTGCCAACAAACAGGTTTGCGAAGCTAGGCGCGAAGGCCGAACCCATAGCCGCGCCACGGGTCTGTTTGTAGATTGCCCCATCAAACATAAAATTTTTATTTTTCAGACACAATTTCATCATTTGGATTAACATAGCAGTGTGTTCTCGAAAACATATTTCCCTCTTTTTAAGGAAGTGATAGCTAGCTTCCATCCCCTGAGTGTGGTCTATGATAGTGTAAAGGGCGCTCACGTCCATAGTGATTAACAGAGAGCCCTCTGACCACCTGATATTCTCCAATAGTTTTGAAAAATCGGTAGTGTCCCTAGTATAGGAAGGTAACTGACAAACATATTCTCTCAAAAAATGATCAATGTATTTCGAAAGATTTTCGTTTATGCTACCTATGGAAGAGATAATAGGTCTCCCTGGAGGTTCTCTTGAATTTTTGTGAACCTTAGGCAGAAGGTAAAAAAATAGGAAGTTTTTGGAGGAGGAGCTACGCGCGGATCCAAGATGGACGCGTGAGCAGAGGGCTCCCGAGACCCCTTCCGCCACCCACATCTATCCTGGCATTAATCCTGAATTGGTCGACGGGTATTTCATGCTGATGCCCTGCTGATATTGAAAGCTTTTTTCGGAATTTGATTTGGCCGCCGGGAACTGGACTTGCTGCACCCTGTAATTTGAGGCCTACGGTGACGAGAGTCCGGGGGTTTTAGTTCCCGAGGTGCCCAGGTGGTAATCGAACAACAACGGCTGGAGGGACGCCTCCGTTGCCCCTGTGGCACTTTCGGTTTCGGTCATCATTGGTGTTGACTCATCTCTGTTTGATACTGCTGCCCTGGCTTGGTTGCCTTCTCTCCTCTGGCTGTCGTTCCTCGACTTCTCGATTTACTGCGCTTGCCACAGAGTGATTTATTCTTCCCAGATCTCGGAGGACCCTTCAGAGCTCGTCGATCACCATGGCAGGCAAGCCGGACGCTGAGAGGCGCGACACCAGAGGCCCGAATCGAGGGGGAGCCGCTCAGACCCAGACTATTGAAAGCTTTACTCGCCCGAAGGGATCCCCGGGTGGTCCAAGCAAGGCCCTCGTAGAGGCTGGCGACGGTCCTCCTTTGAATGAGGAGCCGACTTTGACGGATGTCATGGGCGCTATTGCCAATATCCAGACTTCGATGGGTCAGCAATACGAAACGCTAGCCACTAAATTGGATACGGTTGCGATTGAGGTCAACCTTATCAGGACAGACCTGGGGAAAACCAACGAATGGGTCAAATCTCTGGACGTAAAGACAGCAAGCTTGATTACAGATGTGTCGGTTCTTCAGACCGAGGTCCGCGATCTTCGCATGGCCAGAGACTCGTTTGCCCGTCGGCTGGATGATTTTGAGAGCCGAGCCAGACGCAATAATGTTCGCATTATAGGTGTTCCGGAGAATTCTACGGATGTGCCAAAGGACCTTTTGGTGGAGGACCTTATCCAAAACTATTTGACACCGAAGGGCCTTGGTAAACTTTTTGCGGTGGAGCGTGCTCATAGGATTCCAGGTGGGAAGCCCAAGCTCGGGCCGCTCCGAGGCCTATCATAGCCAGGATTTTTAACTTCCGTGACAGAGACGCTATCCTGCAGGCCTCCCGTACTAATGGTCCTACCAAGTTTGAAAATGTGTCGGTCAGTTTCTATCCGGATTTCACTCAGGAGGTGCAGAAGCAGCGTATGGCCTTTACGGGGGTGAAGCGACACCTCAGAGATATGGAACTGAAATATGCCATGCTTTTTCCGGCTCGCCTGAGGAATGTGTATAATGAACGTACATTTTTCTTTGATCGTCCTGAAGTAGCTAGTGACTGGCTAGACTCCTTGCCGATGCAACACACCAATTCGGAGAGTTCGAGAGGTGCCGAAGGCGGCCTGGAAGAACAGGATCAGTGAGTCGGTACCGATGAGCCATTATTGGACGCTTTGCAGTGGCTCTGTGATAGTTCTGTTTTATACGTTGTTGATACCCAGAGGTGGGGGGATTCGGGACTCTTCCTCCTCAGGGGACATTTTTCTCTCTCTTCTTGTAGGTTAGTTTAATGGGGCGACAGGCACACTGCAAGTTGGGGTGGCTTTCTGGTCTACCGCAGGGGTGCAGGGTGGGGGGTTGTGTGTTGAGGGTTCTTTGGGGGGAGGTAGGGGGGTCTTTTCTTGTTTGTTTGTTTTGAGGCTCTGATTTGGTTGCTATTTTATCCTTTGTGCCTGCTTTGTGGCGGGAGGGACTGTTGGTTTCTGTTTTGGATGGGGGGTAGGGGGCTGCGGGTGCTGAGCTGGAATGTTAATGGTCTCGGAGATAGAATAAAACGGGGGATAGTTTCACAGTATTTAAAGCGACACTCCCCTGATGTTGTTCTACTACAAGAAACGCATTTGGTAGGCAATACGTGCCGTGCACTGAATAGAAGAGGCTACCGTTTGGTGGCCCACTCTGGATTTACCACTGGATCGAGGGGGGTGGGTATCTTGGTTAGAAATTCCCTCCCCCTCGAGGTAGATGACGAGGTGTTGGATGATAGGGGCCGTTATGCTGCTGTCGTGGGTCGCTGGGAGGGGAAGACGATCTCCATTTTGTCTGTGTATGTTCCCCCTGGTCTCGGATTTGGGGGGGGGGTCCTGGGACTCCCCGATGGTTTGCTGGTGGTGGGTGGGGATTTTAATTCGGTTGTCAGTGGAGAGGAGGATCGCAGTCCACGTAGAACCCTCCCCAAGTCGCAGCTATGGTTGGGAAATTTCATGGATACCCTGGGATTAGCAGACTGTTGGAGGCAACTACACCCTGGGCAGCTCCAGTATACCTTTCATTCGGGGGCCCACGGTAGTCTCTCGCGACTTGACTATATCCTTGTACCAGCAGCGCAGATGATATCCGTGAGAGAAATTAGACATCTGGCAAGAGGGATCTCAGATCACTCCCCACTGTGGCTTAATATTGATGTGCGTCTGGAGTCCGGGGGTCGTGTCGCCCCTATAAATCCGTGGCATCTCCGTAACCCCAACATTAGTAAGGAAGTGGTTAAGTGTATGGAACATTACTTTGTTGAGAATGAGGGGTCAGTATCCTCCCCTGTTATTTTATGGGAGGCGTACAAGACTGTGATCCGGGGTCAGACTCTTTCTTTGATTGCCAGCGACAGGAGGCGCAGAACTGTAGAGGTGGTACGACTTGAAACTGATATTTCTGAATTGGAGGAACGTATGGAATCTGTGTTTACGCCTGATAACTAGCATTCCTTGGCGCTTAAGCAGTTCGAATACAGAGCTCTGGTGACCGATGCGGCTAAGGCAATGCATCGTGAACAGCAGGGACGCCTGTATGATGTGGGTGACAAGGCTGGGAAATTGCTGGCTTGGCTTGATAGACGGGATAGAGTGAATCGTGTGGTGCCTGTTATTGAGCGAATGGATGGTGTGCGTGTTGTGGACCCGATCGAGATAGTTGAGGTCTTTGCCCAGCACTTTCGGAAGGTGTATTCGCCGGTCTCGGATAGACCTGAGGAGGACTCGCACCTGTTGCTCCGTGATATTACATTGCCTAGTCTGTCAGACTCGGATAGGGAGCTTATGGAGGCGGATTTTTCTACCGATGAAGTAGCGCTCGCTATCCGTGCACTTCGCCCGGGTAAGGCTTCGGGCCCGAACGGTTTGCCAGTTGAGCTGTACAAGTTGTGTCCCGACAAAATGGCGCCGTACCTTCGTTGATCGTTTTTGGCGTCACGAGATCGCGGGCTTCTTCCCCGAGATCAGAGACTGGCGTCCATTGTGGTCATCCACAAGGACGGTAAGCCTCGGGAACACTGTTCATCATATCGGCCGATCTCGCTTCTGAACGTAGAACCCAAGGTTCTTGCTAAAATTCTTGCGAGCCGCATGATCACGGTGATCGGCGATTTGGTGCACCCTGATCAGTCTGGATTCATCCCCCACCGTAATACGGCACTCAATCTTCGACGCCTCCATGGTGTCCTGGCGAGGGCGGGGTCTCTTACTGACCCGGCCATCTTGGTTTCCCTTGACGCCTCGATGGCCTTCGATACGGTGGAATGGCCATATTTGTGGGCTGCCCTCGCCAAATTCGGCTTTGGTCCCAAGTTTATCGGGTGGGTTAAACTTTTATACGAACAACCGCTCGCTCAGGTGGTGGTTAATGGACGGGCCTCGGCTCCTTTTGTCCTTGGGCGTGGCACGAGACAGGGCTGCCTTTTGTCGCCTCTCCTTTTCGCGCTCGCTCTCGAACCCCTTGCTGAGTGGCTCCGTTGGGAGCCCTCGCTCAAGGGCATACGGTGGTCCCCTACCTTCGAGGACCGAGTGTCGCTCTATGCCGATGACATACTATTGTACCTCACTTCTCCCCGTAAGTCGTTGGGTGTCCTGTTTGATGTATTGAGCTCTTTCGGAAAGAATTCTGGTCTGATTATCAACTGGACTAAATCCTGTATTTACCCACTCACGGGTGGCCAACCTTCTTTGCCTCGCTTCTGCCCTATACCTATCTCCAGTGTTGGTTTCAAGTATTTGGGGATCTACGTTTCTTTGGACCCCAAAGTCCGATTTGAGCGGAATCTACAGCCCCCGTTGGTCCGACTTCGATCGGATGTAGCGACGTGGTGTAAATTGCCTCTTTCCCCTTTGGGGAGGGCGGCCTTATTTAAAATGATGTCTCTTCCACGATTCTTGTACGCCGTTCAGAACACGCTGGATCTGGTTCCAGCTGATTATTTCCGTGAGATCGAGGGCCTCCAGAGGAAATTGGTTTGGGACGGACGGCCACGCATAGCGCTGGCGAAATTGACTCTGCCTTGGTATGACGGTGGTATAGCTTTGCCGGATGTTAGGCGCTATTATTGGGCGTCCCAGTTGAGTGCTATCAACCACGCCATGTATGGACCTGTTCCTAATCCCGCTTATGATATGGACAGGTGGCAGCTGCCGGGGGGCGATTATAATAGAGCGCTTTACTCCAAGATTGACAGGAGATGTTTGATGGGCCCCACTGCGGTGGCCATACGTGTATGGGATAGCGCAACATAGGCCACAGGCTGGACTGATAGACTCACTAGGGTGACTCCTTTATATATGCAGCTGAGAGGCTGGGCGGTCTGTGGTCTTCAAAGGGATTTGATCGGTGGGACCTTATCGGTATCAGCAAAGTGGGTGATCTTTGGGCCACCAATAGAGTCAAAACTTTTGACGAGTTAAAGCGGGAATATACGCTGAATGATAGCGAATATTTCCGATACCTTCAGATCCGTCATGCGCTCACCTCGGTCTTCCCCACTGGTACCTTGATTCCCGAGTCTTCTCCTTTGGAGGATAGAGTGCTGGATGGACATGTTCCTGATAGTACTATTTCCCTCATATACAAAAAACTTATTAATACCCGTTCGGATCTCCTACTACAGCTGCGTGAGGCGTGGACGGGTGACGGGCTGGAGTTGGACGATGAGGACTGGCAGGCTGCAGTGTCCTCCCCTAAGGAAGTCGCTATTCCGGCGCGTCTCCGACTGGTGCAGCTAAAGATTCTTCATCGAGTCTATGTTACGGGTCCACGGTTGATACATATGGGTTATTCGGTGGATGGGTTATGTCGGCGTGGATGTGGTTTGCTTGCTACCTTCCTTCATATTATATGGGAATGCCCGGAGGTGGTGGCCTTCTGGAATCGTGTGCATGCGGTGATGCGAGAGGTGACGGGCGTCGGGCTATTTCCTGAGGCCCGACGCTGTCTGCTGAATATTTGGGAACTGAATGACTGCACCGTTGCTCAGACTCAATGGGTCACACGGGGCAGTATGATTGCAAAAAGAGACATCGCTCAACTTTGGGGGTCACATAGGGCGCCACTGATCTCGACCTGGGAGGAGAACATGGACTGGTGCATGTTTCGTGAAAAAATTGTATACGTCTCCCGGGGTAGGCCCAGGAAGTGGGTTAGGATTTGGGGTCAGTGGAACGCTTATCGTGGAGAGATTTGTGAACCTCCCATTGCAGAACCCCTTGACATTACAGGATCTCCTTGACTTTACGTTCCAGTATTTTGACTTTCTGTTCTCTGTGAAGTGTTGCTCGCTCCTGATCCCCGCCACCCATCTCCATGTTTTCTGATGCTTGCTCTTCGTTGTCTCCCCCATACCGCACGTAGCAGACCCCATACTGATACTCTTGCCTCGACTCTTTTCTTGTGGGTTTTCTTTTTGTTGTTTGTGTGTATTAAAACATGAAACCCTTTTATTTATCCTCATCTGACAGGTGCTCCTAACCACATCCTGCTTCTAAGCTGCCGGACCCTCGGGTTGTCGGCTGATGAGCTATGTACTGTTTTATTTTTGCTGATTTGCATTACTGACCGGCCGTGTTGGTTGTAGGTCTGTATCTGTTTTCCTTTTGTACAATAAAGGTTTTTAAAAAAATAAATAAAAAAAATAGGAAGTTTAGGATAGTCTTTCTTTAAGAAACGGAATTCATGCCAAGTAAGTAATCCCTCATTGTGCCATTCAGTAAGTTGTTCCCATGTTTCTAGAATACTTTTGTTGTATACATTCATGTTACTGGTACAGTAGAAGATACCCCCCTCTAGTTGGAATAGGGCTTCCTTTATGTATAATTCTCTCCCCCACAACACGATATTTCCTCCCTTGTCTGAGGGTCTCAGGACAACATTTTTGTCGTCTGCTAAAGAAAAGATGAAGTCCATCTCTCCCTTTGTCAGGTTGATGTCTCCTCTTCTCTGTTTAGGACAAGTATGTTTTAATTTGGTGAGTTCCCTGGTTACCACCTCATGGAAGGTATCGATTGCATCATGAGGAAGAGTAGGGTAAAACACTGACTTGGGCTTAAAGGAAGTAGTAGCGGCCCTGTCAGTCCTTGTTTCTCTCACTCCTACAACCTCTAAGTTTGGCTCGTTGTCAGAGACTATGCCCCCCAGAGAGTACATCAGCGTCTCCCACTGTGAGTTCAGGTATACTTACAATCTCTTCTGGGCTAGTTCCCGGTTTCTTTTTCACTAGTGAGTGCCACTTTGACAATTTCAATTTCCTAATGAATTTGAAAATGTAAACCCTTGTGTCTGCATAATCAAAAAGTTCCGTGGGGCAAAATGTAAGTCCCAAGCACAGTGTTTGTTTTTCTTTAAACGTCAGTGTTCGTGAAGAAAGGTTTATTATTGTTTTATTTACCATGTCTTTATCCATCTTTCTTTTCTTTTCTGGTAAACCCCACGTTTGGTTCCCACTGGTTTTCTGTTGTTCTTTTCTTCTCCTCTGCTGGAGCTTGAGTCGTCTCGATCTCCCCTGCCTCTTGCTCTTCCCCTTGGCCGTCCTCGTGTTGTGTTCTGTTTGAATTCCGATTGATGGGCCGTATCTGCGTCTTTTTTTCTTCGTGTTCTTAATACCCGGAACTCCTGTAAAAAATTCGGCGGTTTCTTGGTAATGTCAACCACAGATATTGTGCTTGTGGATTGTTGAGAAGTGTCAGTTTCTGAACGACTTGTTGGAATCACTGTGATATGGTCGCTTTCCGTATAGGTTTGATTCAAATTGCTTGAGGTGGTGTCCTGTTGGTTATATAGATAGTCATACTTTGGGCTGTATGTCAGAATACGCCCACTCTCATAATCTCCGCAGTCACTGTGTAGTTTTCTTTGTTTACGATATTTGATATCATCTTCATGTTTTTTTAATCTATTTTTGAGCTCTTCCTTGAATTTTTTAATGGTATCTTGTTCATTACTCTTCAAAAATTCATCATCCAATTCTTTTAATTGTTGAAGGATTACATCACGATCCTCCCATGCATATTTAATTAATATGCATAACATGTTTTTAGAACTCATAGCGGAATTCTGTGACCATTCATCCAACATTTTTGGGTTTAGAGATTCGTGGGATGGTGTTATGTAGATTCTTATATATATAGACGTTCAAAAAGTGATTTCCTGAGAGCACACAATTTGGCCAAAAGGGAGGTTGGGATTAAACACTGTGTCTTCCGATTCTGCGTTTCCAACTAGCCAAATAGACCACAACTGGCAGCAATTCTAATAGAAGTTCCACGTGGCTGCCCCTTCTAGAGAAATGTCACTGTGTTGTGGGCCATACTATGCTTTTTGATACAGTGTTTATTTCCAGAAAATTCAGGGGTAGTGGTAAAGCTGAGATTAGATTAAAGTATTCTAGGGCAAATGCTAAAATGAACCTGCTGGACCAGATCATATGTTCAAAACAATGTGTTCTCTGTCTGGAAGGTTTAGCCTATAAGTACTAAACCTACAATAATACAGTCAATTATTATCAGATATACAACTCAGTATGACTTAATTCTTGAAATCAAAACACAATCTTTTTTAATCAATGTAATACTCAAGTAGGAATTTTTTATTATTTATTCTGCATAACTTCATATTAAAACTTACAATCTCCATTGTGTCCTTGTTAATATTGTAATTCAGTCCCTAGGGCATCCATTACTATGATTTGAACAAGGTACCCCTGAATGTAGTCCAACCACTAAGTCGTCTGTCCGGATTGCAGTAAGTATTCCTTCAATCACTCAATAGAGACCTTTATCCATTTCTATCTTTACACTTCTGTGGCAGACCTCACCATAATCATGGTTGACACGTTTTGATCCATTGATTTCTAGTCTTCTCAGGACTCAACAAGATACAATGTAAACAATTGGCTACATACAGAATCACTATAAATAGACCAAGCGGCTCAACCAGCCTGGGCTGCCGGCAGCCCAGTAGTTAAACAAGTGTACATGCCATGGACTTGAGGTTACACGTGTTCTAACACCCTGTTGCTGACAGTGCTCAGTTGATAACCTGGGATACTGTATGGGTTGCATATTGGTGTTTAGGAGTAGGGCACCAACTCGAGTTCCACCAGTGCTCTGTTCAGACCGACGTCCTTGAATACAGTTTAGGAACGAGGGGATCAGGTCCTATGGCAGTAGGTGGTTACTGGTCAGTATTGTGGAGGTAGATATATTCCGTAAACAACAGTTCATCCATTTTATAAGTTCTACATCATTTTGCAGGTTTGTGTTATTACATTGCTCTTTTGCTCTTCGTCTGTGGAGTAACTGAGACCATGTACGTGCTCTTAATGGCATACAAACCCCAGGTGCTTGATGATTTTAGCTTGTGGGTTTTCTCGGAACGTGCTTGCAGGCTGTTTTGGTGCACAATTGGTGTGCCTTCTGAATTAGACTCCTGATATTCGCCTGACCAACTGTCTACAGTGTAATATTCTCCTATGTGGCTCGAAATATATAAAAGGCTGCTGATTGTAACCTCATCCGTACAGTGCAGTTGGTCGCTGGCTAGACTTGCTTAAGAAAAAGCAAATAAGCTTTGCTTCCTGACTGCTTACAACTGTGTTTGCCCATGCTTTATTTAAAATGAGAAGTTTGCTTTAAAAAATGGTGCCGAAACCTGGGATTCATCAAGTCAGAGCCCAGCTGGTGTAACTGCCACTGTTAGAGGGTCAGGACTTCCTGATGACTCTGAAGCGTTCGCTTGCAGAGAGGAGCCCAGTTTCCTGCAGTCGCAGGCCACAGAATTTCCTGGCACACCCTATGACACATTACCCAATTGGCTGAATCCCAATGAACTAGGCCTGTGCTGCCTTGACATGGTAAAATACAGTTGTCACCAACTAGGAAAGGAGATGTTGAGTATACATTTTTGGGTGATTCAAGTCTCCCTTGAGTTGTCTTTTGCAGGTGGTTTGAGTCCCCTGACCGGATTGAGACCTCATATATAGTTACAGCTGTTCCAAGTCCCCCTTGAGTGGTTGTTTGCTGGTGGTTCGAGTCCCCCGACTGGATTATGGCCTCATATATAGTTACAAGTGGTTCAAGTTCCTGGTCTTGTTATATCAGTATTGATTTTGTTCCTCCATTACCATGAATTGTTGTGTTAGTAAAAATTGTGTCTGTAAAGGAACTTGTAGACATGAGAAGTATTTAGAAGTGGCCATTCCACTTGGTAATCCAGCGTGGTATATAATGAAGAAAGAGCGTCTTCAGGTAGGCCTATTTCTAGAACAGTGGCATAATTATACTAAAGGAAATCCAGATTTACAGTAGCCAGAAATAGGATCCTTTGACAAAGCGAAGTTGTATTATTTGTGACATTGTTATGGCTATGGAAAATCTAGGAAAGATTCGATTACTGCAGTTTGAGACCTTACATTGTTAGGATGAATGTTAGTGGGCCAGAACTCACGGAGTCCCGTGGGACGGAACAGAAAGGGGAAAAGCTCGAGCCTATGAAAAGAAAAAAACTAAGAAAAACTGGTAGAGACGGGACGAGAAGCAGAAATGTAGGCTCGTAAATCTTTTGTTCATTGTTCCCTTAGCTCCCAGCGGTGACGAAGACCCTGTGATAGAACATATACTAACTAATAGTCCCTGACCTGCTCCTTATACCCTGCAGGGTCAGTGCAGCAGCAAGAACAACATCCTACTAATACTGCCGACCCTAGAAGCTGCACTCACTGATCAACGATTACTGGAGGTAGAAGGGGATGACGATGACACAAGAAGACTTAGATCAGATACTCAAATGACCAAAGAAGAAGAGGAAAGGGTAGAGCACATGCATCAGGCCATAATAAAAGAGGATTCAAAGGCCTATGGAAATAGTTTACCAGCCAATTTTAACTTTAAGATGAAGTACCACCTACTGCAAATGGTCTTTGACCAAACATATTATATGTGTAAGGACTGGTTTATAACTTATTCCCAAGTCAGATCTATTCTCAATTATCCACACTGTACGATGCTAAAGACACTGAGGAACGTTTAAAAGATACTCATTTACCCCTCTCAGCCCGGACAGCCTATCTATTTACTTATTTGGTAAGACAAGATATTGGATCAGAAAGATGAATGCGAGCACCATGTCAGGCGTTGAAAAAACAAAAGGAGAAGGATCAATTGTCCTCCCAAGAAAATGTAGGACAGACAGTAACTCACTTGTGCATTTTCGCGATAAGGCCCTGCCACTGACAGAAGTACCAGGCTTGGAGGTAGGAAATCCAACTATGTATTTACATATCCGATGGTCACGCACTGAACTAACTCACTTTTGCCACTCAGTACACCGATATACATGAAAGCACGAATGAATGGTATTCCCAGACAGAGCGCATATTAAGGGTCACTTCCATGAAATTGGATGATATAGAATAGATGTTTAGTATAATTTTACCTGCCAATTTATGGTCAAACTTGAGAAAGGAAGACAGCACAGAATTTGAAATAGATTGGAACTCCTTGGTACAGGAAGAAACGGATATGAAGGTCAGGGCCAAATTCCTTGAGGATATTCAGAAATTGGCTGGTCGCTTAGCAAGGAGACTAGAAACAATTGTGCCCCACAAAAAGATGGATTGGAAAAGCCTTATAGCATGCAAACAGGTGCCTGAAGAGAAGGTGTCAGCCTATTTTTCTAGGATGCCAAAATGTCCCACAGCACAAAGAGGGATACCGATGGACTTGGCCAGTGCACAGTTCGCCTTCAGTACCTGCTTTGTGAACGGCTTGAGGGACCAATATAGAGTGGTCATACAGACTTATGGACCTACATGGGAACATAAGACTTTGGTAGAGGTGCTTACCTTAGCTCAGCATTATGAGAAATTAGAGCAGGAGGAGGAAACGATGGAGAAGAAACATAAGGAGTTAAAACATAAAGAACTAACACAACTGAAGCAACAATATCAAAATTGGAGAAGAGGAAGAGGGAGGGGGCTTAGAGGAGGACCAGTTCCGCCCCTACCTGACTAGGAAACACATTTCCTCCAGGTACATGCCATAATTGTGGCAGCCCTGACCGCTGGGTTTGAGTATCTCAGCACAACGGCACACAGAGGGGGTAAGGTAGTAGAAGGAGCAGAACTAGATCTCAACTGCTGTTTTCCAATCATATACAACAAGAGGAAAATGGCCCTAGGCAGAATAATAATAACTTCAACCTCATGCGACAACCACAAGCCGAAATGACTGCAGTGATGATGCATGAAATACCATGCTACATCAATTACTATGGGGAAATGAGGACTTGGGAGGCCCAAGAGAGTTGGTGAAAAGAAGTGTGTTCCCCCTATATTTAAGCGGCCCATATGTGATGGGGACAGGAGAAAACACCCCATTACATTTCTACTAGACACTGGTGCCACCATCTCTTCACTGACTAAACAGACTTTGCCCCAGGTCCCACTCTCCAGGAAAGTAAATGTGTCTGTGGGGTTTACCAATGTTCCAGTCACTAGTCCCATCTCCCAGCCCTTGCGCTATATGATTGTCCTATAACAGACAAACATGAATTTTTAATCCTAGACAAGTGTGCCTTAAACCTTTTGGGACTAGATTTTCTAATGAAGCTGAATGCTTTCATCAGGTGTACAGGAGATGGGATTTATTTGGAATGCTATTCAAACAATGTAACCATGATGACTAGATCAGTGTTATGCGGGATACTGCACATTCCTCCTGAGCATCTGAAGGAGATTGACCACAGACTTTTGACCATGCACACCAATGATACACAAAAAGAATGGCTGTGCGTTCTCTGTCTTTACCTAGCAGCAGGGTGATCACAAGTGCCCATGTGCCTAGTTTTCTGCAACACTAGACACGGTAGCTCAGGTCCTACCCCCGTGTCTAAGGGTGGTTGCCGTACCTGCAGTTTCCCTTCACCAAGTTGAGACTTTGATTATGGCACTGTGAATTTATTGTTGAACCGGATAAAGACGCAACATCTTACCAAAGTGCGACTAACTCATTATGAACTTTGTCTTTTTAGCCCACATGTAACTTTACACCGATGTAAGACATCCGATCCTGCAGCAGCATTCTTGCAAGTCAAGTCCCTTGGCTGTGCCAATGGGGCAAGTTCCATCCATGCCAACAGGCCCGATTCAGGCAGAAGACGCTCAATTTTTAAAGCCTCAAACAACTTTATTTTAATGGTTTCCCACCTAAAAGTGCCTCTGCCACCTCAAATTAAAATCCCCCTTTTTTCTGAATCTCCCTCTTTGTGGCTTCAAAACGTTGAAATATATGTACTCATGTACTGTGCAAGAGTTCTCTGCCCAGAATAAGCATTGACTTCTCACTATTGCAACTTTTGAGAGACATATTTAGAAAATGTTTAACCTTGTTCTTATTCCAACATTTACCATTCTCTAACCTTACCGAATATTTATTAACACAAACCACCTTTCTTGATACAGAAAAACTGGAAAAAAAATCCCCTCCCCTAATTGCAAATTTTACTATCACATAATCACCTTCCTTCACACTAAGTGCTATTTTCTCGGTTATAGTGTACTTACATTGAGCTTCTCTTCGTTTCTCATTCACATTGTCTAACGCATCATCAGAAATCATTTTTCTTTTCATCCATAACCTATTAATTTTTGATCCAGGTTATCTCCCTTTAAGCAGTACAAAAAGAGAGACACTTTAGTTTCTGCATTTGGTGTAGTGCGAAGAGCCCAGATTAAAGTCCTCACTTCTTGAATCCAATCCAATCCACTTGCAACAGATAACTGAATATTCTCCTTTATTATTTTGCTTCAGCGCTCAACTAATCCATTGCTTCTAGGATGATATAATGAAGTGGCAACATGCTTAAGGCCTACATTGAATAATTGTAACTCAAACTCCTGAGAAGTGAATTGAGGGCAATTGTACTTGAAAATCTCTGCTGGCACTCCTTCCCGGAAATATAACTTCCTCAGAACCTGCTCCACCACAGACAAAGTAATGTTATTAACAAAAGCCACTTCCAACCATCTAGAGTAATAGTCAACTATTACTACTCCATACTTGGCATGACCATTACTTGTACCCACTGGACCAATTATGTCCATGGTCAACTTGGACCACGCGTTCTCCGGAATAGGGACTGCAACTATTGGACTTCGCACCGTGACTTGAGACTTATCACTTGCAAAACATGCCTTACATTCTCTCACATATTTCTCTATTTCTTTGGCCACACCTGGCCACCAAAACAGCTCTCTTACCCTTCTTTTCATGGCCCGCATGCCAATATGTCCTTCGTGGCAAACTCTACAACTTTTTTCCTTAAAGATATACGGACCACCAACAAATCCAACCTACACAGTAGCCCTCCCGCTATTGACAATTCAGATTACATTTTCCTAAAAGCAGCAACAACACCATCTTCAAGTTTGCCTTTGGGCCAGCCTTCACTGACATATCTCATAATCTTTTTTAAGGTAGCATCTTGACCTAAAGCAATTAACCATTCTGACTCTGAAATGGCATTGTTTGTTTTACAAGTAAACTCACTAACCACTATATCTTCTTTATCCAACACCCTCATGTCCAAATCCTCTTCATTGGAATTTACTGGTTATCTCAACAGTCTGCCATAACATTCTTTATAACAGGAATGCACTCTATCTTGTAGAAATATTCTTGCATTCTATATTGCCATTTTAAGGGTTGCTTTACCAGCTCCCTTTGTGGTAAACTTGTCAATAAGAGGTGTATAAACAACTCTCACAACAAACTCAGTTCCCCATGAATATTTTCGGAAATGGTTTACACTACACCAGCAAGCCAAAGCTTCATGTTCCACCACCGAATAGGAGACCTCCGCACCTCTAAGACCATGACTGGCAAATGCTACCACTTCTTTCCCATTCCGTTTTTGCAGTAATAAAGCACCCAAACCATACTGACTGGCATCAGTTATGACTATGCTGGGATCCTTAGTGGAAAAAGGTTTGAGGGGAATGGAACCTGCGTAGTGCTACTGGGATCTAAAATGATCTCCAAATTTTCATGGTCTAACCAACCCAACAACGATGAACCATGTTTTGCAACATGCACCACAGCAGGAGTTGCCTTTAAAAAGAAGATTAGTCTCAAATTCACCTATTACTTCAATAGCTTTACTCCCATATG
Organism: Lissotriton helveticus; assembly: GCF_964261635.1. Classification (NCBI taxonomy): domain Eukaryota; kingdom Metazoa; phylum Chordata; class Amphibia; order Caudata; family Salamandridae; genus Lissotriton; species Lissotriton helveticus. The sequence goes on from NC_136067.1 coordinate 1,643,016,116, forward strand.
CCAAAGGTCTATGACTGATTTTTTAAGTTCCACGTTACTGAAGCTTTTCCAATCATCCAAACCAATTAACATAAATGGAGATTCTAACAGCACCCAACACCGCTTGATAGCTCTGTCTGGATATTCAGAGCAAACAACGTGTGTCCGGAAGACATCAAGAACAATTCCCAGTATGAACCTTCGTTGAAAAGTTTCTACTGTGCAGTTCCTTCGACCATTGAGTTGTAAAAATGTCATTGTGGTGAAATAAGGAAGATCCTCGCAGAAGAAGTAAAACCAATAAGATTTATTGATTTAATAGGCCTGCAAGCAGCCAGCAACAAGCGTGGCTAACTCAGCAGAGCAATTAGCAAATCCACAACAACATTCCATGACTTTAAATAAATACCTTGGAGTGTTCTAAAGTGACATCACAATGCACCTATCAAAGATAGGGTGCTGGTGCAGTGAACACTAACTGTAGAGAACAGCATGACTGTATTATTCTAGTGTACTGTACACATACAACATCTCGCTTCATTAAGGAATTTAAAACAAAACATAATTGTTGTACTTATTTGGGAAACGGGACATTCTACCAGAATTGGTAGTAGGAGCATCAAACAGACCTTGAGGAGAAACACCCTTAAAAACAGAAAAACGATTGTCAGATATACTATTAGAACTTCCCGAGTTAGTTGTGTGTGAACCTACAGTTTGCATGTTATCCATAGTTGGTTCTGAGATTTCCCTAGTTTAATCACAATGAATAGTATTGTAATTGCTAGCATTACATTCATCAATATTTCTGGTATTCTCATTTGTCACCAAATCTTCACAAACAGGTTTGCTACAAAAACCATGCCACAAATATGCATCTTTATCCACTGATAATGAACCTTTAGACTTTTCAATGAGCTCATTTTGACCATGTTTGAGCCAAATTATATAACTTTTGTTTCTCCAACTTTTAGCAGTTAATCGTACTGAACCACCAGTAACCTCATCTACTTTACATGGATCAGAATATTTAGATTCTTCCTTATGAACGTTAAAAGGTTTTTCACAATAACCCAATCTCCTTTTTAAAAATGTTGTCTTCTGCTCTATGGCACCTTGCCATGATAAAGTTTTGATATTAGCTGTTTTTTGTGTATCCTATTGTTTAACTTTTTCATTTTTATCATCAATAACAACATGTTCAGAATCAATTTTAAAGTTAGGTGTGAGTTGTGTAATACCATTCCAACCTCTCAACAGAAAAAAGAGGTATAACCAGTGACACTATTTGTATTATTGTTGTAACAATTGACCTTTTCTTGTATAAAGTCATGTACAGGAAAACTTGACGCAAGTGCAAGTTGCCCTCCTTCTTTGATGAACCTGTTTACTCGTTCAACTTGACCATTAGATTTGGGCGAATACAATGGAGTTTTTTCCTGTTCAATACCATTTCTTTTTAAGAATGACACAATTTTATCTGAAGTGAATTGTTTTCCATTGTCTAAGACGATTAGGTGTGACAAGCCCTCAGTTGAAAAACATTTCTTTAAAAATGTTATAACTGATTCTGTGTCAATAACAGCTAAAATTCATAATAAATCCATTTGCTGTAATAATCACTTACTACAATTATGAATCTAAAATCTCTTTCCAAAACGTTGAATGGACATGCAAAATCTATAGCGGCTTTACTCCAAGGCATATTTGGAATATCAACTAATTGTATTTCATTAACTCTGGGTTTCCAATGCGTATAAGATTTTAGGCAAACTGCACATTTGTCAATATATAAATTTACATTTGTGACCATTCCTGGCAACCAGTAGTACATTTTCGTCAACTTTTTGGTTGAAGAAGATCCTGGATGACTTCTGTGAGCCAAGTCAATTAAACGTTTCCTGAGTTTGATTGGTGGAATAATAAGATCTCTAGGGAAAAGCAGTTCACTTTCAATACTCAATTCATCATAAACTTGGAGGAAAGTTTTCAATTTTGATGGTATATTCCTAATTGGTGGCAGTTTACTTGTGATATATTCTTTAACTTTAATAACAATTGGGACATTTTTACTCAAATCCATACATTTTATTATGGAACAAGTACAATCAGTGTCTTAAAAAATGCCTAGACTTGCTACCACACATTCTTTATCTTTATCAACATCAGTTTCCAAATCTGTAACTGGTAATCTTGATAAGCAATTGGCTCTAATATTTTCTTTTCCGGATATATATCTAATAGAGAAATTAAATTCTTGTAACTTAGCTAGTAATCTTAAAAGTCTAGATGATGCATTTCCATTGCCTCAACCACATCCGGCCATCATGTAAGTTAAAGGCTTGCGGTCTGTTATTAATTCAAAATGTTTTCCCCAGAGATACATTTTAAGTTTTTCAACAGCCCAGACACAGGCCAAGGCTTCTCTCTCTATTGTGCCATGATAGACCTCAGCCTTGTGTAATTACTGCTGTGGTCTCTCTTTCCATAACTGCTGCCACGAAACTCTGGGGCTCTTGCTCATTTAAATTAGAATATTTGCTGCTATTCTGCTTGATTATACTCTGCATATTTGCACATCCTGCATACTTGCACATTGTAAATGAAATCGTTTTTACTTTGCTTTTAATGTTTTATCTTTAAATTCGGTGTATAACTAAAGGGCAATTTACCTGTTGTCTTGTTGGAGGCATTCACAGTCCGTCGCGGTCGATACCTCTTGTACAGAGGGAAGGACTTCATTAGTTTCAAATTTAGGCTACTCTCTGCGCACTCACTTCCGGCGGTCAGCACTCTAGTTGCCGACTTTTCCCCGACATAAAGGCCACGCTGGAACGGCCGCGGAGCGGGCGTGCCGGCCGCGCGCCAAAGGCAAGCCCGTCTGCGCCCGGGCGCGCGCCGAGGGCGCCTGTACCGGGCCCAGGGCCGGAAACCCTGTCTCATGTGCTTCAGAAAATACTCCTTTGACTACATACTCTGGTAAGAGCTTGCTTCGCCTACGCCCACCACGGTATAATAAATGCCATCAGTTTGACTGCTGTCATTTGATAATACCGGTGCACCCCGTATGTCCAGGCTGCGACAGTTTGCTGCCAAAGATGTTGGTTGTGCCTCCTAGCAGTCAAGAAAGCCCACGGTCATGGGACCCTATAAACAATTAAATACAATTAGCACTCATCAATGCGAGATCATTGGTGAAACATAAATACGATATTGCAGATCTTATTATGGACTATAAAATTGATGTTTTATTTGTGACTGAGATATGGGGTGATGACTCGTCAATTTTTGATTTTAACATTGCGACTCCACCAGGCTATAGTAATTACAGACTAGACAGGCGGTTAAAAAGAGGGGGCGGCCTTGCGGTGATACACAAAACCGAATTAGGTTCTTTTTGCTCAAAAATAGATACACCAGCCTGTGAAGCTTTGCTTTTCAAAATCACTTTTTCCGCCCAAGAATCTTTTAAAGGCCTTCTGATATATCGTCCACCAGGCCCTAGAACTGAGTTTCTAGTAAATATCCACTCTTTGCTAGAGTATGGTCTCTACTCGAAATCTTTTACAGTGCTGGGAGATATGAACTTTCATTTGGAAACTAGGGAAGACAGAGATACGGAGGAAATGTTAGATCTGACTGCAGAATATGGTCTTAGTCAGCTGATTCGGGGTGCCACCCATACGGCAGGACATACTCTTGATGACCTGTTTACTAACGACCCAGCAATCTCCAAAGTCACTACTCTTCCAGTAATTTGGTCAGATCACCAAGTTATTGAATTTAAATATAAGCTTTCTTTCTCCAAGGATCCTAATTATGAGAACATAAAGACCATAAGTAGGGCTTGGCAAAAAAATGTACTATAATACTCTGGTCAATGAGCTTGGCAATAGTGAAGAGAAGGTGGAGGAGGATATCGAGTTGGCAGCTACTAAATATACCCGGTGACTTGAATCTAACTTTTTAAAACTAGCCCCCAATACCCAGATCAATAAAAATAGGAAATTACCTTCAGCCCCTTGGTTCTCTGAAGCGCTAAGGATAGATAAGCAGGCTTGCAGGAGACAGGAAAGGATTTGGCGGAAAAAATATGAACTAACAGAGAAAAGTAGATACAAATCTATGATCTCAGCCTTTAAGAAAAAGCTGACTGAAGAAAAGATTCTTTACTATACTTCAAAGATTGAAAATGCCAGTGGGTCAAGTAAAGAACTTTTTCGTATGGTGAAAAATGTAACTACAGTCCAAAGAGATGAACCTACTATTACTAGTCAAGTTTTTTGCAATGCCTTGGCTCTCTCTTTTAGATCCAAGGTTGAGCATATCTATGAGCAGTTTACTCAATCAGCTGCAGTGGATAAAACATTTTCAAATGACACCACTGACCATATTTTGGGGTTCAAGTTTGCGCCGACTTCACCCTCACAAGTCACCGAGCTAATAACTATGATCAAGTCGGGCTCCTTGTCCCCCAAAAATCCTACATTCTATTAACAATTTGGTTGGTCCCCATCTTTCTAAAATATTTAACCAAATTATAGATCAAGGATCTTTCCCCACTATATGGAAGAAGGCTTCTATCTTACCTCTCTTAAAAAAAAGCAATTTAGATGCAATGGACACTGCCAATTACCGACCGATTTCAAGAATCCCCCTGCCAGCTAAGATTATGGAGAAGGTCATGTATGCCGAACTGGCAAATTTTATCGCGGATAATCAAGTTTTAGATCATAGCCAGTTTGGTTTTAGACCGAATCATAGCACTGAGTCTGCTCTGATCAAGACCACAGAGGAAACACGTATGTCATTGGGTAGCGGAGGTTCAGCTGCCCTGGTGCTGCTGGACCTATCCGCAGCATTTGACACAGTGCATCATTCTCTCTTCGTTCATCGTCTAAGGGAGATTGGTATCGGAGGCAAAGCCCTTGTCCTGCTGACAACGTTCCTATCTGAGAGAACTCAATCAGTGCACTTGGGGAATTTTAAGTCGGCATTATTTTCTCTTCCCAGTGGTCTCCATCAGAGCTCCTCCTTAAGCCCTACGCTTTTTTAATATTTACGTAGCAGAGCTAGCACCCTTGATTAGAAGCTTGAATTTGATCCCCACGTCATATGCTGATGATACTCAGCTGTTGATTTCTACAGTGGATAAGGACATTAATCACTCTCTTAACCTCTACAACTGTATGTCGTCCCTTAGCCACTGGATGAGTACCCATTGCTTGAAGTTAAATTCAAGTAAGACAGAGGTGATAATGTTTGGAAATCTTTCTCCCCCCCTGGTGGCCGGATAGTCTCGGACCTCCCCCTACACCGGAGGAAAAAGCAAAAAATCTTGGGGTCATTATAGATGGAAAGTTGAACTTTAAGACCCAAGTTTCTAAAGTAGTGTCGTCTTCTTTTTATATGATTAAGACGATTAGGAAAGTTCTGCCATTCATCCCTAAATCCTGTAGAAAATCAGTAGTCACTGCTTTAGTTTTGTCTTACTGTAACAGCTTGTACATCAAGGTCCAGGCTGTTCTTCTCAGGAAGCTGCAGGCAGTACAAAATGCGGCGGCAAGACTGATCCTGGATATTCCAAAATGTCAATCGGTAAGAGTAGAAATAAGAAAACTTCACTGGCTGCGGGTCCGCCAGCGGATAAAGTTAAAAACTCTCTGTATTGCACATAAGGCACTACATAGAGAAGGACCAAGGTTCTTAGAGAACTTGTTCAAATGGTACTCCCCAAATAGAGTGCTGAGGTCAGCTAATGGCTACCTTATGCAGCCGGCCAGGATCCATAAGATGAACTGGGGTGGAAGGAGTTTAGCATTTAATACTATCAAATAATGGAACTCCCTCCCGGTGTATCTGAGAAAAATCACCCTTCATTTGGAATTTAGGAAACAGCTTAAAACCTGGCTATTTCAACAGTAGTACAGTAGAGTTCAGCAGTATTTGGTTCATTAGCGCCAAGACGCCTGAAGGTATTCGTGCGCTGTTTAAATTTTATTAACATTAACATGTCTAGATATAAAAGCTACAGTTTGTATCTGTCCTTTCACTTTTTAGTAAAAATGGCGCCTATACCCACTGAGCTTGCATCTACTGTAATGATGTTATTTCCTTCTGATCGTACGGATTCAAAGTTGGGGCTTCAACAATTGCTTTTTTTATCTCACAAAATACAAAGTCTTGTTCTTCTTTCCAAATATATTTTTCACACTAAAACACGTAAAGGTTCTACCTTATCTGCATAATTCTTTGATAAAGCAGGAATCGTACTCACTAAGACCTAAAAAAGATCTCAGTGAATCAGGTTTGGGTGCATCAGAAATAGCTTTCACCAAATCGAGTTTGGGTGTTATTCCTTCAGAATTCAAAACACGTTCTAAATATTCAATTTCTTGTTTCAGAAATGTGCATTTGCTCGTACAAACTGCCATACCTCTTTTACTGAAATTATGAAGAACTGTGTCAAGTATCCCATTATGTTATTCTTCCGTGCTTGCATGTATGAGATATCATCTTGGAATTTTTTAACTCCGTTTACATCTTTTAGTATATGCTCCATCATTTTTTGAAAAACACTTACTGAAGAAGCAGGCCCGAAAAGGAGTTGAATACATCTATATGCACCAAAGGGTGTGACAAAGGTCTTATAATCTTTAGAATCTTCTGCTAATTTAACTTGATGATAGGCTGACTTGAGCTCTATCAATGAAAAATACTTTGATCCAGAAGTAGCTGCCAATAATTCTTGAATTTTAGGCAACGGATGGCACTATATTTTTATTAATGGCCTCAAGTCAGTACCACTATATTTTTATTAATGGCCTCAAGTCAGCACAGAGACGAATGTCTACATTTTAAAAAAATAATAACAATCTCTAAGTCTGTTTGTTCAATGACTCCTATTTCAACTAGTTTAACAAGTAATTTTCTCAAATCATTCCTGACAGATAATGGGACAGCCCTAACTTTATGTTTTACTTGTATGGCATTTATTTTTTTTATTTGATAGAATGTACAAAACCATTAACACAACCAATGTGGTCTTCAAAAAGTGAATCATATTTTTTTAAACATCTTCTAAATCATTTCTTACAGTAGAAATATGCACATCTGCTGTGTCAAGGTCCCCCAAAACAATTGGTCATCAGCTCCTGGTTTTAGAATAATATCTAGACTTGCCAAATCTTTCCATTCAACAATATTTCTTCCACGTTCTGCATCATATATTTTGGTTGAAACAAACCTTCTTTTAATAGTTAATATATCCTGAAAATAACCTAGCATGTTGATATCGAACTCTCCAAAAGCCTTTGGATTTACATCAGTAGCTATTACCTTTACACTTGGCCAAAACTCTTCATACATTTTCTCAGAAATTATTGTGATTGGCGAACCCAAATCGGCCATAATTTTTAACTCAACTGGTTCTATAAACACAATTCTAAGTGGTCCTTTGATTTTACCAGTTTTTTCTTCAACAGTCAAGACAATATTGGAACACATTTCTTCATCAAATTTGTCAATGTTATTTACTTTAACTTTTTGACAATGCATATGTTTAACGTTTTTGCATACAGTAGCGAAATGTCCAATCTTTAAACAATTTGCGCACTTCTTACCCTCAGCTGGACAACTTGAATAGTCTGCTTTGCGATTTTTCAATCCACATCTGAAAGAAACAAATTTTGATTCTATAAAACTACCAATTTTATTTCTCTTCTCATTTCTTACTTCTACTTTCCTTCTCTCCTGTAAAGTAAAAATGCTAGTTTTCTGATAGTTTTCTGATGAAAGTACTTTAGAAGATTCTAATGAACGTTTGATTCCCTTCGCAATAGCTATAATCTCCTGAAGTGTAGGATTCCTGCAGGCTAACAATCTCTCTTGAATTTTCTTTTCAGAAAAGTGAAAAACAAATTGATCTTGTATGTAAATGTCATAGGGGGAGACACCACAGAAGTTGCCACTTGCCTGGGTTGGACGCCGCCATCGCCAGGAGTCATCGGAACGCTGCTAAACCGCGCCGCCGCCCCGGGACTACAATTCCCGGCTGCCTCAGCGGCGGCGCGCTCTGCTGACACCGCGCCAGCGCCAGGAGGCGCACATAAGCAGCGCTGAGCCTGGCGGAGTGGGGGAGACACCACAGAAGTTGCCACTTGCCTGGGTTGGACGCCGCCATCGCCAGGAGTCATCGGAATGCTGCTAAACCGCGCCAGCGCCAGGAGGCGCGCATAAGCAGCGCTGAGCCCTGCTTCGCGGGACGAGCCGGGCGAAGCCCGGGTCAAGGGCGGGCCCGTTTAAGCCCGTTCAAGACCGGGTAAGGACAGGACGGGCCACCCCTCTGACACCTGCCACAGCAACAATAAGGTCAGTGTCGCTCTGTAAAAAAATCTAAAGCCATTTATTCACCATTCGCCATCGATACGAGTATTACGCAAGGTATAGAAAGGATGGCTACCTCACCTGATGGTGGTCCTAGTTGCAGGAAATCAACTGGTGGTTCACTATTGGGAACCCTTGATAATTTCCTTATAAGGGTATCAACTGCACTTGCCAAGGATATAGAACTTACCGAGAAAAGACTATCCTTGGACACATCCTTTCACAAAAGGTCTTCCCTGGGCCCCATGGCACATGCCAGATCACCGACCCACTTACAACCAGACTCACAGGGTTCCCTTCCTCCATCAGGAGTGGTGACTACTACTTCACCCCAAACAGCAACTATTATGAACATAAGTGACAATTCTCCAAGAGAAGGAGTGCCCAGTAGCGACACGGTCAGAAGCCCATACCCTAAAATTAAGACTCGATCTGCTGGCCAAGTAAAAGCTATTATGGTCCAGCCTAAGGGGAGGGAGCAAGCAAAAAAGAAATGCCCTGGACCACAAACGAATGCTGGAGGGAAGAAAGCAAGATCTTGTAAAAGTAATGCTCCACCAGAAGATCCAGCAGCGATGCCACCAATCACCCCCTTACAAGTGGATAGGGCAGATAGAAGTGGGCAGGGAAGCCATTTGGACAATAGGGGGGAGGATCCATACTTGGAGTTGGGTCCTTCTTTCTGGAAAAGACTGGAGGGTACCTTTAAGAAAATGTGTCACCCATTGCATGAACGGCTGGACTCCATTGACAATAGACTGGTGTGCCTTGAACTTTCATTGGTATCAGTCCAGAAACAGGCAGGACCAAGTCGCAGTGCTCATACTGCAAGGCCAAAAAATCCTGCAGACAATGGTCCAACTAATTCTAACAGTGGTACCGGGTCAAGCCAGATAGCAAGGCCAATTCTGGCTGTTGACAAGGGGCAAACTACTAACTTACAACCTGCTGCTCAGATAGGAGTGGGAAACACACATCAAGCTAGTGGGATGCCACAAAGTACTTTGTCGCGGACAGATGCTCCCCCGGATATTAATCATACAGGGGTGGGAGCAAATCCATTGAGTAAAGAGAGAAATCTGGGTGATGGAACTAAGTTGAATGATAAACAGCTAAATCTACCTGCATTAACCAGGGCTCACAGCGAGCCTCCCCTACCTTATATTGACCTCCCTCCCCAATCAGCCCCCTTTGTGGTAGTCTTGGTAGGGGTTCCCCCACTAGCTCGTGTGATACGAGAATCATACCCAGATTTAAAGCATAAGTGTATCTTCTGGCTAAACAAGTACCGCCCATTGCCAGCTAACATGCGAGGTGAAATTATGGGTGCCAGGAGAGTCAGCTGGATAGGCAAGGGATGCAAGACGGTAGCAGGAGACTGTATCATTATTAATTTCAGAAACCAGACATGTGTCAACTTTATCTGTAACTGGCCTCAAAATGATCTGTCCAATGGGATACAAGCTCTACCCTTAGCTTATTTCTATGGACCCCCTATTCCGGTTTCCTTTGAGAGGGATTTGTTTTCTCAGGGAACTGTATCTAACTTTTGCCCCATAGGGAACATAAGGTTGTTCAACAGATTCCAGGCCCTGTCGGGGTTAGGGGACTGCGATTTTATTTTTTATTTATTAAAGTTTTGTATAGCGCTAGCTGGACCCGAGGGTATCAGAGCGCTTCACAGCAAGTAAGAGGCATCAGACAGACATTGAGGACAGAAAACATGGCAAGGGGCACATGGGCAAGTACAGTCTGTACAATAGCAGCCAAGCGTAAAGCAGGGCGGAAAGTCATAAGCAGGTCAATCAGCTCTGGGGACACCGAGATCATGGAACTTCAAAGTCCAGGTGGAGTTCTAGTATGCTCCAGAACGTTCTAGGAAGAGGACTTTGAGTAACTTCTTGAATTTCTGGAAGGATGCGGTCATTCTGATGTGTGGGGGGATGGAGTTCCAAATCTTGGGAGCATTACCCGCAAAGGATTTGCTAGATGTTGTGAGTTTCTGGGATTTCAGAGGAATGAGTAGGAGCGTGTTGGAGCTTCTGAGGTTTCTAGACTGACCGGCCCTTTTGAGCTTGTTGGCCAGGTATTCAGGTTTGCCTGTATGCAGGGCTTTGTGTGAGAGGCAGACTGTACGGAAGCTGGCTCGTTGGTCAATAGGGAGCCACTTCAGATCCTTAAGAGCTGGGGTGATGTGCTCATATTTCTTTGTTCCCGTGACCATTCTTGCTGCGGCGTTTAGGGTAGAGGTCAGAGGTCGCAGGTGCGATTTGGCTGTTCCAGTCAGAGTGGCAATGCCGTAGTTAATTCTGGAGAGTACCAGAGCCTGCGTGGCCTGTTTCAGGTCTTTCGTGGGGAGGAATGGTTTCAATTTGTAGAGCAATTTCAGGTTCAGGAAAGCACTTTTGGAAGTTTTTGAGATGTGTTCTTTCATATCCAGTTTGGGGTCAAGAGTGAACCCTAGGGATTTTATGGAGTTCGATGGAACAAGAGGAACATTCAGGGCATTTAAGGCTTTGAGCCATTCTAGAATTTGGGGGATTTCCTCTTTGTTTGAGATGAGGAGCACTTCTGTTTTTTCTTCATTGAGTTTGAGGTGGTTGGATGAGAGCCAGAGTTGGACTTCAGTAAGTGTGTGGTTCAGTCAGTGGATGTCTGTGATCGACGTGGTTTCCAGATAGAGTTGAGTGTCGTCCGCATATAGGTGGAAGGGGATGTTGGCTTTCCTTAGAATTGAGGTGAGGGGCTCCATGTAGATGTTGAAGAGTTGTGGAGAGAGTACTGACCCTTGAGGGACTCCTCTACTGATGGGAAGAATGTCCGATTCTCAGCTTTTAATTTTGATTCTTTGTGTACGGTTGTTGAGAAAGGAGGAGGACCATTTTAGGACAGTCTTTTCCAGGCCTGCTCTCTCTTTGAGGGCATTGAGTAGCAGGGCATGATCAACTGTGTCAAATGCAGCCGATAGGTCTAAGAGGATGAGAAGCCTGCATTGGTTGGGGTCGAGCGACATGTGTAGATCGTCCAGGACATTAAGGATTGCGGTTTCAGTACTGCAGCCTTTTCTGAACCCTGATTGATATGGGTCGAGAAGATTCGTGTTCTCTAAGTGCTGGGATAGTTGCGACAGCACACATCTTTCCAAGATTTTGGATAAGAGTGGAAGGTTCGAAACTGGTCTGAAATTGTTCATATCCTGGAGGTCAAGGCCCGGTTTTTTTAGTAGTGGCGTGACTTGACCTTTTTTAAGGCAGTCCGGGATGGAGCCCTCGCTCAGAGAGCTGTTGATGATCTTGGCCCAGATAGGGGCTAGAGTGAGCTTCAAGTCTTTGGTCAATCTCGGGGGAAGCTGGTCAAGGGAGTGGGTTGAGGGTTTGGCGGTGGCTATGAGATTGCTTATCAGTTCGACCTGGATAGGTTGGAAGGAGGACCAGCGAGTGGTTGTGTTTGCTGGTCTGAAGTGGGAAGTTGCAAAGGGGTGAGAGGAGGGCATAGTGCCAAGTGATCGATCAATTTTGGCAATTTTTTCGTTGAAGAAGCTGGCAAAGTCGTCACATTGGGATTTGGATGCCACCATGCCGTCTGTTACAGGAATGAAGATTTGGTTCCTGATGATGTTGAAGAGTTCATTGGGGCGGTTTTTGGCATTGTCAAGGGCCAAACAGAAGAAGGACGACTCTTTGTTCTTGATATGGTTATAGTAACTTTTGCGGGCTGCCTGGAGTTGGTCCCGGTTGGGGGAGGAGGGGTTGGACCTCCAGGTTCTTTCCAGGGATCTTAGGTGTCTTCTTTCTTCGTTAATGTCAGTGGAGAACCAAGATCTGGAGGGGATGCTTCTTTGTTTTTTTTAGTTTCCTCGGTGCCAGCTGATCTAGGACGAGCTCCAGGTTGGAGTGATAAAGCGAGGTGAGTTCCGTGGTTGAAAGGAGTTCCGTCGAGTTCGGAAGGAGTGAGCTAAGACCCTTTTCTAGCTTGTCAGGGGAGACTCTCGATAAGTTTTTGATCCACTTGGGGGAGGTTTGAGTGGGAGGGACGGAAAGCGCCGAATGATTGATATGAAAGAGGATGGCATGATGGTCTGACCTGTCCACTGGGATGATGTGGTCAATTGAGATTGTCTTTCTATCTGCAATGTTTGCATCCAGGGTTGCTCCTCTGTGGTGGGTTTCCTCTGTGCAGTGCTGGGTCATGTCATGGTCATGAATAAGGGTGGTGAGAGATTGGATGAGCGGGTTTTTTGATACATTCCATCTTAGGTTAAGGTCGCCCAGAATTATTCTGAAGTCGCTGTTGAGAGCGGTTTGTGTGATCAGATCCGTCAGCTGAGCGCCAAATTCGGAGGAGTTGCCCGGGGGATGGTAGAGGAGAAGGTATTGAAGTGGAGGGTGGTGGGGTGAATTGAGGTTGACCGAAAGGCATTCAAAGGAGTTGTATATGACAGAGGGAGATTCAGTGATGGAGAGGTCGCTTTTGTGGATAATAGCTATTCCGCCACCTTTGTGTACGGGCCTGTCTTTGTGTATAATTGAGAAACCGGGCGGCACCAGCGTGTCCATGATGGAGCTGGATAGAGTGTTTAGCCATGTTTCAGTGATGAAGGCTACATCCAGGTCATGGGAGAGGATGGTTTCGGCTATTTCTGTTGCATGTTTGACGGCGGATCGGCAATTGATGAGCATACAGTTGATTGGGGGTCAGCCTTCGAGATAGGGTTGACAGAAGTAGCTCTGGGTAAGGAGGAGAGATAGGATGGTGGTCTGGCAGCTTTTCGGCGGGGCGGGTCCCTCCCCACTCCAGTGATGACTTGAATTGAGGAGAAGGGTGAGTGGTAAGGGGGAATTGCTTGGGCTGGCTGATTAGGAGGGGTTTCATAGGAGGCGATGAGGGAGATCACTTCCTGTGGCGAAAGGGAGGGAACCGTTCTTCTAGGATTGTCAACTCGTGACTCAGTCCTGTGTTTGGAGAGAAGAGGCCGGGAGCCTGTTGGGGGCTTGGACCCAGTGTGAGTAAGAGAGTCGATCCTGGCGGGAGGCGGCTGGATGTGGGGAGGTGGAACGTTCGGGGAGGGAAGCTGGAGCTTCTCTAGGGAGGATAGAGTTTCCTTCAGGCCAAAGATCAGAGTAGCGTTCTGGGCTTCTAGAAAGTCCAGGCGTTGTGTCAGTTTAAGTGCTGGGGAGGAGGGGGGCGAGTGGGTGAAGTTGGGCTGTGCAGGGGAACGGTAATGGGGCAGGACTTGGATGGGGGGGTCTGTGCCGGGGGGCCCAGGTCCAAGTTAGAGTTCGGTTGTGGGAGGACTCGAGAGGGAGAGGGGGTTTGGGGCGAGTTACTGTTGAGAGGTATGACGGGAGAGGGAGGCACGGAATTGGCTTCAGGAAATTTTTGGGCAAGGGCAGGGTGGGGGGAGGGGCTGCGGGGCGAGTTACTATTAGGGGGGATAGTCGGGATGGGAGGATCTGATTCGTGTTTCGAGTTCGGATGGGCGGGGGATAGGGAGGGAAGGGGGTTGCGGTCCCTTTGGAGGAGGTGGTTGTCTTCACTAAGGGGGACGGTGTGAGCAGTAGGAGTGAGGAATCGCGCAGGGGGCTGTGACTCGTGGACGGAGGGGGTACTGGGATCTCTATGGGAAGGAGACTGAGAACCTGTGGGGGTGTGGGAGACGTGGGGAGTGGGGAAGGAAGTCGGAGGGGTAGGGAGGGTGGGGGAGTTCTGGAAGTTTGGGAGAAGGGGGAGGAGGTTTGGGGATGTAGGAGAGAGGGGGGTGGGGCTGGGAGGGACGGATGGCTGGTGACGTGATTAAGTGCGAGGGGAGGGGATTGTTGGGGTGAATGGAGCATGCTCTGCGGGTTAGAAGTTTGGCGAGGGTCATAGGGGTGGCGGGTCGCGGCTGTAGAGGGTAGTGAGCCGTGGCCGTCTTAAGAGTGTGGAAGAGGGAGTCGAAGAATTCTAGGTTGTCGTCTTTCGCCTGGATTAGAATGGTGCCATTCATGAAGATGGTGATGGAGATGTCTCCGGTCAGGGACTGTTGGTTCAGGGGGGAGATAGTTAGTTTCCGGTTGTGTTCTGATAAGGTGGTTTTGGAGACAGGGAGGAGTGAATTAAAGGTAGTGACCCAAACGTCTGTTCGGGTGGTATGGAAAATGAAGTCCGTTTTTCTCAGCCCTCTCGTTGAGCAATGGTAGGTGTCCACGATTAGGGTTTCGGGGTGTTGTCTAATTAAATTCTGTTTGAAGCGTTTTTTGGCTTTGAAGGAGAGGCTGTGTGGGAAGGTAATGGCGTAGGTATTCCGTCCAAGAGGAGATAAGTAGTTGAGTGATGGGCCGGGGTGCATGTCTAGACGCAATGACGGAGGCATTGTGGTAGAACTAAGGGGGGGTGTGGCCGCTAGGTGAATGAGAGCGGCGTTAACAATGGGGGAGGATTTTGTTGTAGAATCAGAAGAGAGGGAGTTCAGCCTGGGGCCCACATTACACCTTCCTTGGGGAGGCTCGCTGAGATTGGTCAAAGAAGTTAGTTTAAACAAGATTTTGAGCTGTCCAGTGTGGCGGCCATGTTGAAGCCCGGCAGCCCTGGCAGGGGAGGAGAGAGCTGGAGCTTACGTGAGTGGCAGAGTCCAGTGCTCCTGTAGATCAGCGTATGTCTCAACTGGACGTGGCGTCGGGCTAGCACAGCAAGGACCCAGGTGGGGTAGTTAGGTTGGGAAAACTCCTTATTTGCCCAGTACAAGAATATGCGATGGCTGAGGTGGAGGCCCTGATGGGGTCAGGCAGCTCTAGGCAGGGGCGGGAGAGCTGGAGCTGGTGTGGGGGGCAGGGGATGGTGCCCCTGAAGAGCTGCGTTTGGCTCCTTAAGTCGTGGTGTTGTGCTAGCGCAACGGGGTCCCAAATGGAGTAGTTGGAGAGAGGAAACTCCTTCTTTACCTTTGCAGGTTTGTAGATACCCAAAGGTGGGTGTTCTACAGCATAATTAAATTGATAGACGTTGTTATTTAGGGGCCTCCAATGTCCCTTTGCTAGGAGAAATTAATTCGTTAATTTAAATTATTCGTTAAGTTAATTGGGTGGTAGACACTGTTAATTAGGGGCCTCCTCTGCCCCTTTGCAAGAAGAAAATAATTTGTTGCGGTTAGAGGATAGGCAATCTTGAATCAAGTCCGGTTTCCCTGCCCATTTGCTGTCCCGAGTGGAGGTCATATTAGGGCCAGGTGGCCCTCAGCGTGTGCAAAATGGATGGTGCTTGCGTGGAGGACTGGGTGAGGCGTCCTAGTGGATCGCTGCTTTGTGCCCCTGGTTGCGATGACGGGCTGATGTTGCGGGGCCCTTTTCTTGGAGTTGGGCTCATTTGTTTTTATTAAAGTCTTTGCGCTTTGTAAGTCGGGCGGCCATCTTAGGGACAGGCGGCCCTGGCGGTGAAGCGCGTCGGGACCGACGCGGGGCCCTCGGCCTCTCGTGTGACAGTCTAGTCACTCACCGGTACTGACCGTCGTGAACAGGCGCCCCTCAGCTTCCGCTGCCATCCCGTTCTCCAGATCGCGGCTCGGCACTGCTCCCGATGTCCCGAATTCTCACGCCCGGCGAAGCCTTTTACCACTCCAGTAAGTGATAGGGACAACTCACTGCCGGAGGGTTGCTGCTGCGGGTAGGGGAGCGGGGCGAAGTTCCGGGACAGGAATCGAGTGGGGACGAAGGTCTTTGGCGCAAGTGAGCCTGGTCCTCTTAGTCGGGCAAGACGACCCCGCAGACGGATTTTCTGGTTCCCGGCTTGAGGACGTTCAATGCGGACCGATGCCTAGGACAGGGGGGGGATTCGGTGGGGTCGCTCCGGACAGGATTTACACAGAAAGTGATCCCTTGGTCCGGAGCTCGTCCCAATCACTCCCTCCTTGCGGCCATCTTGCTTCCTCGATTGACAGTCTGAACCACAAAAGTCCATCCCGGGTAGTAGGGGAGGGGATGGAAGAAAGGGGATGGAGACTGGGAAAGGGATTGTGCCCGTTCAGAGCAGTAATAACGAAGGGTTGGTTGAGGCTGGCCAAAGTAACACATGTGATATCATTTTTGAGGTACCAGAGGTAGATCAGTCCTTGAATAGGCAGTATAACACACAGTATGTCTCAGGGGGATGTCCCGTACGGGGCAAATTGGGCACAACATCGGATGGACCGCTATGTCAGACATCTCTGGTCTCTTGGAATGTGGCAGGTTTGGTGTTGAAACTTAATTCGCAGGCTTGGGCAGATTTCATTGACCACTTCGACATTTGTTTGTTTCAAGAAGCTTGGGCGGTAGAACCAACGTTGAGAGTGGGTTATTTGAATTTTTTTGTTCCTGCTGTAAAAAAAACTAAAGGGCGACCTATGGGGGGTTTAGTGATATGGGTCAAGCAGTCCCTAAAATGTAACACCCAGTTGCTCCCTATTGTATGTAATGATATTCTTGGTGTTAGAATTAGATTCCATGCTAATTTAGAAATCGACATTCTTAATGTTTATGCTAGGGGGCTTCAAGGTGGTAAGAAATCAGAAGTTGTAGCTAAACTTGACACATTACTACAGGCTACCCCAAATAACATAATGTTATTGCTTGCCGGTGACTTCAACACCACTTTTGAACCCCTTGGTTTGGACGATATACATTTAACAGAGGAGGAGGACGCCAGGTGGGGAGTTCCTCAGCTCGGTACTAAACCCATAAGAAAATGTACTGAGGCTGCTATCCAGTTAAAGGGCCTCTGTATGGAAAACGAGCTGAGGGCTGCCAACGGGCGCACATTGTCAGATAAAATCGGGAAGGAAACTTTTGACAATGGTGCTAGGTCAAGCAACATTGATTACCTGCTCGTCCCTCTCAAGATGTGGTCTACTCTCCTTGACATGGAGGTGGTGACTCGCATTGAAAGTGACCTTAATCCTTTGAGTGCAAAGTTTAATCTGGGTATTCATATAGAGGCCGATCCTCAAGTAGGGCATACTTACCCGGATTTAGTCATGGCAAATGATGAGCGCCACCTTAAATGGTGTCAAGTCGCAGAGCATCAGGAAATAATTAGCAATATTGAAGGAGACCTGGAAGGGGCTCTAAAGGCTATGGAGGAAGTCACCCGGAATGGATCCCCCCCTTATCTTTTATTAGAGGCACACAATAGGCTCTTTGTAAAACTGAAAACTTACTTCTGTAAACCTAGCTTAGGAAAAAGAAGAACTCAAACTAAAAAACCAGAGAGCTGGTACGACGGCTCCTGCTGCCAAGCTAGGAGAGAGTTGGGTCTAGCCCTAAAGTCCAAAGATATGGGTACAATAAGACTGGCTCGTGCAAACTATAGGCTCAAGCAACATACTGCTAAAAGGGATTGGGAAGAGGGCCTGTGGCAGGATTTGAAAGTGGCGTGCTCTGCTAAGAATCCCAAAGTTTTCTGGGAAATTTTTAAATGGGATAGGGGAGGACATCGAGAGAGCCCCCATAATAACGTTGACAGTAATTCTTGGGTTGACTACTTTAAGCCCCAATATACTGCTATTGCTACTGGTATTAGCGAAGGAGCTTTTGTTCATACTGTGTATATGGAGCCTATCTTCTCTCTGAGTGAAGTGGATAGGGCATTGGACCAGGTCACTGAGGGTCGTGCTACCGGCATGGATTGTGTCCCCGCAGATTTATTTCTGAACAACAGAGGGCGTTGGCGATTATACATTTTGTATGTGGCAAATGCCATAGCCCAAGGGATGGAAGTACCTATCTCATGGAAAGTGGCAGAAATAGTGCCGGTGTATAAAAAGGGTGATAAGTCGCTTGCAGCCAATTATAAACCTATAAGTCTAATTGACTGCTTACAAAAAATCATGGGACGGCTGGTTTTGGGCAGAATCCAGACCTGGATGGATAATGACAATATTTTGAGTCACCTACAGGCTGGTTTCCGCCCAAAAACAAGTACCATAGACCAGGTTTTCCGGTTTATTATGTTATACTGGCGTACCGTGGTCCTGGAAAAGGGTACCTTGTATGCCGTTTTTGTTGACTTAAAAGCGGCTTTCGACCTGGTCCCTCGCAATATACTATGGAAAGTCCTAGTGGAGCTGGGGATGGCACCTGAACTGCTGAGCTTGATTGTCTGCCTGCATGAGGACGCCTTCGCTCGGGTCCGGTGGGGTTGCCAGGGGGAGGTTACGGAGCCCTTTCCGGTGGAGCGTAGAGTGAGGCAAGGTTGCGTCATGGCGCCAACCTTATTCTCGCTCTTTGTGAATGGGGTTGCGGATTTCCTCTCCCTGGTTCGGACTGATGCCCCTGCGATGTCTGGCGAGCGGGTCCCGATCCTCATGTTCGCGGACGACACCCTCATCATTTCAAAGACTCCGAGTAGACTCCAGCAAGCACTGAAGCGGTTTGAAGATTTCTGTTTGAATAGGGGCCTAGAAATAAATACGACAAAAACCAAGTATATGGTCCGGACCGGCCGTAAAACATGCGGGTCAAATAGACCTTTCAGAGGGCTGATCAATATGAACGGTTCCCCGCTGGAGCGGGTAGACGCCTTCACCTACCTGGGGGTTACCCTTCAGAGAGACTTGGGGTGGTCTAGTCAATTGGACATTGTGGTGCTAAAATTCCGCCAGCAGGCAGGTATCCTTTTGAAAAAATTTACCTCTTCAACAACAAAGCCTATTAGCCCCTTATTGGAAGTATACGGGATGAAGGTCTTAGGCTCGGCCCTTTATGGAGCCGAATTTTGGGGTTTTGAAGATCTAAGAAAGCTAACGCTAACAGAAAATGAATTTCTGCGAAAAGCTACTAGCGTTCCCATAAGTACCCCGCTAATACCGCTAATGTGGGACCTTGGAAAAAAGGCGGTCCAGGATCTTGCCTTTCTGCGGCCATTACTTTATTGGCGCCGTTTATGGATCACAGAAGAATTACAGCACTATGCCCAGGGACTAAGGGAGATAATGGCTAAGGACCCGTGCCATAGAATACATTGGCTGAAAGCCATTAGATCGATACTCTTCAAACTGGGAATGCGGGAACTATGGGATGACCCGGAAAACGCCCAATTCCCCTCTAAAAAATCACTAAAAGAAAAGTATTGGGAGATGGTGATTACAGAAGAGAGGTCAGAGGGTCTCCCTTGCACTTAACTGGTCGTTTCATGGATATTAAAGCCCAACCACAACTGGAACAATATTGGGACATTATTGGTAAACAACAGGACCGTAAGCTCTATTTCCAGCTTAGGGTAGGATCACTACGAGTAAGATCTTTTACAGTAAAATGGGCAGACAAAAATGGTAACGACAGATGTCCCAAGTGTGGGGAGGAACAAGAGTCATTAAGTCACTTTTTATTCTTCTGTCCTCTGTATACTGCCCCCAGAACGAGGTGGATCAAGCCTATATGTAAACTGCTTGGGATACATAGGCATGGTGAGGCTCAGAGAATTCTATCTACAGACCCGACGCCTACAATTGCTGTTGTCGTGGCTAAATTCTTGAGATGGGCTTGGGTAATCCGCACAAAACATACAGCGGTAACTATATGAAGATTAAGCTGTTTTCGCCTATGTATACTAGGGTTAACTCTCGTGAATTTCTGTGCAATACTCCTCTAGACAAATGTATATTGTTGAAATGATTTTAAGACCTTTTTAAATTTTAATTCGGCAATAGTCTATTGTAGTTTAAAACTCTTTTTAAATATTTATTGTATGGTTTTTTTAAATGACTTTTTCAATTAACACTTGTGTATTTTATGTATACTTTTATGACTTAATTGTCGAATAAAGTTTATGAAATGAAATGTCAACCATTTCATTATACTCGCACTTTGTTCGTCGTTAACTATTAAACTTGCGATATATTCTTCAACAGTTTCTGTCTCTAATTGTTTTCTCATGCAAACACGATGTCATCCAATCATTATATTGGGTTCTTCTCCAAATTTCTTTTCTAAACTTTTAACAGCTTCCTGATACTCATCCAATGGTATGAACTGTCCTGGAGGACTCTCAAATTCAGGCAAGCTGTCAAATATTTCCCGTCCAGCTGCTCCAAGCAGCCCAAACATAATAGCTTTCTTTCTCTCTGGCTCATATTTTTTACAATCAATAGCGACAAGACCATTTTCAAAAGAACGTAACCAATTTTTCCATTTCAATGAAGGTTTGCCTGGATCTGTCAAAAATGCTGCAGGTGTCCTTATATTTGAATTTTGTGCCATAGCTTCTTTATATTCAAAGTTGTACTCTTTCTTTACTCTCATTTTTATTATACTATTATTCATTTCCTTTTGTAATCTAGGTTTCTCGTATGCACATCTAAGCCTATTACTGAGATACAACAAAAGCTCTTATTTCTTTAGAATATTAGCACAGAATTCCTTTAGCTGTGATGTTTGTATTGTATTTCTTTTTTGTCTTAAATAGGTTTTGAAATATACCTGTATTCCATTTTTACATATGCTGTAATGGCAGTTTTCTTTTTAAAACCACGCGTGAACGTTGCGACGATTTCGTTCTTTTCATGGAGCTGAATGAATGTTCATACATTAATTTCTGTAGAAAATGCCTGTCTTACAAATGGAAATTGCAAAAAACACAGTTGATGGACAGAATGTAGAACAATGTCATACATTCACCCCAGTTCCAGGATCTGGGCCTAAATCCATCGTTTTTTTGCACTCCACACCACCCTGGGTTAGACACTGGCTATATGCAAATCAGCTCTGAACCTGTGCCTCATGGGAACAGTCCAGTCCGAACTACCAAGCCATGTCTTTCCCAGACCGGAATCAAGCATCCAAGGACCGGTTTCTGGCTATCAGCCTTCATCAGCCTGGATAGCTTGACTCCAGTGGTGTGGAGAGCCTGGGACTCACGTCTGAGCATCCCCAGCCCACTCGGGGTGAAAATTGCAAAAAACACAGTTGATGGACAGAATGTAGAACAATGTCATACATTCACCCCAGTACAAGGATCTGGGCCTAAATCCATCGTTTTTTTGCACTCCACACCACCCTGGGTTAGACACTGGCTATATGCAAATCAGCTCTGACCCTGTGCCTGATGGGAACAGTCCAGTCCGAACTACCAAGCCATGTCTTTCCCAGACCGGAATCAAGCATCCAAGGACCGGTTTCTGGCTATCAGCCTTCATCAGCCTGGATAGCTTGACTCCAGTGGTGTGGAGAGCCTGGGACTCACGTCTGAGCATCCCCAGCCCACTCGGGGTGAAAATTGCAAAAAACACAGTTGATGGACAGAATGTAGAACAATGTCATACATTCACCCCAGTACAAGGATCTGGACCTAAATCCATCGTTTTTTTGCACTCCACACTACCCTGGGTTAGACACTGGCTATATGCAAATCAGCTCTGACCCTGTGCCTCATAGGAACAGTCCAGTCCGAACTACCAAGCCATGTCTTTCCCAGACCGGAATCAAGCATCCAAGGACCGGTTTCTGGCTATCAGCCTTCATCAGCCTGGATAGCTTGACTCCAGTGGTGTGGAGAGCCTGGGACTCACGTCTGAGCATCCCCAGCCCACTCGGAGTGAAAATTGCAAAAAACACAGTTGATGGACAGAATGTAGAACAATGTCATACATTCACCCCAGTACAAGGATCTGGGCCTAAATCCATCGTTTTTTTGCACTCCACACCACCCTGGGTTAGACACTGGATATATGCAAATCAGCTCTGACCCTGTGCCTCATGGGAACAGTCCAGTCCGAACTACCAAGCCATGTCTTTCCCAGACCGGAATCAAGCATCCAAGGACCGGTTTCTGGCTATCAGCCTTCATCAGCCTGGATAGCTTGACTTCAGTGGTGTGGAGAGCCTGGGACTCACGTCTGAGCATCCCCAGCCCACTCGGGGTGAAAATTGCAAAAAACACAGTTGATGGACAGAATGTAGAACAATGTCATACATTCACCCCAGTACAAGGATCTGGACCTAAATCCATCGTTTTTTTACACTCCACACCACCCTGGGTTAGACACTGGCTATATGCAAATCAGCTCTGACCCTGTGCCTCATGGGAACAGTCCAGTCCGAACTACCAAGCCATGTCTTTCCCAGACCGGAATCAAGCATCCAAGGACCGGTTTCTGGCTATCAGCCTTCATCAGCCTGGATAGCTTGACTCCAGTGGTGTGGAGAGCCGGGACTCACGTCTGAGCATCCCCAGCCCACTCGGGGTCAAAATTGCAAAAAACACAGTTGATGGACAGAATGTAGAACAATGTCATACATTCACCCCAGTACAAGGATCTGGGCCTAAATCCATCGTTTTTTTGCACTCCACACCACCCTGGGTTAGACACTGGCTATATGCAAATCAGCTCTGACCCTGTGCCTCATGGGAACAGTCCAGTCCGAACTACCAAGCCATGTCTTTCCCAGACCGGACTCAAGCATCCAAGGACCGGTTTCTGGCTATCAGCCTTCATCAGCCTGGATAGCTTGACTCCAGTGGTGTGGAGAGCCTGGGACTCACGTCTGAGCATCCCCAGCCCACTCGGGCTGAAAATTGCAAAAAACACAGTTGATGGACAGAATGTAGAACAATGTCATACATTCACCCCAGTACAAGGATCTGGGCCTAAATCCATCGTTTTTTTGCACTCCACACCACCCTGGGTTAGACACTGGCTATATGCAAATCAGCTCTGACCCTGTGCCTCATGGGAACAGTCCAGTCCGAACTACCAAGCCATGTCTTTCCCAGACCGGAATCAAGCATCCAAGGACCGGTTTCTGGCTATCAGCCTTCATCAGCCTGGATAGCTTGACTCCAGTGGTGTGGAGAGCCTGGGACTCACGTCTGAGCATCCCCAGCCCACTCGGGGTGAAAATTGCAAAAAACACAGTTGATGGACAGAATGTAGAACAATGTCATGCATTCACCCCAGTACAAGGATCTGGGCCTAAATCCATCGTTTTTTTGCACTCCACACCACCCTGGGTTAGACACTGGCTATATCCAAATCAGCTCTGACCCTGTGCCTCATGGGAACAGTCCAGTCCGAACTACCAAGCCATGTCTTTCCCAGACCGGAATCAAGCATCCAAGGACCGGTTTCTGGCTATCAGCCTTCATCAGCCTGGATAGCTTGACTCCAGTGGTGTGGAGAGCCTGGGACTCACGTCTGAGCATCCCCAGCCCACTCGGGGTGAAAATTGCAAAAAACACAGTTGATGGACAGAATGTAGAACAATGTCATACATTCACCCCAGTACAAGGATCTGGGCCTAAATCCATCGTTTTTTTGCACTCCACACCACCCTGGGTTAGACACTGGCTATATGCAAATCAGCTCTGACCCTGTGCCTCATGGGAACAGTCCAGTCCGAACTACCAAGCCATGTCTTTCCCAGACCGGAATCAAGCATCCAAGGACCGGTTTCTGGCTATCAGCCTTCATCAGCCTGGATAGCTTGACTCCAGGGGTGTGGAGAGCCTGGGACTCACGTCTGAGCATCCCCAGCCCACTCGGGGTGAAAATTGCAAAAAACACAGGATTCAAGATAGCCTGGCTGATGAGGATTATGAATCCGAAACCGGTCCCAGGATGCTTGTTTCCGGTCCATGGAAGACATGGCTTGGCAGTTCGGGCTGGACTGTTCCCATGAGGCACAGGGTCAGACTGATTTGCATATAGCCGTGTCTGAAATGGGGTGGCTGAGTGGAATAAAGAATGGTGATGGATTAAACCCAGATCAGTTGACTGGGGGTGAGTGTTTGATTTGCTCAAACTCTCCGTCCATCATCCCCTTTTGTATCGCTTTGTTCGTCCTAAGTGTGGCAGGATATGCTCAGACGTGAGTCTCTTGCTCACTTGGCCACTGGATTCAAGATAGCCTGGCTGATGAGGATTATGAATCCGAAACCGGTCCCAGGACGCTTGTTTCCGGTCCATGGAAGACATGGCTTGGCAGTTCGGGCTGGACTGTTCCCATGAGGCACAGGGTCAGACTGATTTGCATATAGCCGTGTCTGAAATGGGGTGGCTGAGTGGGCTAAAGAATGGTGATGGATTAAACCCAGATCAGTTGACCGGGGGTGAGTGTTCGATTTGCTCAAACTCTCCATCCATCATCCCCTTTTGTATCGCTTTGTTCGCCCTAAGTGTGGCAGGGTATGCTCAGACGTGAGTCCCTTGCTCACTTGGCCACTGGATTCAAGATAGCCTGGCTGATGAGGATTATGAATCCGAAACCGGTCCCAGGATGCTTGTTTCCGGTCCATGGAAGACATGGCTTGGCAGTTCGGGCTGGACTGTTCCCATGAGGCACAGGGTCAGACTGATTTGCATATAGCCGTGTCTGAAATGGGGTGGCTGAGTGGGCTAAAGAATGGTGATGGATTAAACCCAGATCAGTTGACTGGGGGTGAGTGTTTGATTTGCTCAAACTCTCCGTCCATCATCCCCTTTTGTATTGCTTTGTTCGCCCTAAGTGTGGCAGGGTATGCTCAGACGTGAGTCCCTTGCTCACTTGGCCCTTGATTCAAGATAGCCTGGCTGATGAGGATTATGAATCCGAAACCGGTCCCAGGATGCTTGTTTCCGGTCCATGGAAGACATGGCTTGGCAGTTCGGGCTGGACTGTTCCCATGAGGCACAGGGTCAGACTGATTTGCATATAGCCGTGTCTGAAATGGGGTGGCTGAGTGGGCTAAAGAATGGTGATGGATTAAACCCAGATCAGTTGACTGGGGGTGAATGTTTGATTTGCTCAAACTCTCCGTCCATCATCCCCTTTTGTATCGCTTTGTTCGCCCTAAGTGTGGCAGGGTATGCTCAGACGTGAGTCCCTTGCTCACTTGGCCACTGGATTCAAGATAGCCTGGCTGATGAGGATTATGAATCCGAAACCGGTCCCAAGATGCTTGTTTCCGGTCCATGGAAGACATGGCTTGGCAGTTCGGGCTGGACTGTTCCCATGAGGCACAGGGTCAGACTGATTTGCATATAGCCGTGTCTGAAATGGGGTGGCTGAGTGGGCTAAAGAATGGTGATGGATTAAACACAGATCAGTTGACTGGGGGTGAGTGTTTGATTTGCTCAAACTCTCCGTCCATCATCCCCTTTTGTATCGCTTTGTTCGCCCTAAGTGTGGCAGGGTATGCTCAGACGTGAGTCCCTTGCTCACTTGGCCACTGGATTCAAGATAGCCTGGCTGATGAGGATTATGAATCCGAAACCGGTCCCAGGATGCTTGTTTCCGGTCCATGGAAGACATGGCTTGGCAGTTCGGGCTGGACTGTTCCCATGAGGCACAGGGTCAGACTGATTTGCATATAGCCGTGTCTGAAATGGGGTGGCTGAGTGGGCTAAAGAATGGTGATGGATTAAACCCAGATCAGTTGACTGGGGATGAGTGTTTGATTTGCTCAAACTCTCCGTCCATCATCCCCTTTTGTATCGCTTTGTTCGCCCTAAGTGTGGCAGGGTATGCTCAGACGTGAGTCCCTTGCTCACTTGGCCACTGGATTCAAGATAGCCTGGCTGATGAGGATTATGAATCCGAAACCGGTCCCAGGATGCTTGTTTCCGGTCCATGGAAGACATGGCTTGGCAGTTCGGGCTGGACTGTTCCCATGAGGCACAGGGTCAGACTGATTTGCATATAGCGGTGTCTGAAATGGGGTGGCTGAGTGGGCTAAAGAATGGTGATGATTAAACCCAGATCAGTTGACTGGGGGTGAGTGTTTGATTTGCTCAAACTCTCCGTCCATCATCCCCTTTTGTATCGCTTTGTCTTACAAATGGAGTCACGTACGTTATGTTGTAAGTGCTATGCGTGCGTGGTGACTCATACATAGGCTTCAGATGCGTGTCACAATCTCTGATGCGGCTCGCGAACAACAGGAACAGGGAACGGAAGACTTCAACTGCAACAAATAACGGTATGCTTAACTGATTAAATAATGTAACCACGCAATATGTTAAGTTACTCGAAGGTCCAGACCAAAATGTAAATAAGTAACTTAAATGATAGCTCAAACCCACGTCCAGCATCAGGGAAGTGCGGACGCAGCCGTCGGTACAGCCTCTTTTCAGTTTGCCGGTTCTCAACTCAATGTTCCAGTACAGAATACACAACAAAACATGAAAGTACATTCAAAGGAAAATACTTACCCCAGCCATGAAGTGCTCGAGCTGCGCTCGAGTCTAGCTCCAGCTCAGCTTGAGACACAACACTTCCCTTTCCCTACAATAAACAACAACAAAACAAAAAAAAAATGAAGAGCTGTGACAACACTAGGAACTAGTGATGGACAAGCTAACAATAAATATGTGTAACAAAATCCTCAAACCTCTTAGGTTTGTTACAAACACGTTTAGAACGAGGAGCAATTGCACCACTCTTGTTCAAGTCAGTATCATTCTGTACAATCGAAGAATCAAGCTTGGCACTTAGTGTTTCACAAATTGAGGATTCACTACTGCACGTTTCGTCAGGAATATCAATGGTTTGAGAAGTAACATAGGTATCATCAGTATCGTCAATCCAATCATATCTCTGTGTTTCTCGTTGTGCATTGATATGACCTCTGAATAAATCAATCCTGTTAGCATTCCATACTCTCCCATCACTCAACAGAGCGTAATTGCAAAGAACCTTGATTACTTTGAGGGGTGCAGAATACTTACTGTCACCTTTACGTACAATTGTCCCTTTCTTTACTTTAAAAATATCAACTTGTAGTGCAACACTTCTTCCCTTCTTGGTGTGTTTATCAACCCAGTGTTTTTGATTGTCTTCTAGAGTTTGTTTGACATTTTTAACAGACCAAGTAATCATTTTAGTACAATTAAGCAAACCCATGTTGTCTTTAGTGCGTGGGGAGTGACATCTCATTAGTCAAAAGGGGAATAACCAGAAGAATCACATTTGGTAACCCTATAAGCACAAACTGTTTTCCTCAATTCGTCCTCACAGTCTTTGTTATTACTGTTCGAAAGTTCAATAATCCCTTTTATAACCCTGTTGAAGCGTTCCACGCTACCATTTCCTTCTGGGTGATACACTGAGGTTGTTCTGTGAATGATGCCAGTGTCTTTTATGAACTTTTTAAAACAGTCTCCTACAAATTGCCCACCATTGTCAGAAATTAGATCTTTAGGAAGACCTTCCCGACTAAAAACTTCTCCCAAGAAGTACAAAACATTTTCTGTGTCAACCTTTCCCACATTTGTGCACTCAGGCCACTTCGAAAAGTGATCTACCACAACCATAATGTCTTTTTGCACACCGTCAATGGCTTTAACAGGACCAAATATATCGATGCCAACTCTCTACCATGGCATATTAGGAATAACAATGGGATGTAGTGTGGTTTTGCAAGTGGTTAAACACTTATCAGAATTAATACAATCAAAACATTCTCGTACAACTCTCGCAATATCCTTGTCGATGCCAGGTCACCAATAGGATTTTTTTATTCTGCCTTTAGTGTTAACAATACGTAGGTGACCCTCGTGGCAAAGGTTGATAACTTTGTCACAAAAGGCGCTTGGGGGGTTCATTTGCCTCCTCTAGGTAGTAAATCATTTTCAAGAGAAAGTTCATTCCTGACTTCCCAAAACGGGGTGAGGGCCCTGTCGAGATTGGATTTTTCTGGCCAGCCTTTTTGGACAAATTTGCAAACATCTTGTATCACATGGTCAAGAGACCCATTCATCATGAGGTATGCTCGCTAGCTCACTACTGAAAATACTGGCAACAAACCATTTGTCCCAATCATTATCAGTATTGTCCACAACAGACAAGGGACTCCTGCTTAAGAAATCCGCGATTCTGTTGCGCACACCAGGCACGTACACAACGTCATACACAAAGTCTAACAGCTGTGCAGAAAAACGTGAAATTCTAGGTGAAACATTACTAAGTCCATGAGAAGTGAGGACTTTAGTGAGTGGTTTGTGATCTGTGCGAAATGTCACACTTGTTCCCCAAATAAAGTGTTTAAGAACCCACAAACACCCTTGCGCTTCTCTCTCGATCACAGAATAACTTTCCTCAGTGACAGTAAGAGCTCTTGATGAAAAAGCTACCACGCACTCAGACCTTGCAACTGAGATAGGACAGCACCAAGGCCCTTACCACTAGCGTCTGTGGTGATGAAGCTTTTAAGTTTGGGGTCAAACCCTTTGAGAGCTGGTGCAGAGCAAATATCTCTTTATATGCCTTCCATGCTTGCATGGCATTCATCTGACCAACGGAAGATACTTCCTTTTTTTAATAATTGTCTGATACAATACATCTTGTCTGCAAAGTTGCTCACAAATTTTGAGTAATATTCTGCAAGTCCTAGGAAGGACCTAACCTCTACGTTGTTCTGTGGAACAGGGGCCTTAAGTATGGCATCAACAAGATCTGACTTGGGACAAATACCACATGCACTAATTTCGAGATCCCAGGTAAATCACGCTTTTCCTGCCAATTCTGCACTTAGATTTTTCGGCCGTCAGACCTGTCTTCTCCAACAACTGTAAAACCTTGGTTAAGAGTATATCATGTTCTTCCTTATCCTTACTATTATAAGAATATCGTCTTGAAAGAAGAGTACGTTCCTCATATCTTGCCAGACCAAAAGGTACTCGTTTAAATTGGAATAAACCAAATGGGGTGACAAAAGCTGTGAGGTATTTACTTTCAGCATGAAGGGGAACCTGATGATACGCTGAAGTTAGGTCGATAGTAGAGAACCATTCCATGTCTTTTGTGGCAGAAAGTAATTCTGAAATCTTAGGTTGGGGAAACATATCAGTAAAGATGTTTTTATTAAGTACTCTAAGGTCCACACACAAAAGGATTTTTCCTTGGGCCTTGCACGCGACCACCAAGGGGGCGACCCAATCAGATAATTCAATTATGTCTTTATCTACAAGGTTTTATATTTCATTTTGAACTTCATCCTTAACTCCCATGGGAATATTCCTAACCTTATGAATGTACGGTCTAGCATTCTCTTTAGGTATAATTTTATGGGGAAATGCTTTAAGTTCCCCAACATCTCCAGAGAAAACTTTAGGAAATTTCAAGGAGATTTCGTTATATGTGTCCTCCTGTGGAGGGTCAATACATAAAACAGGATCTTGGCTATTGGAGTCCAGGGGTATCCCTAGTTCGCCTTGATCCCACCAGCCTAGGACACAGGGTCCCACCTTAGAAACATACAACTTACAAAAAGCTGCCCTTCCTTTAAACACGAAATTTGAGTTTGCAAAACCCTAACAGGTCTATGGGTTCACCTGTATAACTCACCGGGTGTCCACCGGGCTTATCAAGATTGTGACCAATTTTAGAACTGAACAATTCCTCCCACTTGTTTCTATTAATAATAGTGTACGATGATCCAGAATCAGCCATTAACGTTAACACAATACCTCCCGCTATTATCTCACAAACCGTTTTTTAGGTCGAGGACCTAAAGGCTGCGCTTGCGCAGTCTTAGGTCGGAGATTTAATGTTTTTTAGATGGGGCTTGAACCCGCCTCTCTCCTCCACCTCTTTTCCATTGGCTAGCTTCCTAAACGGAGGCCAGCCATTGGAGGAGAGGGGCATCACTCCAATGAAGCCCCGTCTCTTTCGGATTCGGGTTCGTTTTCGTTCTGTTCTTTCCACTTTTTAAGCCCTGTCCCTTTTTCAGTGGTGGGCGTTTTTTTTCCGTTTTTTTTTTACAGGGCCGTTCTCCTGTTTATTTTGTTTCTTCCTTTGGTGCAGGTAAGCCATTTTGTCTTTTGTCTGTCCATACTTGTCTTTTTTTCTCGTTGTTTAAGTAACTGTCTTTTTGTTATTTTTTATAGGTTCATCATGCCCCGTGTCGTGTCTTTGCAGCGCTTTGCCTGGAGTGCTTCTGATGGCTTTGACGGTGTCTCCCTGTACCGTCGTGCATGAACTGCTTTGCCCAGTATGTATGCTGCTGTTTGCGTCTTAGAGGTAAGCCATTTTGTCTCTTTTAGTTATCTAATTTGTCTTTTTGTTTACTTTGTAGGTCCACCCCGTGTCCTGTCGTCCCCGTCTACTGTTGTGCATGGATTGCTTTGCCCGGTATGTATGCTGCTGTTTGCGTCTTAGAAGTAAGCCATTTTGTCTCTTTTAGTCATCTAATTTGTCTTTTTGTTTACTTTGTAGGTCCACCCCGTGTCCTGTTGTCCCCGTCTACCGTCGTGCATGGACTGTTTTGCCCGGTATGTATGCTGCTGTTTGCGCCTTAGAGGTAAGCCATTTTGTCTCTTTTAGTTATCTAATTTGTCTTTTTGTTTACTTTGTAGGTCCACCCCGTGTCCTGTCGTCCCCGTCTACCGTCGTGCAAGGAGTGCTTTGCCCGGTATGTATGCAGCTCTTTGCCGCTCTTAGGTAAGCCATCTTGTGTCTGTTTCTTAACTAATGTTTTTTTTTTTGTTCCTTCTACAGGTTTACCCCGGTCCGTGGATGTCCCGTGCAGCGTCGTGCAAGGACTGCTTTGCCCGGTATGTATGCAGCTCTTTGCCGCTCTTAGGTAAGCCATCTTGTGTCTGTTTCTTAACTAATGTTTTTTTTGTTCCTTCTACAGGTTTACCCCGGTCCGTGGATGTCCCGTGCAGCGTTGTGCAAGGACTGCTTTGCCCGGTATGAATGCAGCTCTTTGCCGCTCTCAGGTAAGCCATCTTGTGTCTGTTTCTTAACTAATGTTTTTTTTTGTTTTTTCCTTCTACAGGTTTAGCCCGGTCCGTGGATGTTCCGTGCAGCGTCGTGCAAGGAGTGCTTTGCCCGGTATGTATGCAGCTCTTTGCCGCTCTCAGGTAAGCCATCTTGTGTCTGTTTCTTAACTAATGTTTTTTTTTTGTTCCTTCTACAGGTTTACCCCGGTCCGTGGATGTTCCGTGCAGCGTCATGCAAGGAGTGCTTTGCCCGGTATGTATGCAGCTCTTTGCCGCTCTTAGGTAAGCCATCTTGTGTCTGTTTCTTAACTAATGTTTTTTTTTGTTCCTTCTACAGGTTTACCCCGGTCCGTGGATGTCCCGTGCAGCGTCGTGCAAGGACTCTTTGCCCGGTATGTATGCAGCTCTTTGCCGCTCTTAGGTAAGCCATCTTGTGTCTGTTTCTTAACTAATGTTTTTTTTTGTTCCTTCTACAGGTTTACCCCGGTCCGTGGATGTTCCGTGCAGCGTCGTGCATGAACTGCTTTGCCCGGTATGTATGCAGCTCTTTGCCGGTCTTAGATAAGCCATCTTGTGTTTGTTTCTTAACTAATGAACTAATGTTTTTTTTTGTTCCTTCTACAGGTTTACCCCGGTCCGTGGATGTCCCGTGCAGCGTTGTGCAAGGAGTGCTTTGCCCGGTATGTATGCAGCTCTTTGCCGCTCTTAGGTAAGCCATCTTGTGTCTGTTTCTTAACTAATGTTTTTATTTTGTTCCTTCTACAGGTTTACCCCGGTCCGTGGATGTTCCGTGCAGCGTCGTGCATGGACTGCTTTGCCCGGTATGTATGCTGCTGTTTGAGTCTTAGAGGTAAGCCATTTTGTCTCTTTTTTTCTTCTAATGTGTCTTTTTTGTTTACTTTGTAGGTGTATCCCGTGCTGTGACTTCTACAATACACTGTCCGTGATCTCGCGACGTACAGGTAAGTGTTATATTTTTTAATACTTCCAGATTGTGTATGTGTTTTGTTATATTGTAGTAAGTTTTTCTCTTGTTTTTATCAAATAGCTATTTGTTACAAAAAAATAGATATTGTTTACATCTCTTTTAATTAGATGCATTTTTTGACGAAAGTGCTTTTATTCGCGTTTCGGGGTTTGGATACGGCAGGGTGGGGCACGTTCTCATATAAACGGCATTCGGCAATATCTTTCGGCAAGTTCCACAGGTAAGTGCTATTTCTGTGTCATGTTGATCTAATAATGTTTTTGTTTCTGATCTAAGGTATTTTTTTCTTTTTACTTTTCAGGTATTCACTGCCCGTGTCGTGTTTGTGAACCGTCCGTAACATTTCTACACTTCACCGTCCGTGATGCTGTAACATACAGGTAAGTGCAATTTTTTTATAATAATATACTATTGTAATAGTCAATGTGTTTTGCCTTTTTAAAATGGTATATGTATGTTTTTCAATGGTATATGTATGACTCGCTATGTTATTGCACTATGTTTGTTATTGCTATTTAGTGATGTACTTTTAATATTTATACAGTTGGTTATTTTGTGTGAAGATTTTGTCGTGTTTTGCATTATATCGTGTATAATTTTTTTTTTTTTAATTATAGCTGGTAATTTATTTACAATTTATTAATAATGTTTGCAGGTATTCATGTTTTTAACAAAAGTGCTATCGATAGTTTTTTAAGGGGGTACCTTATTTGAATACGGCAGGGTGGGGCACGTTTTTCCGGTAAACGGCAGTTGGCGATATCTTCCGGCAAGTTCTACAGGTGAGTGCAATTTTTGTGTGATGTTGATCTAATAATGTTTTTGTTTCTGATCAAATGTTTTTCTTTCTTTTGTGTCTGACCTAATGTTTTTGTATCTTTCTACTTTTCGGTATTCACTGTCCGTGTCGTGTTTGTGTACCGTCCGTGACATTTCTAGACTTCACCGTCCGTGCTGCTGCAACATACAGGTAAGTGCATTTGTGTCATTATATTTTAGCAAGTTTTTGCTTTTTATTAAAAAATATCTATCAGTTGCTTAAAAATATATAGATATTGTTTAAATGTTTATTAAATAGATACATTTTGACGAAAGTGCTTTACTTTGCGTTTCGGGGATAGTGGTTAATTGAATATGGCAGGGTGGGCACGTTTTACATTTAAACAGCAGTTAGCGATATCTCCGGTCGACTCTGGAATTCACCGTCCATGATGCTGCAACATACAGGTAAGCGCATTTTTTAAATAATAGTATACAATTGTAATAGTAAATGTGTTTTGCCTGTTTTAAAATGGTATATGTATAATTTCCAATGGTATATGTATGACTCACTATGTTATTGCACTATGTTTGTTATTGCTAATTAGTGTTGTGCTTTTAATATTCATACGGTTGGATATTTTGTGGGAGGATTTTGTTGTGTATTGCATTATATTGTGTATAATAATTTTTTCTTAATTATAAATGGTAGTTTATTTACAATTTATTAATAATGTTTGCAGGTATTTGTACTTGATGGTTTTGACGAAAGTGCTGCTGATAGTTTTTTAGGGGGTGTACCTTATTTGAATACGGCAGGGTGGGGCACGTTTTCCCGGTAAATGGCAGTTAGCGATATCTTCCGGGAAGTTATACAGGTAAGTGCGACTTTTCTGTGATGTTGATCTAATAATCTTTTTGCTTCTGATGTAATGTTTTTTTTTCTTTTGCCTTTTCAGGTTTTCACTGTCTGTGTCGTGTTTGTATACCGTCCGTGATATTTCTAGACTTCGCCGTCCGTGCTGCTGTGACATACAGGTAAGTGTGCTTTTGCCTACTTTTATTATCCAATTGGTCTTGTGCTTGGTTTTTGTTTCTCTTTAATTTTAACTTGGACATTTTTTGTAAATATATAGCTTATTGTTTATTCTATTTATTATTGGCTGTTTTTTGCGAAAGTGCTGTTCGTGTGCTTTGGGGGAAGGTATCGCATTTGAATACGTCAGGGTAGGGCACGTTTTTCATTTATTTAGCAGTAAGCGCCATCTTTACGAGAGTTCGGAGCTTAAGGTAAGTGCTGTTTTTTAAGACTGTTTTATTGAATTTGTCACTATTAGATGTATTTGGTGGTTGTTTTTCCTTTATAGGTAACTGCAGAAGCGTTGTACAACAGGACATCCAGGTAAGTGTGATTTTTGCCTACCTTATTTGTTATCCGATTCCTATTGTGCTTGTTTTTGGTTTGCATTTACTTTTTACCTTGCCAATTTATTGTACATATACAGTTTAGTGTTTATTACATTGATTATGTGCTGTTTTTAGCGAAAGTGCTGTTCGTTTGCTTTTGGGGGAATGTACCGCATTTCAATACCTCAGGGTGGGCCACGGTTTTGAATTAATTAGAGGTAACAGCCATCTTTCGGAGAGTTTGGACCTTACAGTAAGTGCTGTTGGATAAGAATGTTTTCTCAATTTTTTAACAACTTTTGATGTTTGGGAAATTATAACAGTAGTAGGTGCTCTGTTTGCCAAGTTTGACCCATCTTATTTTTTGTGCTCCGCTACTATATTTTCGTGGCGTCTCCATGGAAATCATCCTATGTTAAATGCTCTTGTAATGTGCTTTTGCGTTTGTTTTACAGATCGATCGCAGCTAGTGTTGTCTCTGTGCAGTCTCTGCGTGTAGTCTAGTAAGACATTTTGTGTTTAGTCCTCTTCTAATGTATTGCTTTGTTTGTTTGCCATTTTCTTTTCCAAGTCTTCACAGGCTTGTGTCCAGCTCGTGTCGCCTCTGTCAGGTCTTCACAGGCTCGTGTCCATCTCGTGTCTCCTCGGTGCAGCGGATGCTGTTTGCCCGAGTCAGGTAAGCCATCTTGTCTTTTGGCCTCTTGTAATGTATTCTTCAGTTTTTTTACTCTTGTAATGTTATTTTATGTTTGTTTTGCAGGTCGTCCCCGGCTCCTGTGTGTATCGTGTTGTCACGGTGCAACCACTAATGTTTGCGCGTGCAAACTTTACTTTGTGACTCCTCTAATGTACTTTTTTTTTTTTTGCAGGTCCATCTCGGGTCGTGGCGTCTCCATGGAAAACATCCTATGTTAAATGCTCTTTTAATGTGCTTTTGCGTTTGTTTTACAGATTGATCGCAGCTCGTGTCGTCTCTGTGCAGTCTCTGCGTGTAGTCTGGTAAGACATTTTGTGTTTAGTCCTCCTCTAATGTATTGCTTTGTTTGTTTGCCATGTAGTACACAAGTTGTGTCCAGCTCTTGTCCGGCTAGTGTTGTCTCTCTACAGCGCCTGGTGCGTGCGCGTGTTACGTAGTGTTTACAACAACTTTAAGGTTTGTTTAGTTTTCTTTTGAAGGTGGTCTCTCTGCTCATGTAAAGTATTTGTATGTTGGTTTTCCCGCTCTTCTCAGGCTCGTGTTCAGCTCGTGTCGCCTTTGTCACCTCTTTACAGGCTCGTGTCCATCTCGTGTCTCCTCGGTACAGCGGATGCTGTTTGCCAGAGTCAGGTAAGCCATCTTGTGTTTTTGTCTACTCTGATGTATTTTTAGGTTTGCTTTATACGCCTATCCAATATTGTGTACTCTCTGTGCAGCAAAGTGTTTATGGTAAGCAATATTGTGTGTTTGTTTTACTTTTCTCGGATTGAATTTAACAGCACGTTTTTTTTTTTTTACAGGCAGACAACTTGGAGCCACATCGCTTTCAGACTAACACCATGCTTTGTGATTCAAGTTAGGCAGAAGTCGCACATCCCCACTAACGATTCTAACAAGTCACAACCTCTACAATCCTTTCATTCTTAAGGACAGCCTCCTATCTACAATTAACCTACGGCTAGACAGCGACATCCTCACTAACAATTACATACACTTCGTACCTAGACATCCCTTTCATTGTTACAAGGAAGCACCGCACCTCAACATTAACATACGGCTACACAACATCTCACCTACATGCTGTTCTTCAACACTGAGTGTTGCTCTCCTTTGTTATTTAAGTTAAGTAACTGCCATTTTTTTGCTTTCACAGTATTTAAACGAGTAAAGCAACCGTCGGAAACATTTCTTGAAGCGACACCGCCCGGTATACTTCGAGACAGCGGACCTATGCCTGTTACCCAAAACAGTAAGTAACTTAGTGCATAGCAAAATAAAATAGGCTCTCGTATCAGCGTGTTTGCATTTCTTTGTACTTTTAGCTTTGCTTTCTGTACTTGAAACAATTTTTTAACTTTGCTGTGCTTACCATGCTTTACGTGCAGGGTGAATTACATAACATAATTGTAAAGCAAATTTTGTAAATTACTTTAAAAACACGTTTACCAGCATGCAAAAGTTTTAACTTCTCGGGAAAAAAAATCTACATCTGTTCCTGTTTTTGAAAAAAGGATACAATGTATTTGGAAACTAGTTTAACAATTTCTATAGCGGTAACAATGTACTTTTCGGGAGAATGTGTCGCATTTAGATGGTTTAATTTTACAAATTGTACTCTCATGTTCAGTTTACAGACGGAATTATTTACATCTGTGTTTCTTAGCTTGCGCTTTTCACGGAGAAAAAACACTTGTAGGATAGCTATTTACGTGCGCAAGTTTCTATGTTTTTACCCATTGCTTATAGTTAACTTTTGCAGTCTAATATATTTTACACTTAATTTTCTCTACTCCTTACAGAGTTCTTGTAGTTACATTACTTTCATTTTGCCATTTACGTGTGCAGTCGTGAATGGGTTCTTAACTGTTCCAAAAATTAGCTGCCTTTTTATACGGACAAAAGTGTCGTCATGGGGGGGGGGGTTAATCTACTACCATTGCTTCTTTTCAAAAGTATATATTATGTTCCCCAAGCATTTACTATATATTTGAAAGACTACCTTAAGCTGCTCTTATATAATTAATATATACTTTGCCTACTTGCATTTACTTTGCCATCTTACATGCGACACTCGCTCATTTTATAGTACGTAGACTTTAAATTTGAATTTTGATGCATATAACATTTAGAGAGTCTTAAGCATGCCTTCTTAAAGTACTTTTCGATCCTTATTGTAAATTTGTTAAAATTACCTCACAAACAAGCTGTGCCGTGATGCGGAGTAATAGAAGGCTAGGCTAGTGTAAAATATGTGTAAACAATTATTCACTGTAATGTAATGCTCAAAGGTAGAAAAAAACATTTTGTTGCGCGCGCTGCAGCACCAAATTAGATACATCGTGCGCAACAAAATGTAAAAACATTTGTTTTCACATTAGTTGACGTAAATAATCTGTTAGTTACTCCACAGCACCCCCACCCTCATCACAGACAAGCTGTGCCATAATGCGGGGTAATGGCAGGCTGGGCTGTTCCTGTTTTCATTTAAAATGATACAATGTATTTGGTAACTAGTTTACCAATTTCCATAGCGGTAACAAAGTATATTTGAGAATGTGGCGCATTTAGATAGCTACCTTTTACACATTTTTCGCTCATGTTCAGTTTACAGACGAAATTATTGATATCTGTGTAAATATGGAGTCTTAAGCATGCCTTCTTAATGTACTTTTCGTTCTAGTTTTTAATTCGTTTGCAATGTCGTCACAGACAAGCTGTGTCATAAGGCGGGGTAATGGCAGGCTGGGCTGCTCCTGTTTTCGTTTAAAATGATGCAATGTATTTGGGCACTAGTTTAACAATTTCCATAGCGGTAACAAAGTATATTTGAGAATGTGGCTGGCGCATTTAGATAGCTTCCTATTATACATTTTCCGCACATGTTCAGTTTACAGACGAAATTATTGATATCTGTGTAAATATGGAGATTAATTAAGCATGCCTTCTTAATGTACTTTTCGTTCTAGTTTTTAATTCGTTTGCAATGTTGTCACAGACAAGCTGTGTCATAATGCGGGGTAATGGCAGGCTGGGCTGCTCCTGTTTTCGTTTAAAACGATGCAATGTATTTGGGAACTAGTTTAACAATTTCCATAGCGGTAACAAAGTATATTTGAGAATGTTGTGCATTTAGATAGCTTCCTTTTACAAATGTTTCTCTTTTGTTTAGTTTACAGATGAAAATATTGATATCTGTGTAAATATGTTGTTACTTAGCGTGCACTTTTCACAGAGAATTATTTTTTAGCATCGCTATTTACGCATGCAGATTTCAATACTTTTTACACGCACATACCAAGCAGTAAGGTCACGCGGGGAATTGGCACAGTGAGGTCATGTGAAATACCGAAGTAACACAGGAAGTAACTTCCCCCCCCTCAAAAAAAGGAACTATTAGTTGCGCGCGATGCAAAGCAGAATGCAATGCGCTGCCCACAACAAAATTCAGTTTGCTTTTTTTTTTGGTTACTTTCCGTAAATAGTCCATTTTGCATATTTCACAACTCCAGCACGTTACCTGCTAAGGTTCAAGGGCTTGGCTACGGTTGGCTTTCCGCAGTATCCATAATCAATGTATTGTTTTATTTGCTTGCACTCGTAATCTTTTTCTAACACTCTTATTTACTTACACAGGAAAAAAAAACTGCAGCCATTTGGTACAACAGCACCATCTACTACACATCTTTAAAGTTCGTTAATAGAACACGGTACATTCATAATTAAAAATGCTTGTTTATTTAAGTTGATGCCTTCTTCCTTGTGTTACTTGCTGAGTAAGGTAAGTCTGTACTATGCATCCTTTACTGCATACATTGTACTACACGCTGTACACAAAACACACATGCTCTTTACACACACTCTACACACAAGCTCTTTACACACGCTCTCTCTACACACGCTCTCTCTACACACGCTCTCTCTACACACGCTCTCTACACATGCACGCCCTCTACACACACGCCCTCTACACACACGCCCTCTACACACACTGTACACACACACACTCTCTACACACACACTCTCTACACACACACACACTCTCTACACACACACTCTCTACACACACACACTCTCCACACACACACTCTCCACACACTCTATACATGCACTCTGTAACACAGAGACACTTGAATGCATGCTCTCTAAGACACGCTCTCTAAGACACGCTCTCTAAGACACGCTCTCTAAGACACGTTATGTTATACATGCTTTGTATTACGCTCTCTGTATTACGCTCTCTGTATTACGCTCTTTGTACTACGTTCTCTTTGTTACGCTCTCTGTATTACGCTCTCTGTATTACGCTCTCTGTATTACGCTCTCTGTATTACGCTCTCTGTATTATGCTCTCTGTACCACACTCGTAAGCATGGTGCAGAGAGCGTGGTGCAGAGAGCGTGGTGCACTATAAGTTGACAATAGCTGATGATGAGAAAGTGAGTGCAGGTGAGAACCAATCTGCAAACTCCAATTGGGTTACTTACGTGAGGCACTGTCAACTTTTTCACAACTTTTTACTTTCTATATCTATATTGTCACACTAATAATACACCTTTATAACTCGACTAATACTCTATAACACACACTTTTACTACATATTCTTTACATACACTCTTTACACACACTTTTTAAATCCACTCTTTCATAACATGCACTCTATAGATGCACTCTCTACACATGCATACACACACTCTCTGCACATGCACTCTCTACACATGCACTATTTACACATGCACTCTTTACACAAACTCTCTACATGCACATTCTACACATGCACTCTTTACACATGCACTGTTTGTACAGGCAATATCTACACACACTGTACACACACACACACTCTCTACACACACTCTACACACACTCTATACTCGCACTCTCTCTGCACGTGCGCTTTCTACACATGCACTATTTACACATGCACTCTTTACACATGCACTGTTTATACACACAATCTCTACACACACACTGTACACACACTCTCTACCCACACACTCTATACTCGCACTCTCTAACACACACAGAGACACTTTAATACATGCTCTCTAAGACACGCTGTCTAAAACACGCTCTCTAAGACACGCTCTCTAAGACGTTCTGTTACACATGCTCTCTGTATTATGCTCTCTGTATTATGCTTTCTGTATTACGCTCTCTGTATTACGCTCTCTGTATTACGCTCTCTGTATTATGCTCTCTGCACCTCGCTCTCTGTACCACGCTCTCTGTACCACGCTCTCTGTACCGCACTTGCTGCACCACGCTCCCTGTAACATGCTCTGTGTAATCTTATATATAACATTACATACAATATATAAGATTACATATATACAATATATAAGATGACTTACCTGAGAGTGGCAAAGAGCTGCCTACATACCGGGCAAAGCACTCCTTGCACGACGCTGCACGGAACATCCACGGACCGGGCCCAGGGTAAACCTGTAGAAGGAACAAAAAAAACATTAGTTAAGAAACAGACACAAGATGGCTTACCTGAGAGCGGCAAAGAACTGCATACATACCTGGCAAAGCACTCCTTGCACGACGCAGCACGGAACATCCACGGACCGGGCCCGGGGTAGACCTACAAAGTAAACAAAAAAGAAACATTAGAAGAACAAAAAAGACAAAATGGCTTACCTCTAAGATGCAAACAGCAGCATACATACCGGGCAAAGCAGTCCATGCACGACGCTGCACGGAGACAAGGCAAGAGCATGGTGCAGGGAGCATGGTGCAAGGAATGTGGTGCAGAGAGCGTGGTGCAGAGAGCGTGGTGCAGAGAGCATGGTGTAGAGAGCGTAGTGCGCTATAAGTTGGCAATAGCTGATGATGAGAAACTGAATAGTTGTGAGAACAAATCTGTGAACTCCAATTGGGTTACTTACGTGAGGCACTGTCAACTTTTTCACAACTTTTTACTTTCTATATCTATATTGTCACATTAATAAAACACTTTCATAACTCTACTAATACTGTCTAACACTCACTTTTACTACATATTCTTTACATACACTTTCCACACACTTTTTAGATCTACTTTTTACATCCACTCTTTCAACACATACACTCTACAGATGCACTCTCTACACATAGAAACACACACACTCTCTACACATGCATTCTTTACACATCCACTCTCTACACATGCACTATTTACACATGCACTATTTACACATGCACTCTACACACGCATTCTGTACATATGTACTCTTTACACACATACTCTTTACACACGCTCTTTACACACGCAATCTCTACACATGTACTCTCTACACACACACTATACACACACTCTGTAAAACACATAGAGACACTTTAATACATACTCTCTAAGATATGCTCTCTAAGACACGCTCTCTAAGACACACTCTGTTACACATGCTCTCTGTACCACGCTCTCTGTACCACGCTCTCTGTACCATGCTCTCTGCACCACGCTTTCTGCACCATGCTCTGTATCATTTTATATATAAAATTACATACAGGCACAAGATGGCTTACTTCAAAAACGCAAAGAGTAGCATACATGCCGAGCTAAGCACTGCATACACAGTGGTGCATGGAGACAACAGGACACAGAGTACACCTATAAAGTAAACAAAAAAAGCCATCCGACGATAAAAAAGAGACAAAATGGCTTACCTCTAAGACAGATACAGCAGCATACTTACCGGGCTAAGAAGTCCATGCACGACGGTGCACAGAGACTACACAGGAGCATGGTGCAAGGAGCATGGTGCAAAGAGCATAGTGCAGAGAGCGTAATGCAGTGAGCGTAGTGCAGAGAACATTGTGCAGAAAACACAATGCAGAGAAGACAGTGCAAAGTGCAGTGCAGAGAATGTGGTGTACTATAAGTTAGCAATAGCTAATGATGAGAAAGTTAGTACTAGTAAAAGCAAATCTGAAAAATGCAATTGTATTACTTACGTGAGACATTGTCACCTTTTCCCATAACTTTACTTCCTACAACTATATTATCACACTTGTAATATACTTTTAAAACTCTACTAACACTCTCTAATACACACTCTTACTACACATTCTTTTACAAACACTCTTTACATACATTTTACACCCACTCTCTCTAAACATCCACTCTACAGATGCACTCTTTACACACTCACTCTCTACATGCACTCTGTACACACACACTACACACACTCTATATGCACTCTGGAACACATACAGAGGCACTTTTAGACACATTCTCTAAGACACGCTCTCTAAGACACACTCTCTAAGACACACTCTCTAAGACACACTCTCTAAGACACACTCTCTAAGACACACTCTCTGTATAACACACTATATATTACGCTTTCTGTATTACACTCTCTGTATTACACTCTCTATACCACACTCTCTGTATTACGCTCTCTGTATTACACTCTCTGTACTACACTTTCTGTAGCAGGCAGAGAGCGTGGTGCACTATAAGTTGACAATAGCTGATGATGAGAAAGTGAGTGCAGGTGAGAACCAATCTGCAAACTCCAATTGGGTTACTTACAAGAGGCACTGTCAACTTTTTACTTTCTATATCTATATTATCACACTACTAATACACCTTTATAACTCTATTAATACTCTCTAACACACAATTTTACTACATATTCTTTACATACACTCTTTACACACACTTTTTACATACACTTTTTCCAACAACTCTTTCAACACATGCACTCTATAGATGCACTCTCTACACATGCATACACACACACTTTCTACACATGCACTATTTATACATGCACTCTTTACACACAGTCTTTACACATGCACTCTTTACACATGCACTCTTTACACACACACACTCTCTACACATGCACTCTCTATACATGCACTCTCTATACATGCACTCTCTACACATGCACTCTCTACATACACACACTTTCTACACACACTCTCTCTACACACACTCTCTCTACACACACTCGCTGTACACACACTCTCTCTACACACACTCACTGTACACACACACTCTGTCTACACACACACTCTGTCTACACACAAAGTCTGTCTACACACACTCTTTTTACACACATACTCTACTCAAGTCTTTACTACTCTCTACTACACAATCTTTAATACATGCTTATCTACATACACTATAGCACATACTCAACTACACTTTTTTACTACTTACTCAACAATACAACTTCTCTTTATTAAACACTTTAATGTACTTACATTTTTTCTTATAATACAAAAGCGTAATTTATACTATTACGTCAATTCATTGTTAATGTTTCTTTTTCCTTTCCATAGGTTGCTAATTCTTTCTTACAATATCGCATGTTGGTAATTCCTTGCCAAAACAGCATTGAGGTAAAAGTACATAACTATTTTGTTTATTTATGCACCTGTAACAATGAAAAGTGTTTGCAAAACATCTGTATAGTACACATATATAAAAAGTGAATATAACTCGCTTTCTCTCTCTCTCTCTCTATATATATATATATATATATATATATATATATATATATATATATATATTACCTACTGGCGGTCGTCAGTAGGTATATATAGTTAGGATTGTTTTCCATAGGGAAATCGCAACATTCTATTGGGAATAACTTTGGCGCCGGTTGAGGAATCTTCCTGAATTTTTCCTTAACTTTGCCTCGCGACGCTCCGGTCCTTCCCTGAAAGTTTGGGGGGGATTCGTCAAGCGGTGGCTGAGATAAAAGGGGGGTCCCAAAACGTGTTTTCCCCATGTTAATTTCCATAGGGCGGTCGAACTCACTTTCAGCTCGAACGGCTGAATGGATTTTCACCAAACTTGGCAAAATTGTAGGGACTGGTAGCCCGATGTGCCTTTGCTATGTCTACAGATATGTGCTCCAGAGGATTTTGAGTAATTTAGGTTAAATAAAATGTATATATCTATGGCAGCTTACCCGTGAGCTTACCCGTACGCTTACGGTGCGCGCACGTACGCGTACGGTACGCGTACCTCTAGTGCGCGAGCTGCATTCTGATTGGCTGCCAATGTCTGTCAACACTCCAAAACAGAAACTGTTGGCAGCCATCTTGTGCCTCGGTAGACTGAGGTACAGGAAAGCAGAAAAACAAATGTGTAGAACTCAAAAAGGGGGCAGGGTAGAAGCATCCTGACCCCCTAGGCCTGCTCAGGGGGTCCCACAAGGACCCCCAAGGCCCCAAAAAAAAAAAAAAAAACGGAAAATCGCGGGGTACGCTTCACGGTGCGCGTACCTCATTTTTTTACAAGAAAAAAAAAGATTTGAGGGCCTTGTAGAAACACTCTGACCCCCCTAGGGCTGTTCAGGTGGTCCCATACGGATATTAACATATATAAATGTTATCCGCTAATAGAATTAGCATTTAAAAAACCTTGCGAGTTCACTGAAAAAAACAAAGGTTTCAGGCCTTATATAGTTAGGAATTAGCATTTAAAAAACCTTTGAAATTCACTGAAAAAACCATAGGTTTCACACCAGTTATAGTTAGGAATTAGCATTTAAAAAACCTATTAAATTCACTAAGAAAACCATAGGTTTGACACCAGTTATAGTTATCTGAACATTTTACTCATACACACACACACCCCACACACATACCCCCACATACACACACCCCACACCCACCCCTCCCACACACACCCCCCACACATACCTCACACACCCACACCTCCACCCACACCCAAACACCCCACACACACCTTACACACCCACACCCCCACCTACACCCACACACACCACACACCCCTACCCACACACACCTCACTCCCCCCCACACACAC
This sequence comes from Lissotriton helveticus, assembly GCF_964261635.1. Taxonomy (NCBI): domain Eukaryota; kingdom Metazoa; phylum Chordata; class Amphibia; order Caudata; family Salamandridae; genus Lissotriton; species Lissotriton helveticus. The sequence continues at coordinate 1,643,060,745 of NC_136067.1, forward strand.
ACACCTCACAGACACACCCCACACATCCCCCACACACACCTCACCCCTCCCCCACACACACACACCTCTGACACACACCCCACACACACACACACCACACACACACCTCCCACACACACACACACCCACGCACACACTCCTCACACACACACACACACCCACATACACCCCTACACACACACCCACACACACCCCACACACACACCCACACCCCACACACATACCCCCCACACACACCACACACACACACACTTATTTTTTTTTCTTTTTTTGAGGGGGTGCCCCACACACATACCCCCACACACACACACACACACCCCACATACACCCCCCACACATACATCATACACCCACACCTCCACCCACACCCAAACACCCCACACACCCACACCCACACACACCTTACACACCCACACCCCCACCTACACCTACACACCCCACACATACACCTCACTCCCCCCCCCACACACACACCTCACAGACACACCCCACACATCCCCCACACACACCTCACCCCTTCCCCACACACACACACCTCTGACACACACCTCACACACACACACACACACCACACACACCTCACACACACACACCCACACACTCCTCACACACACACACACCATTCACTGAAAAAAACATAGGTTTCACACCAGTTATAGTTAGGAAATAGCATTTAAAAAACCTATTAAATTCGCTAAGAAAACCATAGGTTTGACACCAGTTATAGTTAGCTGAACATTTTACTCATACACACACACACCCCACACACATACCCCCACATACACACACCCCACACCCACCCCTCCCACACACACCCCCCACACATACCTCACACACCCACACCTCCACCCACACACCCCACACACACACCTTACACACCCACACCCCCACCTACACCCACACACACCACACACCCCTACCCACACACACCTCACTCCCCCCCACACACACACACACCTCACAGACACACCCCACACATCCCCCACACACACCTCACCCCTCCCCCACACACACACACCTCTGACACACACCCCACACACACACACACACCACACACACACCTCACACACACACACACACCCACACACACCCCTACACACACACCCACACACACACCCCACACACACACCCACACATCCTACACACACACACCCCACACACATACCCCCCCACACACACCACACACACACACACGCTTATTATTTTTTTTATTTTTTTGAGGGGGTGCCCCACACACACCCCCCCCACATACACCCCCCACACATACCTCATACACCCACACCTCCACCCACACCCAAACACCCCACACACCCACACCCACACACACACCTTACACACCCACACCCCCACCTACACCCACACACCCCACACACACACACCTCACTCCCCCCCCACACACACACACCTCACAGACACACCCCACACATCCCCCACACCTCACCCCTTCCCCACACACACACACCTCTGACACACACCTCACACACACACACACACCACACACACCTCACACACACACACACACCCACACACACACACTCCTCTCACACACACACACCCACACACCCCCCACACACACACGCACACACCCCACACACACACCCACACATCCTACACCCCCCCCCCCCCCACACACAAACCCCCCCCACACACACACACCCCACACCCACCCCCTCCCCCCACACACACACACACCACACACACATTATTTTTTTATTTTTTTTGAGGGGGTGCCCCACACACATACCCCCACACACACACACCCCACACCCACCCCCCACCATACCTCATACACCCACACCTCCACCCACACCCAAACACCCCACACACCCACACCCACACACACACCTTACACACCCACATCCCCCACCTACACCCACACACCCCACCCACACACTCCTCACTCCCCCCCCACACACACACACACCTCACAGACACCCCACACATCCCCCACACACACCTCACCCCTCCCCCACACACACACACACCTCTGACACACACCCCACACACACACCACACACACCTCTCACACACACCCACACTCCTCACACACACACACACACACCCCTACACACACATCCACACACACACCCCACACACACACCCACACATCCTACACACACATACCCCACACACATACTCCCCCACACACACACCACACACACATACCTCATACACCCACACCTCCACCCACACCCAAACACCCCACACACCCACACCCACACACACACCTTACACACCCACACCCCCACCTACACCCACACACCACACACACACACACCTCACTCCCCCCCCACACACATACCTCACAGACACACCCCACACATCCCCCGCACACACCTCACCCCTTCCCCACACACACACACCTCTGACACACACCTCACACACACACACACACACACCACACACACCTCACACACACATACACACCCACACACACCTCTCACACACACACACCCACACACCCCCCCCCCACACACACACACACACACCCACACATCCTACACACACACACCCCACACACATACCCCCCCACACACACACCCCACACCCACCCCCTCCCCCCACACACACACACCACACACACATTATTTTTTAATTTTTTTGAGGGGGTGCCCCACACACATACCCCCACACACATACCCCCACACACACACACCCCCATTCCCCCCCCACACACATACACCCCACCATACCTCATACACCCACACCTCCACCCACACCCAAACACCCCACACACCCACACCCACACACACACCATAAACCCACACACCCCCATCTACACCCACACACCCCACACACCCCCACCCACACACACCTCACTCCCCCCCCATACACACACACCTCACAGACACACCCCACACATCCCCCCACACCTCACCCCCCACACACACACACCTCTGACACACACCCCACACACACACCCCACACACACACCTCTCACACACACACACACACCCACACACACATTCCTCACCCCCACACACACCCACACACCCCCCCACACACACACACCCACACCCCACACACACACCCACACATCCTACACACACACCCCACACACATACCCCCCACACACACACCCCACACCCACCCCCCCCCACACACACACACCACACACACACACACACACTCATTCTTTTTTTTTCTTTTTTTGAGGGGGTGCGCGCCCCGGTACACGTATCGGTACACGTACCGGTACGCGTACCCTGGAGAAAAAAAGGAAGACAGAGTTTTTTAAAAATGTAGCTTTTTTATATAAATTGGAGGTAGTTCTGAAAATAACTGTTTTTTTATTCTTATTGTTGTTTTATATTTTTTTATAGTTTTTTTGTACCCCGCGACTTTTAAAAAAATAATAATAATTTTGCCTTGGGGGTCCTTGTGGGACCCCCTGAGCAGGCCTAGGGGGTCAGGGTGTTTCTACTCTGGCCCCTTTGCGAGTTTCACACCTTTGTTTCACTGCTTTCTAGTGCCTTGGTTCTAACAAGGCACAAGATGGCTGCCAGGGACACCCAGTATGCAAGGGGAATTAGTTCCCCCTCTTCAAACATGCACGGGGGCTGCGTTGCAGAGAGGTGTAAAAAATGGGTGTGGCCTCATTACATCTCAATGCAATGCAGCCATCTGGCGCATACTGGAGGCTCCTGGTGGGCTAGTTGGCCCCCAGGGACCCCCATTATGCAAGGGGAATTAGTTCCCCCTCTGCAAACGCGCCAGGCGGCTGCGTTGCAGAGAGGTGTAACAAGGGGCATAGCCTCATTACACCTCTGCAATGCAGCCCCCTGGCGCATACTGGGGGTTCCAGGTGGGCTAGTTGGCCCCCAGGGGCCTCCAGTATGCAGGGGGAATGAGTTCCCCCTCTTCAAACATGCACGGGGACTGCGCTGCAGAGAGGTGTAAAAAGGGCCGTGGCTTAATTACACCTCTCTGCAATGCAGTCCCCTGGTGCATACTGGAGATTCCTGGTGGGCTTTCAGGTCTTATATAGTTAGGAATTAGCATTAAAAAAAACTTTGAAATTCACTGAAAAAAACATAGGTTTCAGGCCTTATATAGTTAGGAATTAGCATTTAAAAAACCTTTGAAATTCACTGAAAAAACCATAGGTTTCAGGCCTTATATAGTTAGGAATTAGCATTTAAAAAAACCTTGCAAATTCACTGAAAAAACCATAGGTTTCAGGCCTTATATAGTTAGGAATTAGCATTTAATAAACCTTGCAAATTCAATGAAAAAACCATAGGTTTCAGGCCTTATATAGTTAGGAATTAGCATTTAAAAAACCTTGCAAATTCACTGAAAAAAACATAGGTTTCAGGCCTTATATAGTTAGGAATTAGGCACATGAAAGCAGAAAAACAAATGTGTAGAACACAAAAAGGGGGCAGGGTAGAAACACCCTGACCCCCTAGGGCTGCTCAGGTGGTCCCACTAGGATATTAATATATTTAAACGTTATCCGCTAATAGAATTAGCATTTAAAAAACCTTTGAAATTCACTGAAAAAACCATAGGTTTCAGGCCTTATATAGTTAGGAATTAGCATTTGAAAAAACCTTTGAAATTCACTGAAAAAACCATATGTTTCAGGCCTTATATAGTTAGGAATTAGCATTTAAAAAAACCTTTGAAATTCACTGAAAAAACCATAGGTTTCAGGCCTTATATAGTTAGGAATTAGCATTTAAAAAAACCTTTGAAATTCACTGAAAAAACCATAGGTTTCAGGAGTTATATAGTTAGGAATTAGCTTTTACAAAACCTTTGAAATTCACTAAAAAAACTATAAGTTTTAGTGGTGTTATAGTTAGCTGGACATTTTACTCATACAAAACCATTGAAATTGCTCCTATATAGTTAGTTGTACTAAGTATATATCACGCACCCGCAATCCACTGCTGATGATGTCACATATCAGATCTTTCATGACATGGTCAGTGACATCACTGATGACATCTCAAATGACATCACTGATGACATCACTGATGACATCATCCACGTGACAATCACATACACCTTTCATACACTATTACAATTTTTCATCACTCTTTGTAAAATACAGAGTATCATATTTAAATCCATTGTCACAGCAATACAAGTATCTAAAAATCCACTCAGTGATTCATACATGTATACACACATCTAATCCCTTACCTATGGATTCACTCATACATGCTGTCAATGAACAATAGAACACTATCAAAAATACTTATACATCTATATCGACATTAAACAACAGCACACATCCTATTCACATATGAAGTCATCCTACTCACTTATGCAAACAATGGATCATACTTACATATTTACTTAGCAAAACACATATACAAACAACACTTCTTCTATTCATTTAGATAGTAAGTCATACTTAGTGAATTATAAAATCATTATTACAAGTATACAGTTATCCATACAGTCACTCACACAATCATTGTGTCTTATGTATACTTATTTATATACAACAACTGACACATACACTGCCTTTTATTTTTCTAGTTTGTTGGACCTGTACCTTTGAGAAATATATTTTTTCATCACCACACCCATAAAGAGATTCCCTCACCCAAACTGTTAGAACATGTAGTTTTAACTTCATATATCTACTGAATAAACTATTCACACATCTTAGGACAGTCACACACCCTCCACCGAACCACACACACTTTCACACTCCCATACAAATACTCAGTTAACTAATCAATAACTAATATAGACTTTCACATAGCTAGTAACCAACTGTAGAATCAGTTTACACAACAACTGACAAAGTGATACAGATATTCACACAGTATAGTCACTATCCACTATATTTAGTGAGACATTATAAATTGGTCAAGTAAACAGTCAATTACACTGCTACTAAATCCTCCATCCAAATATTTATTTATATATATCCACTCATTCTTCAATGCAAATTGCTATATATATAATGCATATTTAAATAACGAAGCAAACCACATTCACTGGATGATGTCATCAGTGATGTCATCAGTGATGTCATTTGAGATGTCATCAGTGATGTCACTGACCATGTCATGAATGATCTAATATGTGACATCATCAGCAGTGGATTGTGGGTGCGCGATATATACTTAGTACAACTAACTATATAGGAGCAATTTCAATGGTTTTGTATGAGTAAAATGTCCAGCTAACTATAACACCACTAAAACTTATAGTTTTTTTAGTGAATATATATATAGATATATATAACTATATACATTTTGACTTCCAAGTTGGAAAACTATTTAATTGTATTTTATTACATGAAAGTAACCCAATTGGCAAAATTATAGATTACTTTTATAGAGTAGAATTCCAACAACGGGGATCACCACATATACATGCTATAATATGGATTGAAAATGCTCCACAATATGAAACTTCTGAACTCAATGACGTTATTACTTTTAAGTATGTAACATGTGCAAAGACACAAGATCCAAATATAGAGTCTTTAATACCCCTCCAAAGGCACGGGCATACAAAAAATTGCCGTATCAAACATAAAAGAACATGCAAATATCAGTACCCAAAATATCCAATGCCAGAAACTTATATATTAGAACAATTAGAACTAGACAAAACTAATCAAGAACTCCTTCAGCAAATTGAACTAATACATCTAACTATGAACACACAAGACTTCCAAAGTTATACTTTTAATCAGTTTCTAGATTCAATGCTACTAGATTTAAAACAATATCTTTTATGTATACAGTCTATGATAGAAAAAACAACTCTTTTTCTAAAAAGAACACCAGCTGAATGCTTTATTAATAAATACAATACTACAATTTTACAAGCATGGCAAGCAAATATAGATATACAATACATCTTAGATACATATGCATGTGCCGTATATATAGTTTCATATATTAGTAAATCTCAACGTGGGATGAGCAGAATAGTTGCACAAGCTGCAAAAGAAGTATATCACAATCCCAGTATAAAAGATCAACTTAAGCATATAGGTAACAAATTCTTAAACTGTACAGAAATAAGTGCACAAGAAGCAGCCTATCTTATACTTCAAATTCCTTTTACGAAAAAGTTCTAGAAAAAAAGAAACAGACCATGAGAATTTTCTCACTGAAAATAACTTTTCTAGCTCGGACGAGGAAGAACTTGAGATTAATATACAAGAAGAAATAATAGAAACAGGCTATATAAAACGCAAAAAAACAAAAATAATTCGCTATTGCAGATTTAACCAAAAAAAATGACGCAGAAAATTATTATAGAGAATTAATAATGCTTTTTTACCCGTGGAGAGTAGAAAATTTAATAATTGGTCATAAAGAAACATATTATGAACGATATCTGGAAATTAAAAGCACAGTTGACTTTTATCATAATAAATATAATTAAACGCTAAAAAACTATGACAATGAAAACAGTACATTAGAACAATTAGTTATACCCCCAACAGATATAGAAACAGATGACAACATGTGTCCAGAAGTTCCAGTTAATGAACAACTATTATATGACTTATCATTTGATTTAGGCATTAGAAGTACAAGTATTGAAGAAGCACTTGCCAATAATTTAATCCCAAATGACCAATATGACAGTATAATGCAAAATCTTACAAATGAACAACTTAACTTTATATACCATCACTTAAATTGGATAAAAACAAAAGAAGAACCCTGCTACACATTTTGTACAGGTGGTGCAGGAGTAGGTAAAAGTTTCCTTATTACAGCACTTTACCAAACATTACTACGCTGCTACAATACTAGAGCAGGAGAAAATCCTGACAACATATATGTATTACTTACAGCTCCAACAGGCAAAGCCACATAACATTCATGGTAAAACGCTACATAGTACGTTTAAAATACCAGTTTCACGGGGGCAAGATGGCGGCCGCTTGATCCGAGTGTGGTTCACTCCCTGTCCAAAGCTGTGTGAAGGAACAGTTATAATCTATGAGCGAGAGATTATGTACCTGATTTTGCAGCTCTGAGTCCCGGTTTATTTAAATGGCATCAAGGAAATGAACCCAAAGTGAGAAAACCCCATGCTGGCTGATCTAATCACAAATAAACTCTGGCTCCGGTCAGCACGGCTGGCAATCACCGCCCTCCGGAGCCGCGTACACCTGGGGGTGTGGTGGGTGTGGCGTGCAGAGAGAACACGGAGAACGCGAAATACCAACAGCAGGACGGCCAAAATCACCGCGATGCCGCCCCGCAAGAATGGGAATGCTCTATCGGTGACCGGGAAAACACCGGGAGAATCTCCCGCAGCTGGCGCTACAACGAGAAAGAACCTGCCCACGAGAAAGCGGAGAAGGTGGAGAAAGCGGAGAAAGCGGGGAGACCTGACAAGATGGAGAAGGCTGTAGGTAAAACTGCAGCGGCGGTGAGTGGCAAAAAGTCCGAGTTGGTGAAAGGGAAGCAAATAGAGAAACCAGCGGTCAAAACTGTGGGGATAGTGCCTTCCACCGTCGCCTCCTCAATCAAGGACTCTGTACAATTGGAGGCACAGGTGGGGGCAATCGATGGCACTGCAAGGGGGAAAGCTGTAACGGTCCCTGGATATGTTTTCGGGAAGAACTGCCTTTGTAAAAAATGGTGCTATAAAAACACGGGTTGACCCAATAAGACACTGGGACCTGGGTGAATGAGTGATATCAACAAAGTGGTCCCAAGTATCAATAGATATTATCTTGAATAAATTAAAAATAAAAATATCACAACATTGTTTTTAATCACAATGTGTTCAGTAGAACAAAATTCATAAAATACATCAATAATAAATCACAATTGAATGCCCCTAAGGGAAAGGGAAGGGAAGGTAGTGAGTGGAAAGTGAGAAAACTATACAATTGATGAAACACTGGTCATTACGACCACAGTAAAAACACTAATAATTGATGATAAACTAAAAATAGCAATTCCTACAACAATTGTTTCAATAAACTCATGCCTCATAAGAGTAGAATCATAAATGATACATCAAAATAGAGGCTGGGAGAATGCAAAGAGTGTTGACGTTTCGACCCAAATAAATGCAGGTGTACGGTAGAACCTTGCTAGAGGGTCTTCATCAGGACAAGGACAGGCGAGGGGCAGATAATTGGAAAATAGGATCATAAAAGATGGACAGCAGTGGACGGTATTCGATATTATACAATATACCTCATGAATCCCATGGTAACGTTCGCTCGATAGGGAACCCCCAGGTAGGTCGGGATCCTGCGATTTCAAGTTAGGCCACTGGCCCAAAAGGGTCCTTATACAATAATTTCACCGGTGGATACAGTCCATGTTCTGATTAGCTGGCAGCATGGAACTCTGGTAATTGTAGTTTGAAGTATGTGGCGTTCTATAACAGGGAAACCTTCCAATTCCTTTGATATAAGAATTCCCGGGCTCCCACGGGGGTCCGTTGCACAAGTAGTAGATATCAGGGTTAGTGGAGAGGCCGCTAAAGTCGGTCCAATGTCTGAGCAATGGATTCGAGGCTCGTAAATGTAACAACGCAATTCACACTTGGGACACAGGCTCCCCTTTTAACAATAACCTCTCCCGCTGATACAATTATCATTGATAAAAAAGCTGGATGCAGTGATGATCGGGGTACTATCCTTGAACTAGCTAAAAGTGGTGATGGGGGTGACAAGAGTGCTGGAGACCAGGAAAAAGCCATTTTAACCGCGGAACCTGCAACAAGAGATGGTGAGGGGCTAGAGGGTCTTAATAACACAGCAGTATTAAGCTCCCCTCAGAGAAAGTTGTTGGAGGAGGGGGTGTTAGGTATCTTCCAGACCCCCGCTGGGGAGAATGCTGGGGAGAAAGCGCACCCGAATGACGGTAGCTTGCCGGAGGCTTTGGATGTGGATAGCTTCTTCTCAGTGGCTGAGGAGTCTGAGGGGGAGTCCACTGGGGGTTTCATCAGTGGGGATTTGTCATCGGACGAGGAGAGTGCTAGTCCACCAAATACAGCGGATACACTTAAAAGGGGTACACCCCGCCATAGTAAAGCAAAGCTGACACTTATCCAGGTTTCAGGGGATGGAGACAGTGAAGGCTCCGAAGTAAGTAACAACCTTCAGTGGGACTACGCCCAGGCTACTACTAGTCTCACAGGATCAGGGGGGTCTAGGGCCCATGAAAAAGAGAAAGACCGCAATGAAACTAACTCTCCCCCATCCAATACCCTGATTTATGCTATGTTAAAATCGATACAAAGTGAAGCTTGGCAGGAACACAAGAGGGCTCAGTTGGCCACAATGAAGATTCAGGGGGCTATCCGGAAAAACACCAAAGAATGCTCCGAAGTTATTGCTAGGACGGCTGCGCTTGAGGAAAGGATTGTGGAGCTAGAGTCAGGGCTGCAGAAGACCAAGACTCAAACAACGGCCAATGACGATAGACTGACAGATATAATGTGGAAGTTGGAAGACTCCGAAAATAGGCTTCGAAGGAATAACCTTAGACTTTCAGGAATCGAAGAGAAAAAAGAGGGTCAGGATATCAGAGGCTTTGTGATAAAGCTGTTTCAAGCTGCTTTTCTGGAGCTCTCTCATTGGTCATGGGACACTGAGATTCAAAGAGCGCATCGCTTTCCCCTTATGCAAAAAAAGAATCCTGATCCGGGAGCAAAGCCTATGACTATTTTGATTTCTTTAGCCAATTTTTTGCTACGGCAAGCCATTTTTGAAAAAGCACGTCCTGATGCCAAAAGAACTGCCGAAGGATATACTTTTTTTGTGCACCCGGATTTTTGCCACGCAACAGTGGAACGGAGGTGGCGGCTCCGTTCATTGATTACCCCCTTTCAAAAGAAGGGGTGCGAGGTGTTCTTAATGAACCCCGCTCGGCTCAAGGTTATTTCTCGTGGCAAAATCCGGGTTTTTACTTCTGTGATACAGGCTGAGGACTATTTGAAAGAACTACCTATTGGTTAGAAGGTTCTTGGTTTGTCAGTATAAATGTAGATTTAACCAGGTGTGGTATCTGATCAAGATTTAACTAGGGAGGGAGGGGGAAAACGGTCTAGAGGGGTATATTCTGGTGGCTTATGTTTTGGTTGTTTTTCCCCCTGGTAGACTTATATGGGATTCAATCTTATCTGGGTACTTTCGCTCACTTTTGCATTCTAGGGCACATAGACAGGGAGTGACCAGGGCGCACTCGGGAAGTGGGAGGCATCACACGGGTCTGAGGACCTATTTTGCCTGTGTTTGGAGGGGAGGGATCAGGGTGGGTGGGGGGTGGGGGAGGGGGATCTGCTACGGGGGGACAAACAGTAGGATTTGAGGTATTGTTTTCTGATAAGTTCTCCATATTGAATATTATTATGAAGTGCTGGTTATCTTTGTTTTCTGGAATATTTTCTTTGAGAAATGGCCAATATTAGAATTGTATCCATAAACATATGTGGGCTTAATGACCCGATTAAACGGCGACGAGTTAGGGAAGATTTGCGATTCTTGCGGGCGGATGTTCTCTGCCTACAGGAAACGCATATTGAGGCTAGTCGCCATAAACTGCTGGAATTTGAGGGGTTTCAATTAGTATCTTGGACTAAATCTGAGGCTAAGACCAAAGGAGTCGCAATCTTAGTAAGACGGGGGAAGGTGAACATAATTCGCTCTTTGGCTGATAGGTTGGGTCACTGGGCAATTGTATACGGTGATTTTCAGGGCAAAAAAATCACACTCTGTGTTCTATACGGCCCAGTACTTGATGATCCAGGATTGTATGAATGGTTAAGTCTGGAGCTCGTAGGATGGCCATCCCCGCTTATAATATGCGGGGATCTAAATATCAACATGGAGTGTGGACTATTGAACCAACCAGAGAGCGCATACACTGGGAGGAAACCTAAAGTGTATAAGGCTTTACGCCATCTGATAGAGTTGCATGGACTAATCGATGCTTGGGCGTTTTTTAATCGGGATGATCCTGGGTTTACTTTCTTTTCTGCACCACATAAAATTTGTTCCAGGCTTGATTATTTTTTTATATCACCAGTTCTTAGTCAAGGCTCCAGTATTATAAGATAGCCACGCGTGATGTCGGATCATAATCCGCTCGCGCTGGAGGTGAATATACAGGCATGTAGGAGTAAAAGCGATGTCTGGACGTTTAACCGTGGCTTGCTTAGCGAGAAGGAGTTTGTGGACACTATGTCCCCCTGGATTATAAAGTTTTTAGAGGAAAATATTGGTAGCACAGGTATTCAGAACGTTTGGGATACTCTTAAAGCCGGGATCAGGGGTGAAACGACAAGATATGGTTGGGATGCTCAAAAGAAGGAGAAGGCTAATTTACAGAGGCTGTATAAAGAACTGGAAGAAGCAGAGGTGAACCTGTCTCACTTAATACAGACAGGTGGGGATTGCGATTTAGCCCTAACACAGATTGTATTAGTAAAATCAGCTATTACAGAACTTTCACAGGCGAAAGCAGCTAGTAAATTCATTGCTTGGAGATCTAAAATGTTTGAGAGTAGTGAGAGAGCAGGGCACATGTTGGCCACAAGAATTAAGGATAGAGAAGCGGCTATACGTATTAAAAAGATTCAGGATCCGGATCTGGGTCTTGTGTCTGAGGAGAAGGCCATTGCTTTCGCCTTTCAAAAGTTCTATCAAAAACTATATTATGATGATATCTGTGATAACGATGCACTTCAGGCGGAAATTGAGGAATACCTGAAGGGGATCGGGGTGGATATGCTATCCTCGGAAGAACGAGAAGTACTAGACGCAGAAATCAGTATTGAGGAGCTTTGGCAGGCTATAGATTCTCTCCCGCGGGGTAAAGCTGTTGGCCCAGACTTTCTGCTGGGGGAATTTTATAAAATATTTCGACCTCAGCTTACTCCGGTCATGTTAGAATTATTTCGTAGAGTACAGGATGGGGAGGCTCCCCCAGAGTCCTGGCGAGGTGCTCGAATTATAACTTTTTTAAAAAAGGATAAAGATCCATCTGATCTGGGATCATATCGCCCTATTACACTTATCAACAGTGATATTAAGATATATGCCAAGATTTTGGCTAATAGGATCTCTGGGGTGATTAAGAAACGTGTCTATGCCCAACAACATGGCTTTGTGCCTGGGCGCAAAACAATAGACCATATACGCCGTGTTATTGCGCTGTTTGATTTTACTGAGGTTTCAGGAGACCCTATGGCCTTAATTCTGCTAGATGCAGCGAAGGCCTTTGATAGGGTCTCCTGGCCTTTTTTATGGGTCGTGTTGAGATATTATGGTCTAGAAGAAAGAATCATAAGAGCGATACAGAGTATGTATAAGCAGCCGTCGGCTCAAATCTCTGTTATGGGGATCCAGACGGGCTCAATTAATATTTTAAGAGGTACACGTCAGGGTTGTCCCTGCTCCCCTTTATTATTTGCAATTTATATAGATCCCCTTATTAAAAAAATTATTTTGAATGATTTGATTTGTCCAGTGAGATCTAGGGGTGGTAACACTAAAATACTGGGGTATGCAGATGATTTAGCCATTTTGACAGATTCTCCTCAGTCAGCATTGTCAGAAATTCAAAACCTAACATCACAGTTTGGTAAGCTGTCTGGATACCATTTGAATGATTCCAAGACCCAAATCATTTGCAATGATAAAATTACGTTGTTGGATCCCCGGGTTATTGATAAGGCAAAGTATTTAGGAATTGTAATAAGTTCTAATCCCGAGGAAATTGTTGAGATCAATCTTAAACCGCTGTTAGGCAAGATAGAAAAGAAACCAGAAAGTTTAACAATCTTCAACTAACATTGATGGGTCGTTGTAATATTGTTAAAATGATTCTTCTACCAAAAATATTGTACCTTTTCAGAGCGATTCCTGTATTGTTTGAACAAGTATGGTTCAGGAAATTAGAACGTCTAATATCGTGGTTTGTATGGGCAGGTAAAAGACCTAGGCGAGGCCATAAATATATGACGTTACCTAGGGAGAAGGGGGGTTGGTCTTTACCAAACTTACAGCTTTACTATTGGGCAATTACGTTAAGGCATATTGCTGTATTAATGGATTCTGTGGACCTAGAGGACTCTGAGTTTTCTACGTACAGTTTAATCTATTGGGAAGAGGTGAAGGGGTTATAATTCAGGCATATTGATTTTGCGTATTTCAAACGTGTGAAGTTCAAGGTTCTACTGGCAGCTTTTAAAGTCTGGACGCCTGTGCGGGAACTATTTAATATATGTAGGATACATACATATACTCCGGAAATTGGTAATACCCTTCTGCAAGAAATATTTGCAGATGGGTATTTCAGAGAATGGGCTATACATGGAGTTATTAGATTGGGGGATCTGGTCTCAGCTCAAGGAGTACGGACATTTGAACACATAAAACATAAATTTTGTATTAGTAATCGGCATTTTTTAAAGTTTTTACAGATACATGATTTTCTCTCTAGGAAATCAGTTAGCTGGATTTCTATCCCATTAGTTGAGGCTATTAGGGGGGGGAACTCTACCATATCAATAATTTATAAAATGCTGAATGAAAGGAGGAGTGATGATCTATCTAAACACTTTAACCGTTGGCAGATTGGTTTACAAGCTGGGCAGGAGGTTTGTGAAGACTCATTATGTTTTAGCTATACTGCCACTACATCTGCTAACCTCCAGGTACAATGTTTTAAAACGTGGTTCAATCTGTTTATAACCCCACATCGTATACAGCAATGGGGTGGGATCACGGGAGTTAACTGTCCTAGGTGTGGGGGGATAGCAGTTGACAGTATCCATATGTTCTCTTCCTGCCCTAGTTTAACTCCATTGATAATTAAAGTGGAACAACGGTTGGAGCAAGTGTTCGGCTATCGGATACAATTATCTTCGCAGGCTATTTTATTGGGGGTGGCAGATGCAAGTATGAAGTTACCAGAGCGGAAGTTATTTTACATAGAAATGGCTACATTTAGATTATGTTTAGCAACAGTATGGCTAGACCCTTCCCCCCCCCGACAGAACACGAGTGGTTCAATAAGTTTTTGAATGTTGGGAAGTGGGAGATGTTGGTTTTCAGGAGGAGAGGTCCACGGGGTCGAAGAGAGAGTGAATCGGTATGGGAGCCGTTAATTAATTGGTTGGATAATGTAAATTAGTAATTTCTTCTTGAAGGAGGACAGTCTGGATGAAATGTGTATATTGTATATAATGAAATATAATGGGATTTACCTGAGTTATGTTACGATCTTACCAAATCTATTTTTTTTAAATTTTGGTTTATTTTTTCCTCCTGTAGCGATCCCTGGGTGGGTGGGTTAGGGTGGGGTTCTGGGGTATAATACAAAAATGGGCAGCAATGACACAGATGAAATGTACTATGTATTGTATACTTTCTGTTTTATTTTCTATTTGTATTTTGAATCTGATGTCTTGCTACTCTCTAATAAACAATTAAAAAAATATATATATACCAGTTTCACAAACACTAACTCATAAACCACTAACTCATGAGAACAGGAGCACACTACAAAACGAATTAATGCATCTTAAATTGCTAATAATAGATGAGATATCAATGGTAGGAGCAAATCTATTCAATTTCATACATAATAGATTGCAAGAAATAAAAATGTCCAATCTCCCTTTTGGTGGAATATCCATTCTAGCAATTGGAGATTTTTATCATTTGAAACTAGTTTTTGACACATACATATTTGAAAACCCTAGACATTCATACAGACCATTAAGTACTAATCTATGGCAAGCACATTTTAAGGTATTTGAGTTAACAAAAATAATGAGACAGCTAAATGACTTGCCATTTGCTGAACTACTAAACAAATTACGGGAAGGGAACCAAACTGATACAGATATAATACAGATACAAACACGAGAATTAGAACCACCAATAAGCATTAGCAAAACTATACCTTATATTATGTCAACAAACAAAGTTGATAACATTAATAGTGAAGTGTTATTACAGCACATAATAAACTATCCTGTGTACACAGCAACGGCAATAGACACAGTAGCAGCTGATTTAACAGAAATAGTTAAAAAGAAAATACTAGCTCAATTACCTAAAAACCCAACTAAAACAATGGGCCTGCCATTCATAGTACATATTGCCTTAAAATTAAGATATGATCTAACTTGCAATATAAATGTTAATGATGGCTTAACAAATGGTGCTACAGGTATATTTGAATTTGTCGAAACAATAAATAACACCCCTAGTGTAATATGGATTCATTTTGATAAAGAAAATGTTGGTAAATTTCCATGGCTAGAAAATAAACACATATATACCACTAACATTTTGCCTCATTGGACACCAATTCATACTATATCACGCCATTTTCAATTTACACAAAAATATATAACAATTATACGCAAGCAATTCCCTCTATGCCAATCATCTGCACACACTATACATAGGACACATATATGATATATGATGTTTTATTGTGCACTCTTTTATGACATTGCCTTTGTCGAAATAAAGATGAAATGAACATAGGACACAAGGAGAGACTATTGAACCACTTTACATCCACTTTAACAATAGCAAAGTACATCATTTGCATTATGTGGTTTTAAGCAGAGCCAAATCATTAGCTAACATCTATATTAGAAACTTTCAGCAAGACAAAATAATTGTCCACCCAAAAGTACATGAAGAAATGGACAGATTAAGGACAGATATGCAATTGCAAATATCAGTCCCCCAATTATGTAACTATAGCCAACTGTGTAATATTATTGTACAGAATATACGGTCACTGCAAAAAAATTACACAGCACTAATATCAGACACAAATATAATGAATGAAGATATTCTATGCTTCACTGAAATAAACACTACTAGAACATCAGATACCAATACTTTCTTAATAGAACAGTACTATCTATTAATATTTGATAAATTCCACCATCACATAACTAAGCAAGGAATAGCAATTTACTACAGAAAAAATATTTTCTTAATGCCAATATATGAAACACAACACAAAATTGATATTCTACCTTTTACTCTACATCTTAATATTTGCGACTACTTATTTGTTATGCTATACAAGCCATCACATGTACATATACAAACACTATTCCAGGTTTTAGGTACCATATTAAACTTTTACCCTAATTATAACTACATAATAATGGGTGACTTCAACATAGATTTAACACAAGAATCACAAAACACAGCACTACTATTACAATTTATGCTGAACGAATTTAAATGTGACCAGAAAATAAAAGAACTTACAACAGACTACAAATCAACATTGGATCATATCTATACTAATGTACACTTACCGCACTATGGTGTATTAGAGTCATATTATAGTGACCACAAAGCCTTATGGGTAGCAATTTAATAAGCATAATGTATAATTTAAGATGTTGCTTTTTGCAAAAATTTCAAATGCTTTCACGAGTTATATCCAGGATGTATACTCACAATTTTCTCTTATTTCAGATGATTTCTATACAAGAAATTAAACAGACCAAACAAGACGAGAGCAAACCATATCAGAAAGCATTACGAGCAAATATAATTACATGTTCTTCGAAAACAAATTACAGAAATGCTAAACAAGAAAGCAGAATCTTATACCATCTTGCCCTAGCAGATGAAAGTGGTTCTATTAAAGGCACTTGCTATAATGACGAATTTTACAGGCAAACAAAAAAAGGAAGCGGAATTAATATTAGAAATTTCCTTACAAAAAACAATGTAGTGCTATTAACTAAACAAACATAGATCTCAAGGATGCCATCTTTAACACTTCCAAGTGCAATTATACAAGAAGCAAAAAACATGCTAGCACCACCAGCTTCACCTATTAAAACTGTAAAAGAAGCAAAATTACGGTCATTAATGACGATAACAGGGACAATATCTGAGGTATGTTGTTGGACACGGCCTCGTGGCGTGGTCCGACCCCGTCCGCATGGAGGGCCCAGGACGACATCGGCCCTCCATTTACCTACTATCGACCCCCTTGACACGCACATTCACGAACCATCGGCGCGAGCAGCCTCCCCGGCCACCTACAGCTCTCCCCCTCCCTGGTGCCCCGACAGAACCTGCTCGCCAACGCTGCCAGCCTGGCACCCTGACCAGGCCACCCTTTCCGGCCCGACTCCATCTTGGGACCCTCACGCCCCGAACACGTGGCCACAGCCATCCCGGGCCCGGCCCCAGCGAAGCCCAGACATTGAGGCACCAGGATCCTCCTAGGTGGTAAAGTGGCCACTCGACCAGATCCCGGAGGAGGAGGGTCTCGATGGGCCTTCCACCACCCCCGGACGCCTGGTATCGATCGCTCTCCCGGCTCCCTGGGCGCTGGCTCCGCCCCCCTGCTGGGTGTCTGGACCCTTTCATCCCGGCCCCTCTGACCTCCAGGCGCGAGGGTCCGGACATCAAAGCCCTCCAGTCCTATATCTGGGCCAGCCCTGGATTAGGGCAGCAGTTGTATCTGGGAGTCGAAGCCCTGCTGACCTCGTCGCGGCTGATCCTGATTCGAACTCTTGCACCTGGAACTATCGTAGATGCCCTGCTGACGCTGTCGCGGCCTGACCAAGCTGAACCACCTTAGAGGCCCTGCTGACGCTGTCGCGGCCTGACCAAGCTGAACCACCTTCGAGGCCCTGCTGACGCTGTCGCGGCCTGACCAAGCTGAACCACCTCCGGGGCCCTGCTGACGCTGTCGCGGCCTGACCTAGCTGAACCACCTTCGAGGCCCTGCGGACGCTGTCGCGGCCTGACCAAGCTGAACCACCTTCGAGGCCCTGCTGACGCCGTCGCGGCCTGTCCTAGCTGAACTATCTCCGAGGCCCTGCTGACGCTGTCGCGGCCGGAACCCTTGAACTATCCACGCACCAGTGGGTGCCAAGACTGTCCCGCTACCCCCTTTTCCCCGAGACCACGACATTACGGGTCCCTCGATCCGTGCCGCTACCCTGCCAAGGACTTGCTTTGATTACTTATATAAAGATTCTTGTGAATATCCTTCCTGTGTGGTGTCTATCTGTAAGTAGTGTGATTACTCTGCTGGTACGATTGTAGGAGCGGAGCCTCGCCAAGGAGGCCTCCCTACGGCGCTCGGCCTATTCCCTACAGAGAGGTGGGTCCCGGGGCGGACAGTCAGACACCTTCTGTCTCCCCTGGGGTCGCCTTTCCAACATTGGTGGCAAGCGACAGGATCCGAGCCCACGCAAATCGTACAGCGAGTAACACGTCACTACTGACAGAGACCCACAGCCACGATGACTACTAAGGAAGCCGGAACGACTGCAGAATTCCAGAAAGACCTGTTAGAGGAGTATACCCATAAAGAACTTAAACAATTTTGCAAAGACTTGGGTATCGCTACCACCGGACTAAGCACAAAGGACGATTTCAAAGAAGCGCTGCAAACCTGGGTGGAGACCAGAGAGACCCCACCCCAAACGGACGATGACATTGTCCGAGAAGTACCCGTGAGTACCGTCATAGCCCCCATAGAGGAAAGAACCGCCAACAGGGACCCGGGCCTCTCCCACGAAGACGCCCGGGAGCGGGAGAGGAGTCGGCTCCATGAACTAGAGCTCGCCCGACTCCGGCTGGACGGAGAACTCCAATTAGCAGAAAAGAAAATGGCCCTTGAACAACTGCGATTAGAGGGAGATCTGGAAGAGAGGCGGCGGCAAAGAGAATTGGAAGAAAAAAAACTCGCATACGAACACGAGCGTGGCCTCAAAGAACTCGAAATCAAAGCCAAACTCGAAGAGGCTGGCGCCACGGTAGCCCGGAACCCCCCGCCTCCTGCCGACCCAAAGGTCCACATCCCGAAGGATATCGTCAAGGAGTACTACAAGAATGACGATATCCAGCAATGGTTCAAGGCGTACGAAGTTGCCATGACCGCGCACCGCATTCCGCGAAAGGACTGGGGTGCGGCTTATGGGGGAGATTCGTCAGCGAAGGAAGAGACACCCTGCTGGAGCTGGCCGACGACGTAATGTCCTCCTATGACCACATGAAGGACGCCCTGCTTGTCCGGTATGGCCTCACCCCCGAGATGTACCGGCAGAGATTCAGAGATTGCAAGAAAATCCCCGGGACCACGTGGGTCGAGTACGTGAACTTTTATAGCAGGGCCCTGAAAGGATGGATAAAGGGCAACAAAGTGTCCACCTACGAGCAGCTGTTCGACCTCATCGTGTGGGAACACCTCTCCAACAACTGCTTTGTCGAGCTCAGACAGCATCTACTCAACAGCAAGCTAACCGAGCCCCGGAAACTCGCCGTCGAGGCGGATCGATGGGTGAACACCCGGGTCCCCCGAACACCGATAGGAGAAACCGGTCCGGGCGGCCGGGGGCACCCCCGCCAGCGGGGAGGCGGAGGAGGACAGAACCAGAGCCGAAGCTTCCCGCCGGCCTCGGTCCGGGCCCCCCCTCCAGGGTCCCCCCCGAGTAACCCTTGGCCGTCCCTGAAGAGGGACCCCCCAGCACGGCCGGGGCCCCACCCGAACATTACTTGCCACAGGTGCCAGCGGACCGGTCACTATGCCAGTGACCCCCTCTGCCCAATGAACAAGCGTCCCGGCACCACTGGGCCTCCGACCCGCCAGTTCGCTGCTGCAGCTCTGGGAGAAGAGGGAGAAGAAGACGTAGGGATCTACGAAGAAGATCAAACCGAGTATGAACCAGCCGCCATGGCCCTAGCCTGCCTGGGCAGTAGAGACCTGGTCCCCCAGGCCCCGCTACCGAGCAACACTCGTAAATACCGTCAGTGGGTCCACATCAATGGACGACGGACCGAAGCCCTCCGAGACACGGGAGCCAGTGTGACGGCCGTCCGCTGCCACTTGGTGACCCCCGAACAGATCATCCCGAACATACGCTGCCCCGTGAGGGCCGCCGACAACTCCGAAACTCTATGCCAGATGGCCCGAATTCCCTTCGAATGGGGGGGAGTGTCGGGCACTCTCAAGGTAACCGTCCGGGACGACGCCCCCGTGGACTGCCTCCTTGGGAACGACCTCGAGAGCTCTCCCTGGGCCCAAGTCGAGCGGAGAGAGCACCTGGGAATGATGGGATTACCAGAGTGGGTCTGTGCGACGACCCGATCTATGGCGGCCCGAGCCCCGGCAGCGATCGAGGCCGCCCCGACCGAAGAGCCGGAGTGGCCCGAACCACCAACCCCTGCCATCCATGAAGAATGCGACTCCGAGACCAGGCCCTCAGAGCCCGGAAACCACCACGAGCTCAGCGACATTCCCGAACTCGCCCAATGGCGCCAAGAGGGTGGTCCCACCCGAGAACAGTTTCGGCAGGAACAGAAGACCTGCCCTTCCCTTGAGGGGACCCGCCAACAAGCCGCTGCCCAAGCTACCGGGGACACCTCAGGGTCCCACTGGGTCTACTGGGACCACAACCTCCTATATAGTGAACAGAAAATTGCCGAGCTGGGGGCCAGCCGAGTGTTAGTGGTCCCCCTGCGATTCAGAGACTTCCTTTTGAACCTGGCGCACGATGTGCCCCTCGCAGGGCACCTGGGGCAGGACAAAACTTACAGCTGCCTGGTGACCCATTTCTACTGGCCCAAAATGCGCACTGATGTACATAACCACTGCCGCACCTGCCCGACATGCCAAGCCAGCGGAAAGAGCGGGGGGAAGGTGAAGGCCCCGCTCCAACCTTTTCCAGTAGTGACCACCCCCTTTGAGCGAGTGGGAATAGACATTGTGGGGCCCCTGGACCCTCAAACCTCGCAAGGGCATCGCTTCATACTTGTCCTGGTGGACCACGCCACCCGCTATCCTGAGGCCATCCCCCTCAGAACCATAACCGCTCCCGTGGTGGGGCGAGCCTTGATGGGGATCTTCTCCCGAGTAGGATTCCCCCGGGAGGTCGTGAGCGATCGGGGCACGAACTTTATATCTAAGTATATGCGGTCCCTGTGGCAACAGTGCGGGGTCACATACAAGTTCACCACCCCGTATCATCCCCAAGGGAATGGACTTGTGGAGCGGTTCAACCGGACACTCAAGGGGATGATCCAGGGCCTGGAAGAGCCACTACGACGCAAATGGGATGTCCTGCTGCCCTGCCTCCTGTTTGCCTATCGGGAGGTACCACAGAAATCCCTGGGGTTCAGCCCCTTTGAACTCTTGTACGGACACCCTGTCCGAGGTCCGCTCAGCCTAGTCAAGGAAGGCTGGGAAACTACCGTCCAAGGCGCACCACCGGATGTCTACCGGTACCTCCTGACCCTCCGAAACCAGACTCGGAAGTTCCGGGCCCTTGCAGAGGCCAACCTGGAGGCCAGTCAGGAGGACATGAAACGCTGGTACGACCAGCACTCCTCCTCCATCGAGTTCGAGCCGGGCCAGCGGGTCTGGGTCATGTCCCCGGTCGAACCGTGTGCCCTCCAGGACAAATGGTCGGGGCCCTTGAAGGTGATCGAGCGCAAGAGCCCCGTCACTTACCTCGTGGATATGGAGTCTCCCCGGAACCCCCTCCGGGTTCTGCACGCCAACCGGCTCAAACCTCATTTTGCCCGCACAGAACTGAGCCTGCTACTCGCTACCGACGATGGGACCGAAGACGACTCCGAGCCCTTGCCCGACCTCCTAAAGTGCACTGAGAAGGACGGCTCCGTCGAAGGGATCTCTCTCTCCCCCGACCTGACCCCCGCACAGCGCCGAGACTGCCAAGAACTGTTGGGACAATTCACAGATCTGTTCTCCCTCACCCCCGGGGTTACCCAATGGTGTGTCCACGATGTCGACAACGGGGACAGTCAGCCAGTACGACACCGGGCCTACCGGGTCCCCGACCGAGTTCGGGCCTGCATCCAGACGGAAGTCACCAAGATGTTGGCCCTGGGGGTAGTCGAACCCTCCGACAGTCCCTGGGCCAGCCCAGTGGTCCTGGTCCCCAAGGCCGCCGCGCCTGGCACCCCACCAGAACTCCGGTTTTGCGTCGACTACCGGGGGCTGAATGCTGTTACGAGAACCGACGCACATCCCATCCCCCGGGCCGATGAACTGATCGACCGCCTGGGGACCGCCAAGTACCTCAGTACCTTCGACCTCACCGCCGGGTATTGGCAGATCGGCCTCACCCCTGGCGCACAGGAGCGCTCAGCCTTCTCCACACCCGACGGCCACTTCCAGTTCAAGGTGATGCCCTTCGGCATGAAAAACGCCCCGGCCACCTTCCAGAGACTAGTAAACAAAGTACTGGCGGGGCTAGAAGAGTTCAGTGCCGCCTACCTAGACGACATTGCGGTCTACAGCCTCCACTGGGCTGAGCACCTGAAACACCTCTGGGAAGTCCTGACAGCCCTCCGCCGGGCCGGGCTAACTGTGAAGGCCAGCAAATGCCAGATAGGCCAAGGGTCCGTGACATATCTGGGACACCAAGTGGGGAGCGGCCAAGTGGCTCCCCTCCAACCCAAGATCGACGCCATCCTAGCCTGGGAACCTCCTGTCAACCAGATCGCCGTCCGAGCCTTCCTGGGGCTCACGGGGTACTATCGGCGTTTTATCAAGAACTATGGGAGCATTGTGGGGCCCCTCACGGAACTGACCTCGAAAAACCGGCCACAGAAAGTGCAGTGGACACCCTCGTGTCAGGTGGCCTTCGAGACCTTGAAAGCAGCCATGTGTACCGCCCCTGTGCTCAAGGCCCCCGACTACAGCCGAGAGTTTGTGGTCCAGACCGACGCCTCAGAACACGGCATCGGGGCGGTCCTATCGCAATTGGACTCCGCGGGAACTGACCATCCGGTGGCCTTCATCAGCCGGCGGCTGCTGGCCCGAGAACAGCGATGGAGCACCATCGAGAGAGAAGCCTTCGCTGTCGTATGGGCCCTCAAGAAACTCAGGCCCTACCTCTTCGGCACCCACTTCCGGGTGCAGACTGACCACCGGCCCCTCAGGTGGCTGATGCACATGCGTGGCGAAAATCCCAAACTGCTGCGATGGTCCATCTCCCTTCAAGGCATGGATTTCACTGTGGAGCATCGCCCTGGCAGTGACCACGCCAACGCGGACGGCCTGTCCCGGTTTTTCCGCCTCGACGAAGAGAGCCCCCAGGAAGATGGGTGACTCTCCCCGCCTTCAGCTGGAGGGGACGTGTGTTGGACACGGCCTCGTGGCGTGGTCCGACCCCGTCCGCATGGAGGGCCCAGGACGACATCGGCCCTCCATTTACCTACTATCGACCCCCTTGACACGCACATTCACGAACCATCGGCGCGAGCAGCCTCCCCGGCCACCTACAGCTCTCCCCCTCCCTGGTGCCCCGACAGAACCTGCTCGCCAACGCTGCCAGCCTGGCACTCTGACCAGGCCGCCCTTTCCGGCCCGACTCCATCTTGGGACCCTCACGCCCCGAACACGTGGCCACAGCCATCCCGGGCCCGGCCCCAGCGAAGCCCAGACATTGAGGCACCAGGCTCCTCCTAGGTGGTAAAGTGGCCACTCGACCAGATCCCGGAGGAGGAGGGTCTCGATGGGCCTTCCACCACCCCCGGACGCCTGGTATCGATCGCTCTCCCGGCTCCCTGGGCGCTGGCTCCGCCCCCCTGCTGGGTGTCTGGACCCTTTCATCCCGGCCCCTCTGACCTCCAGGCGCGAGGGTCCGGACATCAAAGCCCTCCAGTCCTATATCTGGGCCAGCCCTGGATTAGGGCAGCAGTTGTATCTGGGAGTCGAAGCCCTGCTGACCTCGTCGCGGCTGATCCTGATTCGAACTCTTGCACCTGGAACTATCGTAGAGGCCCTGCTGACGCTGTCGCGGCCTGACCAAGCTGAACCACCTTAGAGGCCCTGCTGACGCTGTCGCGGCCTGACCAAGCTGAACCACCTTCGAGGCCCTGCTGACGCTGTCGCGGCCTGACCAAGCTGAACCACCTCCGGGGCCCTGCTGACGCTGTCGCGGCCTGACCTAGCTGAACCACCTTCGAGGCCCTGCGGACGCTGTCGCGGCCTGACCAAGCTGAACCACCTTCGAGGCCCTGCTGACGCCGTCGCGGCCTGTCCTAGCTGAACTATCTCCGAGGCCCTGCTGACGCTGTCGCGGCCGGAACCCTTGAACTATCCACGCACCAGTGGGTGCCAAGACTGTCCCGCTACCCCCTTTTCCCCGAGACCACGACATTACGGGTCCCTCGATCCGTGCCGCTACCCTGCCAAGGACTTGCTTTGATTACTTATATAAAGATTCTTGTGAATATCCTTCCTGTGTGGTGTCTATCTGTAAGTAGTGTGATTACTCTGCTGGTACGATTGTAGGAGCGGAGCCTCGCCAAGGAGGCCTCCCTACGGCGCTCGGCCTATTCCCTACAGAGAGGTGGGTCCCGGGGCGGACAGTCAGACACCTTCTGTCTCCCCTGGGGTCGCCTTTCCAACATATGTTTCTTAAGAAATTATTTCAAATTAAAATACACCACACTGTAATACACACTCTCTTCACCACACTCAAATCAAATCAAAATTTCTTTATTCGACTGTAGATAAAACCAGTCATAAAAGTACAGAGAAAAGCACATATATATACAGTTCATTAGTTAAAAAAAGAAAAGCACATATATATACAGTTCATTAGTTAAAAAGAATTCAATCTAAAACAATGGATCACGTAATAGCCTGTCACAGCTCATACAAATGTGAATGTTCAGTTTATCAGAGACTTATATACATAAATAAAACGGGGCAGGTAGAGGTTATCCTTCCATACTTTTTCTAAATTTCAGGGCTGCTTTTAGGAAATTACATACGTATAAAGTGCTTTCACAGTGCAGCATTTTAAGGTAAATTAGTGCAGGCCTTAATTGCACAAAATTCAGTTTTTTAAAAAGAGGTTTTAAAAACATTTTCCGTGGTAACGTATAGTAGGAGCATATAAATAAAAAGTGTGCCAGATCTTGCGGAGACTTATTGTCGCAGCCGCAAGCTGGCAATACTTGTCCCCAATGGGCTCCACTGGGCACGGCTAGCAACAGGTGAAATAAATCAAAACGAAATCTGGTCAGTAAAAAGCGCTCGTATCTAGAAAGGGCCCAGGATAGATATGGTTCTGTTTGAATGCATGATTTGGTTAAAACATGACTCATCACACTACCCTTCTTCAATTCGGCCTCTTCCCTAGCCAACTGTCGGATCATTAAAAAAGTGCTCTTTACAGATGTTACATCGCGCTTAGATACTAACTGTGGTGTTAAGAAAAGATCCATCCTGCCCAGATCACAAAGACAATTACGAATATATTTTATCCAGGGTACCTTGAATTTCCCATCCCATTCCAGTGCTTCAGATAAAATGTCTTGGGTAAAAGGTATTTCATTGTTCATCCAACAGTTTAGCCAGCACAAGAGGGGGTTTACCGCAATTTTGTCCTCTAAGTAGGGCACTCCAAGTTCCTCGTGAGTGGAAAAGTTAGCTGTGCTCTTCGGTAAACATAAAATTTGTTTTAAAAAGTTATTTTCAATAATTGCAAGATCGGACACTGGTAAGACACCCCAGAGGTCACTCCCATAGCAGGCTACTGATATACTTTTTGCTTGGAATAGTTTCATTAGTGCTACCACTGGGGTGTTACCCATTTTACGAGCAAAATCAGTTATTGCAACATTGGTCCTTATTAGATCTCCTCTCTTTTTCTTTAATGCGGGTCCCCATGTGAGTTTACTGTCAAACAATACACCAAGATACGAGAACGATGATGTAGTAGGTATTTTTTCCCCATTAACAGAAAATGGGTAGGACTTTTTGGATCCGGATCCTACCTTCATGACATATGACTTGGCATTGTTAATAGACAGTCCGCGTGAGTTCATAAATTGAAAGAAAGAATCTAATAAAGTTTGGAGGCCAAGTGCAGTTCTGGAGATGAGGACGGCGTCGTCAGCGTAGAGCAGGACAGGAACGCCCTTTTTCCTTATATATGGGTAGTCCGTATTTGTTTTTAAAAGATGCTCCTCTAAGTCGTTAATATAAAGATTAAAAAGAAAAGGCGCTAATATACAGCCCTGTCTAACCCCCCGATTTATTTTGAAGTCTCTGGTTACTTTTAAGTCTTTAGTATACCGCACATTTGCTTGTGTGTCGCTGTGGAGGTCGGCCAGGAAGTTGATAAGGTTTTTTTCAACCCCCAGTTTCAACAAGACGTCCCAAAGTTTACATCTGTCAACGCAATCAAAGGACGAAGAAAGGTCCATAAAGGCCATATTTAGTGTGCCATTTCTGGCCAAAGTATATTTACCGCTAATTAAGTACAGGTTCAGGCATTGGGATATTGTAGAGTGCCCTGGCCTGAAGCCATATTGTACCGGTGACATAACTTTGTTGTTTTTGGCCCATACGGTCAACCTGTTTAGGATAATCCCACCAACAACCTTGGCGACTGAATTGATCAGAGAAATTGGCCTATAACAGGCAGCGTTGTTTCTGTCTCCTTTCTTGTACACGGGTACAATGGTTGAGGCACCCCAAGACTTTGGTGCCCCAGTAGCGGCTCCAGCATTAATGACCGCCGTAAGGATTGGGGCCCAAAAGGAGACATCGGATTTGAATAGATCTGGGGGAAGACCATCTGGGCCCGGAGCCTTGTTACTAGTTAGACTACGGATCCCCCTTTCCACTTCCTTGTCTGAAAACACCAGCAGAGCTTTTTCAGGAAATTTGGGAGCTTGTGTTGGCCGGGTGTCATTGCTCTGAAAAATTAGGCTGAAATGGGAGATCCACTCGTTTTCAGGAATACCAGTTCCGATGCTAGCAGCATTAGGGTCGTCGAACATCGGTTTGTTGATTATGCTCCAGAACTTGGAGCTGTTGCCCAAAATTGATGGATCAAGTAAGGATTCCCATATATTCACCTTTATGGCCTTTTTACGAGATGCCAAAGCAGATTTATATTCAGAGCGCAGGATTTTGATTAATGTGGGGTCCCTTGGTTTATTCTTAAGAGCCGTTTTCAATTGCCGACAAGCTCTTGAGCAGGTATGATCAAACCATCTTGGCTGTTGGTTATTTAGTCCCTTTGATGGTACGGAGAGTAAGTGATCAACTCTTTGGGTCAACACAGCAAAAGCAGATAGTATAAGATCCGGAGGTGTGGTAATGGAGGTGCAGAGGGTAAGTTCTTGAATACAGCTCATTTTGACGGATTCAAGTAGGGTATCGCTGTTTACCGATGACCACTTTAACCGACGATTACCATTAATTGGTTTTAGGACACCCGGATCTTTACGATTTTTACGAAGTTCAAAGAGACCATTTTTGACTTCCACTGAAATCGGGTTATGGTCACTATAAATACTTTCGTGAATGGTGAAATTTATAGCCGAGTTTGCCATATCAATAGAGAGGAGTATATGGTCTATAAAGGATCCTTGTTCTGAGCCTTTGTAGGTTGGGACTTCAAGGATAAAGGAATCCTCTTTCATAGACATTGCAATTCTCAAATCCAGACCGTCTATTAAATTGTTCATATTAGAGCCTCGGGGACAATGCGCAAAATGGAGACCTGTCTTGTTACCACATCCCAGAGAGCCCAGAGTTGACGATGTCGACTGTCCACAGATATGCGCATTAAAATCACCTGCAATTATTTTGTTCCTAGGTAGTCTTGCCAGGTTATCATAGATGTACTCATAGAGTTTGGTAATGTTACATACACCTAGTGGCATTACAGAGTTATAAAAGTTAACCAGAGTTAATGCTTTAATGCCCTTTCTAAGCTCCAGAATCTGAATATTCCTATTGTCCGAATGCTTATCTTTTACCTGTGACACCAGGGAAAGACTAATAAAAATTGCTAGGCCCCCCTTTGCCCTTCCACTGGGTGACGAAGATGCAGGGACAAAAAAACTTTGGAACCCCTCGATAAAAACGTTATTATCCGTGAGCCAAGTTTCCTGAAAACACAGTATGGTATAGTGTCTAACAAAAGCTATCCACGTGTGGTCATTGGCTTTTGCAGCCAAACCTGCGATATTCCACAATAAAATTTTTATGGAGTTAGGGTCATTATGGGCCTTCCCTGACTCTACGGATGTGACTAAAGGTAAATGCTGGGTTAAATGGGGATTACTGTCACTGTCAGAATGGTTGGGACATGTGTTATTGGGAGGAAAGCATAAGTCAGCGGTAGGAAAAACATGTGCACCTTGTAAAGGAAAACTAACAGGGTTAGGCGTTGTCAGTTCTGTTTTAGAAGTGTCTAATTCTGCGCTAAGGGTGACGTAGGTGCTCACAGGGTTATCAGAGTTTACTAAATTAAAAGGTATAACAGGGATTGACTGAACAGATGAGGATCTGGGAGTCAAGGCGGATGACAGTCAATCCACCTCGTCCAGATAATCGTAGGGATACAAAGCATCATATCTGTTTGAAGTTGGGATCTCGTATAGATTGTAAGCCGAGTACAAGTTTGAAATATCTTGTTTGTATGAGTAATGAACAGGTTGTGGGTTTTCATACAATGAATGTGATGGATAGTTATAAATTCTACCTTCACGGGAAGGGGCATAGCGTTGCGCTTCTAAATCCAGAGTTGTCCCCTGATTGGGAGCTAGAGATGGAGCCCATGTTTGGGAATGAGTTTGAAGCGACGTGGGCCCCTCATAGTCAGAACGTCGTTTAAGGTTATGCCTATGACCATCAGGGTTACGGGGGTAGAAATAACTTAATCCCATTGTACGGATCAGACTATTTGTGGAGGGGCTCCTCCAGTTGGTGATAAATTTAGCAGCTCCTCTATCTTTAAAGCTGATCACGATACTGATAGTTTTTTGTAGCATTATATCAATGGCAGTTATAGTTGGTAGTGGAGTACTCACGCTTTTCAATCGCGATGTAGATCTTGTGGCCATTGGGGTTTTCAGTGATTTCGTCATCTTCTGTACAGGGGTATAAGTCCTCCCAGCGTATCTAAAAACGCGTTTGTTTCCTTGTGGCAGAGTGACTTCTGTGCAAATATCAGGGGAGTGGCCCGTCCCGTCTCCTTTGGTCCCCTGAGGGCCACAGAGGGCCTGCCCTTTGCCCGGGCTTAGCCCCGGGCACTCCCGCGCGCTCCCGCGACGCGGGGGTGACGCGGTCTTTATGCGCCGCCTGGCGCTATGGCTGCGTCGTCAACCGCCGCAAAGCAGGGCGGGAAACGTAGTCTCGTGTCCCCCTCCGCTCGGCTGCCGCTTCTGGATGTCGGTTGTGGCGGCGGGAGGGAGACTGAGACCTGCAGGCACCAGGGTCCGCGGGGAACAACGTTGGCGAGGTGGGCTCTCGCAAAATTAGGGATCCTTTACACAATTATGGCCAGAGGATCTGTCAAGGTTCATGCAGCGTCACCACACTCTATTCGCCACACTCTCTACACCACACTCTCTTCGCCACACTCTCTTCGCCACACTCTCTTCGCCACACTCTCTTCAGCACGCTCTCTTCAGCACGCTCTCTTGAGCACACTCTCTTGAGCACACTCTCTTGAGCGCACTCTCTTGAGCGCACTCTCTTCAGCACGCTCTCTTCAGCACGCTCTCTTCAGCACGCTCTCTTCAGCACGCTCTCTTCAGCGCACTCTCTTCAACGTCGCCGCACTCTCTTTGCCACCCTCTCTTCACCACCCTCTCTTCGCCACCCTCTCTTTTGCCACCCTCTCTTTCGCCACCCTCTCTTTCGCCACCCTCTCTTCGCCACCCTCTCTTCCACAACAAAATACAACTTATACTGTCACTATATACACAAAATAAAAACAAATTATACAAAATATGTTTTTTATATTTTACAGGAAGAAGAAACAAAAAACATTTTTGTTGCGGGACAAGAAACAAAACTAAAATCAATAACAGTTATTGATACAACAGACTCCGTTAAAATAACATTATGGAGGGACGCAACAGATTTCCCCACAAAACTTGGATCATATGTAAAAATGACACACTTGACTGTGCACAAATTTAATAATGAGAAAATGTTAAATACTACTCGGAATACTCAATTGGAAGTAAGTACTAAAATACTTTAGCCTTCCTTCTAACTAGTTTTGCTTAGCTGCATTTATTACTGTTTTAGTCTACCCCAACATCATAGCCACAAAATTTCTGTAAATTTTTAATGCAGCTGTTAGCACGCTTATATTTTTCGAATTAAAAAAATGTCAAAACTTCACAGTCAAATGTTTCCTTTAACTTCAAATTTATAGTAGGTGCACTGCCTGTTATTTTTTAATAATCTCTCTGTTAAAAGTGGAACATCATGGGGGGCGTGGCTTCGAGGGCGACAATGGCGGACGCGGCTCTGTAGAGCTCCTGCCGGCCCGATCCCTATCCGCTGATTTATCCTGGCCCAACACCCTCCTCCCTCGTCTCTACTGGTGCTGGAGTTATCGGGAGTCCGGTGGAACACGGCGGTGTGGTCGTTGCTGCTGGGGACTGCCGCCGGCGCGGCCGTGGAAGACCGTGCCTGCTGGGCCAGCTTGCCGCGCGGTAAGCCGGGACCTCAATTTTTGTCCAGCCCACCGGAGGGCCCTAGCCGCGGGCCGGGCGTTGTGCGTCTTGGCCCGCAGGGCCGGAGTGGAGTCACCGGGGCTGTGGACCGGAGGGCCCGCTGGCCGTCTCCTGCGGTGTGGTAGCTCGGCGGTGCGGACCTGAGGATCATCCTGGTCGGCCCCCCCGGACAGACTCGGAGAGTCGGATGCGCTGGCTGAGGCGGACGGCCTAGAGGCGCCATTCCGGCGGTTCCTGCTTGGACCCCTGCCTTGCGATATCCGCGCCCTGGTGGTGCGCCTCTCCCGTGGTTCTGGCCTGTATCCTGGCGGGCTGGGGGTGGACGGACCCCGAGGGATTGGTGTACTGAGGACGCCCTGAAACTTGCTCGCCGGCCATTCCCCCATAGCAGGTTCATCTCACTGAGCTGCCATGACGAGAGGCAGAGGTAGTCATGCTGCCACCACGACGGGGCCCATAGACAAGTTCACCGGCCCCGGGGGGAGTGCTGGTGCGGCCGGTGGAGGTCAAGCTGCTGGCCCGGACAATGCGGAGCTGCTGACGGCCATCACACAATCTCGGGATATGTTAGACGCGAAGATTGGTGCGGTGGGCGCTGATGTAATGCTGTTGCGCCAGGACCTCCGCCAGGCGGTCGCCCGCATCACAGAAGCGGAAACCAGGGTCACGACGGTGGAGGGCGACGTCGGGGCCCTGAAGAAGAGAGTCGCTGACCTGGAGCAGACGCAGCGGGGCCTGGCGCTCCGTGTGGAAGATGCGGAAGGGCGGGCAAGGCGGAACAACCTGCGCTTTGTCGGCTTCCCGGAGGACTGCGAGAAAGGGCCTATGGATGCCTTCCTATCCCGGTGGCTGGAGAGCTGGCTACCCCCGGACGCCCTGTCAAGCTGCTTCGTGGTGGAACGCGCCCACCGCGCCCTAACGCAAAAACCGCCGGCAGGGGAGCGGCCCCGCCCGGTCATAGCTCGGATCCTTAATTATCATGATAGAGACGTCATCCTCCGAGAGGCCCGGCTCAAGGACACCCTGCTGTTTGATAACTGTAAAATTATGATCTTCCCGGACTATACTAAACTGGTCCAGCAGCAGAGACACTCCTTTCTGGCGGCCAAGGCCAAGCTGCGGGGCCTGAAGATCCAGTACTCGCTACTCTATCCGGCCCGCCTTCGCGTGATCTTCAACTCGAAGACCCACTTCTTCGATTCCCCGGAGGCCGTCTTCGCCTGGACTGACGAGACGGTCAGGCTTCGACCGCATGTCCAGCCAGGGCTGCACTCTGGGTCCTCACGCAGTTCTTCTCAGGAACGGAGCGACCAACCAAACAAGGGGAAGCGGCATCGCAAATCTCGCTCGAGGCGGAGGTCCCTGTCCCGAGACCCCCTTTTGGGGGACACGCAGCCGGAGACGGATTGCTCTGGCGGGGGGCCCTGATTGCTGTCTACCGACATTTTGCTCCTTGCTTTGCATCTGTGGCCATCCGCCGCGGTGACCGCCTGCCGGTCGGCAGTACAGACATAATTTGGTGCAGTATTATCTAATTATTTTATTTTTTTTTTATTTTTTTTTATTTTTATTTTTGTATTTTCTTTTTTTTTTATTTATTTATTTTTTTTTTTTTAACCTCTCTTTGGGACTCATGTGAACTGATGCTCTTTATCATGCACCGCTTTTGATTGTGCCTTATGTTGGGGGGGAGGGGGTTGGGGCATGCTTTACGGGCTGCCTCCTCCTGTTGGGTTTGGGGGGTGGTGTTGGGAGTGTACTTGGTTGGTGGTAGGGGGGTTGTTTGGGATCCTTTGGCATGTCTGACTTTTGGCGCTATGTTCTGGGCCTGGAGTACCATATGCCGCGACAGATGCTTCATTGTTCTTTGAGGTATTGGGGTGGGGGAGGGGGGTCTTGGGATGTTGGGTGGTTAGATGGGGGGTCTGCTTTTCGGGGTTTGTGGGGTTTGGGGTCCTGTTTTCTGGGGGGCACGTGGTCTTTGTGAATTTTGCAACTGTGGGGTCTGGGGCGCGGGCTGGGAGTCGGGAAGTGTGGGGTTGGGTACATTGTGATAATGGCTGATATTCCTCACTCAGCGCCCTCTGGCGCTTCCATGCGTGTTCTTAGCTGGAATGTACGGGGTCTATTGGACAAGATTAAACGGGGGCGGTGCTTCGCTGGGCTAAGAGGGACATGGCGGATGTGCTCCTTCTTCAAGAGACACACATGCTAGGTACAAAGGCCCTGAGTCTGCAGCGCTTTGGCTTTCATCAGGTGTTCCATGCCGGATTTACTAGGGGCTCCAGGGGAGCGGCCGTTCTTATTCATAGACGGCTGGCATACGTTCATGAGCGTCAATGGCTTGACCCCCAGGGACGATTTGTATTTGTACAAGGGAAGGTGGGTGCGGAGCCTGTTGTGTTTGGCTGTGTATATGCCCCCCCCCCTGCAGTGGGCCTTAGCTGAACGATTGTTTGCCTTGTGGACTGAACTCCCCCACTCCATGGCCGTGATTGGTGGTGACTGGAATGATGTGCTGGACGTGGCTTTGGACCGGCAGAGGAGACCTGGAGTGGCACTTGTGTCCTCCCCTACACGGTTGGGGGCTATGGTTGATGGTCTGGGTTGGGTGGATGTGTGGAGACATTTGCATGCGGAGCGGCGAGAATACACCTATGTTTCGGCTGTCCATGGCTCCCTTTCGCGCTTGGATTGTGTGTTTGTTCCGAGGGCTTTCCTTGACAGAGTGAAGGGAGCAGCGATTCGGCCTCGCGGGCTCTCTGATCATTCCCCGGTGGCAGTTCAAATTGACTTGTGCAAAGCACGCCCCCCTTTCAGATGGCGAATGTCCGCGTGGCATCTGCAGCGCCCTGATTACTCCCAACATCTACGTAGCGCGATCGCCCACTATTGGCAGGACAACCTTACTGGGGGGATGGATGCAGTGACCGTCTGGGAGGCTATGAAGCCCACCCTGCGGGGAATAGATATTGCTTGGTGTGCGTCTGCTCGCCGGACTCGGCTGGAAAGCATTGTTGCAGCTGCAGAGCGGGTGGAGGAGCTTGAGGCTCGACACAGCGAGGCACCCGATGATATGGCGCTGCGACTACTCCTGCAGGCACAGCAGTCTTACTCCTCGGTCTTATTAGACGAGGCTCGTCAGGCGTGGTTGGCCACCCGTAGCCGGGTGTACCAGTGGGGTGACAAATCTTGCACTATGCTCCATAGGCTTTGCCAACAGACCCTGCAGCCTCTTACACTGCCGGGCCTTGTTGATGGTGCGGGAGTGGCGATCACAGACCCGGCAACTCTTGCAACGAGTTTTGCGCGCTATTATGGGCATCAATATGCCACCCGGGAGACCCTCCCCCCCGCCGCTATTGCTGATTATATTGCGTCGGTTCCCCCATCTGCTGTGCCCGATGAGGTGCGCGATGCCCTGGACCTTCCCCTGACGGCTGAGGAGCTGGGTGACGCGCTGGGTCAACTGAATGTGGGCAAGGCGCCGGGGCCGAGCGGATTCCCCAGCGAATTCTATAAGAAGTTCCATCTGCAGCTCGGGCCGCATTACATGCGGGCCCTGGAACAGGCGCGAGAACATGGCCGCCTCCCACCGGATTGGCGCCATGCCGAAATCGTGGTGTTCCTGAAGCCGGGTAGGCCCCCTGATCGCCTTGAATCTTATCGCCCCATATCCCTTATTAATTTCGAGGCCAAGCTCCTGGCCAAGGCGCTGGCGAACCGCTTGCTTCCCCACATCTCAGCCCTTGTCCACCCAGATCAGGCAGGCTTTATGCCGCGCCGGGCAACGAGACACAATATACGGCGGGCGCAGGCCGCGATACAAGCGATTGCGTCTTCGGAGGATCCGGCGGCGCTACTGCTGGCTGATATTGATAGTGCCTTTGATTCGGTCAGCTGGACCTTTCTTTTTACCCTGCTGCCACTGCTGAACCTCGGCCCGGTCTTCCTTTCCTATGTCAGGTTGCTTTACACCGAGATCACAGCCTCGGTGCGTATCTCAGGGGCGGCATCAGCTCGTTTCCCAGTGTCCAGGGGCACGCGTCAAGGCTGTCCGCTCTCCCCTTACCTCTTCGCGCTGGCCATGGAGCCGCTGGCCGCCAGGGTGCGCCGCGATGCGCTCTACCGTGGCTTCGTCTGGGGTGCGGATCACTCGGACCGCATAGCTTTATATGCGGATGATGTGTTATTTTTCATGACCAACCTGCAGCGTACGGGTCCTCGTGTCCTGGAACTGATGCAGGAGTTTGGTCAGGCGTCTGGGCTTTTCCTTAACCCGTGCAAGTCAACCTTGTGGGTGCTGGGGGGTGACACAGTGGCCTGCCCTTGGGCTGCATCCCTTCAGATGGCTGTGGAGGGGGTGAAATACCTGGGTGTCTTCCTCTCTGCCTCGCCCGCAGTGGCGTGGGACCGGAACATCCAGCCAGTGTGGGATCGGGTCCAACTGGACGTCAAGACGTGGACGCGCATGCCTCTTAATATCTACGGCCGATCGGCCATCTTTAAGATGGTGGCCTTGCCCCGTCTCCTTTACCAACTGCAGAATCATCCCTTCCAGGTTGACCCACAGTGGTTCCGTACGGTTGACTCTGTGCTGGGCCGGTTTCTGTGGGCTGGAGGTGCCTCCAGAGTAGCGCTGCGCACATGCTTCCTCTCTACGTACTGCGGCGGCTTGGCGTCCGCGGATATTTTGTCTTACTATCAGGCCTCCCATCTCCTTGTGCTTAACGAGTGGTGGTATGGGGACCGTAGTGATCCGGCCTATGCACTGGAGCATTCTCTGATGGATGGCGCCTCCCTTCACACCTTGTTGTATTCGGCCGGGCGGAGGCGACTACTTCCGCAGGTCACCCAGGTGGTCTTCGCGGTCTGGCGGCGGGCCCTGCACCGTATGGGCTGGTGGGGTCGACTGACGGCTGAAACCCCGTTGTGGCGTAATGGCCTATTGCCGGCGCTGGCGTCTCTGTCCGGGTTTGCCGGCTGGGATGCGATCGGGATCTCGTCCCTCGGCCAGGTCCTCTCTGGTACTACCCTAAAATCCTTTCAGGACCTCAGTTCTGAATTTAGCATGCCCAGGACCCAGTTCTTCCGCTACCTTCAATTTCGTCACGCTCTTACTCCTAGCCTGGTGGGCCTGGAGCAGCTCCCTGACTTTAGTCCCATCGAGGCAAAACTTTTTATGGGAGACCTGGGTGACAAGAAGGTCTCTCAGATATACAGTTCTCTGGTCACTCACTGTTCCCCTTCGCTCTCGGCGCTGAGGGCCTCTTGGGAGGGTGATGTTGGTCCCCTGGATGACGACGACTGGCGCGAGGCCCTTGAATCTCCCCGTGG
The DNA here is from genome assembly GCF_964261635.1 of Lissotriton helveticus. Lineage (NCBI taxonomy): Eukaryota > Metazoa > Chordata > Amphibia > Caudata > Salamandridae > Lissotriton > Lissotriton helveticus. The sequence goes on from NC_136067.1 coordinate 1,643,097,538, forward strand.
TGCTGCTATAGCTATCCGCCTCCGCTTCATCCAGTTCAAATACCTCCACCGGGCTTACTATACTAGACACCGCCTATGGCGGGCGGGCCTTATCTCGACTCCGGAGTGCCTGAGGTGTGGTTCTGAAGAGGGCACCCTTTTTCATACTGTGTGGTCCTGTGAGAGACTGACTCGATTCTGGGCTGGGGTTTGGGACTGCCTGTCCGAGGTGTTGGGATGGGACCTGCCCCGTACCCCTAGGCTGGGCCTTCTTCATGTTCTGGAAAACGTTGGGGGCAATATTTACAAACGCCATTTGTTGTTGCTGGGGCTAGTGGTGGCGAAGAGAGATTTGGCGCAGGCCTGGAAGAGCGAGCGCCCCCCCCCACTCGGGGCCTGGAAGGCAGGCCTGGACTTCCTCATGGGTCTGGAGCAGCCTGTTTTCGAAGCCCGGGGGTGTCCCCGCAAACATTACAAAATCTGGAAACAGTGGGCGGATTACAGGGGCCTGCTTCTTGACCCCCCCGTGGATATTGATGATGCATTACCGCTGGATGTGGACCCCGCACTCTAGGCTGCTGGCCGGCTCCACCTTGTAGGTCATCTCCTGTTGCTGGACTGTGATCACGTGCACTGGGTTAGGGTGGGATAAGGGGTGGGTAGCTGCGGGCGGGGTGGGTTGGCGTTTTTGGGGTTGGGTGGGTGAGGTAGTTCGTTATCTTTCAGTCTATAACGCTGGGTTCAATGCTGTACTAATGCTGTGTCTCTTTCTATCTGTCGTTGACAGTCTCCTCCTGACTGTGGAGGGCTGTACTGAAACTTGCTTGAACTCATAATAAAATTGGTTTTGAAAAAAAAAAAAGTGGAACATCATGTACATTGTACCTAGCATTTTCTTTTGCCATGATGCAGGCACCTATTCTCTAAGAAAGCAAACTACAGCTTACTCTTTTATAAGCGAACTCAAATCTTAACATCTGAAGTACGGCAATAACTAAGAAAAATGTAAATACAAAGTAAATGCCTCAATTAACAATTAATTTTTCTTTTGCAGATAATAGAACCACCTAAAGAACCCATAACAATTACAATCTATGGACTGGAAAATACCACACAAGAAAAAAGTACAACAACAGCACAAATTAAAGACAATGAACATTTAAAATCGATGGACATACAAAATTACGATTATAATGGACTACCTAGATATTCCAGCAGACCTAGAAGACTTTGCAGATGCTCTCATGGATTACTTACCAAAAACAGTAAATGTCATTTTTCAAAATGGAAACGTTATAGAAATAATTGAAGACTCTTAAAATCAACATCGAACAAAAAATATAAAAATGCAAATTTTCTGAAAATGTACAATACTTTATGTTATACTTAAAAATAATAAAATATGTTAAAACTATTTGAATACTCATTATTTTCAAGCAATAAAAACAAATCTTTGTACTTCAATGCATATCTATGCAGCGCTCTACTTCAATAAATGCATATGTACATATATATGCATGCCAAATACTGCACAGATATACATATATACATACATATTAACAAATATGTATCACTACTTTATTAAAGGTACAGCTTTAAAAACTCTACTAACGATATAAAAAGTACAGCTTTATAAACTCTACTAACAAACATTACACACTCTACTACTATCAACTTATTACTATTTGTACTCCCTCTATTACTTACACTACAACTATCTACTGTGTATGTAGCTCTGTATGTATCTAAGTCTGTGTGTAGCTCTTAGTGTCTGTGTATGGCTCTGTGTGTGTATGTGTAGCTCTGTATGTTTGTAACACTCTTAATATAGGTGGCTGTGTGTATAGAGCTCTGTGTATGTGTAAATATAAGTATGCCTCTCTATCTGTCTAAGTGTGTGTAGCTCTTAGTGTCTGTGTATGGCTCTGTATATGTGTAGCTCTGTATGTTTGTATCACTATATATATGGGTGGCTCTGTGTGTGTAAAGCTCTGTGTATGTGTAAATGTATGTGTGGCTCTGTATGTGTCTAAGTCTGTGTATGGCTCTGAGTGTGTATGTGTAACTCTGTATGTTTGTGTCACTCTATGTGTGTGACTGTATATGTGTAAATGTAAGTGTGGCTCTGTATTTGTGTGTAGCTCTATATGTATGTTGCTCTGTGTGTATGACTCTATGTATGTGTACATCTCTATATGTATGCCTCGGTCAGTACGTATGGCTCTGTGTGTCTGTGACTCTATGTATATAGCTTTTAAAATCAGTGCCTCTATGTCTGTGTAGCTCTATCTGTGTATATGTAGCTCTGTCTGTGTATGTGACTCTGTGTGTGTGTGTCTGTCTGTATGCCTCTGTGTAAGTATGTAACTCTCTGAAAATAGCTTTTTTTGTAGGTGACTATGTGTAAATACTAATATCTGTGTGACAGTGGCTCTGTGTAACTAACTCTGTGTGTGTAAGTAACTATGTGAACAACTCTGTTTAAGTGGCTCTATATGTGTGTATGTATAGTTCTGTATGTAACAATTCAATACCACATGCATATGCAAAAGAAAAAGATATTTGCATTGTAATAACAATGCCATTGATTTACCGCTTAAATTATTGCCAAATAAAAAGGTAATACTATTTTTTATGATTTTAAAAAAAAAATCAAAAATAATAAGCAATACCAATAGCTCTACCTTTAATAATGCTGAGACCATTGCATTGTATTTCCTTATTTTACCATGAACTAAAATTTCATCATCATTAATACAGCACACATTGTTCTCATAACATTCCGAGTCTATACCATCATCATCCTTCTCAGAATTCATCCACTATACATTTAACAGTTTTTGAATTTCTACAGGCTCGTGCAAAATGGCCAGTCATTTTACAATAAGCGCATTTTAGCCTAGAGCTGGACATTTTCTGTCATTGGCTAGGTGAGAAGAGCTGCCATAACGATAACATGCTCCTTTTTAATCAGGAACGTTGATGGTGGTACGTTCTTTAGCTTTACTTTTTCCTTTAAAGGTTGGCTTGGTTTTTGTCTTTTCAGAATTGATCTGATTTGAAACTCTTACAACTTTAACCATTTTGTTGCTGTTGTCAATTTTAGCTTTGTTTATAACAGTTTTAGCACATCTAGATGTTAACTCAGCTTTGCTAATAATGGCTGAAATTTCCCGAAGACTAGCGTCTCCATTAATCCTAAGTTTATCTTGAAGCTTTTGGTTGTTACAGTGCATTACAAGTTAATCGCGGATCAGTTCTTCCTCAATTATTGCCAAATTTGCAAGATAAAGCTAATCTTCTAAGGGAGGCTTCAACCTTTTCACTGGGTTCTTGTTTTCTGTGATAAAAATTAAATCTGTTTACAGCTTTGCACACAGTTGGGGCAAAACAGGCATTAAGATCAGCAATAGCCTGGGTGAAAACATTTACTTCACTACCTGCTAAGGTTTTCTTCTCGATTCTATTATAAACCTTTAGACCGCCCAGACCTAAGCAATGTAAAAGGATTTTTTTCCCTCTCCGGAGGTAGTTGTTTTTTTTAAATGTGTTTATGTAATTAATTAAATAATCCCTGCACTCTTCCCATCTTTGGCTAGATACTTCGCAATCTTTAACCATGAAGTCCTGTGGTGCGTGCAATTTCATAGTAGCCATTGCCATTATGGTAATTCACGCTTGGAAAGAAATTAAAGAAGTAAACACAATCCTGGATGAGGCACTGTAGATGTAGAGCAGTAATAATAACAAAATGCAGTGTTTTTAAAAAAATGTTTATTTATCTTTTCAACAATAATGCACATACATAGCTTTCCACATTCTGAGTACATATAGTTTGAACATGAGCAGGAGCGGATTGTCATGACCAATATCACGCATGTAGCAACATAGACAGATATAATCAAGCAATGAAGGACATGTATACTTTGTGTAGGAGTATCATATGGACAACTTTCACATATTTGCCGTTACAAACTGTAGCATATTGGGAACTTCAGGAAGGATATCGCCAGTCATGTAAAAAAGGAGCATGGTCGTGCATAGTGAGCTTGAGGATGGGGGCCTCTGCATATGTCCGCTGGAGCAGTCACAAGAGGCAAGTTCAGCTGTCGGACCCATTTGTGGTATGTACGGGGTGTTCCAGCAAATAGGTCTGTAAGGGGCCCCAAATGTTGCGGGACGTGAGGAGCAATTCAGCATAGCTGCAGAGTTGGTCTTGCCAAATTATCATGTCTCCCAGTCACTATTGAAATTTGGGCGCTCGCCCTCGACCCCACCTGCAAGCAACTCGTCGTTTAAAATGCAGAGTTTTTATATAACTTAATAAAAGCAAATAAAGAGAAGTACCTTGATTGGATTGCCGTAGTGTCACAATTAAAACTAATCAAACTTTGCCTAGCGTGTAGTAACACACGATGTGCCAAAAATAGACTGTGTTGCCCAGGAACACTTTGTCAGTACCTTGATCGACATGCTGTGTGCGTGTCACAGTAGAAAATAATTAGGTCTCGCCGTGTTGTACATTAACACGCAGTTTGCGTATCACTGAGGGGAAATGCAGCGCTAAACGACTTGTGACTTTGGATGAGTAAATTGCTGAAGTGAGCGTCGGAGTATTTGAGATAATTAACAAAATCCGGTTCCAAAATGGAGCCACGTTGTGTGACCTAGCGCGACTTCGTAACCAACGTGGTGCGTGAGAGGTAGCGAAGTCACAAGGTTGCATGACGTAGGTTTGAATGGAAGATCCTCCGTGGCAACCGATGATCGAATGTAGCCGCCGCTCGAAAAATGTGGCCGTAAACAGCTACATGGACGATAGCCAAAGGTACCTCCACAAATTCCAGAGAACTTATCCATGCTTACGTAATTGTCAAAGCTCACGTAATTTGAAGTCACTAATTTAAATATGCATGTTATCCCCTTATTTTTTTTTCCTTGAATGGAGTTAACCAGGAAAACGTTACACATGTAATAATAGAGAGAGAGATCAATTGGAAGTATTGTGACTTACATCGGGTCCGAAACGGTCTTCCCTTTAGAAATGCTGTGATCTCGGTAAAAAACGGTAAGACTTGATCCTTGAACAATTCACGCGTGGATTCTTTTCTTGGGTTTAAGCAGCCATCGTCGCCATTGTTAAGTTAGTCGAAGGCCCAAACCAAGATGTAAATAAGTAACTTTAATGATAGCTCAAACCCACGTACAGCAGCAGGGAAGTGTGGACGCAGCCGCCGGTTCAGCCTCTCTCCAGTTCGCCGGTTCTCCACTCAATGTTCCAGTACAGAATACACAACAGAACATGAAAGTACATTCAAAGGAAAATACTTACCCCAGCCATGAAGTGCTCGAGCTGCGCTGAGACACAACACAATACACATTATCGTTTTTAGAATAGCAGCAGACTCCGATCATAGCTGCCAAGGTTTCAGATTGCTTATGTGTGACATTTTCATAATTTCAGTCTTATTATGAGTGACATTCAGTGCTTATGAGTGACACTTTCTCGCGAGCAAAATCAAGCAATAAAGATGTAAAAATAGCCTTGACAATCACCCCTCTCAACAATACACTCAGTGTCAGACGTTACAAAGCTCCAATTTTTACCTGATTCAGACTTGCAGTGTGCATAATCTAGTGCTTTCAGTCGCATACGGGACATTGTAGCAGTAGAATACAGACGTCACAGACCACCATTGGCACAACTAGGAAAAAATGTAGTGACTATAAATCAATCAAATAATTAATGCAAAAGAATGCTTTTCTCTTTTATTTTGCTTAATTTGCCAGGTCAGCTCTTCACCACTTAAGCTGCAGACGCATGCAGGAATTGAAGGGTGTGTCTGAGCCAATGTTGGACTGGCATATAGGTCAATTAGGCAGTGCCCAAAGGCCTGGTCTCCTAGGTCAGCGTGTGCGCTGTGTTTTTTGTCTGTGGCCCTGTTTTGTGGTCTGCTGAGCCAGTTTTCACTGTTAGTTTGCCTGTTATTAAACACAATGTGGCTCAAATTCATTAAGTGTTCCATTTCTTGCAAAAAGCTTGTACGATGTGTCTGAAATCTGGCACCATGTGCAAACATCGGTCTGGTCGCTTAGTGGCGTACTTTTATTTTGGTGCCTGCGCCTAATTTCTGACCCAGTCTGACTCTGGTCGGAGCAGACGCAGAGTCACAGGCCGTGTGATCTCTCTTCGCTGGGTAGTGTTAATTATCCAGTGTCTGCGGCCGAGAAAGACAATGATAAAGTAAGTAACTCTCACAGGCCTACGTGTGCCCCCTCAAAAACACCCATGTACAGTAGCACGAGTGATGACCTCTTGAATAGTGGGAGAAACAAGACACATTTACACCCATGAAAAGAGTAGCTCCACAGTACCAATTGCTGGAAAACGTAGAAGGAGGCATTTGGAGGAAGTTATTATTAAACAGATGTGCCTTTTCTTAAAAATCGTCTTTACGAACTACGGGAGTATAATTAGATTAGCACACATGCTGCAGGTGACTGAGTTGAAACGGGGAGGGGGGTGACTCACCGTTCTGCTCTTTATCTTGATGTTTCTTCTGGGTGAAGCTGTTGTCTCCACTGTATTCCGTTTTTTTTTTTAAACGCTGGTGTCCGGGTAGTGCGGTTATTTGATGAACGGGGAAAGCAGGGCAGACATGATTCTGCCTGTACCAGTCCTGCTGCAATCGGTGTTACTCCATGTTGGGATGTCAGTGACTGCAGAACTCACTTGGCCGGGCAAAGCTCCGGTTCGGAACTGTATTCGTCAGCAGCCATAATTATTCAGTGAGCCTCTCGGGGATCCGCGGCCGGCCAGTTAAGCGTTCAGAGTCCAATGACAAAAGTCTCCGCTGCCGAACTCCGAACAGTCCGGGGTCAATTGTGAATGATTTTTAAATATACTGCAGCTGAGCCACACACCTCTCTGTGTGAACACTGCAGGCAGCGCTGCGCCCAGATTTACTCAAAACCAGCCAGCCTCCATGGGGCCGGACGGGTCGGGACCCCCTCCTGCGGCCAGCCCGGCCTGCTGCCTGTGCGTGCTGCCATGATGAGCGCCAACGGTACTAAACTTCCTATTGGCGGCCGGATGTGACGCGGGAGTACCGCACATCCGGATTTGATCCCAGCTTTCCTGGCAGACAGTGGTGCAACTCGATACATTTGTAGCGCCGGCTCTCAGAGAGCTGCGGCGCAGTCTGATGTAATACTGTTTGGGACACAGGCGGTACCTCAAGCAGCAGAGAGCCACGGTTCACGGGCACAGTGTGACAGGTGCCGGTTGGCTCGCCTGGCAGGTCACGGTAATGCGTGACATTTCGTTTCAGTGCGGTGATGCGGATCACCGAACTGAAATGCGTGGGCGTCACACGTGTTGCGTGACGCTTGGCAGGACTGTCCGATGTAATTAAATATAAATTGCCTTGATTTACATTTCCTGGCATGTAGCAGGGTACCTTAAGGAATCTTTGCCTGTTGCAGGCATCGTAGCTTAATCTTCCTGTGCTAGACATTAACTTCAACGAAGTTAAATCAATAAGATTTATTGATTTAAGAGGCCTGCAAGCAGCCAGCAACAAGCGTGGCTAACTCAGCAGAACTGGCAAAATCCACAACAACAGTCCATGACGTCAAATAAATACATGAATGTTCTACAGTGACATCACAATGCACCTATCAAAGATAGGGTGCTGGTGCAGTGAACACTAACTACAGAGAACAGCGTAACGTTATTATTCTAGTGTACTGTACACATACAACACCGCTCGATAGCTGTGTCTGGATATTCAGAGCAATGTGTGTTCGAAAGCCATTAAGAACAATTCCCAGTATGCACCTTAGTTGAAAAGTTTCTATAGACGCAGTACCTTGACCATTGAGTTTAGTGATTGAACCGCCAGCCTCCAGTATTAGCCTTGATTATAGGGTTTGTCCTTGACTCTTGGCAGCCATATTGGAATGAGGTCCTTTCCCTTATATATACGTTTAAGGTAAGGTAAGATAATGAGTTTTTAGTTGTCTTGTAATGTGGGGGAGAGGCAACAAAGAACCATGCAACGCTTTTGCTAATTATGACAGTGACGGGCGTTTGCAAATTTCAGTGCATGGATGCAAAAGAAAATGAAAGGGAAATCATTGGGTGTGAAATACGTATTAAAATATATATGCAGGGGATCTTGCTAATGAATATTCGCAAATATTACAACTACTTTTAGATTATACAGTTAAAAAGCCAATGACCATTCAGTGTTTCCCAAAAAACAAGGGGTTCTCCTTACCATCCGAAATGGCCGCTGTGTTTGTTGCTATTCAGTGGGTCCTGGAGGGCCGTGTTCTTCCGTTTTAAAGTTTGGTATGCATTTCCATTAAACGTTATTTTACTTAATTAAGTACTAAACCACGCCAAAGGCTCCGTGGGATAACACTTCCCACGCAGCTGCCGAGGAAGAGTATTTTGAACTAATTTCTTTCATATTTTGAACAAATGTCTTTCCTGGCAGGCAGTGCGCAGGACGCCTGTGCACCCTGCGTCGGCGTCAGGAAAACCCCGTAGCGTGCGCAAGAGGTCCTTTTCTCGCCGTCCGCCATTGGGAGGAGGTGAGTGCTGCATTGCTCCGGTTTTTTGGAAACAACTGAGAGGGGTCGTCTCTTTACTAACCTTTCGGTGTTACTCCGCAGGTGGAGCCGCCGCCATGCAGATCTTCGTGAAGACCCTGACGGGCAAAACCATCACCCTAGAGGTGAGTGACCGGGGGCCTCCGGTAATGATGCGAGTTTGTGTTCGGGACCGGTAGAGTGTGACTGGGGACCTGGCCTTAAAGCTCATGTGCTCGACTCGTCCTACCTAGTTTCTGATCTCGGGCAGACTTGTGGTTTTCGGCTTGAGTCCCTGTTTCGAAGCCTTCGGCGAGGCCAAGTTTTTCAAACAACACGTGTGTGGCAGAGCCTACTCGCTGCCGCCACTTTTCCTCCAGGATGGCATTTATAATTGGGTATTATTTTATATTACTGTATTTTATGCGTACTCTTACCCAGTATTTAGTTGAGCCTAGGTCTGTCACCTGTCTGGTGTGGTATTCCATGTCGCTATCAGTGGCGTGATCATCTGTCCGTTTTGCAGTGAAATGCTTTCATATTGGCTTTCACGAGCCTTTGCTTGCCCTCTGTGACATCAAGCACCAGGCTGACTGTAACCTGCATATCCTGCTTTTTGCGCATTTATAATCTCTGCCTCATCCGTAGTATGTAGCAATTTTTTTAAGGATAACTGGCTGTCTTGCGAAATATTTATGGGGTCTTTAGCGATGACGTGGAGCGCATTTATCTGCCTTTTATTGAGGGATTGCTATTGTGTATATTTTGCAAGAATTGGACTTGGACAGTTGTCTCTGAAGATTGTATGCAAGATTCATGCTCGCTATTACAAGCATGTGCTCGGGTTAAAAAGAATCTGCTTTTAATGTGTACAGATTAAAGATTGGTGGCGGTGATATATAGCTCAGTAGTGATCTATCTAATATGCCGTTTAACCTTTTGAGCGTTGTACATCACGTACTTGTATGGATTTTCTTGTAAATCCGAATAAAGAGATTTGATTTGATGATTTGATTTGACGTGCTTTACGAAGAAGTTTTGCAGAAGTACTCATAATATTTGGATCCGAACTTTTAAAGCTAGTTTGGAAAGAGATCTTGCATCTGATAGTTAAACAGCAGTTCTGAGGTCAGGATTGTGTTGCCATCATTTTTACTGGACAATACACTGTAGCATGCACGTTAGTATTTTCTTGCACTTTTGTCCGAAAACGGGGAGTACATTTCTGCACTGAAATCTGATGGTGTACTTTTGGCTTCTATGCAAAGCCTTCGGACTTAGTTTGTGTAATATCAAATCGTTATACATGCTATCGCTTTTTTTTTGGCAAGTGCTCAGGGTCGATGGTAGAATTGTTGGCAGATATAGTACGTTTTTCTAAAACTTGTGTTAACTACTGTAGCCAGAAACTGTTCCATTCATAATGCATTTTCAATGAAAACTCCTGGTATTATTTTGACTTCTAGATACAGAACTTCAGATACCGTTTTACAAAAATGCATGAAAATCAATGGTTCCTTATAACGTTCTTAACTCTACGTTTGCATTCCCAAGCCTGCATTTTCCCACAGTTGGCTTGTCAGCTGCGAGCGTTGTGAAAACTGTATTTTATATTGGTATGGCACCCAGCTGCCAGTGGTTTGTTTAGTAGTAATGTATTCTCTATTAGCTATTACAGTAGAACTGAAACATCTGGGCAAAAATAGACATGTTTGTACCGTGCCTTATGCGCATGGTAATCTTTGGTTAGATTCCTAATGGTCAGGTATACGCCGTCATGCAGCAATATGCATTTTAGTTTCTCTTACTGGGCATGCTGGTGATACTGATGTGCATTCGTGTTATATGTTGCATGCCTTTTCATTGTACACACATATGAGATATATCGGAGTAGGCTGACCCCCTACTTCCAGGTCATTGCAGACACTTATTTATATTCCTGGACTTGTGTGACAACCTAATACATTCTGGGTTTTGTAGCTGCTTTTGCTTTTATTGAACTAATTAGACGAATACTTGTGTAATCGATGATTCGTATGTGAAAAGTTAAGGGATGAAGACTATAGTGACATGGAGTGAGGTGGGCACCTAGTTCTGAGTCCGATTGAAATTAAAGAACTGTATGGATTTGGTCAGTGACTCAAGCTGCTTTGAGGAAGGAGGGATAGCGGCTATGAGGTGGAAGGGAGCAACCAAGGACTACATCTCCTGAATGAGTCGGAAGAAGGTTGGAGATAGCTTCCGAAGGCAGAGGTACCTTGTATGTTGTGGACGGGAACTTGTCTGAAACGTCAGAGCTACCTAGGTGTGGAATGAAAAGGCAGTTTACAGTAACCTAAGTACTGGTACTGCCCTTCCCACCAAGATTTGGGATGTTCCTTTTTGTTACACTCTGGTAATAATGCTGAAGTGCTGTAAATTGTTGGGGCCTCAAATTACCACTTTGGTTCAATAAATCACATTTGCGTTGTTAGCTTGCTTGGAGAGTAGCTTGTGTGTTGGCGAATTTGAGGGGTTCCTTAGCCCAGTTGAAAGCAAAAGGCGTCACGCTCCGCCCAGAGAGATTTGCAGGGGTGCTGCATGGTCAGGTACTTAGGGGTTCATTTGGAACCCAAATCGTCCTAATGTGCTTTTAAAGGGTAAACTAGCAGCCAAGAAGAGCTAGCTGCCATTAAATGTTACCATTAAAGAGATCGAAGACATGAAATGCAGGCAAGACCACCCTTTAGTTATAGAATCACACCGTAGCACCTCCAAATAGTAACAGCAGGGTATAACACTTCCTTGCAGTATTAAACTGCCACCAATGTGTAATGTCTGCTCTGGTTTATTTCCAAAGTTTCCAGTGATCAATGAGTATATACAACGATCAATCGGTAGACTTCCAGTTTCCAATGAATGTTCTTGTAATGTACAGCCAAGATGCGTTTCGTCTAAGGCAGACTTTTCTATAATTTGTACGTAATAAGTCAGTCTAAACTTTATTCAGTCTATCAATTCATTCTGCTTATGTATCGTAGAACTCGAACACCATCCCCAAGTGTCAACCCAATAACAGCCAAAGATTGAAATAGTTGTACCAAATGTAGTGTACCCCCGTGTTAAGGAGACAATATACATTTGCAGTCAGTCTAATTAAATAAAAATAACTAGGTATGAATACATGCCAACGAGCACACCCTTGTAAGACATAGATCACACAACACCGTACTGCATGATCATGTTGAATGTATCACCCGCTTGCCTATGTGTATGACAATTAGACAGAGGAGTACCATATTTTTCTCAACAGGCAGTACCCAGAAGGCTCCTAATCATAAAATGGAAACAAGTTCACAAAGACCTATACTGTACATGATAAAAAAATTATAAGTCTATCCAACTAGTCATGCAGTATAGTCGGGTAAAAAAAAAATCAAATCAATATCCATCCGAAGCACGTATTCATTGTGCTTACCAAGTCTCAGTGAGTATGTGCAAGCCTTTCACGGGTTGTTAATACACTCTAACATAGTCTACACAATTATGTTCATGCTAGACCAGCTAAAAATGAAGGGGGGAGAAAAAGCTCAATGCTGTATCCACTCTAAAGAGAAGAGTATATAATCGCACCATCCAAGAACCAAATGGTAAGGTAAGTATACTTGTAAAGCGCACTGTTACTCCATCTCGGAGTGTCCTGGTGCTGTATACCGCTGGGGAACCCGTCCTGGCTTTCCTTGTGAGATGGTCCCTCCTGGGCACCTCCAAGGTGAAGCCAGGCATCCCCGGCGTTGATGGGGCCGTAGTGGAGATTAAGCAAGCTATTGCCCAGAGTTGCAGAGTGGGACCCATGGTTGGCGTAGGCACCTCGGCGAGAATTATCGAGTCCGCGGACATTGACCCAAGACCCTGCCGCGTCGGAAATTGAACCCTGGTCCCGGGCCGATCTCTGCTTCAGGGTCTGCTGCTTCTAACCAGTGAGCCACACTTCTCCACTACAAATCTGACCCATACATCATAATGTAGATCCTCGAATGCCAAAGTGTTTCGTGCTTTGGGGGTATAAACACTAAAATAGCATAGTCCTTGAAAACGAAGAAGGGACTCTCGCACAAAAGCAGCACCATTTTATAGTGGAACCAGCATGTACAAAGCGATATAGGTGCAAAGAATAATCACTGTAAATGTGCACTACCACAAAATGTTAAAGTATTTCTGGTGTGTGGGGGCGGGGGTGGTGTCTTCTTGTAGGTACTAAGTGTACAAAGATGAGGGGGTCCTGGGTACAGGCTTCAGCATCCCACAAAGTCCGTCTCTGGGCTATAGCCTGCCTTCTAGGCGGCTAAGCTGCATTCCAATGACCCTCTGGTCCAGCAGACTCCAACTTCTAAGCTTCGGGTCCTGGTCCTTGGTCCTGCACGATGACGGGGAGCAGCGATCTGGGCTACCATCCAACCTTAGCAGGCTTCTTCAGCCGTTGTGTTCCTGTGCTGCTAACAAGGGGCCAGTCGGCTGACCCTTGTAGTCTTTGCTTTTGCTGGGCTCCGGAGACTACTACTTCTTAAGCAGGACACAGCAGGCACAGCCCCTCTTCTTTGTTACCCAGCAGGCGCAGTCCATGTCAGTGCACCCTCTCTTCGCTGGGAACTTGGTGCAGCAGGGCAGACCATCCAGTTTTGCCTGAGTTCTGTGTGCCAGGGGTGCCCTATTTATGCTCCAAAATGGTCTTTGCGTAGGTTGTGGTTGGTAGGCAATGGGCTGCCAGGTTTCCTCCCTCCCGGATGACACCTTTCTGGGAAGTATGGCATCGGGCAATCCCAAAATGCTCTTTCTGCCCACTCCCAACATGGCAAAGCCCCTCTCTTGGTGCCCAGAGCTGCCTAGCCCAACCTAGAGGTGTGTCCACCAAGCGGGATACATGCCTTTGGAAAACCAGTTTTACAGCTGGCTTTCCCTTCCTTCCTGTCTGTCTAAAGAATAGTGCAGCCTTGTTCCCATTTGTTCCCCATTTGCCCTTCAAAGGTAACCAACTTTTTGAAGCACCCCTTTCTGCCTAACACCTGTCTGGATTACTGCCTGGTGATCACTTTTCCAGTAGCAGACATTTATTATGTTTCCTGGGAGTTGTCAGCACGTCTCCCCAGGAAGGAAGGAAGCTGTCTGCCAGACAGACCCAGAGTCAAACAGTAAACAGGCACTGTAAACCTTGGGCCACTTATGTGCCAAACTCTAAGTTGCACTTTGCCCACCAATGACATTAAATACGATTTAACGCACTGATTCTTTTGATACCCTGCAGTACGATCTTTAGTAGTCCCATTCAGCTCAGAAGTGAGCAGGACTGCAGTGTCAGCCTGTTACTCTGTACTTGCCATTGGGGCTACTAGCCTTTCAACAGTAAAAACTGATGATGGGGTTTTATTGCTGGAACATGTAAAAGTACAGGTTCCACTTTTTAACATACAGCACCCTACCGTGGGGATTTGCATATATTAACAAGCATTTGCAATACAATAGGTCTCGCATTACAGAAAGTTATTGGCGTTGCTAATAATAATGCAACGCCCATAGCGCAAACATTCAGTAATGCAATACATATTGCATTGCAAATGCTTTTTTCCCCCCATTTATTGACTTTTGAGACAATTGCGGCACCTGTCCTTTAACTTAAGAGGTTTAAAGCTAAAGCGTGGGTTCCACCATTTCTACAAAAGTAAACAAATATAAAGGAATGGTGGGCACGTTTTTTTTTTCTATTTCTTTACTTTTGTTACAAATCGCTTGTTTAGCTTTAAACATCTTAAGAGCAGGTGCTGTGAAAGCTTTAAAAACGGGAAAAGAGGCGCGGGGCTGCATTTTTCTTTGTTTACTTTTGAAGCAATCGCAGCACCCGCGCTTTGGCTTGAGCTGTTTAGAGCTAAAAGGCGTGTGCCGCAATTGTACCAAAAATAAAGAAATGGTGGTGGGGGTGTTCGCCGAGGCCGGTGAACCACAAACAAGAAAAGGGCGCGGCTGCCAATATTGCAGCTGAGACGGGCGGAAAGGCATTAGGGGAGAACATGTCCTGCCTGGCGAAAGTGCTTTATCAAAAAAGTGCTCACATGCTGTATTTAAAACATGTAGAGTAAGAACATTTAATGGGCAGTCCTGGAAGGTAACAGCAGGAGAAAAGGCGGTACTAAGAAGTGATTACTAAGCCTATTGACAAATCAATAGCCACCATTTACAAAGCACAGTAACAGTAGCCAATTAAAAAGATGTGTGGAGCTTAAAGTCCATACCTGAATACAGCATGTCTCGACGAGACATTGCCAGCACTGTCTAGACGAGATGTAAAAAGGAAGGTTTGGGCTTTGTCATTACCCTAAATGTCAGTAGTTAGTTTAGAACTACCCTTCCAGTTTGGAAGGGTAGATTAGGAGCCATATTTACTTTGTCCCACACAGGGTTGCACAACATGTGTGGCAGTCCCAGGGGAACACTAACTTTCAGGCCCTGTATACCTCTGGTACCATATACTACAGACTTGCATGTAAATTAGGCTTTGCCAAATGGGTACATGTCAATTAAATAGGTACCATTTTAAAGATTAGGAGCCATATTTACTTTGTCCCACACAGGGTTGCACAACATGTGTGGCAGTCCCAGGGGAACACTAACTTTCAGGCCCTGTATACCTCTGGTACTATATACTACAGACTTGCATGTAAATTAGGCTTTGCCAAATGGGTACATGTCAATTAAATAGGTACCATTTTAAGGGTCCAAGCACGTGCATTGAATCCTGTTTAGCAGGGCTCGGGGCATTCCAGAGCCATTGCACCACAACATAGTCAAAATGGGGCAAAAAAGTGAGGGGGGAAACCTGCAAAAAGCCTGTTTTCCTTACTAGTCTGAGGAAAAATAAGGTGCCCCTCTTAGTTTAATTGTTACACACATGTAACAACGGCGCACATGGACATGCAGTTGGTACATTGGACATGATTATGCAGTAAACTGACACTGGTGTGGTGTTTCTTACACAGGTGTTTATTGGCATGTATCCGTGCCTCGTTTTTATTTAAATTGTCTGATGGCACATGTTCTGTTCTTCACCAAGGGCATGCACTACATTTGGTACAATTACTTGCATTCTTTGTTTCAAATTGGTTGACACCTGGAGATGGTATTCGGGTTCTATGTTGTGTGGCTACCCAACGGGCTTCCCAGTGCTAAACTATCTCACACCAGTCTCAGAATCCTTAGCCCTTAAGTGAATAATGCGGTCTTCAGCTGTTTCCTAAAGGTTAGTTAATCCTTATTCATTCTTAATGCTGCCGGTGGGGTGTTCCATATTTTAGGAGCTAAATAAACACAAGTGTCCTCCGCTCCTAGCCTTTTTTAACCTGTTCCATGCTCATGACAAGGTCAGCTCGTCATGCAGTGCACTGATCCTGTGCTAATGACGAGCTGACCTTGTCATGAACAATGGGGTACTCAATAAATCAGCACCCAGCGGGAAAAGCCTTAGCAGCCAAGGTGTTAATCTTCGGGGAATGTGAGTGATCGAGGTGTTGCAGTCATCTTTAGAAACTCCCTTCAACTTAAGGCTTTTCCCATCAGCGCCTTCCGCACTTTTAAATGTCTCTTAAGCTTCAACTACACCACCGCTCACCCCTCAGATTCCATGTCATATACCGCCCACCTGGCAGCGGCCCTTCGTTTATGGAGGAACTCACTGACTTCATCAGCGACCAATACTCGCAAAGTGACAATCAGACCTTCGTGGGTGACTTCAATCTCCACTGGGGCTCTCTGCAAGACTCGTCCGCGAATCGCTGGCCACCTTCCTCTCTACAAACTATCTTATCCAACACTGCACAGAATCAACACACTCTTAAGGGCTCAATCCTGGACCTTGTTATTTCTAAAGCAGGCATGCTTTCTATCGCTACCCCTATTCACGTAGACTGGTCTGACCACCTCCTCATTCCATTGGTTCAACAAATCCCTCTATGAAGAAAGGAAGCACCTAAGACTCCTGGAGAAACAATGGAGGCAAGCACCTCCCACCAATAATTTGTCCACGCTTCGTTCGGCAAGATCCAAGTACCACAAGCACATCTTCCTTGGGAAAGCATCACACTTCAGAACCCTCCTTGACTCAGCCAAAAATAGACCCCAAAAACTATTTGATCTCCTCAAGAATATTAGCTGCTCTCCCCCAACTGCCAAGTTGGAGGATTCTACAAAGAAAGCTGCTGATTTCGCTGTATTCTTTGACAAAAGTGAAATCACTTGTGGATCAGGTCGCTCATCCTACCCCTCCCCCCCCCCCCCCCCCCAGAAGAGCGCAAATCACTAGCCATTTGGCAGAACTTTGACCCCATTTCTGAAGATGTCCTCCTCAAGTGCATCCTCGAAACAAAGCCCTCCAACCATTATCTTGACCCCATCCCTAGTGCCATTGCCATTGACTTCTATACCCATTCTCTTCCCTATTGGACCACTCTGGTCAACCTCTCCCTCTGTCAAGGCTCCCTTCCTGTTCCCTTCAAAACTGGGCAGGTCACCCCTCTGCTTAAAAAACCCACTGCCGATGCGAATTACCTCAACAACTTCCGCCCCATCACTAACCTACCCTTTCTTGCGAAGATCACAGAAAGATGTGTTGCAAAACAACTCTCTCGTCAAAAACAAGGACAATCATCTTCTTGACAATTTTCAGTCTGGCTTCATCCAAAACTGCAGCACTGAAATAGCCCTGCTGCAAGTGATTGATGACGTGCTGCGAATACTCTGTTGGGGGGGGGGGGGGGGGGTCTTCTAATTCTCCTTGACCTTTCTGCAGCCTTTGACACTGTCAATCACAACACCCTCCTCAACACTCTTCAACAGAAAATGGTAATGGAGGGCACTGAGCTTAAATGGTTTGCTTCCTTCCTCTGATAGATCCCAAATGATCAAAATAGCGTACAGTCTTTCATCTCCTTTGGCGGTGGGTCAAGGTGTTCCTCAAGGCTCTATACTTGCACCCACATTGTTCAATATCTATTTAGAACCACTGGGAAATCTCCTAAGTAAATCTGGGGTACACTATCATCTCTACGCAGACGACGCTCAAATCTACCTCAAGGTTGCCTCCACTCATGATCTCTGTCCTAAGCTCTACTTTGGACTCCATTCAAAACTGGATGTCAACACATTAACTGATTCTGAATCCCTCAAACTGAATTCCTCCTCCTCACTTTCTCCTCCCCCGGTTCAACCATGGATGGACCAGATGAATCTACTGAACAATAAACCTATCATTGTCGACAGCGCAATATCCCTTGGAGTCATCCTCGACACAAAACTCGATCTACTCTCCCACATTAATTCAATTGCAAAGTCTGCTCGATACCAACTGCGCCTTTGGGGGATTCGTCGCTTCTTCCTGGAGCATGACCTTAAAACTCTGGTCCAGTCGCTGGTCCTCTCCAGACTGGACTATTGCAATTCTCTTCTTACTGGCCGCCCCCTCAAGTCTGTTCTCCATTCAGCAGCTCGTTTTATTTATGGGGCCAAAAGAAGCGACCAAATCACACCCATGTTATCCACCCTCCGCTGGCTTCCCGAGGCAAGATCTATCTACAAGACTGCCTGCGTTACCCACAAAGCCTTGCACTACTCCTCTCCTCGCTACCTGGCGAATAAACTGAAACTCTCAGGAGGCTCTAGACCATCACGAAATGCAGAAAATCTACTGCTTTAACCTCCCACTTTCAAGAAGGAAAGATCGATGGCCCAATCCTTTTCAGGCAGCGCAGTGAGAATCTGGAACTCACTCACTTCCGCCCCAGCTCCGGACCACCACCTCCTCCAGGTCTTCAAAACTGACCTCAAAGTTCTCCTCTTTCAAAGACACTTCCAAACTTAATTCACGCCCTCTCTTTTACTTGAAGGAAGACCTTCCATTATAGAAAATTCTTCTTTCCATGACTATAGAAGTGCCTTCCCAGTGTGTACTTGTGGTTTGAGAGTGCCATTTATTGCAGTATTATCCTTCTACCTATGTTTGGCACTCTTTTATATCATGCACACGTCACTTTTCTCTTGTATCGCACTGTTTGCTACCTCTTACCTTTTTGTTTGCTTTCGATTCTTGCACAAGTGCCACCATTGCCTACGTAATGTTTGTTTTTGTGTTTGTGTCCTCCATTTATTGACGCTTTTGTAACCTGCACACATGTCACTTTCTCCTGTAATGCACCGTTTGCTACCTCTTGTATTTTGTTGGCTCACGATTGTCACTTTTGCCTCATGTAATGTAACGTTTGTTTTTGTAATTTGCTCACTTGTAATGTTCTCATGTATCAGTTCTGTTCCTATTGTGAAGCGCTCTGACACCTTCGGGTAAAGTCCGCGCTATATAAAAATGCATAAATAAATAAATCGGCCTATCCGAACTATCTACTTTCGCTACAAGAACAGACCAAGTGTTGATGAAGTTGGTGTTCCTTCTGCAAAGCCCGATGGGCTATACAGACGGCCATTAACTGTATACTCTTAGATACCGGCAACCAGTGTAGAAGAAGCCAGTTTATTGGAAATAGAACTGCGTTTAGGTATTTTAAGCAGTATCCACGCAGCTGCATTTTGTATCACGAAGTCTTTTGACAACAGATTGAGAAATATTTTAGAGGGTTTGATTTTGAGAAGAAAAGCTCCTCGTACGCTTGAAAGCTTCTGTTATTCAGAAAAGAGGCAAGTCGTTCAAAAGCTGACCTGTAATTCCAGCCTCTCTTAATCTCCAAAGTAGATTGGGGTGGGACATGGTATAAAAGGCTGCTCTCAAATTCAGTAATATCACTGCAGCTAACCTGCCCTGATGAAATCAGGAAGTAAACTATCAAATCCGTACACTAAGTTATGACATACCGCACATTATCGTTTGTCCGCTGTATACTTTTATCAGTGAAACTGTCTTTAAATGTAATGGTGATTTCAATTAAAGGTGTTGGCTGTAATGTTGGTGTGCTACCACACCACACCATGCATATACCACTGCACTATACACTGCTTCTCGCCAGTGCACTGTACTCTGCACCACTCTGCGAAACACTTCCCCCTGCTGCACCACTTTTTTTAAAAACCATTTTTGTTTGCGTACAACAGCTGTCTAGACTTGGTACAGCAAAGGTATTTAGCATTCCATACACATTAGATTAGACAAAAGGATGGCAACAGGTCACCATGCATAATCTGAGTGCATAAAATAGCATATTGGAAGTCCTGTCCAGCGAATGATAAGCAAACCCTATCTCCTTGGTTTAGCCCTTGCCATGCATGATGTTAAAAACAGAGTTCTGTACTGGACATCAACGTTCTGAAATTGTCCCTGCTTGTTCGGTGACTCCCCAAGGCCCCCGGTATAAGGTAGGGGTGCTCAACTGCTACTAGTCAATTAAATCCCAGCTGAGCCGCTGCACACTCTTTGCTGCTATATTGTTACCCACTGTGCCTTGCACTGTATTCTGCACCACTCTAACATTTTTATATATAATTTTCACATGACCCTTGTGTTGAAAAGCCACATCTTGCATTCATCACCAAGTAGGTTATCCTGTATGGTGACCAAATGAGGGAACCAAAATAAATGTGATCTCCTCTACCAGTCCCTCGCCCTCCTAGATATTCCAATGGAAGACTTTTTTTTAAGAACTGAAAGATATTTGGAACTTTTGCACATTTTTTTTTTAGATGAGCGCAGTTATAAGAGCCTTTAAATCTAGTCTTAACGTAGAGGTAGTATTTAATTTTAGTTGAGAAAAGCTATGTCACCGTTCACTTACTCATTCCATACAACGCACCTCCTCGCCACTAGTGAACACAATAACCGTGTACCGCTAACATTTGAGTTTTCTATAGCTAGCAAAATCTCAAAAATATTCATTTCATTTTAGTAAACCCAGAGATCTGTTTGAACCTTGGTATTCATGTCGCCATCAATCAGTAAATTAGAAGTTGTGGTTTGCTGAAGTCTGAGATTAGCTGCCAATTTCTCTTGCAGGAAGTGATACGAGCAGTGACTTTCAAGCTATATATATCCTGTATAAAGAATTTTAAAAAAAAGCTCACCTAGGAACACTAAACAATTAAACTAGAAGGAAAGCAATTTGCACCATGTTCCAGAGGAATTATTCATTTATAATTTGGGACCCTTGTAAAAACGGTTACCTGTTCAGGTTGGAAATCCTAATTGGTGCTGTCTCAAGAGTGGCAGTTTGTCTCCTGATCTCTTTGTATTCTCCAAGCAAATTGGTCTTGATGAACATCTGCACCTCATTGTCTGTCCGGCTGTTTGAAAGATTTGCTTACCATAC
Source organism: Lissotriton helveticus (assembly GCF_964261635.1). NCBI lineage: Eukaryota > Metazoa > Chordata > Amphibia > Caudata > Salamandridae > Lissotriton > Lissotriton helveticus. The sequence goes on from NC_136067.1 coordinate 1,643,118,441, forward strand.
ATTGTTTATTTCTATCGTAATTTATTGATGTCACTGACTATCAATATGTTGCCATAACTTTGCTTCTATTTGATAGTTATTTAGCAAGCTTGGTACGTAGTTTCTTTTCTTTAATGGCTTGTGAACTAGGCCTTTGAGCAACAGCCTCATATTTTGCTGTGTATTTTAACACCCTTTTCGTTTAGGTGATGTGAGAATTTGACATAGCTTGCTGCAGTTCGTCTTTAATAGCTAAACTGTTTTGTTTCTTAGGTTGAACCTTCTGATACAATCGAAAATGTGAAGGCTAAAATTCAGGATAAGGAAGGTATGTTAACATCCCCCGCTCAATGCTTGTGTGGTCCGTATTCTTGCGAACTTGTTCCATTTTGCCTGATTTAACTACATAATGTCTTGTGAAGCACTAAAGGAACAGTAGACTGATTTTGATTTGAGTTTGTGCTAAGTTTTTAAGTCTTTATCTCACAATTCATTTCTGTGATAAACATCACTGTCCTGCATGTGCTATGAATAATGGTCAGAGCATTTGGTTAAGAACCTGTTTGTATAGTTGTAAAACCTTTGTGATGAGCCCTGTGAATGGTAGTCTCTTAAGATGTGCCAGTCTGCGTAAGCCATTCTTTAGCAGGTCATGGGGAGGGATGTGGACAGTTCTTTTCTATGGAACATAAAACCCTCCTTGTGACAATCTGCATGTCCATTCATTTGGCCAATAGAACTTTCAGCCCATAATTAGGTTGTGAAGGTACACTTATAGGTGTATACGATTTGTGGAGGTGTTGCCTCTTCAGGCTACAAGAATTTAAGCAAAAACTCGTACCATCGCTGGGGCACAAAAAGGTGTGAGCATTCTGCACTTACCTGTGATCAGCCCAACTGAAAGTGTTCTCAGCAATGACAAAGGAATGGGCCTCCCCTAAAGGTTCCCACACCTTAACTCCATCATTTAACACATGGCAGTGCTTCGGGAAGTCTAATTAGTAGCCCTTGATAAGTCTTAATTACATTTCTAAAGGGAGCCTTTGACCACCCTGGTGATTGGATCTCCAGCCATACCATGAAGCTCTCCTTGCCCTCCATTTTGTTCAGTGTCAAACCAGAGGCATGTAACATTTTATAAAGCCAGGATTATGTGAAGTTTCATGGGATTGTGTGCTGTAGGACATCTTAAGTACCTAATATAACACTATGTTTAACGTTTTGACAGTTCTGCATCCCCCAATTGTATTCATTTAAAAAAGCATCCTATATTTCTACTAACCAGCCTGAGAAGGGACAGTAAACCAAAATGTCTGAGTACAAGCATTTCTGAAAATTATGCATCATTTAAAACACCATAACCTCTTGAAAGTCATGCCCCTGGAACATAGGAATACCTTATCTTGTTTAGCTCATTAATTAAGCCCACTAACCATCTACATGAGCTTAGTCCCGTGGCCGCACTAATAATCACTCCTAACTCCTATTAATTTAATCTACCACAGATAAACTGGAGTGTATGCATGGAATGGTTTGCTTAAGTGCACAACACATTAATCAGTGAAATTGGTTTTACCGCTAACCTTGGGTTAAGGATCAGCATGCTGTCTAGGGTCAAGCGCATCAAAGAATCCACAAACCGATTATATAGTATAACTTGAAAGACCAGTACACTACTTGACTGTATTTTTTGGAATTGTTCTTAAATACTAGTGTTAATATATGCTTTCCATGTAAATAGGAATTCCTCCTGATCAGCAGCGACTGATTTTTGCTGGCAAACAGCTGGAAGACGGACGCACTTTGTCTGATTACAACATTCAAAAGGTGGGTTTTAATGTGATGAGCTGTGCACCTGCTTTACAAACGTTTTCCTGATACCATCTAATGAAATTGTGCTCTTTGTTCCCATCTATTTCCCATTTATGCTCTTTTCTTTTTATCTGTGCCAATTGGCGAAGTGCAGGAAATAAACTGGAGTGTGCAGGTTTTTTTAAAGATGTTTCCAATGAGTAAATTACTGCTGGTGAAATTCGAAGCCTCTCTTGGGTTGTATCCTATAGCACAAGCCTGATTTTCTTGGGTGTTTTTTGGGGCGATTGAAACGTCTGGGAATAAACATTTTGTATTACATTTGGTATAGTGTGCAGTAGCCTCTGCAGCACCCAGGCTCTGTAAAATGGACCTGTTGTAATGTACGAAAAAGCAGTGTAGGGTAGAGTCGCAATACTAAAGAAAATGAATAACCTATTCCACTGACTGGCCATCCTGCATAAATGGATTTATTTTAAACGTTCTGAAATGTAGCAGGTAGTAACTTTCTTCCAAGGTTTCTCAGACGCTGTAAAAAGGGGCTGAGCTTGGAGTAGAAATAACCTCACTTGTAGGACATGTGCCCTCTTCATCGAGGTCATGTGCTGGGTTGCGGTCTTGGTGAAAGGACATCAACCCAGATTGGTCAGACTGAAGAAAGTTAAGCTGTGCATACCAACTCATTGCACAACTCTTAAAGAGATTGACCAACCAGGTATTCGCTTGTAATATGAAATATGTTAGTCAAATGTGGGCTTCCTTGTAAAGGATCAAATCTGTCCTTTTCAGGAAGGCAGCCTTGTATAAAATTGGTTTAGATTAGAGGCAGCTTTAGCTGTTTTGCTAATTGTTTTCCAAAACATCCGTAACAAATACATATCTGCTTTCAGGCAGCCTGGTTTATCGATTGGGCTGTTAAGGAGGCATTCGCATTTTACCTGTGCCCACCTCTGCTTGGGGCTGTTGGTCAGCTGTCTGCTCTTGACTGAGGGATCTAATTTTGCTTGCAAACATGAACAAGTCTACCTCAAAAATGGCTCACTTTAGTGCTGAGGCTGATGGGCCAATTTATTAGTTTTAAATCTTGAATGCATGTTCCATATGTTTGCAAGCATATCTAACTAATCGCAGGCTTGTCAAGGAGGGTGCCGTGACATTCATTGACGTGGAAAGCATCAATATACAGGGTGCCCAGAAAAACGAAAGTATTTCCAAAAAGTTAGCCGGTCTCAAAGAAAATGAGTGCTTCCATTAAGGAATTCTGCTCTATAGGTAACGAGGAGCGTCTGCATGTATTGGCTTTGCATATCACTCGAATTTTCAACTATCCTAGTTCAGACCGCTTGTAGGTTTATGATGACTTTTCCTGAGCAGCGCAAGCTGTCAAATATTTAACATAGTTTTCCTTTGAAAAAATACTCCATAGCTAAAGGCAGTTACTCAAAAATTATTTATGGTTGAAGTCACAATAGTGACCATCATATATGTAACTGACTTGCAGAGGACGATCCTACCTGAAGAGCTAGGAAGTACTGAATACTGAAATAACCGTGATATACGATTTCTAGTAGTTTTGGTTGTAGCTGAATATTGAGATATGGGTTGCCTGTAGTGTTGTATCACTTGCGTAGACTTCAGTTATTGGAATTATAATATTTGATTTGACAGATTCTGTGTGATAATGTAGACACCCTGCCTTGTGGTTTTCTTTGTTAGTTTTGAGTCTGTCGAGGTCTGGGTCTGGTGCAGTCTGCCCGAGAGTCGTTTTCTCCACCAGGCTTACCCTTTGTGATGCTTTGTATGCGATTCAGTTGGGCTTGAAGCTAGACTTTGAGGAAGACAATATAGTTCCTTCAGTATGGAAATGTTTCAGTCACACATTTGTCATTTATTATAGGCAGTAAATAAGCATGTTGCAAAAATACTACTTGGCCTGTAGGGTCGGCCTGAGGTCTCAAAGCTGCGGGGTCTGCCAAAGGAGAGACCATCTTGTGAACGTACTTGCTGGTCTGGGTTTCTAGCAGTAACTTAGTCTCTTATTGACAGTTAAGGCAGCTGCTTACTGTTTTGCAAAGCAGGGTGCTGGTCATTCGCCTCTGTTGCCTGCCAAGCTATTGCTCGGCATCCTTTTATTGGCCCTGTACTTTGAGAAACCTATTTGTAGTTGTCACTGAAATATGGAAATTTACTAATGAGAGAAAGCAAAAAGGTTGTATATTCCTTCCACACTACAATGGATTAAACGAGCCCCCCTGTCCGATCACGGGTACAAGAGCGGCATGCCACCAACGTGGGGAAAAAAATTAAAAAACAAGCGCGGCCGCGAATGCGCTGGAAGAGTGATTTTATTTATTTGAACGTTTTATATAGCGAGAACAAAATCTTTGCAGATATCAGAGCGCTTTACAGACTAAGGGAACAGCGTGTGAGTAAACTAGCAATTGGGGTGGGGAAGATACAAGTGGAGCTTAGTCAGCCATATACATCAATAATAATACAAGTGCAATATAATTGATAGCGTAAACACTCAGGCAGGTCAATAACATGCGTCATACAGAAATGCAAAAAAGATTAGTAACACTGAATGGTGTACCGTCTGTGAATATCATCCCTAGTAATAATTCAAGTGTATTTAGCCATGAGGATAGCCTTTACTTCTCTCTTAAAAAGCATGGTAGAGGAGATGAGTCTGATTTCAGGGGGGAGTGAGTTCCAGATCCTGGGTGCCATTCCTGAGAAGGAGCGTTTATACGTTTTTTCCTTGCGGAATCTTTGGGGCTTTAGCAGAAGGTTGTTTGTGCCTCTGGTGTTCCTAGAGCCTCCGGAAATCGTCAGCTTTTGGGCGAGGTATCCGGGTGAGCTCAGGTGGACAGCCTTGTGCGTGATGCAGGCGATTTTCAGATGAATTCTGGCTTCAAAAGGCAGCCAGTTCAGGGCTCTCAGGTCAGGGGAAATGTGTGAGTGTTTTCTTAAACCGGTGATGAGTCTCGCTGCAGCGTTTAGAGAAGCTCCTATGGGTGCCGTGGTAGTTAGGGGGAGACCGCAGAGGGCGATGCTGCCGTAATCTATTCGAGGGATGACTAGAGCTTGTACCGCAGTTTGGAGATCTTTGGCTGGAAGGAAGGGTTTGAGTTTCCTTAGGGTATTGATCTGATAGTTCGCCCCTTTAGTTGCTTTGTTGATGTGTTCCTGCATGTTGAGGTTGGTGTCAAGTGTTATTCCTAGAGATTTTGCTGAGTCCACAATGATGGGCTGAACATTGAGTGCGGTTAGGTATTTAAGCCAGATTTGAGTGCTAGTGATCTTCGCAGGAGGTGAGATCAAGAGGAACTCTGTTTTAAGAGCATTGAGCTTGAGGTGATTAGCAGCCAACCATGATTGGGTGCTTCTGATCGTTGAATTCAAGAGCATAATGTCTTTGGGTGATTGTACTTTGAGATAGAGTTGTGTCATCGGCGTACATGTGGAATTGTACATTGGATGCTTGTAGCAAGGTGGTGAGAGGTTCCATAACTAGGTTAAACAAAGTTGGGGATAGGGAGGATCCTTGTGGGACGCCTAGCGTTACGGGTATTGGCGAAGACATCAAGTTGTTGTTCTTGAATTTCTGCGTTCTGTTGTGTAGAAAGGACGTGAACCACTTGAGCACAGTTCCAGATATACCCATTCTTGAGTTTAATAGGTCAAGTAAGTTCTCATGTTTGACGGTGTCGAATGCAGAGGAGAGATCGAGAAGGATCAGGAGGCAGGTATCGTTTTGATCTAGGATTTGAAGGGCGTCGTCAATTGTGTATCATAGCAGTTTCTGTACTGTGGTCCGCTCTGAAGCCTGATTGATGGGTGTTGAGTAGATCAAACTGATTAATGTGTCTAGCCAATTGAGTTTGTGTGCATTTTTCGAGCAATTTGGCAAGAGTCGGAATGTTGGTAATGGGACGGTAATTATTTAGATCAGAGGGGTCGGCAGTAGGTTTCTTTAGTAGAGGTGTGACTTGTCCAACTTTCAGGGAGTCGGGGATGGACCCTTGTTGAAGTGAGCTGTTGATTTTAGTCCAAAGTGGGAGGAGCGACGGGGTAAGGTCTTTGACAGCGTTGGCAGGAAGGGGGTCCGTGGGGTGGTTGGCTGGTTTCACAGTACTGAGCAGTCTACCAATTTCTTCTTCCGAGTAGGTGGCAAAGGATGACCACGTAGCATTGTTTTTTGGTTCAGTGGGTGCTGTACAGAGGGGTTTGGGGTAGAGACTTACGTCAATGAGGAGATCGTTCTTTATGTTGTCTGTTTTTTGGATAAAGAAGGAAGCGAAGTCTTCACAGGAGGGTGCATCGCCCAGAGTACTGAGTGGTTGGGGTTGTTCCTTGGATTGTGTTCTAATTAGCTCAAACAGCTTTCTCGGCCGATTTTTGGCATGGTCGAGCTGACAGCTGAAGAAGTCTGATTTTGAGCGTTTTATTTTCCTGAAGTAGGCATTTCTCTTTTTCTTCAGCGTTTTTAAGTGCAGTGCAGAGGGAGCAGATCTCCAGGTGCGCTCTGCCAATCTCATGGCCCGTCTATCATCATTGAGACTCCCGTTGTACCAAGGATTGGATATTTTTGTGGATGCTCTTTTTAGCTGCAGTGGTGCAGCTTCATTAACTAAGGCGGTCATAGCGTTGAGATAGTGATCCGTCAAGGATTGGACATCCGTCATGCCAGTGGGAGGAAGTAATATATTGCAGCTGTTGGGGGGGTAGAGAGTTTGGGTTGAGTTTTTTCAGGTCTCTTTTCCAGACTTTGGGCTTGACGGATTGAGCCGGGTTAGCTTTGACTTTTTCATTGAAGAACGTGACAATGTGGTGATCTGACCAGTCACAGGGTTTGATAGATTCGAGTTGGATAGAGTCTTCTTTGGATATGATAAGGTCGATGATGGAGCCTTTCTCGTGGGTCGGGCTGTTGCATATTTGGGTGAGGTCAAGGGCGTCGAGGAAGTTTTTAAGACTGTTTACCACCGCGTCATTCTGATCGTTCCCGTGGAGGTTGAAGTCACCAAGGTATATTTGTGGGAGTTGTCGCCCTGAATTGGTTGTGATCAAATCCATAATTTGTTGCGAGAAGGTGAAGTTGTCCCCAGGTGGGTGGTAAATGCCGTGGAGAGAGCAAATCGGTTTGCCTTCACTGATAATATCAAGGCACATGTATTCATAGGAGGTTGGGGAGGGTAGGGAGGGAGAAATTACTTTCGTGACAGAGGTTACTTCTGTGTATACAAGCGATTCCCCCACCTTTTTGATCAACCCTGTCTAATCTGGTGATGTGGTAGTTGGGGGGAACCAGTATGTCCAATATGGGTGTAGAAGATTCATTTAGCCAGGTTTCAGTCAGGACGATGAGGTCAATGTCCAGTGATAAGATGAGATCAGCGATTGCAGAGGAGTGTCTAGAGGCCGATCTGCAGTTGAGGAGGGTGCATTTGAGACGGGGTGTGTCGTGGGTGGAGGGGGCTTCGAGAGAGAGGGGGACTTTTCTCAGGTTACTAAGGATAGAGATTCTGTTTTGCGTGGGGGTCTAAGGGGATTTGGATGAATCGTTGGAATGGTGCGGAGGGTGGAGGGTATGTTAAGGGGAGCTGGTCCGTAGGAGCGGAGGAGGAAGATTGTATCGAGGTCCGATAGTGTGTTGCAGGTGCGATGGGGACGGTTTTCCCGATTGCGAACAGGGATTGAGGTCCAGGGCGGGGGGCGTTGAATGCGAGAGTCAGTCGCCCAAGTGGAGGTCCTGTTAGGCAAGGTGGTGCTGGTGAAGGCGGGTGAGGAGTGTCTGGGATGTGTGGAGAGTAATTGTTTGATGTGGATGTCTTGCTTGAGCTTGAGGAGGGTGGTGGGTGAGGAGTGACTGGAATGCGAGCAGAGTAGTTGTTTGATGTGGATGTCTTCTTTGAGCTGGAGGAGGGAGGCCATAACGTAGTCAAGTGTGGGATTTGTGTTGGTGGTGGGTATTGGAGGGTTGGGGGAGGATGGCAAAATTATGGAGGAAGGTATTGATGGTGGGTGGAGAGTGCATGGTGTAGGATGGGCGTATGTCATTAGTGGTGGGGGCGCATGTAGGGTAATAGGGAGTGAGAATGGGGGGGTGAGTGTGGATGTAGGTGGTTCTCTTTTGCGGAGTTGAAGTGCTAGGGGCGTGCTCAGTGTGGCTAGTTAATGTGTGCAAGAGGGGGTTGAGAGTGGGGGGGATAAAGGGTGGGGATTGTCTGTTGGCGTGTCAGTCTGATGCTGAACTCGGTTAGGCGGATTGTGAGTGGGAGCTGTGGTGTTATGGATGGAAAGACTGGGAATGTGGGCTGGTGAAGGGGGGGAGGGGGTACGGTTGGTGTATATGGGTGACAGATCTGTCTGTGATTGGGGGGTGTGATGTGTCAACCATAGGTGTGTGTATGACTACGGTGCTAGTGCTAGAGGAGAGGTGCGAGTCCTTTTGGGGCTGAGGTATGCTAGAGGCGTTGTTGTTGGGGGCTGTGATGACAGGGGAGAGAGGAGTGGGAGTGGAATGAGTGGAGGTCAGGGTGTTGGTGGGACGGGAGGGGGTGCGGCTGGTGTATGTCAGGGAGAGATCTAAGTCTGTGATTGAGGAGTGTGAAGTGGTTGCAGTAGGTGGGTGGATGACGACGGTGCCGGTGGTGGGGGAGAGGTGCGTGTCGTTTAGGGACTGAGCTGTGTTAGAATCGTTGTGGTTGGGGGGCTGTGGTCATACAGAGTGGGGTCCGCGCATTGGAGAGGTGCTGAAAGAAAGTGTGAAACAAGTTATCTAGTAGTTCCAGGTTCCTGTCTGTGGATTGGATTAGGACGATCCCGTTGTTATAGATAGTGATGGAGGTTCTGCCTGGGAAGAGTTGGGATGGTGTTATGGAGAGTGTTTGGCCATGAGCGGATTTCCTGGAATTAGATACGGTGAGTACAGAGAGGAATGTTTTTCTCCATTGAGCTCTGCGTGCGGTGTGGAAGATGATATCCATGTATACGGCATGTTTACGGATTTTGCTTTCTTTTTGTTTACGATTCCGAATTCGATTGAGAAACAAACTGCAGACGGGAAGAGAAAAAGTACATGGACATGGGGGGGGACATGGAGGGCGAAATCATGGAAGGGGTTGAAGAAACATGGAGGGAGGGAAGAAGCAACATGGGGGATGGGTGGGGAGGAGCCGCACAGAGCACTGGAAACGAAAAAAAACACGAGTGCATGGTGGAGTGGGCAGGCAAGCATGCAACATGGCACAAGGGGAGAAGCTCACAAGGGTGAGTATAACATAAACCTAATGCAGAGCAACACGAGCGCAGCAGAGGGCGCCTCAAGCATATAGTAACAATAGCAAGACGATGCAATGGTAAAAAAAAGTGCCGATAGTAAATATAAAACCCACTGTTTCACGCCGCCAGTAAAATATCCAGTCCGGGTGGGCGGGCCAAAAGAAGACAGGGTGGCAACCAGGAGGGACGAGAAACTACGCCGGCCAATGAAATTTACAGGCGGAGCAGAGACACGACTTATGAACCCGTATTGCTGCTAAGAAGCCCTCGCAGAGCGAGCAGCGTATGCATGCTGCAACGCCAGGCGAGACCAAAAAAGTTAATAGAGCAAACATTCAAGCAAAATTTAAAGAAACCTCAAATACCCCAATCGTCCATCTCTAGTAATAACCCTACAATTTCACTTATTTTTTTTTTTAAAGGGTTGCACAGGTTTTATGGTTATAATTGCTCATAGCGTTTTCTTAGACATTGCAACTCTAATAAAATTTGAAACAGCAGTGCAGATAATTGCAGTGGATAAAGACTAAGAAATTAAAGCCCGCCAATATAGGTACATGGCCCTATTTCCCTCAAAAGTGGGGTAATATCCCCCTCGAAGTGAAGTAATGAAAGGAACACTTGCCGGAAATAATTTTGGGCTCCTTATAATTTTTATTATTGATGGTCTTGCTCTATTTGTTACCAGCAGTACGATCGGTGCTTATTTTTGAATAAATGTTGTGAATTTACAAAGAGCCCCTTAAACCTGTCTTGGGATTGCTATAGCCGGACTCGAGGGAGAAGAATATTAAATTGTTGGAGAGAGCTACTGCTGCATTGGAGACGCACAGTATGGCATGCTTGGGGTGTATTCACAAGTCTTTTCTCTGAACAGTTCAAAGTTGTAGATTTCTCGAGTCCTAATCTCTCATTCCATTTTACAGGAATCTACTCTTCATCTTGTACTAAGACTTCGTGGTGGTGCAAAGAAAAGGAAGAAGAAGTCTTACACCACTCCCAAAAAGAACAAGCATAAGAGAAAGAAGGTTAAACTTGCTGTGCTTAAATATTACAAGGTGGGTTTTCATTTGTCAAGTTATAAATCCCATGCTCATTGCAGGAGTGAGTACCACTCAGTTCTGCAAGTTCTGTCAAAACTGTTTGCAAGCATATTGGATGTGCAGAAATACAATGTTAATTGGCAGACAAGTGTAAGACTGTACTAATATTTGCTTTGTCTTGCAGGTTGACGAGAATGGAAAGATTCACCGTCTGCGCCGCGAGTGTCCATCTGAAGAGTGTGGTGCTGGAGTTTTCATGGCCAGCCACTTCGATAGACATTACTGTGGCAAGTGTTGTCTGACTTACTGTTTCAATAAGCCAGAAGACAAGTAAAAGTATGTGTAAATAAAACCACATTGCTAAAAATTCGGGGTGTTTTCTTGTTATCCTTTTCATTCCAATCTCTTCAACAATTGTCCAGTCTTCTGCAACTTTATTGCAACCAGCTATCTTTAGTGCTTTATGTGCTTATAAACATACGGTACATTGTTGCTTTACCAACACCAGTGTAAATTGGGCTGCCTTTTCCCATGGTTCATTTTGAAAGGTGTAGTATCTACGACTGTCACCATGTGCCTACTTTGTCACTCAGTTCACATGATCTTTATAAAATGCAGCTACTTGCGTCCAGTAGGAAGATAACACGGCACATAAAAGCAGTATTGATAAAACTAATAGTGTGGTTTTGCCTGCCAGTGTTTTGGCTTTATCAGGGCTTACTTTATAATAGGGGGATGAGGAGCTGGCTCTTAAGGGAATCTATCTACTTTTGTGTGCCCCTTGTGAAAACCTAGAATGCAGTCACTCGCAATGATGTTTGCAGAAGATTATGGAGGAGGAAAGGTCTTTACCCATTTCTTGACCTGGGGAACAAAACCTAATCTATCCAGGACTGCAAACATTTATTTATTTTATTTATTTTCAAAGTTTTATATAGCGCGAACAAGATCTTCACAGATATCATAGTCGAACAATAAATCAATAGATCATATAGTACAGATAGGTGGCTGCAAAGCCCATCACATGAGTAATAAGACAACTCCTACAAATAAGTAAATGGGTCAAGCAAGTAGTACACATCGGTGCAGGGTGTTAACAGAGTTCGAGATAATAGATCAAGTGTATTTAGCCATGAGGATAGCTTTTACTTTTTTAAAGAGTGTAGTGGAAGAGATAAGCCTGGTTTCGGGAGGGAGTGAGTTCCAGATCCTAGGCGCCAATCCTGAGAAGGAGCGCTTGTATGTTTTTTCCTTCCTGAATCTTCGAGGTTTCAGCAGAAGATTGTTTGTGCCTCTCGTGTTTCTAATTCCCCCAGAGATTGTCAGTTTCTGAGCGAGGTAGCCGGGTGAGTTTAGGTGTACCGCCTTGTGTGTCATGCAGGCGATTTTCAGCTGTATTCTGGCTTCAAAAGGCAGCCAATTCAGGGATTTCAAGTCAGGGGTAATATGGGAGTGCTTTTTTGACCCAGTGATGAGTCTCGCTGCAGCATTTAGAGAAGCTCTTAGTGGTGCGGTAGTAGTTAGGGGGAGTCCGCAGAGGGCGGTACTGCCGTAGTCAATACGTGGGATGACTAGTGCTTGTACTGCTGTTTGGAAGTCTTTGGCTGGGAGGTAGGGTTTAAGTTTCCTCAGGGTATTGATCTGGAAGTTCGCTCCCTTTGTTGCCTTGCTGATATGTTGCTGCATGTTGAGGTTGGTATCAAGTGTTATGCCTAAGGATTTTGCTGAATCCACTATGGTCGGTTGGACATTGAGTGCTGTTAGGTGCTTAAGCCATGTTTGTGTGGTAGATGTTTTAGTGGGAGGTGAGATCAGAAGGAACTCAGTCTTCATAGCGTTGAGTTTGAGGTGATTATCAGCCAGCCAAGATTGGGTGCTTCTGATCGTTGAGTTCAGACGCAAGATGTCTTTGGGGGATTGTAGCTTGAGATATAGCTGAGTGTCATCGGCGTACATGTGAAAGTTTACGTTGGATGCATGTAGCAAGGAGGTGAGAGGTTCCATGACTAGGTTGAACAGAGTTGGTGATAGAGAGGATCCTTGGGGGACGCCTAGCGTTACAGGTATTGGCGAGGACATTAGGTTGTTGCTCTTGAATTTCTGCGACCTGTTGTGAAGAAAGGAAGTGAACCACTTGAACAGTTCCAGATAGACCCATTCTTGTGTTTAATAGTTCTAGTAGATTCTCATGTTTAACGGTGTCGAATGCTGAAGAGAGATCAAGAAGGATGAGGAGGCAGGTGTCGTTTTGGTCTAGCATTTGAAGTGCGTCGTCAATTATGTGAGTCATAGCAGTTTCTGTGCTGTGTCCTGCTCGGAAGCCTGACTGGTGGCTGTTGAGGAGATCAAATTGCTCAATGTGTTTAGTCAATTGTAGTTGTGCGCATTTTTCCAACAGTTTGGCGAGAGTAGGAATATTGGTGATGGGACGGTAATTGTTGAGATCAGAGGGGTCGGCTGTAGGTTTCTTTAGTAGAGGTGTGACCTGTCCAACTTTGAGGGAGTCAGGTATGCTTCCTCGCTGGAGAGAGCTGTTGATAATTTTAGTCCAGAGGGGGAGAAGCAAAGGGGTAAAGTCTTTTACTGCGGAGGCAGGGAGGGGGTCCGTGAGGTGATTGGATGGTTTCAAGGTGCTGAGTAGTTTGCCAATTTCTTCTTCCGAGTATGTGTCGAAGGTAGACTGTAGCATTGTTTTTTGGTTCGGTGGGTGCTAGGCATTGGGGTTTGGAGTAGAGGCTTGCGTCAATGAGGAGATTGCTTTTTATTTTGTCAGTTTTTTGGATAAAGAAAGCAGCGAAGTCTTCACAGGAGGGTGCCTCATGCCTAGTGTTGACCGGTTGGGGTTGTTCCTTGGATTGTGTTTTGATTAGCTCAAATAGTTTTCTCGGGCGGTTTTTTGCTTGGTCGAGTTGGAGGCTGAAGAAGTCTGATTTTGAGCGTTTTATTTTCCTGAAGTAGGTGTTTCTCTTTTTCTTCAGCTCTTTTAGGTGCATTGCAGAGGGAGCTGATCTCCAGGTACGTTCTGCCATTCGCATGTCTCGTCTATCCTCATTGAGACTCCCGTCGTACCATGGTTTGGAGATTTTAGTAGAGACTCTTTTCAGCTCCATAGGTGCAGCCTCATTAATTATAGAGGCCATAGTGTTGAGATAGTGGTCAGTCAGAGTTTGGACGTCTGTAGCGCCTGTCGGTGGCAGTAGGAGGTTGCAACTGTTAGGGGGCAAAGAGCCTGGGTTGAGCTTTTTCGAGTCTCTTTTCCAGACTTTGGGCTTGGAGAGTTGAGCCGGGTTAACTTTGACTTTTTCATTGATAAAAAATGTGACCATATGATCTGACCAGTCACAGGGTTGAATGGACTCGAGTTGGATAGAATCCTCTTTGGAGATGATCAGGTCGAGGGTAGATCCTTTCTCGTGGGTCGGGCTGTTGCATATTTGGGTGAGGTTAAGTGCATCGAGGAAATTTTTAAGACTATTTACCACTGCGTCGTTGCGATCGTTCCAGTGGAGGTTGAAGTCACCAAGGTATATTTGGGTGAGTTGCCGTCCGGAATTAGTTGAGATCATCTCCATTATTTCTTGGGAAAAGGTGAAGTTGTCCCTGGGTGGATGGTAAATGCTGTGAAGCGAGCATATCGGTTTGCCCTCACTAATAATGTCAAGGCATATGTATTCCCAGGATGTTAGGGATGGTAGGGAGGTGGAATTGACTTTCTGAACAGAGGTTGTTCTTGTAGATGCATGCGATTCCACCACCTATTTTGCCTGTTCTGTCGAGCCTGATAATGTGGTAGTTGGGAGGAACCAAGATGTCCATTATAGGTGTCGAAGATTCAGTTAGCCAGGTTTCAGTCAAGATGATTAGGTCAAGGTCTCGCGATAAGAGGAGGTCAGCAATGGCGGCGGAATGTTTCTTGGCTGATCTGCAGTTGAGAAGAGTGCATTTGAGACGGGGTGTGTTGAGGGTGGTAGATGGTTCGAGAGAGAGAGGGACTTTTCTAAGGTTATTGGGGATGGAGAATCTGCTGTTTAGTGTGGGCGGTCTAAGGGGATTTGAGTGTATCGTGGGAATGTTGAGGTGTGGGGTGGTTGTGTTATTTTGGAGGGCTGGGTCATAGGAGCGGAGAAGGGTGAGTGTGTCGAGGTCAGAAGAAGAGTTGTGGGTGCGACGCGGGCGATTGTTGCGATTACGACCTGGGATTGAGGTCAGCTTGGGGGATAGCTGAGTGAGAGAGTTTGTCGGATGGGTGGGGGGCAGGTTGGGCGGGGGGGTGTAGTTGCGTGAGACGTTGCAGGGGTGTTGCGGGGGCCGAGGGCAGTTGCTGCGCCTATGAGCAGGGATTGATGCCCGGTGTGGAGTGCGGGAGTCAGCCGGCGGAGTAGGGGGCAAGTTGGGAGGGAAGGTTGAGGCGGGTGAGAGGTGTATAGGGTGTGTAGAGAGTAGTTCTTTGATGGTGTGTATGTCTTCTTTGATCTGAGTGAGGGTGGCCATGATGTATTCCATCGTGGGGGAGGTGGAGGGGGTGGGGGTGGCAGTCAGGAGTGATTGGCTGACAAGGGAATTCGTGTGCAGGTGGGAGAGAGGGCTGGTGTACGAGCAGGTTTGCGTTGTGTTGGTGTGCGGGATGGAGTTAGGCAGGCAAGAAGTTTTGGGCGGGAGGGGTGTGGATGAGGTAGGGAGGACGTTGGTGATCTGACTGAGGGCATTGGTGGTAGGCGGGGGGGTCAGGGTGTAGTCTGTGAGACTGATAGCCGTGGTGGGGGTGTAGGGAGGATAGTGGGGGCTGAGAGTAGGAGGAAAAGCGGCATTGGAGATGATCCTGTTGAGGGGAGGGGGAGTTAAATTAAGAGAGGAGGTATGTTCTGCGTAGATGGTTAGAGGGTAATGGGGACTGAGAATGGGGAGTGATAAAGGGGGGGATTTGTCGGGGTGCGTGTTATTCTGGTGCTGGACTAATTTTGGTGTGTTAAAGGTGGGAGCTGTGCTGTCAGCGGTGAGCGGTGTGTTAATGCTCGCTGTAGGTGTGATAGGAGTGTTGAAGGTATGTGTGGAGGTCCGCGAGTTGGTAGAAGGGGCGGTGGTGTGAGTCTGTGCTTGTCTGTGTGTGTCTGTGCTTGAGAGCTGAATTGGGATAGTGGGGTTGTGGGTGGGGGATGGGAGGTCAAGGGTGGTAGGTGTGCCCCCGATTGAGGGGTGTGTGGCTGTGAGGTCATGGTTGGTGGGACTGGAGGAGATATGAGTGTTGGTCCGTGAATTGGAGAGGTGTTCTTTGAAGGTGGGGAACAAGCTGTCTAGCAGTTCCAGGTTCCTGTCTGTAGCTTGTGCTAGGACAATCCCGTTATTGTAAATAGTGATGGTGGCTCTGCCTGGAAAGACTAGGGATGGTGTGATGGAGAGAGTTAGGCTATGAGGGGATTTTCTGGTGGAGGAGACTGTGAGTAGGATGAGAAACGCTTTTCTCCATTGAGCTCTGCGTGTGGTGTGGAAGAGGATATCAGTGTTCAGGGATCCATTGACCGGTGAGAAGTGGGTGTCAACAAAGGGAGTTTCAGGGTGTGACCTCAGGAAGTTGTGTTTAAAGCGTTTGGCGGCCTTTTTGGTGAGTGATGGTGGGTAGTTGATTTTGTATGTGTGTTTGCCGATAGGCTCCATGTTGCGGTGATGGATTAGGTGGGTATGGGGGGAATGCGCTAATGCACTATAGTGGTACACATGTGCAGAAAAACAAATGCATACAGTAGGTTACACAGTAGTAAATTATAAATTACAAAAGTGACATTAGTGATCAGCCAGCATCACCACGATATAAGGGTGTGCAATAGGGCAAATACATACGGTACGGTAAATTACAAGGCACACGGTATAGGTGTAGGTATAATACTGACAGTATATAAGGGCAGGATATAAATGTAAACAGCAGTTTACACGAGTCAAAAATCACAAATCAATGTGTCATTAATTAGCAGCCAAAGTACAAGGTGTAAGTGTAGGTATAATACTGATAGTATATAAGGGCAGGATACAAATGCAAACAGCAATATACATGAGTCAAAAATCACAAATCAGAGTGACATTAATTCGCAACCAGGAAATATGAGGTAGCAATCTGTGCAATACCAATGTTCAAAATACAGGTAGGAGTCAGTGACATTAATTAGCAACCAAGAAATATGAGGTAGCAATCTGTGCAATACCAATGTTCAAAATACAGGTAGTGACCCTAGAGAGCAATCAAAATATATGAGGTAGCAATCTGTATGTTACAAATGTTCAAACTAGAGGTAGACGTGGCCCTAGAGAGCAGCCAGATATATATGAGGTAGCAGTCGGTGCATTACAGGAGAGAAGAGTGAGAATGGATGCGGGTTGCAGAACTGTGTAGAATATTGCGGAATACAGAAGAAGTATGCAAAATATGAGATGGCAATCGGTGCATAACAGGAGAGGAAAGTGGGGATAGGTGCAGGATGCGGAAATGTACAGAATATGGACGACTAAAGGAGCAAGACACAGATGAAGACAGTACATGAATCAAGAATCAAAAATCAGGAGTGGCATTAGTTAGAAACCAAAGTATCTGAGGTAGTAGTCCGTGCATTACCAGTGTTCAAAATACAATATAATAAAAATACAATATAATACTGCAATCATAGGTAGACGTTCTTTCATATATGAGGTAGCAATCTGTGCATTACAAATGTTCAGACTACAGGTAGAAGTATAGCACTGCAATAAGCGGCAGACATTATTTCACAAGAAGGTGTAGATTACATAACTGAGCAACGTACTCAGTAGCTGGGATAAGTGTAAAATGAGAGATTCTTAGTGCATGTTCAGGTAATGATGAAAATGAAAAAACTGACTAGTCCAGGATGGCCCCCAAGAGAGAGCCTAGTCACAAAAAATGGCCGCCAAATAGGTGAGATAGAGACAGTAGTCCTCTGTTTGTTGCTGTTGCTTGTATAGCAGGGAGGAGTAACTTCCCACTCATGCAAGGGGGTACAGGGATGACGGTCCTCTGTCTGCTGCTATTACTTTGAGCAGTAAGGGAAGGAATTTCACTTTCTATTTGAGCAAGCAGTGCTCAAGGCTAGCTGGGAGGAATTCTTATCTCTGTGTGGGGGAGTTAGTCTGAGGAGCCTCGTGGACAGAGGTACCGGAGGAGATTTATTGGTACAGTTTTATGGCCCCAGCCATTTTGAACAAAGGAGGCAGTTTAAAAAGTTTAAGAAGTTTAAAAAGTGAGCAGGCGGGTGGGAGAAATAAGTACCTTAAGAATCTGTGTGCCTGTTGAGTTTGCCATCAAAATTTTGCAGAGCAGAGTTTCCATCCAGGAGTTTCTCGGTCTCTTCCGATTCGCAGATGTATGTGTGTGCGCTCCCAAATGATTAGGTCAAGGCTCAATCTCACAATTACCGATATTTTAGGTCAGGGCTCCAAGCCTGTATTACCATGGGAAGCGGCCGGTGGGGGCAGGCTCCGGATTTCTGTCGCCCCTACAGCTCTTGTAGGACTCAGGGCTCACCTCAGTCGCTCCTCTGGGCACTGGCGCCACAACCTCTGGTCCCCACCAGTCTCCGGTGCAGCCGGGGGCATTCTCCACAGACTCCTCGCTGCCCCTCGATGCCTCTGGGACTCCTTTGCTGCTGAAGGCTGACCGAGCTCCTTAAACTCCCCTTGCCTGGAACCCAGCACAACAGCACGCCCGCGTCTCTGCCGTGGAGCGGGCGGAGGGGGGGGGGCCTCTCAGCCCTCCGAAACCTTCGAGCGTCTCCTCCGTGTCTCTGCTGTTGAGCGGGTGGGGGGGGCCTCTCTCAGCCTTCCGTTGCCCTCGAGCAGGCAGGCGGTAACTGCTCAGCGGTTCCCGGAGCTTCAGCCGCGCTGTAGGTGCCTTCCCGTCTTGAATTGCATCCCCAGGCAGGCGGTAACTGCTCAGCGGCTCCCGGAGCTTCAGCCGCGCTGTAGGTGCCTTCCGTCTTGAATTGCATCCCCAGGCAGGCGGTAACTGCTCAGCGGCTCCCGGAGCTTCAGCCGCGATGTGTGTGCCCTCCCGCCGTGAATTCAATGCTGGGCTGTTGGCAGGACGATCTGCGGTGCAGGCTCAGCTGTGCAGGCTCAGTGGTGCAGCTTCAGAGATGCGGGTGTCCGAGGTGGGTGTCCGATCGCGGGGCTTTTCAGGCTCCAGTCTGCATAAATGGGTCAGCGGGCAATCCAGTTACTTTTGTAATTATTTCTGCTTTTCGGTCCGTCGTGCTGATGGGAGCTGGTGAGTGCTAACAGGGATAAAGCCCGAAAAGGGATCCCAAGCACTGGGAGCTCTTCACAGGAGCTCCTGCACGGCGGCCATCTTCATTTCATTTGAGTGTCCCAACGCAAACGTGGCATCTAGAGACCTTACTAGTGCTTGCTCCTGTACACCAACATTACCAAAGGGGAAGGGGCCCTTTGGGTACCCCCATCCTATTTGTCGACGTTGAGTTGGTGGTAAAATGAAATGTTTTGTGACCGCACTTCAGTTGCAAAACATTCACACATACCACTGTGAGTTAGTTTTAGGAAGGGACGCCCTGAACATGCCCCTTCCTAATACCGAATCGCAACCGTCTTTGCGATTAGGTAATAGATTAGACTCGCAAACGGGGTTTGGTACACAGAAAAATGCTTTTTTTGTTTGTAAACAGCCCGATTCTGCGAATTGGGTCATTTGTGACCGAAAAATAGCTTTGTGGATCTAGCCCCTTATGCTTAGTTCCCTGGGCAATCCATTAGGCTGCACAGCCTTCCTGGATTACAAGTCCCTAATGTCGGAATCTCACCAGGTTCAGTCTCTGCCTCTAACATCCGTCAGCCCTCTGGTGAGACTGAGATGGGGCAGTTGTAGGTCTAAGGAAATTGTGGCTCTCTGCAGTGGATTTAGTGGTTGTGAGCGACTATTTCAGCATAATATCTCTCAAATTCTACTGCGATTCGAGTCTCCTCAAATGCTTCCAGTTTTGAAAATTTTTAGACTTTGCAAAAGGATTTAATATCGGGCAATTCCAAACCTGTTCTGGCAGTACAGAAGCAAGGATTAAGGTTTGTTCCGGCAGGCCCAGCAGCTCACCTCTCTCTCAGTACGACTTTGAAACCCACTTTAGATTCCCCATGTGCAGCCTGTGGGAGTACTGGTATCCTCTTTTCTACATGGCTGGGGGGTCATTACTGCAGAAGTGTACCACACAGATCGTCGAAAGAGGGTGTCGTACCTTTCCAGTAATGCTCTACCCAGATCCTTCCCCAGTCCCTTCAGTTGAAAGGCCATCTTTGTATACTTGCGCTGGTGATGGCAAGCTTGTTGAAGGCCGGAACAGTGTATTCTGAGCAATACTTCACCTGCAGATACTGGATCCAGAAACTTTTCAATAGCTCTGTCACTGGTAAAGAGTGTTAAACTATGCCACTGTCGCTGTTACAATTAAGTGCCCAATCCTGCACCCTGATGGATATATATTTTATTTTACAGAGTTTTAAATAGCGCAAACTTGACCTGGATCTGGTATCAGAGCGCTTTACATAGCACCAGT
Organism: Lissotriton helveticus; assembly: GCF_964261635.1. Lineage (NCBI taxonomy): Eukaryota > Metazoa > Chordata > Amphibia > Caudata > Salamandridae > Lissotriton > Lissotriton helveticus. The sequence continues at coordinate 1,643,138,125 of NC_136067.1, forward strand.
TGCATTACATGAGGACACGTTTATTTTTGTTTGGCACAGGGAGATTGTGATTTGCCCAGAATGACAGGATATTCAGCGTCCTTACTGGGACTCTAACCCAGTCCCCCAGATTCGAAGTCGACCGCCCTAGCCGTTAGGCCAACTCCTGTCAGTGTGAAAAATATATATATATTTTAATGTGTGTATATATTCCCCCTGCGCCCTCACAGATCTGAAGATCACTCTTCGAATTCTTGTCGGGAATTGCCACTTCGGAAAAGGTGTTGTCTTTCTCCCCCACCGCCCCCACTTATCAGGGTTCATGCCCTGCAGAGACTGAGGGTCAGATATACATACGTGACTCACTGATCGTGTTCCTTTGGTGTCTGGGGCAAATCACTACTGGTGATCATGCGAGTTATCAAAGCATGCACCCCAAGTAGAGGTGGTCGAGCCAACAAATTAACAGTGAGACCCGAGAGTCTTTCTGGTCTCTTAAAGCCCATGCTTGAGCTGAGCTCTGAAACCGATTGTTACAAACTGCAACAAACACCATATAAAAATATTCAAAATTCAATAACTTGTGTTTCTTTAACATAAGTGTTTCAGATTATAACCATGCACTGAGGCATTAAGTGACAGTTTTTTTACACATGAACTTGAAAATGTTCATGCCTAGCCACCCACTGCCATGGCAGCAATACAGTTAGTGAATTAAGCAAGGTAGTTTTTATGAGCACTCGGAGTACTGGGTTCCTGGGGCACCAGGGCAGTGAGGGGTGCACTGGGCTCCAGCTGTATCAATTGCAGTGTCTTACCACTGGTGTCCTGGGGCCACAGTACTTCTGGATCCCTAACTGTATAACCAAGTACACCTCTACAGCACTTTACTCTCTCAGGGTAGCGCGAAAGGCATACTCCAGGGGGTGGGTTGGATATTCAGAATACAGTTTACACCATAATACCAGCTAATATGTTCAATCAGTGCTTTTACTTTATAGAAGAAAAGTACTTTGGTATACTACACATAAAACTAGGATATTCAGTGAATACAACACTCTGGGCTAGAAGTTTTACACCATACAGCACCTAGACACTAAGCACTATAAAAACAGTTAATATTGCATTACACCGATCACCTTGCACCAGGTTACTCTTCAAAGTTAGAGCAGTGGTACCAATACTTGCATTAGTGATGGGTTTCAGCAGTTGATGTGGAGTCAAATATTCCTATTACACTAATTGTCCCACCACCCAAAGCAACAGAAGTGCCCACCCTTTCTTGAAGACCCCGCTCTGGGGGTTCCTGCTGTCTTGGCACAGTTACTAGAGTCCCAGTAGTCGAGTAGGCACCAGGCTAGCTGTAGGAGGGTAGTGGCTGGCCAGGGTTCCAGTCCACCTTGATGCCCTCAGATGGCACAAAAGAGGTTAGGGACTGTACCACAGAGTCCGCTGGTCAGTCTACATGTTCTAATAGGGCACCTACCTGAATGGTGCTACCAGTACAGAACAAGCTGGAGACTGCAATACTGGGGCCGAGACCAAAGGGTTCAAGTGGTAAGTTCTTCAACAGGGCACTCTTCCACCAGCTACAGATGGTAACTGAAAGCTCGCACAGGGGAGGGGGTCAGGGGTGAAGCCATCCCGCCTTCAGTGATAATATGGAGCTCTCCACAGTCTACTTGGATGCTTATTTGCAGCAAGTTTCCTTATCTTTAGCACGTCTGAAGTCTCCTTGTGTTTCAAGGACGGAAGCCACCACAAGTCTCAGATGGGCTGTCTCTGTTTCAGTGCCAACCCTGACCAGGTGCAGTCTGCTACTTCTGTCAGACTGACAAAGCTTTCACTGACACTGTCAGAGGCACCTACTCCAGTTCAAGACCTGTCCCCAGGTCTGAAAGAATGGTAATCCAACCCCTGGATCCCTGACAGAAAAGAGAATGGCCTTGAACACAACTGGCCTATGAGGCCAGACGTTTATCATTCATTGAGTGACGGGCTAATCCAATCTGAGGTTCTGCTAATTTTCATCCTGGTTGCCCCTCCAATCCTGGGGCACATTTCCTCCATGATCACTGCATGCTCAGTCTGTGTGAGGTAGGCCCTCCCATTCTCTTGGTACCTGTCTGTCCTATTCCCCAGAGAAGTTAACTCCAGACCAGGATGCCTAAATTGTCACCCAGCAGAAGGGATGGGGGTCGTCACAGTAGAGGCGGTCTTAGCTAAATACAGATAAAAGCTAGTGCCTACCCCAAACCCACCAAGTTTTTACTAAGAATAGGGAGAGGCACAGGGGACCTAGAATGTCCAGCAGAACAGATGCAAGCTCTGCTCACATTACTATGGCTCACCATCCTCACCCACTGTTTCTCAATACACACATCCCACAGGCAAGAAAAGAGCCCAAGTGAATGAGTCTGCACAGCTTTAATTTACCAGGAGGGAGCTGCTAGGCAGCCTCTCCTAAAGGTACAGGTACCTCGGAGTGTAGATTAATGCTGATACTGTCAATCTACCACAGCCTGGGTAAAGAGGGCAGCAGCCACTCTTTAAAACTGGGATGCACTACCCATGCCCCCTTGACCTCGGAGCCAAACCAAGGATCTCGATCAATGTAAACCAGAACACCCTCAGTGGACCTAGATGATTGTGATCACTGAGATATAGATCAAGAAAACTTAAAGTACTTTTAGGTGACTTGCCAGGAGACCTATCTAGGGCAGGGAAGCGCACACTACAGAACCATGCTAAAGACTTCCCGTCCCAGCAAGCACTTTATATGTATTTAAATCGAGACACAAGAGGGGTGCTTGTAAAACACACACCCTGAACTTACATATTTCAAAGTGCTCTCAAATGCAATAAGATAAAAGAAGCCATTTAAAAATGAAATATTTGCCTAGGATCAGAATTTGGTTAGGCGAGGAAGCTAAGAAAAATCCCAGATTTTCCAATTTCACAACAAGCCAGTAGATTGAAATCTCTTTGCTTCTCATTTGCATGAAAGGTTAATGTTTTTTCTTTAAATCTTGGAGCATTAGGTTAGAGCATAGGTGGCTGGCAGAAACGACATAAAAGCGGACTTGTTTTCAGCTCCAGGGACCTTGAGCAGAGCCAGAGCAAGCATCTGGCTCGAGCTTTCAGTGGCTCGCCCACCTCTACATCCAAGATCATTAAAGAACAAAGGCAGAACTCTTCATGCCAGAGCCGGGGACAGAAAATAGGACCAACTTAAGTCTCTTCCTCATTCAAGGCTGCAAGGTTCCCTGCATCAAAGTCAACCTTGGGACAAACACAAGAGTAAGAAGAAAGCCTGCAATAGTGTGAAGCACAAGAAAGGTAAAATTAAAATCCTATGAAGCCAGAGCGCAGAGATTCCAGTTCCTTAACCCCTTCCATGCTCATGACGAGCTCAGCTCGTCATGAGGTACACCTCTCGTACACTCATGCCGAGCTGAGCTCGTCGTGAACAATGGATTTACATATTCAGCACAGCAGAATAATCTCCCTAGCAGCCAAGGTGTTAAGATGAGGATACCTGCCCATTGCTGTTCTATGGATCCAGCTTCAGAGTTGCCTCTTGCAGGCTTGCCCAGATTTTCCGAACATGAATCCTTATTTTTTTCTTGGTCAAGATGTTTGATGTATTGAGGAGAGCCATGGTTTCCTCATTCACTCCCATCTTGGAGCACCTCCCAGCCCTATAAGAGCAGTACGGGTGCCGTTTGAGTTCCCACTGGCAGGTCTTCCCTCAGCTCTATTCATACCCTTTTTAGGTCTCGCGCCTGCGATGCATATGGCAAAGCCATATGCATCGCGCCAGGCGCGATACTATAGTTTTCGAGTCTGCTTCCCAGGAGACTGGCGCGCGCACGCTCAGGAAAGCGATCGGAGCCGGCCGCGCGCGTTCCCAATCTCCTGTCTCTCTGGGAAGCACACAAGCAAGCCCCGCCAAGGCACCACGAGCACGTCCCACGTGGGCGTCTACCACGAGGACAACGGCAGCAGGGTAATGCTTGTTTATTTTGTAGGCGTGCAGCCGTTTGTCTAGAATGCGCGCCCGCTTTTATGTTTCTTTATTTTTACTGTGTTTAAACAAAGCAAAACTTTTTAATGTGCGAAGTAATTTTGTGATGACCCGCGCGCGGTCACTTTAGAGTGTCGTGACGGCGCTTCTTCTCACAGTGAGTCACGGTTGCATATGAATTGTGTAAATTCGTCACCCCTGCGTTTTTTACCGGACACTCATTCTTGTGCGTCAGCGCTGTGAACCACGAGATGCTCTTGTTACTTTAAGTAAGCAACGCTGATCCCGGCTTGCTATCGCTTTGCCGAGAGGGACTGGAAACCGACTGACTCGGTAAGCCCTGCTGACCCCATACGATTTTATGCCTTGGCCAGCCCCTTATTGTAATTGCCTGTAACCTCCATCCCCGTTCCCTCCCAGGTACACCCTGCACCCAACGCGATCTGATTGTCGACGCGTCCCCGTGGTTCCTGAAGCTGGTAAACCCCGTGTTATCGATGTACCTAGTTTGCACAGCTCACTCTGTTCGCTCCGCCCAACCTTATTACTCTTCCCGTTATTCCTCTTAGGGAGCCACCTGCACGAATTATCCCTTCCTTTAGCCCTGGATCCGCCTTGGTAAGCCCTCCTCCACCGTAACCTTCACTGCGCCGCTTTATCACCCCTATTTTATCATTCACTCGTAACACATGCAATAATGTTCGTATGTCTTACACCCCTCGCCGGCATGACCTTCACAATTATTCTGCGTCGTTGAGCTTCCCAATTTTCACGTAGCCTGTCTACACTACCCCACTAGTCCTGTTTATCCTGAACTGATCACCACCACTGCAGCTTCCCGCTCACGGGGAACTGTAACTAGTCACTCTGAGTCTACAAGCAACAATTATCCTTTTAACTTTATCCTTGGAAATTGCCGCTTCACTTGCTCATTCGTTGACTTATTTGCTTCATCTAGTCACTTAAGCCGCCGCCATAACCTCATGTTCGTTGGTCACTTCATGCACATTGGCTACCGGGATGCGCCACCTTCTACGGGCGCAAGTACAGCACAATGGAGTTCAGGGACAATGGCGAAGTGGTTTTTGAAGGGAACGTTGTTTCTAATTTAATTAGTGCTACAGGCATTGAATAAAATGATGGAACACATTATGGAGTCGGTTCCTGAGGAGTAGGTTGTGTGTAATCGGGACGGTAAAACACAGTGCTTGCTTCCTTTTATTTTCCGTAATTTCACTGACTCTCCTGGGTCCCTACTTTTCGTTGGATTTGGGAAACTATTCCATCACAGCTGATGTCAGCAAGCATTTGCAATGCAATAGGTCTCGCATTTGCGAGAGTTTAACCTATTGGCATTGTAAATGACAATGCCTTTTATTTATGTTTTAAAAACCAACACATAAATAAAAGACATTGCCATTTACAATGCCAATAGCTCAAACTCTAACAACTGCGAGACCTATTGCATTGTAAATGCTTGTTACATAAGCGGCTAAGGTGCCAACACCGCCACATGACTTTGTCCCTGGTGCCACCAATTCAAATTTCGATCGTGAAAAAAATACGTTTTTCTGCCAGAAAATCACTCTAGCCAAAAGATGTCTAGCTGGGGTGTACTTACTTACGGAAAGTGGGTGATCATGTAGACCAGCTGCTGGACACAAGTCATGATGATTCCAAATTGAACAGAAACTTGGAGGTCTTCCCTCCTGGCCAGAAGCTGATGGTATAAAGGTACAAATCAAAGTGTCTTAAAGATGTTTGCTGGTGTCTTTAGTTCCCATCTTTCCCCTGAAAAAGACCTGAATAATTGCTGTAGGGTCTGGAATGGTTGAAAGGATTACTGCTGAGAGTTCGCCCCTAGTAAAGCCATGAGAATTATAATAGTATTGGTGGACTGCTTGGGTGTGGAGACCAGATCATCAAACGCACCAAAGCACAACTAATGTTGAACCATCCTAAGGAGGAATATGCGCTCTCAACAGTCTCTCCAAAGAGCAGGTCAATTAGAGCAGCCTATAAGTCTCCAGCCTATGGAAGGTACGCAGGCATCTCTGCTGAAGGTGACCACTAACCATAGACCTAGCCACCATGGTAGCTTAATCTAGGGTACGTTTCAGAATATATTTGGATGAGCCTTTTAAGCAACTCGGGAAACAGACTTTTCATATGTTCTGAGAGGCTAAAGACCATCTGCTTTGCCCATCCCCACATTGTGCAAGCGTGAGAAATGGGTATTCGCACAGACTAGAGCCGGGCTTCCAGGAAGCAAAAACTTTGTACCTCATGGAGCTAAGTCATTTTGGCTCATAGTCTAATGGGGAACTTATTTATGCCTATGAAACTCTGGACGGTGGCTTGACAAGCTCATAGGTTCTGGGGACATCACGGCACAAAAAGGGCTTCTTTCAGAATGCCTTCACAAGCTCTAGCTAAGCTTTGTCAGAAAGGACTCCTGACCCATTTAAGATTGCAGGATTTCTTGTTGGTTTTGCAGATAGGAGGCGCAGCTCAAGCTGCCTTGCCCACTATAGACCTAAATATGCAATTGTCCTTAAGAGGACCTGAAGCATAAGGGATTCAGTGAGCATGTCATTTTGAAGATAATCAGGTAGAGTTCAGCATCTGTATGAAAAGGAGGGAGGGTATTACCGGCCTGTGAATCAATATCCTACTGTGTTCCTAAAATAAGGCTGGGGCATATCTGGTTCATCTGAATCCGAGCTGAAAAGTTCTTCCCTGCGTTTGAGCGTCTGCTTTCTAGGAAAGGGGTTGCTCATCAAATGAGGGTTTCCCTCCTTTTGAGTTATCCCAATGCGCAGCATTCCACAAACCTTTTTCTCCACAGGACGTCTCAATGGAATGGCTCTGCAAGCGACTCCGTGTGGTGTCATTGGAGCCATAAGACCTCGTCGGTGTGCTGCCATGTCCTTTTTTTTCCCGCTGTCAACGTGCAACGTTTTCTTTCCCCCGGCTCTACATTTCTTAGTTATTTTCTGTGACTTTGTAGCCTTTGAAGATGGCTGCTCCTAGGAAGTCTGGATTCAAGCCTTGCAGGGAATGTGGGGACCAGGTGTCAATCACTGAACTGCACGAAGATTGTTTGTGGTGCCTGTTCTCTGATCACAATGTCAGGACATGCACTTCATGTAAGCGGATTAATCTGAAGGCTGTGAAGGAAAGGGAGAACAAGTTATTCATGGCCAAACCCAGAAGAGGTTTGCAGGAGATCTCTGACTCGATCGAAGTCACTGACTCATAAGTCGAGGTCCTCCAAAAAGCACAAGATGAAGTGGCGCCAAGGTTTTCAGCGTCTTTCTCCGAAGGAACGCAACTTCGAAGTCTGTATCTCTGAATCCTAGGCGTCTTTGCAAGGATGAAATTTCTCCAACTTCTTCACCAGTGGTTTCTCCGGCGCCGAGGTCTGCTACTCCACCTCTGGCACCTACTCCACAACTGGTGCCGAATTTGGTGCCTCCACATACAGCTCCAAAGCCCTTTGTACTGGATCCAGCACATTCTGCATTCCTGAGATTGGATCAGTCGCCTTTTTTTAAATGCTATGTTCAGCATTTTTGTAAGGGCTGCAAATCTTACTTGTGCGCCTGCTGGCCCCATGGTTTGGTTGGCTTACTCTCTGGGAGAGTTTCCCCCAGGCACCATTTATGCCCTTTATGCCTGTTGCACCAGGAAGTTGGCCTCCACTGGTGCAGAGGTTGCTGACGCAGTTTCCAGAGGGTCATGTACCATTGGATGGTCCTTCTCTGACCCAGTCTGGATCCAAACCGGCACCTGTTCGGCATTGGCCAACTTCTAACCCTGTTCATTTGGATCCTTCAACACTGGCTCTGAAGTCACCCGTGCAGTGTCCGGTGCAGATACCGAAGATGAGGTCTTGCCAGAGAGTCTCAAAGGCTGATGGAGGAAGAGGAATATCAAGAGGAGCATGAATGACTGAAGGAGAGCTAGTGGACCCTGATTTTATGGGGTTACAAGAGGCTTGCGGTCTGGACACTTCCCTTGAATGGGAGTTGACGTCACTATAGGGCTTGCCACCGCCTGAAGTGACTTCATATCATGCTGTAATTTGAAAAGCTGCAGACCTTTTAGAGTTACTGCTTCCCACATCTGAATTGAAATCGACCATTCTCAGAGGTTCTTCATTCATCGCCTTTGGCTTCAGAACCATTGTTTCCCTTCAATGAAGCTTTAACAGAGCCTATTTTTGATGTTTTGGCAGAAGCCAATGTCCTTCCCTGCAGTTTCCAGGACAGTGGCTAGAAGGTATGAAAGAGCTCATGGGGATCCGGCTCTTATGTCCTCCCATCCTTCACCAGAAAGACCATCGGTCCAAGCTTTTTGTTCTTTTAAGTTATCTGCATGCTCTTTAACATCCACACCTGCTGAAAGGGAATCTAAGCGAATGGAGCAGTCTGCCAGAAAGGTTTGCTCATCGGGGAGTATTGCCTTGAAATCTGCAAATGCCTCCTGTCTCTTGGGAAGTTACATTGGCGTCCTCATGGATACAGCTGATGAGGTTGTTCCAAAATTGCCTACAGAGGTCCAGGGGCATTTTTCTGAACTACTGATGGATGCTCAGGTTGCTGTATGTCAAGTAATCCAATCTGGGCTGGACACAACAGACTTTGTAGCCAGAGCAATGGGGTCATCTTGCAACAAGAAGGCATGCCTGGTTGCAGGGTTCAGGCTTTTTGCCAGATGTTCAAGCTACGTTACTAGATTTGCCTTTTGATGAGTCCTGTTTGTTTGGAGCTGTGCTGCAGCGCTTAAGGATAGCAAGGTCCCTAGGGACTCTAGACCGTTCCGCAGGTTTTGTGGCTTTGCGATTAACATGTCCTTTTGTAGCAGACAACAGCCACAGCAGGTGGCAAATTCTCTGTACATGTCCTACAGAGGAAGGGGCAGAAGTCGCCTGCAGGGTTCTGCCTGACAACAAGTATATTCATTTTACAGAGTGGTCTCAATATTACCAGTTTGTGGTCTTACTTCCTCACCTCAGGTCTTCACAAAGGGTGATTGCAGTGGTGGCAGAACATCTCGGAAGGTCCAGGATTCCCGTTTTCCCTATCTGGACTACTGACTGCTCAAAGCGAAGTCGCCAGCGATAGTGCTGCATCATTTGCGGGTCACAACACAGCTGTTCAACTTGGGTTTTTCGATAAATGTACCCAAGCCTCACCTGGTGCCCTCTCAGCGCAACCTGTTCATAGGAGCAGTACTGGATACTACTGGGAGTCATGCCTTCCCACCTCCATAGAGCATTCCGGATATCAGGGCTATGATTCCACTTTTGCAGAATGGAATGTCTGTTCCAGCCCTTAAGGTCTTGCGTCTGCTCGGTCTGTTTACTTCCAGCCTTCTGTTGGTCAAATATGCACAGTGGCATATGAGGGCCCTCCAGTGGTGCCTCCGCAGGCAGTGGTTTCAAAACAACAAAGATTTCGGAGGTGGTAAGAATCTCCAGGCAACCAGTCTCAAGGGAAGCTGTTTCACCCTCAGTCTCTGGTGGCCACAATAATAACGGATACCTCCACTCCAGGGTGGGGAGCTTGTCTGGGTTATCTGGAGGTCAATGGTCTTTGATCTCCAGAGGAAAGATTGTTACACATCAATATTTTGTAATTACTGGCGATACGTTTGCCTCTGAAGGCCTTCCTTCCCTTCGTGGTCAGTTGGTTCAGATCTTAACCAACAACACCAGGGCCAGACTGAACTGAAACAGGCCCTGGCAAACTGGTCGCTGGCCCCCGTGGGGGGTGTGGGGAGGTGTGGCCGAGCTGTTTGCTAGGTCTGGTTTCGGCTGATTTTGTTACAGGCGGCTGATATTGCTGGCATTGGGAATAAAAACTGCCCCCAGGGGCTGAAAACCAGCCCCCACCCTGGTTGCCCAACAGGGAAACTTCTGGAGTCTGCTACGGCCAGTCCGGCCCTGGACAACACTACAGCGATGTGGTACCTCAAACTGGGAGGAGTAGGGTCGTATCTTCTCTGCAGAGAGACTTTGCAAATCTGATGCTGGGCTCAGGACCATCAGATTTGTGTAATCGCAAATCACTTGGCCAGGTTGTTGAATGTACTTGCGGACCATCTCTGTTGGAAATGTTTGACCAATCCCGAGTGGCGTCTCCAGCCAGAGGTGGCTCTTCACATGTTCAGGGTGCGGGGGTTTCCTCAGTTGGACTGGTTTGCCACTCACAAGAACACGCACTGCCTGTCATTCTGCAGTATTCAGTATCTGACGTAGGGTGCACGTTTCAGTTAGATTGGAGCTCACAGCTTCAGTTAGATTGGGGCCAACAGCTTCTTTCCGTGTTCCGCCCCCACCCTTGATTTTGAGGAAGATTCACCAAGACCAGGCCATATTGATCATCCCGACTGGCTGCTAAGGGTGTGGTACACAGACCTCCTTTACCTCTCATGACACCCTCTGCTCTGTCTACCTCTTAGGGCAGACCTCTCGCAGTTGCAGGGGCAAGTTCTACACCCCCACCTCCAGAGCCTACACCCTAATACCTGGAGATTAAACTGGGCAACCGGAGTTCTTTCTCTCACACGATGTGGTGGACGTTATTTTAGAGAAAACACTCCACCAAATATGTCTTTGCTGGGCTACATCTGTGAAATGGTGTGAGAGTAATCCTTTAATAGGCCATTTATCCGATGTTCTGAGTGTTTCTCTTGCCGTGACACAACTGTGTTGCGCAGTGGCAACTGTTAAAGGTTACTTATCTGCCTTGTTGGTTTTTCTTTGTCTGCCGAATCTACCCTTGTTTAAATCTCCTATAGTTATGAGATTTATTAAAGGTCTCATTAATAGGTTTCCTCCTACTCCTTTTATTATGCCTGAGTGGGATTTGAATTTTGCTCACATTTTTATGGGCTCGTCCATTGAACCTTCGCATTGTTGTCCCTTAACGTTTCTAGCATTTAAAACTATATTTTTAGTGGCAATCACATCTGCTAGGAGCCTCCGTGAATTGCAGGCTCTTAGTTCCAATTCTCTATTTTCATCTTTCCATGCGGATAAGATGGTTTTTAGGGCCAGAGCTGCTTTCCTGTCTATGGTGGTCACTCTTCTTCTTGAGGCAGTCCATCACCTTACCAACTTTCTACCTTCCCCTTCTAAGGAGGAGGAGGAGAGACGTCATCGCCTGAACCCCAAGAGAGCAGTGAGCTTCAACTTGGACACAACCAAGGACTTTAGGCTGGATGACCAACTTTTTGTAGGATACGTGGGCAAAATGAAGGGCAAGGCTGTCCACAAAAGAACGCAGTCCAGGTGGATAATCCTGTGCTGTAAGATCTGCTAGACCTTGGCAAAGGAACCTCCTGAATGTATTTGTGCTCATTCTACTAGAGCTAAGTAGTCTTCTTCGGCTGCTCCTTGGGATAATTCAAAAGATGAGGAATCCACAGGCAAATGCTGTATCCACTCGAAAAGCATAATCAAAGGTTAGTAACTTGTTGTTTTACCTTCTCTGAATCCTTTTAGGTTTTGCGGAGTGCAACTCCAAAAGTAATGCCAGAGACTATCTTCAAGATAAACAGACCTACGCTTTGGGTGAGATTGGCTTCTATGGAAGCTGTGTCAATGTCAGACTGGTGAAGTGTGGAGCTGAGTGGCATTGGAAGTGACAGTCACCGAGCTGGAAGCCTCCAGCTCACCTTTGCAAGCCAGAAGAGGCCCAGAAGGAGAAGGGACAGTTCTGAAGAAATGTGTTATGGCCTGCGGAAAGGCTTCACCTTGGCATGTACCTGCTGATGGAGCCAAAAATTATAATTTTAGTTTCTTAAGAACCAGAATTCACATTGAAGAGGTCAAGGAATAGATTAGTGACTGGGAAAGGTACTGCTGACTCTCAAACCGCTCCTGAGAGAATACTTGAATAAAAAGACTTCAGAAGGGAAAAAGGAAAAAAGAACACATAACTTTATGGAAAAAGTAGTTCCCTGAATGTGAGCAGTGGAAGGTCATCCAATCACATACATGTTAAAGAAATTATGCTATACTGCAGTGGGGGGACGAACGCAAGAAGAGTAAGGAAAGTAATTGACTAAGAAGCAAGAGTGACAAAGTAAGCAATGCGCTGGCACAACACCCACTAAGTTTTTATCTGGTGAAAAAGCGAACTGTCTGTAGGCAAGATCTAAAAAATTAAATTGGCTATATTGACACTTTGCGCCACCATCAGTCAATTTTATTCAGAAAGTGTTTTGTCCGATTAAATAAAACCACACATGTAGCAACTGACATCCGGACCAATGACTGGGTATGTAGCATCAAGAAGCTGATGAGGGCTCCAAACTGTCTGAGGATGCTTAATAACCTATAATGTGGCTATATTTCCTTTGTTTTGGTTGTGTGAAGGCACCCAAACGCTCTCACAATAGGATATATTTCAAATGGTGTTATGGTGCGTACTAGGGTACGAGTGGTGTTTAAGGCCCATTGGAGAAAATACTATGTTGTGTGTGTACGCTTTATTAACATGTACCTATAAAGACCTATGTTGGAGACTAAGTGTCTGTGCTTTTCCCATCCCATGACCGGATGTGTGGATGGATGCCGGACGACCTAGTTCCTCCTTGTGCATTGCCTTGGAGAACAGAAATGAGATGCCTTAAGGACAAGGGCAAACGAAAATGTTTGTGGGTGTTAAGTGTTCTAAATCAAGTGTAAAAAAGCCCTAGGAGAAATTGACAAAAACACCTTGCTCTTTTGTGCAAGCCAACCACCCTGGGTCACAATTGCTAACCACCTAATGTCTGGGAGAAAACCAGCTTGCTTTCTCTGGTTGATTAAATGGTAAAAGGGACTGAAAACAACTGAGCACTCGTGTATCCTATCCTGCTCACAACATCTTGTCAGCTCACCTAGGTGTCAAAAAATTACTAGGCTGAGAGTTCATGCAGATGTGAGATTTAATTGTGGCTCCTGTCCAAGAAGTGAGAAACACAAAGAAAACCTCTGTGATCCCCTTTCCAGATTCTGTCAAATAATCGAAGTGCCATATGGAACAATCTCCACGGATTTACTGGGCTAAGTAGAACCATTTACGTAAAGCACTAAATATATACTCATTACGTAATTTAAAGTGGCAACAGTAAAACATCACTCGTAACACCTATTCATAGCTAAAGCAAGAGATACTTACTTGACCATTCGGAAAGCGCTTTGGGTCTCACATGGAGCATAGGGGGAGATAAACAAATGCCTGTACAATACAAGTATTTGTAGACTTTTTTTTGTATCTTTTTTCCTTGCAATTAATATTTTTACTGTTTTTGATTTCTGATTGCACCAGTTTTGCTCTCCCAAACAAAATTAAATGAGAATAATAAAAAAAGATTTTTCATAATCACAAATTGATAATGAGCTGTGTCCAGCTACACCATTGCTATCGGTGTACAGATAGTACATCTTCTTTACATTTATAAAGCAGTTAACATTGACATGTACATTTCAGGTAGCTATTGCTCTTTAACAAATTAATAATCGTAAAAAATAAGGATTCATAATGATGAACAAAACAAACTAAAAATATTGATATATGGTATCTCACTAATAGGAGACCTGTGCACAGAACAAAATATTTAAAATGAGATGCACATTGCATTTTACTATCTCCCACACACACACACGAGTATTGGTGAGTTTCCTTACCCTTTGGGTCGAGTTAATCAATTGTTCACATTAAGCACATCAAGGGGTTAATCCAGGTGTTTAAATTAAAAAATGCTGACGGGCAATGCCAAAATCACTTATTCGGAAACGGCACATTTAATTCATTTTATTTGGAGGAGGGCAGTAAAACTTTAAAAATATATATATATATTTTAAAATGCATAGTCGTCAGTGGACATTAATGACTGTATCAAAGTCTCTAGTGAGACTCCTCAGTTTTTTTGTTGGCTGCCATCAACAAAAATAATTTAAATCTAAAAGTATTAGTAAGTTTGCATATGCAGAACCTTTCAGGACCCAAAAAACGTCAACTTGGCCAGTAGAGCATTCAAACGGCATTTATCATTCACATTTGGATTTTGCAGCTCAGCTTCTTCTAGAAAACCCTTTCATTTTATTTTTTACAAAAGTTTTCTAGACAGCCTGTATCCCCATTCACAATGAAGCTTGAATATAGATAGACTCTTCCTAAATCATCCTAATTGTAACTCGCCCAAGGGACGTGATCAGGGGCATCTCCAGCACATTAGAATTATAAACCCACCATTCGCATGAGCCATAAAGGCTTTTGCTCCAGTGGTCTCTTCCCCCATAAAATCTTTCATTACGGTCTTGCCTATCTCCCACCACAAAATGAGGAATGTCACCTCACAGAAAGAGCTTTTGATGTGCCTGGCTTCATACACAGATGCCTCCTATCTCCGTCTTCATAAGGGGTTTCAAAATGTCTATCTCTAAAGATAGCATGCTTCTTTTTTAATGAATAGAACAGAAAAGAGAAAACTAGGCATATGAGGATTACCTTTAGTAATCCAAACAATACATTTAACAGCTAACCAATGGAGATAACCATTTCCAACATTGTGCCACTCACCGTCATCGCTTTTCTTGATTTGCGACTAGTAACGAACCAATTTAGCAGATTTAATGGTTTGATCCCATTCCTGTTCGTTTGTAAAACGAAAAAAAATTTCTGAAGCCTCTTCTGAGTCCACAACAGAACGTCGTCATTTACATTCAGAAAAGTGAGCACACAAGCAATGGAGAATTTAGGAAAGCCTGTTAATAAGAAAGTGATAAAGTAACTGTACAAGTACTTGTCTGACTCTTTGTTTTGAATCAAAAGGTACAGATGGGCTATCCTGTTTTAGGGTTAAACCTATTATACCTAATAAAACCCTACTGAAAGAGACGCTACCTTCATTGTAAACGTAGATAAGCACCTGCAAATACTAAAATGCCATTCTAAGATCGGAAACTAATATAATTAGTTGTTTTTAGGTCGAGGACCGTCGCACTGCGTAGCAGTGGGCAGAGTCCGAAGATTTTATGTTTTTTAGTTAGGGGGCTTCAACCCGCCCCTCTTCTCCATTGGCTGGCTTCCTAAAAGGAGGCCAGCCATTGGAGGAGAGAAGCGTCACTCGGTTGAAGCCCCATCTTTTTCGGATTCGGGGGCGTGTTTTTTGCGTTCTTTCAACCTGTGACGTCATCAGTCACTCAGCAAAAAACACCCTTGATTCCGAAAATTTCGGACGTTTGCGGCTGCCATTTTGTTGTTGTTGTTGTTGGCAGGAACAGCCTCGCTGCCACTCCAGGTAAGTTACCCCCTTTCCTCTTAGCCTCAGTGTCCCAGCACCCCTGCTGATTCCCAAGGACTAGGCACACATGTCAAAGAGATGGTGGGGGGGTATTTTCCCAGAACAAACTGTCCAGAGACAGGGCTCGTTCTCTTCTGCGAGTGCTGCGGGGAGCCCTGGCTGGACGCCCGCCCCCGGTCCCCAGGCGGAGGAGCGCCCTTTCCTGTCGGTGTTCTGAGAGTGGCTGCCGGTCCCACCCTGCGCACTTCCTTAGGATGCCGAGCCTTCCCACGCCAGGGATCAACTCTCACGGATTCAGGCATGGAGGTGCGGCTGCTAGAAGAGACAAACTCGGGCCCTGGCGAGCCCCGTAACAGCATGCAGCGGCCCAGGCCAACCTGTGCCGCCACACGTGGCAATACCGGGGCGAATGCAACCCTGCTTGAAGTGCAGGTAATCAATCCCCCATTACATCTATCCTGTCCCGTACTCCCCTTGGCTACCTCTCGCTCACCCCAACATCTCTCACGAGGCATTGCTCTCTGCAAGTCCCAACGTGTATCTCGCCTCACATTGGCTCCCCAGCTTTCTGCTCAATCTCCAACCCCAGGGATATATATCATCGACATGAACCCCTCATGTGACCCACATCCCTCGCCATTAATTTGTCTTCCATTTCCATCTCCTTTCCCATCTGTTCACCACTCCCTCCCCGTTCACCTTTCTCTCTTCCCTCCCATCAAACCCTGCCTCTGTCGACAACACTAACCTGCCTTTATGGCCCAACTCCTTCCCACGTATCTGACTCCTGGTCCGTCGCCGCCTGGCACACCTGCTTTAGCCCCTGTGAACAACCATCCCTTTGCCCTTCGGTCCCGTTCCCAG
Organism: Lissotriton helveticus; assembly: GCF_964261635.1. NCBI lineage: Eukaryota > Metazoa > Chordata > Amphibia > Caudata > Salamandridae > Lissotriton > Lissotriton helveticus. The sequence goes on from NC_136067.1 coordinate 1,643,154,299, forward strand.
GCACACAACCTTTCAGGTGCTATAACCAGCCTGATTATGGGAAGTGCACCCTTAACTCTTTTTTCAAAATTCTACTTCTTTCCATTCATTTGCTTCACCTCGTTTTTCTGCACTTTAGCTTTCTCTTGCCCCACCTGCCCATCTTCACACCTCCTTCTCACTGATACCTGTGTCTATGATTGCCTGCTAGTTGGGCCGCCCATCTTCCAGCAGTCTCTCACTTGGAAGGACCAGGGTAGATTTCTGCAAAGTCGGGGCCCGTGCAGAAGGGGATGGAGGACTGCCAATGAGCTGACTTCCCCTCACGGCTGAGAGAGTCAGCTGAGCGAGCCTGCAGTGGTCCAGGGTCGGGCAGTGCAAGGCACTGGCAGGGAGTCGCCCCTCTCCCTGTCCCTTTCATGCAGGGATGTGCTCCGGGTGGTAATCCTGTATGTGTGTGTTTGGCTGTTTGTTTGCTGCTGGGGTCTGAGCTGTGTGACCTGCTGCCCGTCCCTCCTCCTCCTCTTCAGATCTGGGCCAACCTGAATAAATGAAAACACTGCAGAGAAACACATTGCTGTGACCAGCTCTTACCGTACTCTCCCTACTCCAGGCCTCTCATCAAAACATAAGGCAAAGTAAGTAATTATTAAGCAAGTATGTTGTTGTAATGGCTGAGGAACGTGTTGGAAAATGCACCTCTCATTTGAGTGAGTCAGGGAGCAAAAGGTTGTTTTTGCCACTAAATCATTCATCCTTGCTACAAATCTGTGTTTTACTCATCATTGATTTATTTTTGTCATGTCTTTATTGTTTATTACACATTATTTGGGCATTTTTCACAATTTGACTTTCATGGCAGTGTTAAGATGTTTTACCGCACAGATTTGTTTTCCCTCGCTGTGCTTGCTCCCCTGCCCCTTGGCTATGCTTGCTCCCCTGCCCCCTGGCTGTGCTTGCTCCCTTGCCCCCTGGCTGTGCTTGCTCCTCTGCCCCCTAGTTCCCCTGCCCCCTCGCTGTGCTTGCTTCCCTGCCCCCTGGCTGTGCTTGCTCCCCTGCCCCCTGGCTGTGCTTGCTCCCCTGCCCCCCTGGCTGTGCTTGCTCCCCTGCCCCCCTGGCTGTGCTTGCTCCCCTGCCCCCCTGGCTGTGCTTGCTCCCCTGCCCCCTGGCTGTGCTTGCTCCCCTGCCCCCTGGCTGTGCTTGCTCCCCTGGCTGTGCTTGCTTCCCTGCCCTCTGGCTGTGCTTGCTTCCCTGCCCCCTGGCTGTGCTTGCTTCCCTGCCCGCTCGCTGTGCTTGCTGTGTGTGTGTGGGGGGCTCTGGGTGTGTGTGTGTGGGGCTCTGGGTGTGTGTGTGGGGGGCTCTGGGTGTGTGTGTGGGGCTCTGGGTGTGTGTGTGGGGCTCTGGGTGTGTGTGTGGGGCTCTGGGTGTGTGTGTGGGGCTCTGGGTGTGTGTTTGTCTCTGGGTGTGTGTTTGTCTCTGGGTGTGTGTGTGTGTGTCGCTCTGTGTGTGGCTCTGTGTGTGTGTGTGTGGGGCTCTGTGTGTGTGTGTGGGGCTCTGTGTGTGTGTGTGGGGCTCTGTGTGTGTGTGGGGCTCTCTGTGTGGGGGGCTCTGTGTGTGTGTGGGGCTCTGTGTGTGTGGCAGGTGGCAAATTCTCTGTACATGTCCTACAGAGGAAGGGGCAGAAGTCGCCTGCAGGGTTCTGCCTGACAACAAGTATATTCATTTTACAGAGTGGTCTCAATATTACCAGTTTGTGGTCTTACTTCCTCACCTCAGGTCTTCACAAAGGGTGATTGCAGTGGTGGCAGAACATCTCGGAAGGTCCAGGATTCCCGTTTTCCCTATCTGGACTACTGACTGCTCAAAGCGAAGTCGCCAGCGATAGTGCTGCATCATTTGCGGGTCACAACACAGCTGTTCAACTTGGGTTTTTCGATAAATGTACCCAAGCCTCACCTGGTGCCCTCTCAGCGCAACCTGTTCATAGGAGCAGTACTGGATACTACTGGGAGTCATGCCTTCCCACCTCCATAGAGCATTCCGGATATCAGGGCTATGATTCCACTTTTGCAGAATGGAATGTCTGTTCCAGCCCTTAAGGTCTTGCGTCTGCTCGGTCTGTTTACTTCCAGCCTTCTGTTGGTCAAATATGCACAGTGGCATATGAGGGCCCTCCAGTGGTGCCTCCGCAGGCAGTGGTTTCAAAACAACAAAGATTTCGGAGGTGGTAAGAATCTCCAGGCAACCAGTCTCAAGGGAAGCTGTTTCACCCTCAGTCTCTGGTGGCCACAATAATAACGGATACCTCCACTCCAGGGTGGGGAGCTTGTCTGGGTTATCTGGAGGTCAATGGTCTTTGATCTCCAGAGGAAAGATTGTTACACATCAATATTTTGTAATTACTGGCGATACGTTTGCCTCTGAAGGCCTTCCTTCCCTTCGTGGTCAGTTGGTTCAGATCTTAACCAACAACACCAGGGCCAGACTGAACTGAAACAGGCCCTGGCAAACTGGTCGCTGGCCCCCGTGGGGGGTGTGGGGAGGTGTGGCCGAGCTGTTTGCTAGGTCTGGTTTCGGCTGATTTTGTTACAGGCGGCTGATATTGCTGGCATTGGGAATAAAAACTGCCCCCAGGGGCTGAAAACCAGCCCCCACCCTGGTTGCCCAACAGGGAAACTTCTGGAGTCTGCTACGGCCAGTCCGGCCCTGGACAACACTACAGCGATGTGGTACCTCAAACTGGGAGGAGTAGGGTCGTATCTTCTCTGCAGAGAGACTTTGCAAATCTGATGCTGGGCTCAGGACCATCAGATTTGTGTAATCGCAAATCACTTGGCCAGGTTGTTGAATGTACTTGCGGACCATCTCTGTTGGAAATGTTTGACCAATCCCGAGTGGCGTCTCCAGCCAGAGGTGGCTCTTCACATGTTCAGGGTGCGGGGGTTTCCTCAGTTGGACTGGTTTGCCACTCACAAGAACACGCACTGCCTGTCATTCTGCAGTATTCAGTATCTGACGTAGGGTGCACGTTTCAGTTAGATTGGAGCTCACAGCTTCAGTTAGATTGGGGCCAACAGCTTCTTTCCGTGTTCCGCCCCCACCCTTGATTTTGAGGAAGATTCACCAAGACCAGGCCATATTGATCATCCCGACTGGCTGCTAAGGGTGTGGTACACAGACCTCCTTTACCTCTCATGACACCCTCTGCTCTGTCTACCTCTTAGGGCAGACCTCTCGCAGTTGCAGGGGCAAGTTCTACACCCCCACCTCCAGAGCCTACACCCTAATACCTGGAGATTAAACTGGGCAACCGGAGTTCTTTCTCTCACACGATGTGGTGGACGTTATTTTAGAGAAAACACTCCACCAAATATGTCTTTGCTGGGCTACATCTGTGAAATGGTGTGAGAGTAATCCTTTAATAGGCCATTTATCCGATGTTCTGAGTGTTTCTCTTGCCGTGACACAACTGTGTTGCGCAGTGGCAACTGTTAAAGGTTACTTATCTGCCTTGTTGGTTTTTCTTTGTCTGCCGAATCTACCCTTGTTTAAATCTCCTATAGTTATGAGATTTATTAAAGGTCTCATTAATAGGTTTCCTCCTACTCCTTTTATTATGCCTGAGTGGGATTTGAATTTTGCTCACATTTTTATGGGCTCGTCCATTGAACCTTCGCATTGTTGTCCCTTAACGTTTCTAGCATTTAAAACTATATTTTTAGTGGCAATCACATCTGCTAGGAGCATCCGTGAATTGCAGGCTCTTAGTTCCAATTCTCTATTTTCATCTTTCCATGCGGATAAGATGGTTTTTAGGGCCAGAGCTGCTTTCCTGTCTATGGTGGTCACTCTTCTTCTTGAGGCAGTCCATCACCTTACCAACTTTCTACCTTCCCCTTCTAAGGAGGAGGAGGAGAGACGTCATCGCCTGAACCCCAAGAGAGCAGTGAGCTTCAACTTGGACACAACCAAGGACTTTAGGCTGGATGACCAACTTTTTGTAGGATACGTGGGCAAAATGAAGGGCAAGGCTGTCCACAAAAGAACGCAGTCCAGGTGGATAATCCTGTGCTGTAAGATCTGCTAGACCTTGGCAAAGGAACCTCCTGAATGTATTTGTGCTCATTCTACTAGAGCTAAGTAGTCTTCTTCGGCTGCTCCTTGGGATAATTCAAAAGATGAGGAATCCACAGGCAAATGCTGTATCCACTCGAAAAGCATAATCAAAGGTTAGTAACTTGTTGTTTTACCTTCTCTGAATCCTTTTAGGTTTTGCGGAGTGCAACTCCAAAAGTAATGCCAGAGACTATCTTCAAGATAAACAGACCTACGCTTTGGGTGAGATTGGCTTCTATGGAAGCTGTGTCAATGTCAGACTGGTGAAGTGTGGAGCTGAGTGGCATTGGAAGTGACAGTCACCGAGCTGGAAGCCTCCAGCTCACCTTTGCAAGCCAGAAGAGGCCCAGAAGGAGAAGGGACAGTTCTGAAGAAATGTGTTATGGCCTGCGGAAAGGCTTCACCTTGGCATGTACCTGCTGATGGAGCCAAAAATTATAATTTTAGTTTCTTAAGAACCAGAATTCACATTGAAGAGGTCAAGGAATAGATTAGTGACTGGGAAAGGTACTGCTGACTCTCAAACCGCTCCTGAGAGAATACTTGAATAAAAAGACTTCAGAAGGGAAAAAGGAAAAAAGAACACATAACTTTATGGAAAAAGTAGTTCCCTGAATGTGAGCAGTGGAAGGTCATCCAATCACATACATGTTAAAGAAATTATGCTATACTGCAGTGGGGGGACGAACGCAAGAAGAGTAAGGAAAGTAATTGACTAAGAAGCAAGAGTGACAAAGTAAGCAATGCGCTGGCACAACACCCACTAAGTTTTTATCTGGTGAAAAAGCGAACTGTCTGTAGGCAAGATCTGAAAAATTAAATTGGCTATATTGACACTTTGCGCCACCATCAGTCAATTTTATTCAGAAAGTGTTTTGTCCGATTAAATAAAACCACACATGTAGCAACTGACATCCGGACCAATGACTGGGTATGTAGCATCAAGAAGCTGATGAGGGCTCCAAACTGTCTGAGGATGCTTAATAACCTATAATGTGGCTATATTTCCTTTGTTTTGGTTGTGTGAAGGCACCCAAACGCTCTCACAATAGGATATATTTCAAATGGTGTTATGGTGCGTACTAGGGTACGAGTGGTGTTTAAGGCCCATTGGAGAAAATACTATGTTGTGTGTGTACGCTTTATTAACATGTACCTATAAAGACCTATGTTGGAGACTAAGTGTCTGTGCTTTTCCCATCCCATGACCGGATGTGTGGATGGATGCCGGACGACCTAGTTCCTCCTTGTGCATTGCCTTGGAGAACAGAAATGAGATGCCTTAAGGACAAGGGCAAACGAAAATGTTTGTGGGTGTTAAGTGTTCTAAATCAAGTGTAAAAAAGCCCTAGGAGAAATTGACAAAAACACCTTGCTCTTTTGTGCAAGCCAACCACCCTGGGTCACAATTGCTAACCACCTAATGTCTGGGAGAAAACCAGCTTGCTTTCTCTGGTTGATTAAATGGTAAAAGGGACTGAAAACAACTGAGCACTCGTGTATCCTATCCTGCTCACAACATCTTGTCAGCTCACCTAGGTGTCAAAAAATTACTAGGCTGAGAGTTCATGCAGATGTGAGATTTAATTGTGGCTCCTGTCCAAGAAGTGAGAAACACAAAGAAAACCTCTGTGATCCCCTTTCCAGATTCTGTCAAATAATCGAAGTGCCATATGGAACAATCTCCACGGATTTACTGGGCTAAGTAGAACCATTTACGTAAAGCACTAAATATATACTCATTACGTAATTTAAAGTGGCAACAGTAAAACATCACTCGTAACACCTATTCATAGCTAAAGCAAGAGATACTTACTTGACCATTCGGAAAGCGCTTTGGGTCTCACATGGAGCATAGGGGGAGATAAACAAATGCCTGTACAATACAAGTATTTGTAGACTTTTTTTTGTATCTTTTTTCCTTGCAATTAATATTTTTACTGTTTTTGATTTCTGATTGCACCAGTTTTGCTCTCCCAAACAAAATTAAATGAGAATAATAAAAAAAGATTTTTCATAATCACAAATTGATAATGAGCTGTGTCCAGCTACACCATTGCTATCGGTGTACAGATAGTACATCTTCTTTACATTTATAAAGCAGTTAACATTGACATGTACATTTCAGGTAGCTATTGCTCTTTAACAAATTAATAATCGTAAAAAATAAGGATTCATAATGATGAACAAAACAAACTAAAAATATTGATATATGGTATCTCACTAATAGGAGACGTGGCAACAGAACAAAATATTTAAAATGAGATGCACATTGCATTTTACTATCTCCCACACACACACACGAGTATTGGTGAGTTTCCTTACCCTTTGGGTCGAGTTAATCAATTGTTCACATTAAGCACATCAAGGGGTTAATCCAGGTGTTTAAATTAAAAAATGCTGACGGGCAATGCCAAAATCACTTATTCGGAAACGGCACATTTAATTCATTTTATTTGGAGGAGGGCAGTAAAACTTTAAAAATATATATATATTTTAAAATGCATAGTCGTCAGTGGACATTAATGACTGTATCAAAGTCTCTAGTGAGACTCCTCAGTTTTTTTGTTGGCTGCCATCAACAAAAATAATTTAAATCTAAAAGTATTAGTAAGTTTGCATATGCAGAACCTTTCAGGACCCAAAAAACGTCAACTTGGCCAGTAGAGCATTCAAACGGCATTTATCATTCACATTTGGATTTTGCAGCTCAGCTTCTTCTAGAAAACCCTTTCATTTTATTTTTTACAAAAGTTTTCTAGACAGCCTGTATCCCCATTCACAATGAAGCTTGAATATAGATAGACTCTTCCTAAATCATCCTAATTGTAACTCGCCCAAGGGACGTGATCAGGGGCATCTCCAGCACATTAGAATTATAAACCCACCATTCGCATGAGCCATAAAGGCTTTTGCTCCAGTGGTCTCTTCCCCCATAAAATCTTTCATTACGGTCTTGCCTATCTCCCACCACAAAATGAGGAATGTCACCTCACAGAAAGAGCTTTTGATGTGCCTGGCTTCATACACAGATGCCTCCTATCTCAGTCTTCATAAGGGGTTTCAAAATGTCTATCTCTAAAGATAGCATGCTTCTTTTTTTAATGAATAGAACAGAAAAGAGAAAACTAGGCATATGAGGATTACCTTTAGTAATCCAAACAATACATTTAACAGCTAACCAATGGAGATAACCATTTCCAACATTGTGCCACTCACCGTCATCGCTTTTCTTGATTTGCGACTAGTAACGAACCAATTTAGCAGATTTAATGGTTTGATCCCATTCCTGTTCGTTTGTAAAACGAAAAAAAAATTCTGAAGCCTCTTCTGAGTCCACAACAGAACGTCGTCATTTACATTCAGAAAAGTGAGCACACAAGCAATGGAGAATTTAGGAAAGCCTGTTAATAAGAAAGTGATAAAGTAACTGTACAAGTACTTGTCTGACTCTTTGTTTTGAATCAAAAGGTACAGATGGGCTATCCTGTTTTAGGGTTAAACCTATTATACCTAATAAAACCCTACTGAAAGAGACGCTACCTTCATTGTAAACGTAGATAAGCACCTGCAAATACTAAAATGCCATTCTAAGATCGGAAACTAATATAATTAGTTGTTTTTAGGTCGAGGACCGTCGCACTGCGTAGCAGTGGGCAGAGTCCGAAGATTTTATGTTTTTTAGTTAGGGGGCTTCAACCCGCCCCTCTTCTCCATTGGCTGGCTTCCTAAAAGGAGGCCAGCCATTGGAGGAGAGAAGCGTCACTCGGTTGAAGCCCCATCTTTTTCGGATTCGGGGGCGTGTTTTTTGCGTTCTTTCAACCTGTGACGTCATCAGTCACTCAGCAAAAAACACCCCTGATTCCGAAAATTTCGGACGTTTGCGGCTGCCATTTTGTTGTTGTTGTTGTTGTTGTTGGCAGGAACAGCCTCGCTGCCACTCCAGGTAAGTTACCCCCTTTCCTCTTAGCCTCAGTGTCCCAGCACCCCTGCTGATTCCCAAGGACTAGGCACACATGTCAAAGAGATGGTGGGGGGGTATTTTCCCAGAACAAACTGTCCAGAGACAGGGCTCGTTCTCTTCTGCGAGTGCTGCGGGGAGCCCTGGCTGGACGCCCGCCCCCGGTCCCCAGGCGGAGGAGCGCCCTTTCCTGTCGGTGTTCTGAGAGTGGCTGCCGGTCCCACCCTGCGCACTTCCTTAGGATGCCGAGCCTTCCCACGCCAGGGATCAACTCTCACGGATTCAGGCATGGAGGTGCGGCTGCTAGAAGAGACAAACTCGGGCCCTGGCGAGCCCCGTAACAGCATGCAGCGGCCCAGGCCAACCTGTGCCGCCACACGTGGCAATACCGGGGCGAATGCACCCCTGCTTGAAGTGCAGGTAATCAATCCCCCATTACATCTATCCTGTCCCGTACTCCCCTTGGCTACCTCTCGCTCACCCCAACATCTCTCACGAGGCATTGCTCTCTGCAAGTCCCAACGTGTATCTCGCCTCACATTGGCTCCCCAGCTTTCTGCTCAATCTCCAACCCCAGGGATATATATCATCGACATGAACCCCTCATGTGACCCACATCCCTCGCCATTAATTTGTCTTCCATTTCCATCTCCTTTCCCATCTGTTCACCACTCCCTCCCCGTTCACCTTTCTCTCTTCCCTCCCATCAAACCCTGCCTCTGTCGACAACACTAACCTGCCTTTATGGCCCAACTCCTTCCCACGTATCTGACTCCTGGTCCGTCGCCGCCTGGCACACCTGCTTTAGCCCCTGTGAACAACCATCCCTTTGCCCTTCGGTCCCGTTCCCAGGCACACAACCTTTCAGGTGCTATAACCAGCCTGATTATGGGAAGTGCACCCTTAACTCTTTTTTCAAAATTCTACTTCTTTCCATTCATTTGCTTCACCTCGTTTTTCTGCACTTTAGCTTTCTCTTGCCCCACCTGCCCATCTTCACACCTCCTTCTCACTGATACCTGTGTCTATGATTGCCTGCTAGTTGGGCCGCCCATCTTCCAGCAGTCTCTCACTTGGAAGGACCAGGGTAGATTTCTGCAAAGTCGGGGCCCGTGCAGAAGGGGATGGAGGACTGCCAATGAGCTGACTTCCCCTCACGGCTGAGAGAGTCAGCTGAGCGAGCCTGCAGTGGTCCAGGGTCGGGCAGTGCAAGGCACTGGCAGGGAGTCGCCCCTCTCCCTGTCCCTTTCATGCAGGGATGTGCTCCGGGTGGTAATCCTGTATGTGTGTGTTTGGCTGTTTGTTTGCTGCTGGGGTCTGAGCTGTGTGACCTGCTGCCCGTCCCTCCTCCTCCTCTTCAGATCTGGGCCAACCTGAATAAATGAAAACACTGCAGAGAAACACATTGCTGTGACCAGCTCTTACCGTACTCTCCCTACTCCAGGCCTCTCATCAAAACATAAGGCAAAGTAAGTAATTATTAAGCAAGTATGTTGTTGTAATGGCTGAGGAACGTGTTGGAAAATGCACCTCTCATTTGAGTGAGTCAGGGAGCAAAAGGTTGTTTTTGCCACTAAATCATTCATCCTTGCTACAAATCTGTGTTTTACTCATCATTGATTTATTTTTGTCATGTCTTTATTGTTTATTACACATTATTTGGGCATTTTTCACAATTTGACTTTCATGGCAGTGTTAAGATGTTTTACCGCACAGATTTGTTTTCCCTCGCTGTGCTTGCTCCCCTGCCCCTTGGCTATGCTTGCTCCCCTGCCCCCTGGCTGTGCTTGCTCCCTTGCCCCCTGGCTGTGCTTGCTCCTCTGCCCCCTAGTTCCCCTGCCCCCTCGCTGTGCTTGCTTCCCTGCCCCCTGGCTGTGCTTGCTCCCCTGCCCCCTGGCTGTGCTTGCTCCCCTGCCCCCCTGGCTGTGCTTGCTCCCCTGCCCCCCTGGCTGTGCTTGCTCCCCTGCCCCCCTGGCTGTGCTTGCTCCCCTGCCCCCTGGCTGTGCTTGCTCCCCTGCCCCCTGGCTGTGCTTGCTCCCCTGGCTGTGCTTGCTTCCCTGCCCTCTGGCTGTGCTTGCTTCCCTGCCCCCTGGCTGTGCTTGCTTCCCTGCCCGCTCGCTGTGCTTGCTGTGTGTGTGTGGGGGGCTCTGGGTGTGTGTGTGTGGGGCTCTGGGTGTGTGTGTGTGGGGCTCTGTGTGTGTGTGTGTGTGGGGCTCTGTGTGTGTGTGTGGGGGGCTCTGGGTGTGTGTGTGGGGCTCTGGGTGTGTGTGTGGGGCTCTGGGTGTGTGTGTGGGGCTCTGGGTGTGTGTGTGGGGCTCTGGGTGTGTGTGTGGGGCTCTGGGTGTGTGTTTGTCTCTGGGTGTGTGTTTGTCTCTGGGTGTGTGTGTGTCGCTCTGTGTGTGGCTCTGTGTGTGTGTGTGTGGGGCTCTGTGTGTGTGTGTGGGGCTCTGTGTGTGTGTGTGGGGCTCTGTGTGTGTGTGGGGCTCTCTGTGTAGGGGGCTCTGTGTGTGTGTGGGGCTCTGTGTGTGTGTGTGTGGGGCTCTGTGTGTGTGTGGGGCTCTGTGTGTGTGTGGGGCTCTGTGTGTGTGTGTGGGGCTCTGTGTGTGTGTGTGGGGGGCTGTGTGTGTGTGTAGGGCTGTGTGTGTGGCTCTGTGTGTGGGGCTGTGTGTGTGCTGTGTGTGTGGGGGCTCTGTGTGTGTGTGGGGGGGCTCTGTGTGTGTGTGGGGGGGGCTGTGTGTGTGTGTGGGGGCTCTGTGTGTGTAGAGGGGGGCTCTGTGTGTGTAGAGGGGGGCTCTGTGTGTGTGGAGGGGGGCTCTGTGTGTGGGGGGCTGTGTGTGGGGGGCACTGTGTGTGTGTGTGGGGCACTGTGTGTGTGCGTGGGGGGCACTGTGTGTGTGCGTGGGGCTCTGTGTGTGTGTGTGGCGCTCTGTGTGGGGGGCTCTGTGTGTGTGTGGGGGGGCTCTGTGTGTGTGTGGGGGGGGCTCTGTGTGTGTGTGTGTGTGTGTTTGGGGCTCTGTATGTGTGTGTTTGGGGCTCTGTGTGTGTGTTTGGGGCGCTGTGTGTGTGTGTTTGGGGCTCTGTGTGTGTGTTTGGGGCTCTGTGTGTGTGTGTGTCTGGGGCTCTGTGTGTGTGTGGGTGGGTGGCTTTGTGTGTGTGGCTCTGTGTGGGTGTAAATGCAATAGGTCATGCATTTGCGAGCGATTAACCTATTGGCATTGTACATGACAATGCCATTTATTTAACGATTAAGCTATTGGCAATGTAAATGACAATGCCATTTATTTAAGATTTAAAAAAAAAAAAGTCATGAGCAATGCCAATAGCTCTACCTTTAATAATGCCGAGACCATTGCATTGTAAATGCTTGTTATTTCTTTCTGATGGGGCCTTTGTTAAACAAGGTAGCAGCAATAAAGACTGGTCTAAGATTATTCTGCTTGAGTTTGGTTGAGTGATGTCACTAAAATGTTTCTTCCAGTTTTGTGCGCTTGAATTAATGGTGCAGGATTTAAAAACATGTTTAGGTCTCTTCAAAGTATGTAATATAGTGAAGAGAATCTGGAGATATTAAAATCCTATTTGATCTTATAGCAGCAGTTAAAAATTTCACTGACTGGTGAAATGGCTGCATCCTAAGAATCTTGGCCAATATTTACTTTCACATTTACCCACAGGCACAGAATGGGTTTGACACATCAACCCCCACTTTCGAACAAGTCAGTATTGATTGCAGGTGAACTGCTAAACACCACAGGCTTTGAACATACAATGCTAGGTGTAGGTACCGGTGAAAAGAATGCCGACATCATGCACGTGGGATAGTGATGATAACATGGCACCACACTTTCCACGTACTAACATATATAGTTGCAAGGTGTCCCATTGCTGTATGATACCTTCAGCTAATCCTGGCTTTTTAGCCAACTGCCCTTTATTACTGGGTATTTGAACACATAGTTACAATATAAAATTTCAAGTCCCGGAACACAATGTGATGTCTGTTAAAAGGTCAAGACTGATAAAGTGAGACTTTTGCCATGGGGACCTAGGCAGCTACGAATGTCCTCATGGCAGCACTACTTTAATGTAATCAGGCAAAGAGTGCAGAAAAGCAGTGGCAGACATGCTTAAAGAATCAAGTTTCAGGTGCATGAGAATGCAAGCATTCAAATTAATCTGGTGTAATTCAAATGGTTAAAAGTTTTGCAAGGTACTATGCTGTTGGCAGGGTTGACCACCCCTGCAACGTCGTAATATTCAGTATGAAGTATGTGAATAATCCGACAACTTCAGGAATTTGTTTATTAAAACATTTTAATATAGCACTTGTACTTTTTAAATCCATTAAAAGTCCTATAAACCTGACAATGTGAGCAGTAAATGAAATAGCAAGATGGAATCTCCGTGAGCTCTCATCACTCGGCCAACCACGCCGGAAGCGTTACGCTCGGCCAGCCCTGCGCAGACCTGCCAGATGTCGGAGCGAGAGCGTGAAGGATGCAGAGGCTGACTCTGGCACGGCGAGGCTGGAAAGTTACAGGGGCATTAAAGACGGCGAAGACATTTAATACTTTTTCTCGAGCGGACACGCAAGCTAAACTCGACGAACAAAAGTTTCAAAGCAGGGTGCTGGGCTTGCTTTTTGTTTTCCATCGCTACTGTCTCCAGCCCACAGACTCGTTGGATTTTATTGTATTTTGCGGCTGCAAGCCTTCTTTAAGCCGGCCTCTCTTTCATTATTTCCCCGCCGCGGGCAGAGGACATCTCCACATAATATTCCACAGCAGACGGTGCATCATGAACTCCCGGACAGCGCGGAGAGGCCCCAAAACAAAGACTCCGGTTTCTGTGAGCGAAACAAAAACCTCCAGAGACTCAGTGACAGCGGCTGATGGAACGACCATACCAGGACGAGCACTGGGAGGATCTGCCATTCTCAAACCAGAGGTTAGTGCTGGGCTGAAACAATTGGGAAAAACGATGGCTAAACCAGGGGTGGGGGGGGCGATTAAAGACGCTAAACATTCAGATGCAGCTTGGAAGCCCCCCCCCCTGGCAAAGATATTTCTGGGGATTAAAAAGACTCTCCACAATCCCGCGCTTAACCCCACGTTACATCCTAAAAGTCTAATTGTCTCAACAAGAGGGGAATGCCGAAAGAGAGAGCCTTGGAGGGGGGTCCACACTCTATGCAGAAGAGAATGCGCTTAATATATCGGTGCACCTCCCCGCGCCCGTCAAGGATGCAGAAACTCCCCCCCCAGCTTCCCTGGTGGACCAGCCATCCAGTAATCTCTGTCCACCTTATGCACCTGACATTGCCAGCAAACAACCCTGCCTTGAGATTGCATCTCTCACTAACAACCCACAGTCAGACGAGATTGATAAGGTCATCCAGAACTTGCAGACACCTTCCATTCCTCAGAACCCCTGGACACCCGAGGCCGGAATAGGGCACTTTTACTCTGTTTCAGATGGTACTCTCTCATCCTCTAGTAATGAAGCGTCGGATGGCGCCAGCGAAGGTGATTGAGATTTCACACAAGGAAATCAGCACTGTTCAGCGTACCAAGAAGCCCAGTAATATGAGTAAGCGGCGCAGTCAGTTAAAGTGGGATTATTCTGATTCCCAAATGTCGTACCCACCTGACGAGGATGATCATAACTCTACTCAGTGGGGGAGCTCAAAGAACCTTCCGGCTGACTCCTCTGAACCCTCTTTAGGGTCCATTCTAGCCTCAATTAAGGAATTTCATGAAGAAGTTCGGGCTGACAACCGAACAGCCAAAAATACCGCAAAAAAACTACAAAGTGGACTAAGACGACTGAACAAAACCTGCTCCGACATCAGCGACCGTATTACTATGGTAGAGGTGCAAACAGAACATCTAGAGGCAGAAAGCCTTGCTGCCAAGCAACTGGGGGAGTCCAATACAGCCTGTATGATCGATCTAATAACAAAGATGGAGGATCAAGAAAATCGCCAGCGTCGAAACAACTTACGCTTGCTGGGTATTCCTGAAGGGAAGGAGGGGGAAGACCCATGGCGCTTCATTGTCAAACTACTACAGGAGTCCTTCCCTGATGAGACCGGCTGGGACTGGGACCATGAGGTGCAGAGGGCCCATCGCTTCCCCTTTCATCTAAAGTGACAACACAACCCTAGAGGACACCCTAGAGTCTTTCTGGTATATTTCGGAAACTTTCTTCTTAGGGAAATGATCTACGACAAGGCCCGCTTTAACTCTAAGAAAGGTGCCAATGGAATAACTTTCTTCGCTAAGCCGGACTTCTGCCACCAGACAGTGGAGCGCAGATGGCGCCTCAGACAATTAATTTTACCTTTTCAACCGCAAGGGGCGGATGTGTACCTTTTGAACCCGGCCAGGCTCAAAATCATCTATAAAGGAACCACCAAGATTTTCCTATCTGAAATTAAAGCTGGGGAATATCTGACCGAATTGAAGATCAAAAGCAGCAACAGATGAACTAAGCTATAAATTGACAATTCCTGCTCTTTACACATGTCGCTATGCTCTTTTATATTTTTCTTATTTTTTTCTTCTCTACCTCTTATCCCGCTCCTCTTTTTCTTCCTCATAATATTACCTCACGTATATTTCACATATAGTCATTTGCGGGGGGGGGGGTTCATGATTATTGCCCATTTCAGGTCAAAAAATCTAAACCGGGCCTTTGTTTTTGCTTTTTTGTTTTTTCCTCTCTCAGTCCGGCGTGGCTGAAGGCTGGGGCTCATGTAAATTGCCATCATTCAGGGCTTTCCTGATTGCTCCAAAAAGGGGGGTGGTGGGGGGGGCACAATCTCTTTTTTTTTATTGGAAAAACGGGCTCAGGAATCTGATGTAAGGTATTTTATAAATTGTATTTATTTATACATGCTAGACAGAATGTACAGAATGTACTCCATTTTTTCTTTTTCACTCAAAACTAAGATTTTTGATATCATACGCTACTACAGATCTCTCTAGATGGCTAACTCAGATTCTTTAAGAATTGTAAGTGTGAATATCTGTGGACTCAATGATCGCTCCAAACAACAAAATGTGTCTCAGGGTCTTAGAACTCTGAGGGGCGACCTTTTTTGTTTACAAGAGACACACATTAAAGGCTCACAGAAATCACTGTTAGATTCTTTAGGGCTCAAAGTCCTGGGGGCAATAACCCAAAGTTCTAAAACCAGAGGGGGTAAGCATACTGGTAGAGAAAAAACTCCCACTTAATACTCCTCGGGTTAAAGTGGACCCGCTAGGTAGGTGGGCTATAACCGAATGCATTCTCCCTGGTAGTCCTCCCTTTACACTGTGTTCAATCTATGGCAGCAATACGGACGATCCCAGAGTTATTAACCATGTATCTGGGGAACTAGCCCACAGGTCGACTCCCATAATTCTCTGTGGAGACCTCAACCTACATCTGCCCAGCAACTGGGCAAGCGATAATAGCTGGAGGTATAAGGGCAGAAAGCCACTGGTTTTCCAGGCCCTGATCAATATGGTTGAGACATATGGCTTGAAAGATGCATGGGCTTTCTTAAATCCTTCACTCCCCGGTTTCACCTTTTTCTCTGCCCCTCACCGCACCCTTGTCAGGCTAGACTACTTTTTTTAATTTCATCCTCTCTCATTAATAGCAGCGCTATTAAGACCGCCCCGCGTTTTTTGTCTGACCACAACCCTCTTATCCTTAACATCAAGGGACTGGGAAAACCTAGAATGCCTTCTTCTTGGAGTTTTGAGAAAGCTTTACTTCAGGATTTAGCATATCAAACACACGTGAGGGGTTGGATTCAGGACTTCCTAGATATAAACTGGGGGTCAGCTTCTCTGGCAGTGGTCTGGGTTACGCTTAAAGCAGGCATTCGGGGCGAGACGCTGTGTTTCTCAGTGGGTAGAAACAGAAAGGAGAGGCTTCTGATAAACGATCTTCAGGAACAGCTTAAGGAGGTCGAAACTAAGCTGACCCAAGCCATTCAAACAGGGCTAAACACTGAGAGTATCCAAGAAGAGGTTATCCTGGCTAAGTCTAGAATAGGAGCAATCTTCTCAGAAAAAGCTGATGCAAAATGGGCGAGCACACGGCAAGAAAATTACGAATGTAGTGTTCGCATAGGGCACTGCTTGGCACTCAGGACCCGACAGCAGGTTTCGAGTAATGAAATACACACAATTAAACTCCCATCAGGGGAAGAGACCAAAGACTTTCATCTGATACGAAAGGGCTTTCAGGATTATTTTGCTAAACTTTATACAGGAGAGTATAAAGATCCAGCTGACATACTTGAAAATGACATCACTAGATATCTAAATGGGATTAATTTACAAACACTCTCCACTGATTTCAGCGAAGCTTTAGACCTAACCCCTACTTGGGAAGACATACTGGAATCCCTTAACTCCCTTCCTGACAGGAAAGCAGCCGGGTTGGATTGCATCCCCGTAAAATTTTATAAGGTATTTGCGCCACAACTCCAAAAAATCTTACAGAACTAGTTGCATCTATCTTTAGCGGGGCTGACCCTCCATCTTCATGGTCTAACGCTAAGATAGTAATCTTCCCTAAAAAAGATAAATGCCCTTTGGATACGAGTTCATACAGGCCAATAACACTTATTAATTGTGACTCCAAGATTTTTTCTAAAATACTGGCAAATCGAATTTCCTCGGTAGTGGAATCCCTTGTATCAAAGTGGCAGCACGGGTTTATTCCCAAAAAGGGCACAACAGAGCACGTTAGGAGAGCCATCACATTATTCGACGCTGCACAGACCGCAGGGGACCCCATGTCTCTAATATAATTGGATGCCGAAAAGGCCTTTGACCGGGCCTCCTGGAGATATCTGTGGGCGGTCATGAAGAAGATGGGCTTTGGGTCTAAACTGATACAAGCCGTACAAACGCTCTATTTAAAACCCTCTGCTTGTGTCTCTGTTAATGTTCAACTAACTGGGCAACTTGAGATCTTCCGTGGCACTAGACAGGGGTGTCCCTGCTCCCCTCTGCTTTTTGCCTTGTATCTAGACCCCTTCATCAAGCAGATTGAAAATAATCAGAACATCTTACCCGTTAACTACCAAGGCTGTTTCACCAAAATCCTAGCTTACGCGGATGACTTGGCCATTACCTCGCCAGATCTCTTAAGTGCTATAGCTGGGTTGGAAAGGGAGGCAAACAAATTTGGGAAAATATCTGGGTATGCTCTTAATAAAAACAAGACCCAGATAATAACAAATTCTCAAATCTCCTGGGCCGACCATAGGGTAGTTCCTAAAGCTAAATATTTAGGAGTTTCTATATCCTCTAACCTAGACGAAGTTGTCTCCAATAACCTACTACTGCTCGCCTCACAGACCAGAAAGGCGCTGAAACAAATAAACAATTTGCATCTCACCCTAGTTGGCAGGTGTAACGTTATAAAAATGACCTACTTCCCCAAACTTTTATATTTTTTTCGCTCAATTCCTCTAGAATTTAACAAAGCCAGCATCATGAAATTTCAGCAGATTTATACACAATTTATGTGGGCTTATCCACAACCCAGGAGGGCACTTAGACAACTGTGCTTGCCAAAAGATCGAGGAGGCAGGGCCTTCCCTAACATCACCCTGTATTATTGGGCTGCTGTCATGCATTATAGCTCTGAATTAATTAAAGAATTATCCGATTCCTACCCCACAGGGCTGCCCTCTCCCTTTCAATTGCTGGTTGGGGGAGAATACCTGGGGATGTCTGCTACGAGAAACGACCTTTGGCTTCTTCAAACGGGCTAGATTTAAGACCCTACTTAGCTCATTTAAGGTCTTCCGAAGCATCCGTAGATGTTTTGGTATAGGCAGGTATAATCACTACTCTCCCATTCTAAATAATACTAACGTCGCTGATATTTTTGGAAGGGCTTATTTTTCAGACTGGTATAGGGCAGGTATTAGAAAATTAGGCGACCTAATTACTAGCGAGGGCGTTCTCTCTTTTTCTGAACTTTTAACCAAATTTAGCCTCAAGAGAGAGGATGCTTTTAAATACCTATCTATCTATGACTGTGGGCTAGATGTAGGTAACTTTAATTTACCGACTCATAAATACCGAATTTTACCGATTCGGTATTTATGAATTGGTAAATTAGAATTAGAAGGAGGGAGATGTAGGTAAAATCTTTTTTTGAATTACCGATTCTGTAAAAATCGGTATTTACCGATTCGGTAAATACCGTTTCGGTATTGCCTATTGATTCCTATGGGCCTTGAAGCCCATAGGAATCAATGGGCAATACCGAATCGGTATTTACCGATTCGGTAAATACCGATTTCTGCAAGGGTGCAGGGGGTGTCACTTTGACACCCTCTAGCACCCCAAATACAGGCATGTGTAACATGTGGCACACATACATGCCCTAAGGGCATGTCTGTGTGTCACATTGCACAGGTGTGCATGCACAGATGTGCATTCACACCTATATTCGGTATTTTACCACCCATATTCGGTATTTTACCACCCAATAGGATTGGGTGGTAAAATACCGACTCTTAAGGGCCTGGGGCACTCTGTGAAGTGCCACCTACATCTCATTTACAGAATTGGTAAATTTACCGAATCGGTATTTTACAGATTCTGTATATTTACAGAATTGGTAAATTTACCGATTCTGTAACTGAGATGCCCCCTACATGCCGAAATCGGCCGTTACCGACCGGTATTTGGGCTCCTACATCTGGCCCTATCTCTCCAGAAAGGTCGGGGGTGCCTCAGGATTCACGGAGGTGGAATTTCTTAATGCCTTACGGAAACCACTGACTCCTCGAATCGGCCTCCTATACGCTATGATAAATAGGCAGACTCCAGATGACCTACAAACTTTTGCAGATAAATGGCATTCCAAACTTGACACCTCTGGAAATGTGTTTTTTAACTCACTCACCCTGTCACAAAATATTTTACTTTCTGCCAAATTACAGGCTCAACACTTTAAAACAATTTTTTTGTATATTACTCCTAATAAAATAGCAAAATGGGGGGCCGGGCAAGGCACTCTCTGTCCTAGATGCGCTGAATACGGGGCCGACTCCGTACATATTTTTGCTTCTTGTTTAAAGCTCTCACCCACTTTGAATCGAATACAGGGGTTTTTAAGAGAAGTCTCCTCTCAGCCGATTACTCTGAACCCCACAGTTATTATGCTTGGAACACAAGCAGAAACACCACATTTGAAAAGGGAGGGCTTAACCTTCATAGCAATGGCTGTTTGGAGAATCTGTGTTGCGACAGCTTGGCTCGATCCAGATGGTTGGCTAGATATGTAGCAACATACCACCTTGAAAAAGCAGTTTACTCCAAAAAGGGACGCAGGGGCAGGAAGAAGGGTTTGGAGGTGTGGGACAAACTCACTGATTGGCTTACTCCATTAGAGTAGACTGGGTATTGTGTTTTTTTTAATGCCTGTCTGATTGAGCCAGGGTTTAGCTTTTCTATTTTTCTTATTTTTGTCTTCTTTTGATTGTGATATATAGGAATGTACATTCATTCACTGTTTTTTTCATTTATTTATCTTTTTTTTCTCACTTTCTCGCTTGTATCATTTATTTCTCACCTGCGCCCCTATTCCAATCACACAATGTACCTTTTCTTGGTATGGGGGGAGGGGGGTATTGTCGGATCTATGATGTGAATTTCATTTGTACGTATTTTGCAATTTGAAAAGAAAAAAAACAAGTTTCAGGTGCATGAAGAATGCAAGCATTCAAATTAATCTGGTGTAATTCAAATGGTTAAAGGTTTAGCAAGGTACTATGCTGTTGGCAGGGTTGACCACCCCTGCAATGTCGTAATATTCAGTATGAAGTATGTGAATGATCCGACAACTTCAGGAATTTGTTTATTAAAACATTTTAATATAGCACTCGTACTTTTAAATCCATTAAAAGTCCTATAAACCTGACAATGTGAGCAGTAAATGAAATATGAGAGTAATAGGAATGCTGCTGTGAGTGAGTCAGTACACAAACATCCTATGCTAAAACAGTCTAATTTAAGTACACTGGAACACACTGCCAATGTGAACACACAACATACCCTGCATTACTTTGCCTTTAAATTAAACTTGTGCTGTATAACTGTTACTGCAAAAAATGTTTTGTAAGCACTAGAAAACCAAAGTTAAATTTTTATTTTGAGGCTAGGCAGCTGAATAAACACTGATAAGCACCGAATTCAAAAGGTTTGGAAAATGCAGAGAAAACACAACTGAAGGCCACAAAATATAACACTGAAAACCAGACAGCCTAGGTACAGACAACTGTCTATTGCCATCATATTTAGGCTTAAATGTTTCATTAAGTTCAACAGTAGCAAGACATTTATACAAATAAACTTGTAATCTCATCCACTATTTTTTTCTTCTCCATCCAAAGTATTGCTACAAGATGGTCCTGCTACCATCTTTTATATCAGGCGCAGTGTGCATTCTCCAGAGCCCCCAGAGCTTGCTAGCGAGCAGAAACAGGCTGGAGAGGAACCTCAGAGAGCCACGGTGAGCAGCAAGAGCAGTGTGAGCAGTGTGAGTCCCCAATGAGCTGGTGAGCATCTGCGGTGGACGGGAGCTGCAAGGCATTTGTCCGGCTGTGGCCGCAGCTGCATTTTTTTTTTTTTTTAAAAGCCGCCGGAGCCACCAGAGCTCTCGGTGCTGGAAGGCATTTGTCCGGCCGCGGCCACATCTCTACTGAAAGCCGCCGGACCCATCAGACCCATCATTGCCCAGAACCTGAGCGTGAGGAAAAGTGAGAGAAAGAGCGAAAGCAGTAGCGTGAGAGCTGCTGAGATACGCCAAAAAGGCCAACGCTGAGGAGTTTAATAATTAATTAACGCTGACACTGGGACACCCCGGGGATTGCCGTTCCTGAGGATTCCAAACCGGGTCTTTCACTTGGCCGCAGCCGCGAGTGCAGCAGGGAGTCGCTGGCCCTGCTGATCTCGCTGTGCCCCCGCTGTGTCTCCAACGCCCGCGCCGTCCCCAGAGGATCTCTGCTGGCCTGTGGACCCTTGGGGCAGAGAGGGCAAGAGGTGAGGCGAGGCGCGGTGCGGTGCGGTGGCCAAGAGGTTGGCGGCGGCGGCTGCCCCAACGGACGAGAGGCTGCTGTTCAGCGCCCAGACAGCACAGGCTGCGCCGTGAAGAGGGGAAGCAGAGTAGCCGGACGAGTGTGGGACGCGGGACACAGGTTACAGCTAGTCTTACCTGCTCCCAGAACAAACTAAGATCCTGCTTACAGAACAAACTTCTCCTACTTGGAAGTGGTCTGAGTGGCGGCAATACACCAGTAGTGGAGCTGCGGGCCGTGAGTACCACTAAAACATGGCCGGGGGCTATTCCCTAACAACACAGGAGCCGTGGGGCTATTCCGGGCAAACTCTGGATCACTGTTAGCGCCCCCAGCTCACCTTTCGCAGCAGGCATCCCCCAGGTAGGAGAACAACAGTGCCAAGGGACTCCCTAGATAAAACCAATATATATATGTCCAACAGGAGATTCTGCTTGAGGATTCGCTGACTCCGGGTGTCCTAGCAGTTTACAGAGGCTTTACAGAGGCTTTGTACCAGCACTTTGACTCTTGTACTCCCTTGCCAAGTGTTTCACAAGGCGGCTAATATAAAGACATAGTCTACACAACTTTAACACGAACCCCGCTTCCAGACTCGGGCATCAACGTGCCAACTTAAAGCATTCTGGGTGCTGTAGTCTCGGTTGGTGTTTTCTGAGCTAGTCTTTCAAACCAACCCCAGGTAATATATATTAACAAGGGGGTCTATAAGTACTGAATAGCACCGAATAGATCCTCCCAGAGCCCCAGACACCGGCGCTTAAAGATGACGCGTAAAAAGACACAGCAGGCATGGAGGTGGAGGTGGACGTTGACTCTGAGGTCCAGCACAAAGAAGGATAACAAGAAGTATAACTTCTCAACAATCCCAGGAATTAATCAATGGTAACACCCTCCCCCAAGGACTCATCACTCACTTCTTTCAGGCCACCAGTGGTCCAAAAGCCTTGGACGAGGGGCAAGTGGAGACAGAGACCGTCTCCAAATTATCAGGAACACCAAAGACCAACAAGGGTCAGAGGGGGCACTATTCCTGTGAGCCTGCCACCACACAGAAAACTGGGAGTCCTGAGACTAGTCCTAAGCCCACTGCCAGGGCAAAAAGCCCAATATGGATCACAGCTGATATCCATCAGTGGCCCATAATGGAAGAGGATGATGAGCACAAGGAGGTGGTCGCAGCTAATCCCCCAATGAGTACATGCAAGAGAACGAACCCAACAGTGAAACCCTGGGTAAATCAGAAGACAACTTCCCCTGGAATAGATGCCTTAACTACCTCATTCCTGCAAAAACTAGAACAGTCCATCGAACGAACACTGGATGCAACACCAATAAATCCAGGAAGAACCGCTGACCTGAGAACGCTCCAAATAGAGGGTTGGAGCTCTATGGGCCTAGCAGATCAGCAGGACGCAACGGAAGAAGCTACTCTCAAAGAGTTAAACTTCTCAGCAATAAGAGAAGTACAGGACAAAATGGCTAGGGTGTTGCTATGGCAGTCCACAAAGATGGAAGTACAAATTGATTTACTGCACTCAATGGCTCAGCACCTGGTGCGCCAAGACGACAAGCTGGCAAAACTAGAGGCGTCACTTGAAGTCCATAATGCCAATACGGCAAATACTAATTCCTGTGCCGCCATCATAGGAAAATGGTCAGGGCTACCAGAAGTATTAAAGGACATGCTGGCATTTGCTAAGGGACAAAGGGAGACGCCCCCTTTAGAACAAACAATCCTAAAGACATTAGCTGCGAAGACGGCGCTACCAGAAATTACCAACTATTGCCCAGCAGATAGCTGCCTGCAGGGCCAAGCAATAAGAACACCACAGAAGCACAAGGGAATGGGGACTCTGAGGCCCTACCACTTGACACAACCATTGATGTTTCACATGGTGTTGCTTCTTCGGCGGAGAAGGTGGATGGAGTATTGGCAGAGGCAGAAGCACCGCTGTCAAGGAGGGCGAAGAAAAAACTGAAGAGACAACTGAAGAAATCCAAAGCCAAAAGAAGACAAATATTACCAGCAATACCAACTTCTGGTGCCACAGAGAACAAAAACAGCTCAAAGCCACTTTTCCCCATTTTTAACTTCAAACAGGTAACCAAGGCCAAGATGACAAGGGACGAACTCTCTGTGTCAGGGGAGGCCCAAAGCCAACAGAATACCTATTAGGAGGGCCCACAAATAGTCGTGCAAACTTTAGAGAGGACCTATGATGAGGGAGGTCAGCAGAGCACATTACAGGAGGAAGCCTGCACACAATCCAGGGCCTCTAGCTCCCCAGATTGGGAGCATCAACAAAGGACTGGAAAAAATCCTAAAACAAACCAGGACGAGCCGCAAGAAGAACAAATAGAGGCAGAACCGCCAAACAGGGCGACAGGCAGACATCAGCCAGGAGACATCCATAAAAACACACTAAATCTGAATTTCCAGAGGTATACCATCTCGGGAGAAGGGCAGAATTTGCGCACCTCTAAGCATAAAAATAAACCTGCAATACATGAGGTGTTGCTTACTCCCAGATATACAGCCAAAGGCTCTTATGACATTCTAAATAGGTCTAACATTGTCCGCCTCTTCGGTCACATTAAATCCTTGGCACAATTCACCTCAGATAAGATAGAGTGGGTAATGTTTAGAAGTATGGAGAAGGATACCCATGGTGACTCCACTCTGGTCGGATTCTTACAACAGCAGGCTCAACATGCCGTCCTCAAGGAAGCGCCACATCTCGCAGAATGGGGTATTGAAGTTACTGTCCTCAGTGCGCCAAAATATCCATATGTCCTTGCGCCTAATCATGATCAGCAAGAATCTTCATCAGTCCTCAAAGGTTCAATGACCAAAGGCCTAGGTGGGGGGGCGAAAACAGGGAGGCCAAGAACCCCGCTAAAAATGAATATCTCGCATAGAGACATGTAGCGAAGAGTGCAGCCGCTCCAGCAAGTACTGGCCCACACGGAGGATATATGGCGACAGGGTCCCTAATCAAATATACAGCAATGAAAACAGAAGATGTTCAAACCTAATTAGTGGCGTAAGCTAACCCTTATCTCATGGAACATTGCGGGTTAAGTAACATTTTTAGAGACAAGGCCTCACTAGACTATCTCGCAAAGGGGGACGTATTGTGCTTTCAGGAGACCTGGGCTAGGTCAACTACCCCAATTGGCGGCTTCTACGAACATTACATACCAGCGACCAAAAGGACTATCTTTGGACGCCCGTCTGGGGGCTTATCCATTTTTTTAAGTCACGCTTGCAAATTTAAAACCAAAGAAATAAAAGTAGAGTCATCAGACCTTCAAGCCATTACAATAGAGGGGGTGAAAACGGGACAACAGCCCCATCCTCTGTTATTAATCAATTGTTACATTAACCCAACCAAACATCAAATGCATCAGGCCATGGAATCTCTAACCAGCATTCTGGAAGACATACTCATTAGATTTGAGCATCATAACGTGATAATTGCGGGAGACTTCAACACAAGAGGTCTGGGTCAGACCTCTGTCGCACCCCAAGGGAAGAAGTCGGGCCCACTGATTTCACTTCTCACAAACTTTAACTTACAATCCACTCACGGGACAAAAAAAATCAGCCATTCCTTATGGATCGCTAAACCGACCTTCAGGAATGTCTCCACCATTGACTATACTTTCATCAATGAAGGTCTGGCCCATAAATGATGTGACTTCATTGTGGACGATAGAGACAAAAGCGACCACTGGCCTCTCTGCGCCTCCTTTAATCTGGTGCGGGAACAGGTGGAAGCCCAGGAAATAATTGGAGCAACCACAGGCGATGAACATCATCTAGTCCTCAAAAGAATAAAATGGACGGCCAACCTCAGTCACAGCCTGTCGAATTATGTAGCCAAAAGGGAGGCAGAACTAAAGACACAAGATATAAAAAACATCACACATTTCTGGGAAGCACTGATAATGGATTTACAGAAGAACTTGGGTAACACCAACCAATCAAGAAGAAGCCAAAATCAATCCAGGTCAGAACATCAAAAATCGTGGAGCCTGACACAAAGCAAACAAGTCCTTAACAAGGCAATCAAGGCAAAAAAGAAAGGCATCTACTTGTCACAGATGCCCCCCATCCCTACCTTGCGAGCCACTTATAAGAAGAAAGTCTGGGAGTTGAAAAGACAGTGGACAGCAAAGAACTGGCTTAAAGTATTCTTCCTAATTAAAGAAAAAGACAATAGCAAGCTATGGCGATACATTAACACTCTGAGCTCTGGAAGCCAGCGCAAGGAAAATAGTGTTGCAGGCAACGTGTGGGAACAGTATGTGAAGGGTCTGTACACCTGTGGAGTAAATAAGATGGACTCTCTCAGCTCAGAGTGGTCGCAGGTGGCAGCTGTAACCATTAAAACTCAGAGCACGCTGAAAGATATTACAGTGCCCAGTCAGCCCGTCATTTATACAGAGGAGGAGACTGTAAGGTACATAAGGGCTACAAGAACAGATGGGGCCCCTGGCCCAAATGGTATTCCTGCCCAGGTCTTCAAAACTGCCCCTGCCTTTTTTGCATCCATACTTACCCCGCTATACAATCATTCATTCTCCACAGCAATCTTACCAACATCCTGGAAAGGCTCGGTCTTATTTCCAATACATAAGAAGGGAGACCACTCGAACCCGGCTAATTACAGGCTCATAGCCCTTCTTGATATAGAAGCCAAGGTATATGCCCGCCTATTACTACGGGACCTAGAGGCCTGGGTGGACAAGAACGGCATTCTCCCGCCTTTTCAGACTGGCTTTAGGGCCAATAGCTCCACCATCTCCTACTTCTCGAAGCAAGCCGTTTTGAGGAACAAGCTGCCCCTGTTTTGCTGCTTCGTAGACTATTCCACGGCCTTTGACCGAGTCAATCGAAGACGGTTATGGGCAAAACTCGAATCTTGGGGGATCCCTCAAACCCTGCTAAAAGCTATAAAAGCCCTCTATGAGGGGACATGGGTCCAGGTCAAATTAAGTCCAACAATCGCAACATCAAGAATTGAAACTAATACCGGACTAAAGCAGGGTTGTGTTTTGGCCCCCCTACTCTTCAACTTGTACACAGCAGACATGGGGCAAGCCCTGAAAGACGCCAACTTAGTACCTCCGAGATTGGGGAGGTTGGCCCTGGGAACTCTCCAGTATGCGGACGATACGGTGGTCATGGACCACACCAGGGCGGGGCTCCAAAGAGCATTAAATAATCTTGCAATATATAACAAGGAAAATAGCCTACGGATTAATGAGAGCAAGACTAAGAAAGTAATCTTTGGTAAATACCCCCACAAAAAACAAGCAACATGGTCTTTGGGTGAGCACCGAATCAGGACAGCCACATCCTACAATTATCTGGGGGTATGGGTGTTGGAGAGGGCCACTGCAGTCAAACACATAAAGGAGTTAACACCGAGAATTAACAAAATAATCCTGTATTTCAGACGTCTAAGCCATCGCCTAGTTAGTCCATCGATAGAACCCATGTTGACTGTACTTAGGGCAAAACTGATTCCCGCTATCATGTATGGTCACCTAGCCTTCCCAGGAGCACTCGAGAAAGTCATCAATGCGGCCCAGATGAAAGCTTACAAGACTGTGCTACAAGCTCCTAGACAAGCAAGGAACGCCAGGCTAAGGCTGTAAATAGGTTTGAACTGCCCGGAGTTGGTACTACAGGGAGACCTAATAAAATATTACATCAGAGTAGTGAAAGCCCCTGAAAACAATCTTAAACACTTTCTAAAAATTATTTTCAGAGTAGCGCCACCAACTTCTAGTTGGTGGTAAGTTGCGAATTCTTTTCAAAAAGCAATTAAAAAAAATAAATAAAGGTGCCATATGACGCTCATACATGCCCTTAGGGCATGTATGTGCGCCATATGCCCCCACATGTCATTTTCAGGGGTGCAGCAGGGTGTTCTTGAGACACCCCTGCACCCTTGAAAATATTCCTAATTTGCGATTAGCAAATTGCTAATCGCAAATTTTACATTTACATTTACTTTTACATTTACATTTACAAGTGCTCTTGTATGGCCGCATAGTTTTCATCTCAAAATACTGAGTCAAGGAAAGCTGTGCAGTTAAACCACCAGATCCAACAGTTTGCACATAGACTAGGAAAGATGGGGCATATTATCAACAAATAGCGATATTTATCGCTAAGTAGGGTTTGCGGCAATTTTTTTATCGCCGCGCATCACAGGATTTTATCACTGAGATAACGTGCTATTAGCAACGTTTATCTCAAAAGCGATAAAATTCCCAGCGATAGCGGCAAAATCCGTGAATATCGCTGAGAATACAGCGATATTCACACATTATCGCTAACAGGGTCTTAGCCATTATATCCACCTCCCATTGGATATAATGGCTAAGAACTGGTCTGAGCAGGGGTTACTTTTTGGAGATATTCGCGCTTAGCGCGACTATTTCCATCGCTACGCCTGTGTTGGTAATAGGCGATAGCGATGTTAGCGACTGCTTTCGGTCGCTCACAGGTTGGGTACGCCCACTTTCTCCAGTATTAGGGGTGTCTTTCATAGATTCACATGCTTGAATATTCCCCGTCGTCGAACTGGGAGTCCCAAGGTACATAAAATATTAGTAAAAAAAAAAAAATATATATATATATATATATATATATATATACACATATAGAAAATTATATAATTATACATGTACATAAAATGTAATACATATAAAATATATATAAATATAACATAAAGTTAAAAGTACCATAGAACTGAAAACAGGCCCATAGAAGCCTTAAAGGGAGAAATCACTTTAGTAACATATCATAGTCATTATAATGGTCCACATTCCAGCCAATCAGGCAACAGCACCCTCTAGAACCTTCTCCTCGGAAGCTCAAGCCCTCAGATTTTCTACCGCACATCGTGTGAAGGGAGTCTCCCTGAGCTCTGCTCAGTTTCTTCAACTCTTTTGCTTACTTCAACTCTGAAGATGTCTACAACTAAAAAATCCTTATTTAGACCTTGTTCATCCTGTGGAAAGCTTTGCCTTTTTCATGAAGATCCTCACAGTAAGTGTATTTACTGTCTTTATCCGGACCATGAAGTTAAGAACTGCAAGTTCTGTAGGACCTTCTCCTCAAAGACACTGAAGGATAGAGAGGCCCGTCTCCTTCTGTGGCTACAGAAGTTGAAGACTTCCGAAGATCCTGTTTCTGACATGGAAAGCGTGTCTTCTTTCCATTCTAAAGCCTCTCTCAAGCGTGGGTCAGAGACTGAGATGCCATCTCCTTTTCTGAAGAGAAAGAAGCTTGTTGACGCTTCCAAATTTGTCTCCCCACGGGATTTTCAAGTTTCCACGCCTACGGGACCTGGTTCTCTGGCGTCGCAATCCCAAGCTGTGCCCTCGTCATCTAAATCAGGCACCAGCTCGTCGACAGGACCGTCGACGCATCCTTCGATGACTACGAGATCCGTCGACGCTGTGCCAACGTTGACGACGACATGTTCAATGTCTACGAAGACTACGACGACGACGTCTACCTCGTTGTCGACGCTTCCAGAGGTGAGGCCCATTTCATCTATTCTAAAGATTTCGTCGACGGCCGTTAAACCTGCCTCGTCGACGCTTGTGTTGAAGCATTCATCGTCGAAGACCCCGTCGACACGTCCTTCGTCGACGGCCTCCTCTTCGTCGACAACAACATCGACGTCGACGGCCAAGACCTCGTCGACGGCCAAGACCTCGTCGACGGCCAAGACATCGTCGACGGCTGCACCCTCGTCGACGGTTACGTTGACGCCAAGATCCTCGTTGACGGTGCCGTCTACGTCGACGATTCCTCCTGTGTCGACGACTTCATCTTCGTTGACGACTCCGTCGACGGCACGGAAATCTACGTCGACTAAGGAGAAGATATTACCTCCGTCGACGACTCCATTGCCATCCGCTGCCATCTCGTCGACGGGACCGTCGACGGCGCAACATTCACTAGCTACAGCAACTACTTTCAAGGTGGTTACAGCTTCAGTGGTGAAACGGCCTGTTCCTTTGAGTCCGATGACTGAAACTCTGCCAACAAAATGATTTGAGTCTGCAGAAGATGATTCTGATGACGGTTCCTAAGTGAATGAAGTATTTCGTCCTGCTAACAGTCCATCTGAACTTAATATAAAGTGCCAGGAAGAAGATGTGGAGTATTATGTGGAAGGAGGTGCTCTCTTTCCTGTCCAGGATGCTCGCTTTGAAGCACCACATGAACAACATATGACTCAAATACCGTCTGCTCTGGTGACCAACTTGCAGAACATGTTAGACGATTACAATCGCAGGTTCCCTCCATCTGCGCCTACCTCACTAACTCCTCAACCTGCGGCGCCAACACCCGTACATGCGAAGATACCGCAGTCGCCAGCCCATCCGCAGCCAGATACTGAGGAAGACGCGGATGTCAATCGGGACACTGATCAAGATGAGGACCTCGCGGATTGGGATGATTATAGAGCTCAAACGCCATCTACCCCACCGACATCGCCTTTGCCTTCTCCGCCGGTGGACATTGGAAGTTTTCATAACAAAATGGAGCGTGCTGCCAAGCCCTTCCATTTTACCTTAGAGATGTAACAAACGGATTGCTTACTCTACGACTTCAAAGATCAGCCTCTTAAACAGACTCATACCATCCCAATCATTGATTTTATTTGGCAGGAAGGCCTTAAACTTATGGCACAACCAAACTCTATCCCAGCTGTATTACCACGTCTGGACAAGAAGTACAAGGCGCCTGCAGACTCTCCAGTATGCCTTGTCTCTCTCCCCAAGGCGGACTCCGTTGTTACTCAGGCTGCCCAGAAACGTTCGAGGAATCCAGCCACTCCTCTAACCTCCCCTCCAGACCAAGAGGGATGCCGGTTGGATTCTATCGGTAAGAAGTTTACCACTATGGCTGCCACAACGGTCAGAGCAGCTAACTCCCTGGCCATCCTTGGGAGATATGACCGCCAAATGTGGTCTGAGATCGCAGCTTTGATTAACCAGCTCCCGGATTCCGTCCGCACCGAGGCCCAGACGATAGTCCAGGAGGGAGAAAAAATCTCTGCAGAAATTATAGATTGTGCTGTTGACATCTCGTCAACAGGATTCAGACAACTTGCTGGAGCTGCCGTTTTACGACGCCAGGGCTGGCTCAAATCAACAGCTTTCCGGCCCGAGGTGCAGGCGAGAATTCTTGACTTGCCATATGATGGTGATTCACTTTTTGGCAAGCATGTTGACGATGGTCTTGAATCCATTAAAAAGGACACAGATACTGCTCGTGCCTTAGGAAGCCTCCAGTACAGGAAGCGGCCTTTTCGAGGAGCACGTGGCAGAGGTAGCTCTTCAAATTTTCGTGGCTCCTCCCAGTATCGCTCCTATAGCGACAACAAACAAAGGTACAGCTATTAATCTCAGAATCACCAGTCCGATTCAAGACCTTATCGGAGGAAAAATAATTACAGAGGGGGAAACACCTCAAAAAACAGTGACTTCCCCGACAAGTGTTCTCCAACTCTGAAAATTGGAGGTCGAATCTCCCAAAACTTCTCCAACTGGTCTCGTATTGTAGTGTAGTTCCTAAAGTCCCAATAGGCTCTGCGCATTGGAATAATATCTTCAGTAGTGTAGACGTAGGACTGAGGTTAACTAGGTCTCTACTGACTATATTAGACTTAAGTTTTTTGCCAGCTAGCTCAGAGTTCACTAGAAACTTTCTCGAATAAGCGAGGAGTTTAACCTCCCTGGATAGACAAGAAGGGATTTAGTTTCTGACAACCATAAAACATGACAACTTTGCTCTCCCTGAATAAGAGTATATCTCTAGAGTTGTGTGAAAACAAAAGACAGCTATTTCACTCAGTCAATAAGTGCGTACTTAGTTTCACCAGATTGCAGAGAAAAAGAGACGGGCGTTTTCAATAAAAGGTGTTATTTATTGAGCAGTCTCTTTCCTCATACAAGAGAAATGAATTGCTACAGTTGTAATACTTATAGTTAAGTAAAGTGCATACAGTAACAGCAGGATTATGTAATAATACTGTAAAAGCATTGATATGGTTTCTTAGCCATATGATACTTTAAAATGGATAAAATAGATACATACATATATACATTGACTAATCGTACTCAACTGGTGCTTCTAACTACGCCTACCCCGGTGTACCTGACCTAAGCCTAATACTTGGGAAGGAGTAAGTAAGTAGCAGTTTAAGTTAAGTTTGTTTTGCCAAGAATCTGACTCAAGAATTCTCTGTAAGGGTTCAGTCAGTTCAGTACCTGGGTATTAGAAGGCAGGAGGTCTGGTATCTCTCTCTCAGGACTCGGTATCCCAGTCACCCGCAAGGGTAAGCTGGAAACACCGGAGGCTGGATTTCTCGGCAAGAGAAAAGACAGCGTCTTTCTCAGCGCGTCAAAAGGGAGGGGCAGCGTCCGTGGGCTCTCGCATCAGCTGGGCTCTCGGGCAAGTAGTAGCTGCTCCAGATTCATCACCACCGTGTGTTTGCTTAAGGCAACATTGGTATATTTATACCTGAAAGGTGCCGGGTTTGACGTAAGGCTGGACATAAGACGTCAATAAAGATGTCACTAAGAACTGGTCGTTCTTACAGTGCTTTACAGGAGTTCTCGGACGAAATCAAAACAAAGCAGCGGGGATTTCCCAGGTTGCTGGAGGCTTGGATTTGTTTAAGAACTCGGTGTGCTTTCTAGGGGGCTGGAGGAGTAGGCTTGCTTAATGTGACAGCATGCGCTATGACTGAATTATGAAAAGGGTTTCTATGCCTTTGTAGGGATATTTATTGATTTATAACCGGACAAGGGCAAAGAATAGGAATATCGATTCAGGTACCTAGATAAACACACTACACCCACTCCACGAATTCATGTCCATAATTTCTAAACTAAGCAATAGTAAACATATCTAACGGTGCATGTGTATACCGATCCACCCCAAAATACATTTTTTGCATCTGAAATGGCATTTGCGAAATACACGAAAAATGAGTATAGGTACAGTATTTCAAGCAGAGTAATCATTCATAAAATAGGATGCATATATATCAGCGGAATGATTTTGCGAAAATTACACATGAAATGGCTCTTAATACAGAAAAGAAAAGTGCGAGACCATTTCACCACATATAAATACAGTTATTTGTAAATATGCTAGAGGCTGAGGTAATATATTGTCTCTAGAGTTCTAAAAATAGAAGCTCTGTTCTCTAAGAATAGTTCTACTTTAAGCAGAGGATGAGTGCGACAAAAAAAAGTAAATATTTTGGAATCAGGGAAAGAAATAATTTCGTTTTTCAAGGGAAGAAGTCAAAACAGTTCCAAATATTTCCAGAAGCTTTTGTTTTTCAAAGCTGAAGGCCAAATTCAGAGTTCAGGGAACGCTGAGTGCTCGTTTGCTTAAAAGTTATTCTTTTTGTTCAGGGGAGAACATCATTTCAGACAGACTTTCAAAAAAGCAGTTTACCGCTTCAGGTGAAAGTTCGACCAAGTTGGAAAATGCCGCAACTGTGCAGTCGTGAGAATGATTGCTATCATCGATGTATTGATCAGCATTGCTCACAGAAGGTCGTACCTGGTTGATGCTGCTCTCATCTTGCACTTCACTACCCTTTAATCGCAGTGGTGAAGTTTCCACGAATGCCGTCATCAGGATAGGTAACCGCTGGGGACAACACGATGCTTGAGCCGTTACAGGACTTAGCAAAGTATCTGTATCCAATGGTACTTCTGATTGTAGTGTGAGACAGACGTCTAACACGCATTCTTCTCCGCACAGCATACATCTTAACACAGCTAAGATACAATTCTGCCAGATGGGTCTGAATGAAAGAAACCAGGTCATATTCAGATCTCTTAGCCGGGCTAATCCAAGGACTTTAGTTATGCGGTCCCGATAGCGTATAGCTAGGATCGTTTCTTCCATTGTTGCTGAAGTCTTGTCTGTGACATGGCTTGCCATAATGAAGCAGGAGTATCAAAAAGAAAATGCCTGCTACGAGTCCCAACAGGAGTGGAAGGCCGCCAAAGATCGAATGGACAAAATTAGGAAAGATGCCCAGGACTGCTTTAAAAGGTGACCACAGTCCTGAAAAAATTGTCTTAAATACACTCTGGATACCATTCGTATCTGAAATGTTTAAGATTTGGTTTAGCATTTCTGCGAAGTGTAAGGGGCAATTTGTTGAAAAAAGGTTATGTATCTCTGCCGTTGTCCTTGCAACTTGGAGATCATACGTTTCTTTTGATGACGTCAAGGGCACAGGCGTCTGTAGAAGAACAGACTTCATTCTGCTTAAAGTATCAATTCGAATAGAAGAGATTTTCAAACTGGGCCAAATTTTTCCCTCCCTGTCTGGATTGTCGTTCGGATACAATACTTGCATACAACAAGTGACAATGGAAGAAACGCTTACTAGATAAGCTTTTCCTGGCACCAAGCCACAACATCTGTGGTCCACTATTAGAATGTAGCTCCCGTTCGAAAGCCGTCTAAAGAATGGCTCTATTCGAGTTGCAGGTGTGCCAAGCTGGTGACATGAAAGGTTATTTGAAGTCCCCTCACAGGCCCCATGTAGATTTATACACTGACACACAAGTATACCACTTAGTGATTTTTCACAATTATTACCACTAAGAAATACATTCTGTCCTTTTTCACTATAACATGTGTGTGTAAGGCAATTTCCATGTTGACTTAATATATCCTTTGCACAACCTTTCATACTGGCCTGCCTGTATATACTTTTGGCAGTATCGAAATTGGAAAGTTGTTATCGGAATAGTTATTATTCTGTGTATTATCCATTCAATGACAGGTCGTTCTGACATTGTCAATGGTAATCTCTCAAGTTTTTCAATGCTCAGAATTGTATATTCTGCTCCTTTTTGTGCCAAGCTGATTTGTATATCAGTGAGGTTAAAGATAGAGAACAATGATGTTGTGTTGATTAAATGCCAAGGCACGTACCCTGAACGCAGATTTTGTAACGTCCAGCCAAGCTGTACAATAGAACGCAATTGGGACTGACCATGTTGTAACATTAGTAAGTCCTGCTCTATTATATCTATTGCAGATGATACAATACTGTCCAGAGAATATATTCTGGAAGACAGAGTCATTAACCCATTGTCCACAACAGAAAGTGATTTTTCCAAATTAATACGGTCAATTTCCCGTATATTCTCTGCTGTTTCAATTTGAGTTTCTTTCCAAGCTTCGTTATAAGCTGCATATATAGAGGCCGCTATGAAGCGTTTTTGACGCTGTTTGCGTGGTCCCATAATGAAATCACGCAAGTCAGCACCTTCTTTAAGTAAAGTTAAGTGTTGCTTAATTTCTGCCAGTGTGGATGTCTGTAGCCATTCGAGGCAGAGTTTTCCTACACTGTATGTTGTTACTATCCCTGGATGTTGTCTCTGGGAGTATCTAGGGTCTGGCCTGGTCAATTTGAACCGCTGTATTTTATTCAGGAATCTATCTTGACAGTTATTTGTGTCTGTGGGCCAGATCAACCATTTTTTCCAATCAGGATGTGTTCTGTTTTGGTTTAAAATATGGGATACGTCTATCTCAACATCTGTAGTGCTATTACTGTCAGGTGTTGGCTTTGGAATAGACGGTTTGTTTAAGTCTTTAATTTTGGCTAGGCCAAGACAGGTTGTTTGTTGAATTGTGTCATTCAAAAATATAATTTGTTCTGGGATCATGCAGGCTCTGAATAATGAATCTATACCTTGCACTTGCCAATCTTTGGTACCCCAGATGGTTTTTGTTCAATGTTATTTTTCCAAAAATCAAAACCAAATGTATTCATTTTTTCAAAAAATGTTTCTGAATAGATCAATTTTGTATTTGTCAGCATGGTTTTCATTCCTGTCTTATTTAACAGTTTGAAATAAAACGTTTCTGCTTCACTTGTGTTAAACCCTGAGAAGTATGGGAATTTCTCATAAAATGTTTTTGAACTACCTTTTGGTGGAGTTGCACAATGTTCCCATTGATTATAATTTAAAACATTTCTAGGTTGAGCAGATTTATGCAAATAATGGTTAGCATAGTGATTGTAGCAGTACATCTGTTCATAATTTGATGAACCTTGTAAATAATCATGTTTTGTAAATTTTGCTGACATAACTAAGTCTGACATCATATCATTAATACTTTCAAAGTCCCAATCATCTGAGAATGTGCTTGGTTTTACAAAGTCACTTAATGAAACCTTAAATTGATGAGGATACTTCAAGAGCTCGACCGGGCCATATATTTCGTAATCTGTTTTGTCCCATGCTACCCCACCGGGTATCGGACTGGCTGTGAAGTTTACTGAAGAAAGTTCTCTTTTCTCGATGTGTGAAGACTTGTGATGCTTTAGGACCAGGTTGATATTCTGGCTTGCTGTGTCCATTGTAATATATTTTCCCTCAATGAAGTGTCCCAAGCATAGCACCATGATGAGCCAAAGCAGGAGGAAAAGTACACCTAGCACCACCCAAAATTAAATCCATGGGGAAATCAGATAGGTTTCTTGTAGTTGATGAAAGAGTTCTTTAGTTTTGTCTTTAAAAGTTTTTATTTTTGTTAGCTGTGCCTCAGGTTCGCTCGGATCCTCAGAAAAGTCATCGAAATTGATGAAGTAGCCTGATGCAGTTCTGTCAATTGTTGGAATTGCTTCTGCATTTTTCTCTGTTTTATTAGCATAGTCTGTGGCTACATCGTTGTAGACAGGTGTTTCTTGACGAATTGTTGCAATTTTGGTTTTAAGAGGCATAAGTTCCATGGCTTTGTTGCATAGTCCTTGTTGATTCACTGTAGGTTTATCAAATGTGATTAGTCTCTCAGTTTGAACCTCTTGATTTGTAGCAAACTTTGGTGTTCTGCTATTTCTTGGGAGTCCACTTGGCCCACTACTTATTATTGGCCACATGATTGTGGTTTAACTAGGTCGATGGATACAACTCGGTTCTCCTTTTTACCAGCAAGGGGCGGTAGTACAACTGATCTTGTTCCGTTGACAGCTAAGACAGGTACTGCTTTTCTGTAAGAAGGCCCAAATTCCTTCTTCACCGCGATTTTCTCCCTGACCAGATCCCCAATCTTTGGAATCCAGACAGGCCTTGCTGAGACAGGTGGTTTCTCTTCAGTGGCTGTTGGCTGTTGTTTCAACTTTATGTTGCTCAGGTCTTTTCTTGTTTCATTTAAGTCCTGTAAAATAGCCAAACGATCTTTGATATCAAAGCATTTTCTTTCTACCACTGAAGTCTGACTATCGAGATCCTGGATATGCATTCTAGTCCCGAACAATAGTTCGTACGGACTGAAACATTTTAGAGAATTTCTTGGCAGATTGTTAAGACTACGTTGGACACTTATTAGAAGTTTGACCCACCCAACCCCCGAACCTAATACCTTTGCCGTTATAGATTGCTTTATGTCTCGGTTTTTTCTTTCCACCATCCCATTTCCCTCAGGAAGGAAGTGATAAGATTACCGCAATGCAATGCCCTTGCTGGTCATGGCCTCCTTATAAGCTCGAGAGCTAAAAGCAGGACCCTGGTCAGAGTGTAGCATGCCAATTGCGTTTATGCCGCTATAGACTCGCAAATCTTTTATAACAGTTCAGACGTCAGCCAAGAGCTGGGGTCTACATTCTAAGTGAAACTAGTCTTAAATAATATTAATGGGACGCATTTTTTCTGGGTATTTCGTATTGATATTCTTATGATATCTAAAAGAAGGGCAATGGTAATACTCCGGGCAGTTCGCCACTGCGATCTCTGTTGCAGTTTTGACAGTAAAATGCAAATTTGTAGTTTTGCAGGCTCATTCCCGGCCACCAGTATATTGATTGTAATTCTTTCAGAGATTCCTTAATCTTAAGGTATATTAGACCCTCACCCATATGTGCGTCTGCTATTAATAAGTTTCTCCTGTTCGTGTTTGGAATTACCCTATCCCCCACTCCAGGGATTTGAGCAAAAGGAACGGAGTTTGCATCGATTATGTATGTATAATTGAGTGGATAGTTGACGGGTAGCGCTGCAAAGTCGCCTTTTGATGACGTTTTTACCGCCAGCATCGTTTCCCCGTCTACGTATTTTCCTGAACGCTTTTTTGTAGCTACGGAAGCCGGCTTAGTTGCTTCCGCTGTGGCTGTCTCAGCCAATGAATTCCCTGAAACGTGAACGCCATCACGTTCATGACTCAGTGTATGTATCACGTGAGTCTTTGGTAGTTCTTTCTGTAAAAGAACTACTTGTTCCCAAAGCGATTTTTGCTTTATTGTGGCACCTGTGTCATCTTTGTAACCGTTTTGAACCCATTTCTGCAAGTTGTTATTGTATGATTTGGCACAGTAATATGAATCGCACACTATTAGTGTCGGGAATTCGCGATCTGCATTATCTAGCGCCATTTTTAACGCTATTACTTCAGTTTGTTGTTCTGAATTGTTCTCTACAGAGTGTGATATTGTTACCAGAGGTCTCAATTTACCTCCGCGCCACACGTATTTAACAATCTCGCATGTGGCGTTATAGGCTTCTTTTCCCCAAACTGAGGGTTGTGCATATCCGTCTGTATATATTACACAGGCGTACTGTTGTATGGGCAGAATGTCGATTGGCAGAGGATATTCTCTTTCATATTCTAGATTTTTTAATCTTTTCATGTTTGGGCCAAAATAGTATTTCACTTTGTCTGTAGCAAGAGAATTATCCCATTGTATCCATTTTGGATTTAATGCCACGGTAGTTAAATTACA
The DNA here is from genome assembly GCF_964261635.1 of Lissotriton helveticus. NCBI lineage: Eukaryota > Metazoa > Chordata > Amphibia > Caudata > Salamandridae > Lissotriton > Lissotriton helveticus. The sequence goes on from NC_136067.1 coordinate 1,643,192,271, forward strand.
TGGGCTTGTTAATGCCTCAAAGGCTGATTCTGCTGTTATGACAGTAATCCGTCTGCCTTCGGCTTGGTCTTTTTCTTTTGCTACAGCTGTTTGAACCTCATGTACGATGTTTTCCTTAATACTGAATGTTTTTTCAGCTTCTGTGTACAAATGTGATTTGTATGCTATTGGTACCGTTTCCCCCTCATTAGAGGTTAGGTATGTGAATCCGCATCTTCCTGGGATGACCCGGATTACAAGGTTGCGTGTGTTATCGCGTGTTTGCAATTTTGTTTTAGCTAACATGTCTGTTTGCAATGATCTCAAAATTTCTGTGTGTTTTTGAGTCCAATTGATTGTTTTAAAATCTGGTTTTATTAGTTCATAGAGAGGTTTAACCCTCTCTGCATAATTTAGAATGTAAGTTCTTCCGAAATTCAGGAAACCTAGAATTGATTGTAAGTTTTTCAGCGTTCTTGGTGCTTGGATTACAGCACATTTCTCTAAGAAATTGTCTGCCAGGCTTTTGCCTTCACTTGATAATTCATATCCTACAAACAGGACAGTTAGATGGGCAATTCGTGACTTTTTAAAGTTGAATTTGTAACCCTCTGCTGCGAACCCAAGTATTATGGTGTTCACTCTTTTCAAGTGAGTATCCAAGTCATCATCTGTTAGATAGATGTCATCGACATAAGATAATGCCTCATCATCATACATTTGTAGTAACTCTGTTACTCTTGCTGAGAATAATCCTGGGCTGTTCTTGAACCCCTGCGGGAGTCGACAGAATTTTTTCTGTGAGCCCATTATTGAGAAAGCGGTCAAATACCTGCTTTCAGGTGCTATATTTTGACAAAAGAATCCATTAGAGATGTCTAATGTTGTTTTGTATTTTTTGCGCACGATGTTTTTCATTAGTGCTGCACTATGTGAGTTTTGTACTGCAAACGTTTTGCAACATGAGTTTAGATGTCTGTAGTCCAAAACTAGACGATATGAATCGTCTTGCTTGGAGACAGGAAACAAAGGATTGTTCATTTGTGAGGTGCAAGTTTCAATCACCCCCTGGTATTCAAGTTGATCTAAGATCTCTCTAACCTGTTTTTTAGCTTCTTGCTTAATTGGGTACTGCCTCTGTGCAGTTGGTTGACATTTTAATTGGATTTTGTGAGGAGGAGAGTCCTCATCCCATCCAACATGGTTTTTATATAATGCAGGAGCTTGGGCTACTGCCCACTTTCTTGCAAGTGTATATTTTTTATGAATTGGAATGTGATTTGAGAAGGCAGGCATAATCATTTCTTCGCCATGAGGGCACTCCCTGACAAACTCCGGTGGCCAGTCTTTTTCAGCTAAAAGGATGTCATAGCCTTTTGAGAGGTTATCCCAAAATAGACCCCTTATTTTCCTAGTCTTATCTCCCTCTATACGTAATGTTATTTCGTATATTTTATGAGGTTTGCTAACTCTGGTGTCTGCAGTTTCCACCTGAATGTATTTATTCGTGTCCACTGTCTCCAGATGATTCATCAGGATCTTGCGAGCTATGCTCACTTCTGCTGCGCTGTCTAGCATTGTCTGAGCCCACTCTCCGTTTTTCAGCTGTGTCCTCAGGATCCTCGGCATGTTTGATTATTTTAATACTGGCTACCTTCTTTTTTGGAAATTGTAATTTTTTACTTTGACGAGCAGGTTCCTTGTCTTTGGACTTGACGTGCTCTTCCCTATGTTCTGACCGTCCTCTTCTTTCCGATTTCTGCGAGGAAGTCTGAAAAGATCGAGAGGGACGTGTATCAATATCTTGATATCTATCAGGTTTCTTCAAATTATCCCTATTTCTAAGGTTGTATCTTTTCTCAGAGGGCTCCCTCTGGGGAGACTTGTGTCCTTGGTCCGGAGATCTTTCTCTCCGCCGAGGAGACTTTCCAATGGACTGGAATATTTTTTCTTTGGGAGTGGATTGTTTATTTCCATCCCAGCTCTTTTTTGGAGTGTTTAAATTATTTTTAATAAATATTTTTTCAGGATTTTCAGTTAGTTGGGGTTTTACTGGTTTCCCACCCAAACTATCTCTTCCTAGCTCTTCATAGGATTTATCTATGATTCTGGCCAGTTCAAATGGTTGTTCTGCTATATCTGTTGCTTCTTTAAATTTCTGACGGATCGCCACAGATGCTGCTTCTCCTTTTATGTTAGATAATAATAAAGCTGAGACCTGCTTGAAGTCTTTCAGTAATTTCATACCCAGAGTTAAAGCAGGTTCTGGACCGTATTCATTTTGAATCTGTCTTAGCACATCGGGTATTACCGCCATGGACGGAACACCATGTGTTTTTGTGTAAATAGAAGCAAAGACTGTGCCCCAAGTGTCACAGTCCTCCACATGTGGTGCGAACCCCATTGGAAGGCAGATAGTCAGAATTCTGTGTTTCTCAGTAGGGGTAGTATCCGGAAACACTGCCTCTATTTGAGTTATTTTTTGTGCTAACCAGAATGGAATTTGTTCCCGTTTTATGGGTACTTTACCCAGACGATTATATGTTCTGTGGTGTAATTTTGTTAGTATTCCCCTGATGAGGGGTCAGCTGTGGAATGTTAATAGCTGGTTGGACTGTTGAAGTCCGCATTACATATTGGACTAATTGTCTATGAATTTTAATCAGTTGTTTTAGCTGTGCTAAAAGTTCTGGTATTGAAATTTTTTCAATGTCTGGATGTGGTGTGTAGCTGGCTAGAACCGGCCACGTTGCTCCTGATCTACCTAGTGGACCGAGCCTGGTGATGTGATTATTATGTTTTAGGGCGCCTTTAAACCAGAGCAGATGCTCTTGGTATTTTAATGGGATTTCCACCGCCTCGAAAGGGGTGTACTCATCCGGTGGTTCCTCTATTTTGTAATAGTGGAACTCATGTGTGACAGCGTTTGCTGCTGGAAAGTTTATCCATGAATAGAATACCTCTGTCTGCCGATATTCATGTGCCTCAATTACGAATATGACTGTACCACCTCTCGATGTTAGTCCATTTTCTATAAGTTTAATAGTTATAGTTTTTCTTATGTTGACCGGGATGAGTATTGCATCCGGGTCAGTCTGTAGGAGACTTGTGTCATCCTCAAGGAGACGAGCTGCTATTCTAGCTGTCTCCCTTTCTTCTTCAGTTTCTGACATTTTTACTGACAGAAAGGTTTTTGTTGTAGATCAAGTTTCAAGGAAACAAAGATTAGGTGCACAATATTTTGGAACACTGTATCCTTCAACGTTGAATAAACCAAAAACTATACATAGAAATCTCTTTCTACTAAGTTCCGGTGGATTTTTAACCTTTTACCCACTCCAGACGTCTTTTGGAGTATTTACGGGAAAAAGGGTCTGTGTGAAAAAGCACGACTGAGTTACTCTAACGTCTTGTGTTAGATTTATCGCCTTACCAAACGTTGGGCGCCATGTAGTGTAGTTCCTATAGTCCCAATAGGCTCTGCGCATTGGAATAATATCTTCAGTAGTGTAGACGTAGGACTGAGGTTAACTAGGTCTCTACTGACTATATTAGACTTAAGTTTTTTTGCCAGCTAGCTCAGAGTTCACTAGAAACTTTCTCGAATAAGCGAGGAGGAGTTTAACCTCCCTGGATAGACAATAAGGGATTTAGTTTCTGACAACCATAAAACATGACAACTTTGCTCTCCCTGAATAAGAGTATATCTCTAGAGTCGTGTGAAAACAAGACAGCTATTTCACTCAGTCAATAAGTGCGTACTTAGTTTCACCAGATTGCAGAGAAAAAGAGAGACGGGCGTTTTCAATAAAAGGTGTTATTTATTGAGCAGTCTCTTTCCTCATACAAGAGAAATGAATTGCTACAATTGTAATACTTATAGTTAAGTAAAGTGCATACAGTAAAAGCAGGATTATGAAATAATACTGTAAAAGCATTGATATGGTTTCTTAGCCATATGATACTTTAAAATGGATAAAATAGATACATACATATATACACTGACTAATCGTACTCAACTGGTGCTTCTAACTACGCCTACCCGGTGTACCTGACCTAAGCCTAATACTTGGGAAGGAGTAAGTAAGTAGCAGTTTAAGTTAAGTTTGTTTTGCCAAGAATCTGACTCAAGAATTCTCTGTAAGGGTTTAGTCAGTTCAGTACCTGGGTATTAGAAGGCAGGAGGTCTGCTATCTCTCTCTCAGGACTCGGTATCCCAGTCACCCGCAAGGGTAAGCTGGAAACGCCGGAGGCTGGATTTCTCGGCAAGAGAAAAGACAGCGACTTTCTCAGCGCGTCAAAAGGGAGGGGCAGCGTCCGTGGGCTCTCGCATCAGCTGGGCTCTTGGGCAAGTAGTAGCTGCTCCAGATTGATCACCACCGTGTGTTTGCTTAAGGCAACATTGGTATATTTATACCTGAAAGGTGCCGGGTTTGACGTAAGGCTGGACATAAGACGTCAATAAAGATGTCACTAAGAACTGGTCGTTCTTGCAGTGCTTTACAGGAGTTCTCGGACGAAATCAAAACAAAGCAGCGGGGATTTCCCAGGTTGCTGGAGGCTTGGATTTGTTTAAGAACTCGGTGTGCTTTCTGGAGGAGTAGGCTTGCTTAATGTGACAGCATGCGCTATGACTGAATTATGAAAAGGGTTTCTATGCCGTTGTAAGGATATTTATTGATTTATAACCGGACAAGGGCAAAGAATAGGAATATCGATTCAGGTACCTAGATAAACACACTACAGTATTACCTCGGATCGTTGGGTCCTGGATGTCATCTCGAAAGGACATGTTCTCGAGTTTACAAAATTTCCACCCACCCGTCGACCTTCTGGTCCCCCACCACCTCATTTAAAAGATCTGTTGGCTCAAGTCAAGATCATGATACAAAAAGGGGCTGTCGAACTGGTCCCTCAAGCACAACAGGGAAGGGGCTTTTATTCCCGCTTCTTTTAAATCAAGAAGAAATCGGGAGAATGGCGCCCCATTCTGGACTTACGAGCCCTTCAAATCAGAAACTTTCCGAATGTTGACCCTCCTGGAAATTTTGCAATACCTCAATCCCGGAGAGTTCCTCTCCACTTTCGACCTCCAAGATGCATATTTCCATGTGCCAATACACCACAAACACAGGAAATATCTTCGCTTCAGTGTCGGATCGAAGCACTTCCAGTTTAAGGTGTTGCCTTTCGGCCTTCGATCAGCGCCGAGAGTCTTCACGAAGATCATGGCTCCAGTGGCGGCTTTCCTTCACCTGCAAGGCATTCAATTTTACCCTTATCTAGACGATTGTCTAATAAAAGCTCAGACACGTCAAAAAGCAAGACAGCATACACAGAACTGTCTGTCACTATTTCACACCTTAGGCCTTTCCGTGAATCAGGAGAAATCTCATCTTCGCCCATCACAACAGAGAATCTTTTTAGGAGCCTTAATCAATTCTCGTCTGGCACAGGTGTTTGTGTCCCAGGAGCCACAACTTCGCATACTCAGGATGGTCGCTTTTCTCAAACCAAAAAAGTCAGTTTCTGTCCGGATCCTGAAATCTTTTCTGGGCATGGCCTCCTCTTGCATACATCTGATTCCACACTGCAGACTTCACATGAGAGTCATACAGGAGGAGGTGGACAAACAATGGAGACAGGTTTCAGGGTCGTTCAACGACAAACTCTACCTGACCCCCCGCATTCAAACAGCTTTGGAATGGTGGGCTCACCTTCCGAATATCGCCGCGGGGCGGCCTTTCCAAGAAATACCTCCTTCACTCACCCTCACAACGGATGCTTCCTTAGAGGGTTGGGGGCACACCTCGACGGCATGTCAGTCAAGGGCAAGTGGACGACAGCTCAACGCAGATGGCATATAAATCGTCTAGAATCTTGGCCATCTTCTTTGCCCTGAAGTCTTTCCGGATACTGATCCAGGGCCAATCACTGCTGGTGCGGACAGACAACACCACCAGCATGCACTACCTCAACAAGCAGGGAGGTACGAGGTCTCTTCTGCTTTCCAAACAGGCGCAAGAAATCTGGACTTGGGCAATTCAACATCAAGTTCACCTGACAGCAGTCCACGTGCCGGGCGTCTCCAACACCCTCGCCGACTGTCTCAGCAGATCTCTGGCAGACAACCACGAATGGGAACTCCACCAACCCATTCTGGAATACATCTTTTGCCAGTGGGGCCAACCACAGCTGGATCTGTTTGCGACTTCAACCAATCACAAATGCCTACGCTTTGCAAGTCGGCATCCCCACAGAGAGTCGAGCGGGAATGCGATTTCGATCAACTGGTCGAGCAAATTAGTCTACGCTTTTCCCCCGCTCCCTCTCATCCCGCGTCTGCTGCACAGGATGAAGCTTCAACCATGCCATGTCATTCTGATTGCACCCAGGTGGCCACGTCGCCCGTAGTTCTCGGACCTCCTTCTTTTGTCTATGTGCGACCCAATACCACTTCATACTCTGCCTCACCTGCTCACCATGAACCAAGGCCGCATTTGCCATCCGGATCCGGCAAATCTCCAACTGCATGCCTGGAACCTGAATACAATGAATTTGCAAGTCTGAATATTGCTCCGGAGTGCAGGGATGTGCTGACTCATGCACGCGCTCCCTCCACCATTAAAACATATCAACTGAAATGGAAACGGTTTTGTGTCTGGTGCCACAAAGAAGCTCTTGATCCAATGCACGCTAAGCCGGAGCAAATCCTGCCTTTTTTCTTATCTTTAGCGAAATCAGGACTTTCTCATTCCACTCCAAATGTCTTTTTGGCAGCGATTTCCCGCTTTCGTCATGATGGCACCACATCTCTGTATTCCTCTCGGATCATTCGACAGTTTTTTAAAGGCCTCTTTCGACTGTATCCGCCAATTCATCGTCCTCCGCCTCCATGGTGCTTGAATCTGGTTTTATCTCAACTCCTATTACCGCCTTTTGAGCCAATCCATTCAGCAGATTTGAAATTTCTCACGTGGAAGGTTGCTATTCTGCTCGCACTGACGTCATCAAGGCGAGTAAGTGATATCCAAGCATTTACAATCCAACCTCCATTTCTTCAATTATCCAAGGACACTGTTACTTTGCGTACGAATCCAAAATTTATTCCCAAGGTGCCCTCGGATTTCCATCTGAATGAGCCAGTAGTCCTCAGAACTTTCTTCCCAAACCCTCAGTCTCCGGTTTAGCGTTCTTTACTTCCCTTGGACTTAAACCGCTGCCTGAATTTTTACATCCAGCGCACCGCACCTTTTCGTAAATCAGACCAGCTCTTTGTGGCCTATGGCCGAATATGCAAAGGACAGCCAGTCACCAAACAATCCATTACTAGATGGATTTCTTCTGCCATCTCCTTTTGCCATTGCCAAGCCGGAAAACCTCTTTCTACTCCGGTACGAGCACATTCGACAAGGGCTGTGGCATCATCTACCGCCCTCTTTGCTGGAGTGCCTCTACACCAGATCTGCAGAGCGGCAACATGGTCGAGCAGACACACGTTCACGAGGCACTATTGTCTGGAATCAGCGGACGCCGCGGATGCTGCTGTGGGCCAAGCTGTGCTACGAAATCTTTTTAACTAAGGTGAGCCTCTGTTGCTTCCCGCCTCCTGTCATAAAAGGTTTTAAATTATGTTTCACTGTATGGTATTTGAATAATACTATAGTGTTACGTCTCTGGTTTTGCACTGCCTTTTATGACTCATGTAATATTTTACTGCTTTCTACTCTTATTCAAGCATGTGAATCTATGAAAGACACCCCTAATACTGGAGAAGAACATTAGTTACTTACCTGTAAACTGTGGTTCTCCAGTATTGGTGTCTTAGATTCACATGCGACCCACCCTTCTTCGCCTCAGAGGCTCTCTTCTCCTCATGCACTCATGGTTACTTTGGTGCTACGAAAATCTGAGGGCTTGAGCTTCTAAGGAGAAGGTTCTAGAGGGTGCTGTTGCCTGATTGGCTGGAATGTGGACCATTATAATGACTATTATATGTTACTAAAGTGATTTCTCCCTTTAAGGCTTCTATGGGCCTGTTTTCAGTTCTATGGTACTTTTAACTTTGTGTTATATTTATATATATTTTATATGTATTACATTTTATGTATATGTATAACTATATAATTTTCTATATGTATATATATATATATATATATATATTTTTTTTTACAACTATTTTATGTACCGTGGGACTCCCACTTAGACGACGGGGAATATTCAAGCATGTGAATCTATGAAAGACACCAATACTGGAGAACCACAGTTTACAGGTAAGTAACTAATGTTCTTGCATGTCATTAGCGATAAATATCGGTGACATGAAAAGCAGGCCCCAAACCGCTCGCTATCGCCGCTGTTAGCGACAGCTTGCGAATAGGGCGATAGTATTATTGCCGCTTAACGGCCGAAAACGGCCGCCAAAGCGGTGAAATTTGCCTATTGCCCCCCTTAATAATATGCCCCGATGAGAGTGGTCCAAGAGTCTTAGCCAAGTGTAAGACCTCCCCGAGCAATGGGCTTAAATCTCTAGTGGTAAGCCAAAAGTCTAGTTGGGAGTGCGAGCTGTGTATCACTTAACGGTATGTATAATCACACAGGCAGGGGTTGCACATGTGTCAGATGTCTATCAGGTGAAATTGCTGGGAAACCAATAGTTCTGAAGCTGATATGAGAGGAAAAGAGGGGCTAAATTAATGGTGGTTGGATGTGATTTTGCTTTTTGACTTAGGGTTTAGCACAATGTTAGTCTCCTTCCCTCCCAGATTATGCTGTGTGGTGTCAGATGATCAATGGTTGTGATGACATCTTGAAATCTTGTCTGTGTTTGAGGTCTTGGTATTAACCAACATGCCATGTTTACCACATGACTCCATGTACATCCAAGCATTGGCCTTCAGGGTCATCTCTCGCTATTCAGTTTGTATAGTATTTGCCTCGCTTAATGACAATTGCCAGATCTCTTGAGCAGTATGTAAAATAACAAAGAGCACCCTCACTTTTGGGCAAAACTATTTTCAGCAGTACCTCCTAGTCTGTCTTCCTGTCCCATTCATTAACAATGAGCAGCTCGTCTGCTCCGCAGAAACCTTTCACCTAGCAGAGGTCAAACACTTCCCCCAATATGGCGGACATGCATAAAGGGGAAGTGCGTCACCATGACAACCTATTCTATTTTTTTTGCGGTCGCAGTATCGGATGCCTAGCAAAGTCGGGTAAGTGTTTTGATTCTTCTGTTTTAATCTATGTTTGCTGCTTGCTTTAGCAGCAATATTTTTGTTGACTAATTCGCCCTGCTCCTGCGGGTATTGGTTTTGCTTTCAAACAGCATTGCTGAGCGTTCTTGTACGCGCTTGGCCACGGGTCTGCCTCCTCCTTCCTCTCTGATGTTCGCCCACCCAACTGGCCTTCATTTATGATTATGGGTGCTTCCTGCTTGGCAGCACTTCCCGCGAGGGGTCGGAGGCCGCTGGACTTCGTTGCTTAGAACCTAGTCCATTGCGGGAAGCACCCGTCTTCTTGTGTGTGCAGTCATAGAGCAGGCTACTACTAGCTCTCCGCCTCTTAATGAATGGGGCTGTAGAGGCTGCTTTCAGGGCACGGGAGGCAGACGATCCTCCTGCAAAGGTGACCCGCCCTGTTCCCTTGCCTGATGCAGTTGACCCTGATGGGGAGCATGGTGTGAAGGGTCACTTTGTTGTGGGAGCTTAGCTCTCTGACTTATTTGACCATGTCAGGACTTATTTGGGGTTTCCCCTACCTGTGGTTGATTGACTGGAGGCTGATTTCTTCACTCACTATCACCAGCCTGATCCTGACTCTTTGCCTTTGCACCGTGCTGTCCCATAAATGGTGGGCTGTTGATAAGTCTGTCTTTCCTCACTTTTTGGGTAAATGTTACCCTTTGGATAGTTTTTCAGAGGAGTTCCCTCAATCAGTCAAGGTTGATAATTTGATGGCTGGCCTTTCCTCTCAGGGCATGGTTCTGTCCAATGACACCCTTCCTTCCGACCCAGTCGATAAGAAGGTGGAGGATGCTGTGAAGTGGTCCTACGCCGCTTACAACTTTTCTGTTCGGGCTACGGCCTATTCCAACTATATGGTCCAGTCCCTGTTGAAAAATTTCCAGCCTCTGGCTCTTTGTTTGAATAATGGGGAGGATGCCTCCTCTCTGTTGGCTCTCATGGAACTCCAGGTGCGGTACCTGTTGGACATTTCCTTTGATAATTTGTGTGCTGTGGTAGCTGCTTCTGGGGCTTCCCTAGCTGCTCATAGTCCTATTTGGATGCAGACCTTAGAAGTCTGTCTTGCTCAAATAGCCATTTGAAGGTTCCAAAGTGTTTGGCCCCCAGCTGGAGGACTAAGCAGTCAGCTGAGAATAAAAAGCTTGTGGCTCCCGTTTGGCCTACTTCTCGGGGTCAGGGGTTTGGTTCTCTCGCGCTTTTCCCTTTCATTCAGCTAGGGGTTCTCAGCAGCCCTTTCATGGCAGAGGTGATGGCCGGGGGCCCAGGAGGTGACAAGTCCTGGTCCCAGTCCAGTGGTTCTACCTCCACTCCTTCTCCAAAGCAGTGACTATCTTCATTTTCCAGTGGGGGTCGTCTCATTTCTTTTGTCATCACTGACTGGGTCTTTTCGATGCCTGGGTGATTCGGACGGTGACCTCCGGTTACCGAATCGAGTTTTCATCTCACCCCGCTCCTGTGTTTAGGGAGACTTCTCTGCTACGTCTTCCTCTAAGGTGGGCGGCCTTACTGGTGGGCATTCGGTTTCTCTTGTAGTAGACAGCGATAGTGGAGATTCTGCCTCTGAGAAAGGGGGCTGGGTTGTTATTCCATCCTTTTTCTGGACTTCAAGGATACCACAGACTTGCGCCCTGTGTTGGATCTGAAGGGGGTGAATCTCTACATTACTCATCGTCATTTCAAAATGGTAACTTTGCAGTCTATCCAGCAGCTGGTGCACCAGGGGTGCTTCCTTGCCTCCCACGACCTGATGGACGCCTACTTGCATGTTCCCATCCATCCGACGGATTAGCGGTTATTGCACTTTGAAATGGGCGCCCATCATTTCCATTTCCAGGAGCTTCATTTTGGCCTTTCATCTGCAACAAGGGTTTTCAAGAAGCTCTTGGCCCCCCTGGTGAGTATTCTCCATTAACAGGGCTTCAGGTTTTTCCTTACCTCGATGAGCGGTTGATTGTTTCTCCTTCTTTCTCTCAGGTGACGGAGGATGTGGCTCAGGTCTGTCATTTTCTGGATTATTTTGGGTTCCTCATCAACCACAGGAAGTCCTCCCTTCTTCCCTCTCAGACTGTGAAGTTTCCCGGGGCTCTCTTCTGAGTGGTGTTCCCATCCCCGAGAAACAATTGGCTCTGTTCAAACATCTTTCTTGGGTGCAGTTTCAGGGTTCTGTCTGTCTCTGGTTGCGAAGACAGGGGGAGAGGGCCTCCACACTGCATGTATTCCCTTTGGCCCATCTTTATTTATATCCCCTCCTGCATCACGTTCTGAGCCACTGGGGTCTTGCCTCTCAGACCTACGACACCCATATTCCTGTGGCTCAGGAGATTTGGGCTTCCTTTTGGTGGTTGCTGTCCCTCAATCTTTCAAGGGGTTTCGATCTTCCTCTTCCTGCCCTGGTGGTGTTGTCGACCGATGCCAGTACCACGAGGTGGGGTGCAGTTCTTGGGGGTTCCAAGGCCCAGGGCAGGTGGTCCTGTGTTGAGGCTCTGCAGTCCTCAAACTGGCGGAAGTTGAACGCAGTTTGGTTGGCCCTTTTTTGGTTTGCTCCCCTCCTTCTGAAACATGCTGTTTGCATTCAGAACGATAACCAGGTTGTTCAGGCTTATGTAACCGGCAGGGGAGATGTGCCTGTCTCTGTTTCTTCTTTCCAGGAAGATCGACCTGTGGGCCGAGAGGAATCTCCTTTCTCCCTCTGCAATCTATCTTTCGGGGAGGGAGAATGGGCCTGCGGACTCTTTGAGCCGGTTGTTTCCATTGTCTGTGACTCTGTGTCTGTCTCCCCTTCTGTTTCTACAGATTCTCTCCAGTTTCAGTCTTCCCTGGCTGGATCACTTTGCCTCGGAGGACACAGCCCTTCTTCCACATTTTTGCAGCCTGGCTCCATCAAGGCGGGCATAAGAGATAGATGCTTACTGCGTCCAGTGGCCACAGGGGCTCCTGTTTGCCTTCCTACCCCATTCCTTGATTCCCAGTGTCCTCCAGAAGATTCGGGTGGATTGGGCGGAGGTTCTTCTGGTTGTTCAGGAGTGGTCCCGGAGGCCTTGGTTTCCCCTTCTTCTGTATTTGTTAGTGTGTCCTCATTGACGATTTCCCCTGTATCCCTCTCTGCTGCGTGCTCCTCTTCTCAGCACATCCTGTTTGCTTCGCCTCCGGCTGGGGATTTGGCACTGGAGAGGTTAGGTTTGTTGGATCAGGGCTGTTCTCTTGAGGTGGCTCAGAGCATCCAAATGTCCCACAGACCTTCGACCCTGAGGTCTTATTGTCGGCATTGGAGAAACTTTGACTCCTGGTGTCATGGGAAGGCTCTGTCTTCTTCCTCATGTGATCGGGTCAGGGTGTTGGACTTTTTGCGTGATGGGTTTTTATTGGATCCGGCTGTCTCCACTCTCTGGGCCCAGTGGGCTGCCATCCTTGCCTTCTGGAGTTCTGCTGTGGCTTCTGTCTCTCCCTCGGTGGCTCACCTTTTGAGGAGTTATTTTGCTTCAGCATCCTGTTTCATGCTCTCCAGTTCCGGCTTGGGATCTTCCTTTGGTCCTTCAGGTGTCGGCTGGTCCTTCACTCGTTAACTGGACCTCCTTTTGAACCCTTGTTTTCTGTTGGCCTTAAGTTTCTTTCAGCCAAGGTTCTTTTTAGTGCCCATTTTCTCTGGTTGATGGGTTAGTTAGCTTGGGGCTTTGCTGGCTTCTCCCCCTTTCTTGCGGTTTTGCTCTGACAAGGTGATTTTACGACCTAGTCATTTTTTTTCTGCCCAAGGTTTTATCTTCCTTCCACTGTCAGGAGGATATTATCCTTTCGTTTTTTTCCTGACCCCTCTTCTCCTGAGGAGGAGGTTCACCATTCTTTAGTGTGCTGAGGGTTCTGCGCATCTATCTGGATCCAACCAATGATTTTCAGAAGGTGGATTTCTTATTTGTCACGCATGGTCTCTCAGGGAATGGTCTCACCTTCCTTGTTCACTTTGATTCGGTGGGTGGAGAGTGTTGTTCATATGTCCTACGCTGCTGCTCACTGCCCTTTGCCTTTTTCTGTTTAGGGCCAGCCCCCTCCGGGGGTTCTTCTTAATGGGCCATAGTTATGTGACATTTGTAATGCTGCCTCCTGGGCCTCTCCCCATACAGTTTTTCCCCATTACCGTCTTCCGTTGGGGATGGCTGCTTCGGCTGCTCTTGGCTCTCATGTTTTTTCTGTTGTACCAGATTTGTGATTTGTATGCTACTATGTTACTAAACTCACTTGTTGGTTTGCTGCAACCTTCTGGTCTTTGTGTTTCAATCACCATGCACTTGGGTATGGGTTCCTTGTTAAGGAATGGGACGGGAAGACGGACGAGGAGGTAATGCCCGGTTACTCACCGATAATATTCATTACTCCGAGTCCTTGTCTTCCCATTCCATTCCTGAGTCCTTCCCTCCCTCCATGTTGTTGTTTCTGTGACTGTTTTCTGTTAGGTCTTCAGCAAGTTTCTTTGGTATTCTCATGTTTTCATGGTGACGCACTTCCCCCTTTATGCATGCCAGGTAGGTAGCGCCATATTGGGGGAAGTGTTTGACCTCTGCTAGGTAAACGCTTTCTGGGGAGCAGACAAGCTCCTCGTTTTCCAGGAATTGGACAGGAAGCCCAGGACTCTGTGTAATGAAGATTACCAGTGAGTAACCGGGTATTCTTGGCAAACTGTATCATATTAAGCATTGCAATTAATATTCTATGTTGATCCAAGTATGCTGTTTTCTGCTTAGATTAGCGGGAGTTATGGAGTCCTCTGATATTCGATGTAAGCAATTTGATCTGCAGATCCAATACTTCCTGCATGCATAGCCATAGGGGTATAATTAGTGTCTTTATCGTGGAAGTTGGTTAAAGTGGGAAAAGCACAGATCATGTTTAGAGGCTTGTGCAACATAGAAATCAATGCAAACGTGTACTGACAACCCATTAGCCATCCTTCTCCCCCACTGATCCCCAGTCAGTAAGCATTCCCCTTCCACTACAAAATCCCACAACTATATTCATCTTGTGAGTAGAACAACTAAACCTCAATCCAAAGAGAACATGCACAGCTTTGAACTCAGGAAACCAATGGTCCTGGGTCCCTTCACTCCAATGGTAGTGTTGGCAAGGACAGCAATATGGTACCCAATACTCTGTTCCGCCCCACCCACGTATTTACACACAATCAAAGTCAGATGAGGAGATCTCAGAACAGTTCCAAGCAGACCCCCTCTGCCAATTCAATGTAGCTCAGCCCCAGGGACCTAATTTAGCGATGCCCAGCACAACCGTAAAGTGGTTCAGTTAAAAATCTGCCTCTCGGGAGGTCTGTAATTGCCCATCACAGTTTTAGCGAAAATGTGGCCATGCTGGCAGCTCCACTTGACTCGGAAGTCTCCCTCCATCAAGTCAGTATGAAAGAAGCACTACCAGTCGATGTAGACCCACAAATATAGTCAATGTTGATATCAATGGCAAGGAAGTTTGGGGTGATCTAGAATTGAATTAAGATCAGTCATTTCCTTCATGGTCAGCAGGACCCTCGGGGTCCTCCAAGTGTGCCGAAGCCCCTCGCTTACATTTCTCTATGAAAGCCATATTTTGATGTTTATCTCCGAAATGATTTCAGTGCATAGTTTTATTTGCAAGGTAGAATGTTTGCGTCCATTTCTTGAAAATGCCTAAAAGTATTGGCATAAAATACTCGTTCACAGGACATGGAAATGAATCATGACCCGTTAAGAGTTCTGACACATTATTTCCGACATATCGACACCCTAGAAAGTTCATTGCTGTAAGCAATAATGTCCAACAGACCACATTCTTGAGATCTGCTATCCTTAAGACTATGCAGGTCACCTCACAAATAACTATTTTCTTATTGGGCCTGGGTAGGGAATCTCACCCCCACAGAAGTCAATGCACTTGTCTCAAAGACTTTAAGATCATAAGTTATGCTACAAATGGTGCTAGCTTTGGACAACTCAGAGTAATAAATGTCCCCTTTACATATACAAAATACCAGGACCTTAGTAATGAACCAGATCCAAAATAGTACCCTGTTAAATGTAGTAATTTTAGTGTAGGTAAATTATTTCAGCAGTGGGTATTCACTTCAGGCCTTCCCTCTGTAAAAGTACAAATGCAAATGATACATAATGATATGAATTTAAATGATTTTCTTCTCGGTCCTGCATGTAGAGGAACCCTTGAGATCTTGCTCAGTTTTTATAAATACAGAAAAAAAGTGGCAGGTGGAATGCTTGAATTAACGCCAGCACTTTTAATTACGATAGGTCATAGTCCAGCCCATGGTTTTCTGAGCCAGAACCACACTCAAGCAAATTAAGGTTAGATTTGAACTAACAAAAACAGTCCAGCCCTATCTGCCAGGCCAGGTCACCTCAGGCAGAAAACCGAGCAACCTCACAGCAGGTTTGCTCCCCAAGGGAGGGTGCGAGTGTTGCTGGATTCATATGGTATAGTGAGCACAGAACCCACGTCTGGAGGTTCTTAAGGCATCATACTGAGTAAAATAAAATACAGACCATTCTCAAACGGAAGGCGTCAAAAGAAAATCATGCCCTTCTATTGCAAAGTGTCCTCATGTAAGGCTGTAGTAGACCCGCTGAATTAAGTATTGTACTGTACTACACTTTAGGGCGCTACTTACAGGTTACTGCCAAGCTATCTGTTGGAGACACCTGCCTTAGATGCTGGAACCCCCATCAGATGATGTCTGCAGTGCAGGGATGTACAGATTTCCCAAATGCCAGGTGAGATGGGGCAAGTCTGAGTAGGAGAGCTTGAAGGGTTGCTATGCATTTTTATTGTCGTTGACATATTGCCCTAATTGCACCTGCTTTTATTTTGGCAGCAAGAGTGTGCCAAAGCAAGGTGTGGGCATAGCCAGTCAGTGATGGTCTTGGTTAGCTTTTTGGCATCGACGTAGGCTCCAAAGCTGGGTCTTCAACATCTCTGGACATGAGCACTGAACACCCAGTTTTGGCCACTGATGGGCAGTGTGGCTCGTGACTTTTAGTTGGAGGCTTGCTCTGTGCCGACGGTTCTTGGGGTTGAACGGTGTCCTCTGTCTGAACTGGATGCAAGGGTCGGAACTTTTTTAGGCATGACTCGGTACATCAATGCCAGAGTCCCTTGGGACTGGTACTCTGCCTTAGTCTGGGGACACACTGGAGGCCGAGACTGCTGACCTTACTGTGTCTCTGGCCCATTTGGGACCCTAGATGAGGGGACCTCGTCATTAGTCCTGGGAGCTCCCATGCTGGGTGCTCAGCCTCCTCCAGTTGGATGTCAGAGGACTCTACCTCTGGGCTCTCGACCCCTGATGGGCTTGCTTCTTCCTCCCTGGCGCTGAACAGATATTTTGGCTCAGTGATGTCCAGGACATCAGGGAAGGCTTGGCTTTGCATTCTATGATGCATCCAACACCTCAATCTTCGGTGCAAGAGGATTTTCTTGAAAAATACAGTGTTGGTCTGACCCAGGGTACTTCGCGTTGCACCTAGGGCAAAAATGGCCTGCACTTCCTGTTGTAAAACGGACAGATGGTCCTCAGTCCACCATGCTGTAGGAGTGAGGTAAAGTGGTCATAAACAGGAGGGTGTAACCCTACCATAAAACTTGCAGGACCCACTTGTCCAAAGTGATTGCTTGCCACCCTGGAAGAAAATGCCAGATCCTGCCTCTAATAGGGTGACTGTGTCTGGAAGGCCCCATAAAAGAGGTTTTGCAGTAGCTGGGAGGCAGATGATTGGGTTGGTCTCTACTCCCTGCTGTCCATGTTGGGTGCTATGGCCACAAAAAGTCCGTAGGGTCTGCCGTGCTGGCTGCACAGGTGGTTGCTGGCAATATTGAAACCCCTACCTTAGCCACTGAGGCAGGGAACTGCTGGCCCTATGGAAGGAAATTAAAGTTGTAGGTAAAGTAGTTTCACATTACTTTTGTAATCCAGTACTAGACTCCTAGGTTCAGCACTGGGACATCTATCTAAAACAGGTAAGCAATTACGTTTTGGTAGTTGGTACGATTTTTAAAGAATATTTGTAGTTTGCAAAAATCGACACTTAGAAGAAATTTCACAGAAAAACAATCAATAGTTTCCTATGGAAGAAAATTCAGGTTACTGGTAAGTACGGTTAAAATTACTTTTCAGGGTTTGTGCTGGGCTAAAAGATGCAGCACTGAGGTCTCTCCTGATAACAGGCGAGTAAGTCGGAATTGGTTGTTTGGCTGATTTTAGGTCAATATTTTAAAGTTCCAAAACTCCACACGTAGAAGAAATTCTGAGTGAAACCAGTCAATGTTAGCCTATGGAAGAAAAGGGAGTTATCGGCTTTTAGGTAAGTACTCAACTGGCAGAGTTAAGGTTCTGGGCATAGACTCAGGAGTCTCCCAGGATCAGGTAGGTACAGTTGGTACACCCTCAGCAGCGGCACATGGGCAGCCGGGTGCAGAGGTAGTTAGGCCCAATGTTATCCAATGAGAAGCAGGGGGCCTTCGGTTGATGGCTGCTGGCTAGCAGGCCACGCGGCTGTGGGAGCTGGGCTCCTAGTCACTTGCTCAGAGCAAATGGGGAATTAGAATAGGGCAAAGGTTGCACTGCTAGGGGCACTCGGGCGGCTGGGTCCAGGGTGCTTTTGAGCCATCGGGCGCTCAATCTTAATCAATGGAGATCTTGGAAAGTGGAAAAAGGCTGCAGGCTCGGGGACGGAGATTCTTCAGGGGGCGACCAACACTTTGAGAGGTAAGTTGGGGTCTTGGAGGAGAGGTAGGCACCCAGGAGTTGGGCACAGGGGACCGTGGGGTGCCGGGTGCAGGGGTGTAGGGGTGTCTTTTGACGTCGGAAAATCTTACCTTCCGCTGGTCGCAGTTGGAGGGGTCCCTGGTTGTGAGGCTGCAGGCGTCGTCTGGTTCGTCGAGGAGGGTCTTTGGGAACTGGACTTCGGGTCCCAGTCGCCGGGGGGACTTCCTCGTTGTCTTGGGTCGATGTGATGGAGTCGCGGTTCCTGGCTGGCACCGGGGGTATTGCTGTTTGAGCAGAACCACTGCTCATGGGAGTCCCAGTCTTTCAGAGGGTCAAGGCAGGCAGGTCCTCAGTGGTTTTCAAGGTTGCTGCTCGCAGGAGTCGCCTGGATTTAGCAGGAGCAGGTTCAAGGGTCGACAGGCCTGTAGGGCTGGGCCCGAGTCAGTTGGTGTTGTCCTTTTGTTAGCAGCTGCACGGCGGGTCTTCTTCTTCTTGATCTTCTTTCTTGTTTTCGTATTGGGATCTGAGGAAGGAAGGTTCAGGGTGCCCCTAAATGCTACATTTAGGGGCGTTACAGGTAGGGCGAGGGCAGGGACCAATAGGTCCCAGTCCTGGGGTGGGTACACCCCCTAACCTGCTCCTCTCCTGTGGGAGGGGGGTAGGGACCTAGCTGTGAGTGGGTGGGGCTCCCCATCCTCAAGATGGCGGCAGCCCGGAGTTGTGCTTCACCTCGCCTCCTCCACCTGAGGGTTTTCCCGCCAGGCTTCCTGCCAGAGTGGGGGCAGAACTGGTGGGGGCCAGTTTATAAGTGAGTGCAGCAAGTGGCCTGGAGAAGCTCACAAAGGCGGCATGCCTTTGAAGCTTCCCCCTTTCCATCCTGGGGGAGGAGACCTAGCACCTCGCCCAGGATGTGCATTGTTGCAGGCCCAGGAGAGCGGGGGGCTCTCCACCCAGGGGTCCAGCAACATGTCTGCTGTGTGGCAGCCTAGGAGCCTCTCAGACAGGACGTGGGTTGTAGGTTAGGGTTCAGGGGGCATCTCTAAGATGCCCTCTGTCGTGCATTTTACATTAAATCCCACACTGGCATCAGTGTGGATTTAATGTGCTGAGAAGTTTGATATCAAAATTGTCAGTCTTCAGAGTAGCCATTATGGTGCTGTGGAGTTCGTAATGACAACCTCCCAGCACCATACACCCTTAATGGCATCACTGCACTTACAGTGTCCAGGAATGGCCCCGAGTACTGTAGGGGCACAGGGCTCATGCACCTATGCCCACACCACTGGCATAAGGCACCCAGCTAGAGGGGTGACTGATGTATGCCAGGGCAGTGGGGTTGTGGGCATGGCACACAGGGATGTGTGCCATGTCAACTCTTTGTTTAGTTCTGCACCAGGACACTCAGCCTGCAAATGCAGTGTCTGTGTCAGGGCGCAGGGCCCCTAAGGGTGGCACAATAAGTGCTGCAGCCCTTAGGGGTCTTCTCTGGTCACAATGCCCTGGGTACCCATGGTACCATTTACCAGGGGCTGACATGTGGCAAGAGATGCCAATTGGGTTTTAGCTTCAATACAGTTTTAGGGAAGGAACATAGGCCCTGGGCACCTGATTGGCAGGAGCCCAGGGCACACTCAGTCAAAGCACATCAGCAATTCAGCAAAAAGTGGGGGCATACCATGCAAGAAAGATGGCACTTTCTCACAGGGAACTGCTGGCGAAATGGACGTGTTGGATCAGACTTCCCCTAGGAGTGTCCTGTGGCTCTGCTGTCTTTAAAGCACTTAAGGACCAAAGTGGTTTCCTCACCTAATAGGTGAGAGCCATCGACGGGCATGTCCATTAGGGAAGATTTGACATCCCTGGAGAAGCCTGTAGATCTAATCCTAACCTGTCTCTTGAGCGTCACATTGGGGCCAATTGCCCGACCTAGGCAATCTGTGGTATCTGACCCAAAGTGAAATGTGAATTTTGCCGAATAGTGGCCATCCTGAATGGCTTCTGTAAGAGTCGGGCACAAGTCCTCCAGTACAACAGCTAGTAACTGAGCGACAGAGTACCAAAGGGCTTGTGTTTCGAACCAATAGGCAGCTGACGTTGACAGGCCTTAATGACAGGCAGGTAGAGGAGAAAATATGTTTTTCAGCAGTTTCAAGGTACTTTGACACTCTATCTGGTGGGTGGTAGGGAAGGCATTTGGGTTGACCCTGCTCATGGATACTTTCCCCACTAAGCATTCTGGGGTCGGGTGCTGCTTTAGGAAAGACAGATCACCTGCGTCAGAGGGGTGGCGTCTCGCTATGTGCCAATTTACCAGAGGTACAGAACATGGCTTTGCGTATGTCACAAGGTGGGTTTCCCATGAGGGATGCATTAAAAGGCAATAGTCGCTCAGTAGCAGTCTGTCCGGGTTGGAAAACTTCAGTGAGGATATTAGTTTTTACCTCCATAGAGTAGACAACTGGAGGTCAAGAACCTCAGTCACCCTTCCCATCACTACTGTAAAGGAGGCACTTTCCTCAGTAGCTGGCCTAGGTGGAGAGACCAGCCCAATGTTTGGAGAAGTATCCTGTCCACCAGCATCTTGTAGCTCTTCATATCAGTTGTTTTTAGTGTATGGTTGAATAAACTCACCCTCTTTGTCATAGGGGTCGTTATCTAAGTCAGTGCTGAAAAGATTGTAAATGATCTGGGCCCTTCCTTGAGGTAAGCGCAAAGTGTCAAAGTCCGATGAGTTTCCGAATGGCTGCGGCCCAATGGGGCCTTGATAAAAGTTGAAGAAGAGTTAGCTCGGAGTCCGCACTATTGGTTGCGCTTTGCCATACAGCATCAGCGTTGATGCTCTAGAGTTCACATGGGTTGTGGCACCAAGACTGAAGTCAGCACCGAGGTCAGTGTGGAGGCCAAACATGGGTCCAGAGGTTTCAGCTGGCACCGAGGGCAGACTTGCCAGTGAAGTCCCAGTCAGATGGCCTCACGGTTCCTTGGGGCTCAAAGGTGCACCAGAGGGAGCCAGCAGTGTGCTGAAAAGATGCAGGATAGCTTCACAGAACTTGTAGATTTGCTGCTGTGTCGCCAAAGGACCTTGCCGGAGTTGTCGTGGGACGAAAGTCATGATCAGCTCTGGCGCCTTCTCAGTTCAAGAGTGGTGGGATGGGCTGAGTCACTTGGACTTCTTGTGCTTCTTGTTGGATTTACCCAATGACTTTGACCGTGGTGAAGGTCTGTGAAGGGTACTAGTTAGGGAGTGGTAACAGAACATTCCCATCAATTTTTATAAGTCACGCTGTGGAGTCTTCAGGTGTTTGGACATACATATGTTCATAGCGAAGTCACTTCCAAAATATAGATGCTTCTATGCTCCTGACGGACTTCACATCCCTCGGTCTAAAACAGATCAACATTGGACCTACTCATTCTGCAGGGCAGACCCTTGATTTAGTCCTGACAAATGCCTCTAATATACATTGCGAGGCTCCTTGTCCCCTCACTTGGTTATTTTTTACTTCACTTTCACATAAAAGACGGCAGAGCTTTCTCCGCTACCACGGCATCTTCTCGAAGCTGGAGAAAACAATGAAATAAAATCACGCCGGACCATTTCTCAAACACCCTTTCTAATCATACTTATTCATCGTCTGAAAATAATGAGGAGAACCGGACTAATTATAATGCCCTGGTCACTGCCACACTAGATCAATTAGCCCCCTTAAAACTTCGCTCCACAAAATGGAAAAGAACACAAGCGACATGGTTTTCTCCTAATTTAAGGGAAGAGAAAAGCCACTGTAGAAAGCTAGAAAGACGCGGGAGGATATCTCATAACTCAACTGATAAAGATGCCTATAAGAACTGTTTGACCCTTTATCATAAAAACATAATGAAGGCTCGCAAAACACATATTGAGTGCCAGTTGAGTCAGGCAGGAAACTCTTCTAAGGAGCTTTACTGCATTCTCAGCTCCTTCACTAATCTCAAAGCTTGCCAGACGGAAGTAATGCCTTCTCAAGACCTCTGTGATAAACTAGCTACGTTTTTTACTCGGAAGATTGATAATATATATGCCAGTATTTCTAAAGACAATGACCCTCAAGAAACTAATAGTGCCTTTCAACCATCACTTTCTCATCCTATAAACTTTTTGGATTATTTTCCTTCCCTGACCATAGACACAGTCCCTCATGAAAACTATAAAATCTGGTTCACCTCAGGATGTTCTACCCGCTAAGGTTTCTTCACTACTTTATAAGCAGTGGAATGGAAAGCTGCTCAAATAATTCCAATCAGGAAAAATTCCAATGCTTCCCTGGAAGACCTATCCAATTATCGTCCTATTTCCTTGCTGCCCTATTTGAGTAGACTTCTGGAGAACTATGTGAAAAAACATCTCTCAAATTTTATGGAAGCAGTAGGAGGTTTCAACCCCTCCCAGTCTGGTTTCCGTCCCAGGTTCAGTACAGAGAGACCGCATTAATTGCTGTTACGGATAATCTCCGACATTTCCTAGACAATGGTCAGGCAGTATTGTAAGTGCTGCTGGATTTGTCAGCAGCATTTGACACGATATCCCATTCTATTCTCTTATCTAGACTAAGAAATGTTGGAATCCAAAAACAAGCTTACCAGTGGCTGTCTGATTTTTTTAAATAATCGCACTCAATCTGTTAATCTGGGTACCTTTTAATCTGTCGCTTCTAAATTGACTAAAGGCGTACCCCAGGGAGCTTGCTTAAGTCCCACATTGTTTAATATCTATGTGTCTCCTCTTGCAGATCTTCTTAGGAATCTGGGTTTCATCCCCATCTCCTAAGCAGATGACACCCAGCTGCTTATGGCATTTGACAAAAATATCGCTAACACTCAGCAGGCTTTTGCCGAAGGTATGAATGCAATCTCAGCATGGATGAGAAGCACCTTCCTCCAGTTAAATGCCAGCAAAACAGAAATCGTGCTCACCGCTACTCTGGCCTCCAGATTGGTGGTCTACAATCTAGGCCCCACCCCTGCTCCTAAAGCAGTAGTGAAAAATCTAGGCTTGCATCTGGACCAGAAACTCTCTATGAAAGAGCAAGTTACCGCTACCGTGAGCTCTTGTTTCTTAATATTGAGTCTCCTGAGGAAGGTTTTTACATTCCTCCCTTTGACCGTCAGGAAAACTCTATTACAGGTTCTGGTAGTATGTTGTATGGACTACTGTTGGAGGCCTTCTACCATCTTGCCCCCTCCTATTGGAATCAACTGCCTCCTTACCTCTGTGAGTGTACTAACGATCTGCAATTCCGCCGATTTCTTAAAACCAAACTTTTTAGATCTTCTCCTTGACTTTGTAATTCTCATCTGTTCTCCTAAGCTGACTAAATAGCACTTCCATAGCGCATAGATACCCCTTTGGGGGTGATTCAGGCGCTCTACAAGACACATAAATAAATACAGCTTTGCCTTATAGTCCCAGATGGCCTTTGAATTCTTTAAGGTGCAGTTGCTACAGGCCTCGGAGTCGTGGTGAGACCGCAAGCACCAAAGACAAACCTGTTGGGGATCGGTCTCAGACATTTGCTAGCAGCAATCCCAAAATGTTTGAACCCTGTGGTTTTATGGGGTGACATTGTGCCTTGCACACTGGTATTTAAGGTTAATTTGGAGAAATTAGTTTTGTGAAGAGACGAGGGGTAGCTCCGGATCTGTGTCTGGTGGCTCATAAAGAAAGGAATTGACATCAGAGGGCTTATATGCGGCTCCGGATGTAACTTCCGGAGTGGAGGGACGTCGGCATGGAGACACAAAACACCACTTCCAGGTGTGCAGTGGTACTGTTGAAAATTTTCAAATCCAGTCTGATGCCTGGGGAATATACAAAAGGCAAGGGATCTGCAGTTAGAATTATTCATCAGAAATCCCCCTTCAACCTGATCAACTGACCATCAGGACATAGCAGCATCTTCACAGAGTCATTCACTATCCCATTGCAAATATATTTTTAAAAACACTCTACAAATGATGCCTACTTGCCAAGACACTATTCGAGAAACAACTTGCAATCACCTATCTCTTACATGCACTTAACAACATGCAACAAGTACAAACAGCTACATGGATCCTGGGCAACATACAAGACCTCAACATCACTTTCAATCCATCCCTCAAATGCCACCACTGAACAGGGCAGACCATGTCACCATCCCATTCTCCTTTCACCACACACTGGGCCTGATTCACAGAACTAACTTAAGACAGAATCCTAAACTTACTACCGTTTTGGTATTCACACAAGGCACTTACTCATTTTGGTATTCACAGAAGGAACTTACTCATTTTGGTATTCACAGATGGCACTTACTCATTTCGGTATTCGCAGAAGTTAGGAGTCCTAACTTTAGGACTCCTAAATGCCTTCTGTGAATACCGAAAGTCTTAAAATTAGGATTTTTCTCAGTTTAGGAGTCCTAAAGTTATGAGTCCTAACTTTACTACTACTAAACTGAGAAAAATCCTAATTTTAAGACTTCCGGTATTCACATAAGGCATTTAGGAGTCCTAAAGTTAGGAGTCCTAACTTCACTACACTACACAAAATGATAGTAAATTTAGAATTTTGTATTAAGTTAGTTCTGTGAATCGGGTCCATTGACAATACACCACAGCCCGACACACAAGCTTCCTTCTTCCACAGATGTCCCCAGCAATATTTCCTTTAACCACCACCACTCTTCTTTTTTAAACCATATCACACAGAAACTACAGGCAGGCTCTTGCTCCTACAGAAGTTCAAAGTCACCTCCTCGGGCAGACTTTAGAATGATTGTTCAGGCACTCTTGGACAGTGACAATGCCCTGCTCGCAGGTATTCCAGATTTCATCCCTTCCCCCCTGAAGAGCATCAGTTAGGCCTTCACATACCTCAAAAGATTGGAAATCTCTACCATACTGCTCCCAAACAGATAGTTCTACAGTGGTCTCCCATCCAAGCCTGTTTTATCTTTAAGAGATGTTGCATCACATATAAAGCACTAAATAACAGCTCATCTCTCAGGCTGAACAACCAAACACATCGAATGGGCAGTTCAAGACAATTAGCCAGTACTTAACCAGACTATAAGTGAAGAAGAGTAACAAAGGAAACCCCTAGATGCTATGCTTTCCCAGTTACCCCTAAAATGTGGAGCAATCTCTGTCCATACTACAGACTTGCACCTTCATGTCTACGATTCTGAAACAAACTACTTCAGCACTCACATGAGCTTGTGGTTCCCTTCAGCCACCTGGGCTTCACTCAGAGTAGATGCATCCACCTCATTTTTTGAAGCATGATATGGCATCTGGCTTGCATGCTTCACCACACTGACCCTGAGAAACATGATGTAAACAGTGCGTTTTCTTTTCTAAATATCAATTTGAAATCTGATCTTAATGTTTCTGCTGGAGTGAAGCACCATTTTTCAAATGACTGTTCAAAACCAGAAAAACAATTTCTCCACATACTGCTGAGTCTACGCGGTGCAACAGCAGGGCCAGCCCAGCATACAAGGCAGACTGGTGGATTCGGGTGAGAGGTTGCACCCAGCAGACTGAGCACTGGGAGCCTAGAATCAACCAAGACTCAAGCAGTGCAAAGAAGATGGACACTCCAAGGGTCAGTCCAACTCTCTGATGTCAGAACTGTTGGGGACCAGGTACAACTTATTACAAAAAAGAACGCAAGTGCAGCCAGCTCAGGATAAGTTGACACCAAAGAGTGGGACAAAGTGATCAGGAGAGCACAAATAAGTAGAAACAAAAGAAAGTCAGCAAAATGTCCTAAGCAAAATATAAATATCAATGCTGAAATTAATTCTTAGCACTTATTGAGGTCAAATGTAGATGGACTGGAAAATCCTCTAAGTGCACCTCCTCTGGGCAAGAAAAATAATGTGTGCTCAGGTAAAACAAGCACAGGTAGCCACATACACCCGCCTACAGATTTGCCCAAGAACAGTGGTGGCAGTGCAAATAAACAGAAACTGAAAAACATAGGTTAGTAGAAATAGGCAATTAACTGAGGAGGCCAGCATGCAGAATATACATCCCCTCCATGGGATCTTTTTTTCTTGTTCTGGGATGAGATGGCGAGGGTGAAAGCAGTCATAAAGGCAGAGATAGAGAAATAAAAGCAGCTACTTTTGAATAATATCAGGGAAAAGTGAATGAAAACAGCAAAACCTTTCAGACCCAATGCCTAAAAAGAGTAGGACGTTCAGCAGCTTAGAAGCTATAAACATTGCAAGCACCAACACATAAGAGAACAATGTTCATGTTACAGGAAATGTGCAGCTGCTCACTATGGACTGTATCAGGCTTGGGTAGAGAATGTGTTAATCCAGTAATCAAAGTTATTCTTACTGGGAAATTCTGAGAGGTCTTGCCTCAAACAGATTAAATAAGAAATGCTGGGGGTTTCAACATTGCTATAATCCAGGCTGCAACAACACAAGAGCAGAGTGTCCAGTGATAGAAGAGGCATCATCAACAAAGTAATATATTGAAAAATATGTCACTTAACAACAGAGGTTAAGAATAACTTCCGGACATTTGAAAGAAATCAAAATGAGATACAAAAAGCTTGCTTTGTATTAGAAAAGAAAATTGATGACTTGACTAATAGAACCAAGCAGTTAGAGATCGCAATGCATGAAATAAAAATGAATGTGATAAAGCAGACCCAAGAGAGATTGTGCTGATTAGAGCACAAGAGAAAGTCATTTTGGAAAATCTTGAGAATAGAGAAATGTGCCAGGAGGAACAATCTAACACTAATAAAAACCCATGAACGAGCCGAGGGAAAAGACATAAAAGGCTTTGTGGTTAATTTATTGCAAAAAAAGCTATTTTCAAGAACAATGTAACACTAGACCTTGTTAAAGAAAAACAAAGGATCTATCATAATCTGTTTAAATTGAGTCCCCAAACAGTGCAACTATCTACAGCAACACATGCCTTGAGCAACAAAGTTACTGCCTTGGGAATATTTGGTGGCAGAAACTGAACAAACATCCAGATTTAAATATCTACAACTGCCATTGCGGAGATGTCAAGGAAAATGGCCTTCGGTCTGACGTATTAAGATGTCAAAGTGGTACCGAGGACTACGTGAAGCAACGATGCAGACATGAGAGTCATTCACAAAGTATGGGAAATAGACTTCACTCATTTCTTACCCTCCATAATATCTACAGGTAGTCACAAAAAATTTCAAAATGTCTGACAACACAGTAGGGAGATGCAAAAGGCATTATCAGTTGCAGGTGCATGATGTGATATGTTTGTGAGGTGGACAAATGTAACTGATTTCTGGCCATATGTTGGAAGAATATTTCAAGTAGGATTCAACAAGATAATACGGTACACATAGTTTGCACCCAGCTGCGGCCCGTGCAGGTAAGAGCAGTGGGGATGTGGGGCCGGGTGGGGGGATTTTGACGGCCGATGTTGAGGGGAAAATAAATAAATGATTAATTTTCAATTGTCATCGTCCTTCGAAATCCTCCCCTAACCCGGTCCCATCATCCCATCGCTCTTACCTGCCTGGGCCGTGGCTGTTTGCACCTTAATTTGAGCTACTGAGAGAATCGATTTTGAATTCTGTTACATAGATGATAGACCCTGTTAGTTTACTAAATGGTTCTTGCCAGATATTACATTTGTAAGAAATGCACCTCTCAAATACCACCTACAGTCAGTCATTGGTTAAAAAAGACAAGCAACATATTTAAGGCGGAAAAGAAATATTCCAGAAAAAAGACTTTTGGTCTTGTTTCAAAATTAGGTTAGGTCAGGGTGACATCTCATGATTACTTCTGAAAAAGGCAGGACTGGCTGTACTTGGCATTGGGCGTTTCCCTAGGAGGCTGGAAGGGTGGGGGGCTGGTTTTGTTCCTGGGGGCCGTTTTTGTAGCAGTGCAGCAAGTTTGAAAGCACCCAGTGCAGAGTTCCTTATATATCCAGCAGCATTTAGGCAACAATAAAAGTGTTAAGATAACTCTGTGGATTAATGTACCTGCTGGAGGAAGATCAGAGTTTCGTCTAGTGAAAGTTTGGACTCATCTAAGGTAGCACAGTGGGTTGAAATGCCTGCTGCAAAGGATGTGTACCGTGCAGGTCAAGAAACAGTATTTTATGTGCATAGCTTAGTGGGTTACTGCTTTTGTCACACAGATCCTTTCGCTCCTGTGCAGTTCATAAACAACAATCCCAATCTAGCACAGTGTACTATGAAGTGGCATCAAAGAGTTGCATGCAAACTACATGGTACAGGTTAGAAACCTATGTTTTGTTCTGAGTCTTTCATTATCCTAATGTTGCTAAAAAGGGCTTGTTTGGGTAGAAATACATTTATAATAATAAAGCCAACCCCACTGTGTTACGATCTGAATCCTGGGTTTGTGCTTCTCTAGACCAAGCACGCTTACAAAAATGCCTGCCAGTATGGACGACATTTGAATCATACACTTCACCTTTGTCTAATGTAAGATTACCTAAACACTGATTTACACATGTACGACTCATTGACACTGTATGTGTATGTGATGGAAAGTGCTCAGACACACTACACTAGTATGACACTAGTACACACTACACTATAAAACAAATGATATATATGTGAGAGAGGGGCTATGGAGAGATGAGGGGCACTGTTAGAGGGCGATAGTGAGGAAATCATTCAAGAGCACTAACTAAGATTGTTGAATCCTGGTGCATTCTAAGGTTATCATTTACTATGCTTTAAAAGCTAATACAATTGAACATATAATGTAAACCCCCGCAAACCCTCCTTGTAGTGGTCAGGCTCGCTCGCTGCATTCACTATGCACCATATAGGGGCTGGTCTGACAAAATATGCCAGGGCTGCTTTGGGTTCCCAGTCCCACCCTGCTTCTGAACAAACCTCTTGTACAATGTTACTGGTTCATACTGAGATACTTACAACAGCTCAGTGGAAGATAATATGTGGGATTAGTATCAGGAGGGGGGGGGGGCGTGGCTAGCTGCCAGCAAAGATGGCCAAGAGCTAGAGAAGCTCCGATGCCGTCTGGGGAAAAAAAACAACCTATATCCGCTCATGATCCTGTGGGAACTGCGTGGAGTTGTGGTGCCAGCATGGCCTTAACTCCCAGAAGCCCTGGAGGGGGGAGATCGGCATTCGCTGTAGCTCACTGTTGGAGACATTGCTGGCGCGATCCCAGCTCGGTACTTCTTGGAAAGATGGCAGACGGAGCCTCCGAGGCCTGGTGATGACGTGCAGGGAGACAGACCACTGAGGGCGTGGGGAGCCTTGCTTGCTTTCACCCCCTGCCGATAACTTAAGTCTTGATGTGGCACATCAGCCCCTGGCTGGCGGGGAGGGGGAGCCTGGGAGGAGACTTACCCGGCTCCTGGTGATGTAGCCGTGACTGGCCTGCCCTGTGAAGTGAAGGCAGAGGTCTTCAGTCGGGCGGAGCAGGGTGATGCCCCAGTGGAGACGAAACCAGCCATCCGGCTTGCCTGATATCCAGAGGGCTGACCGAGGATTTACTACCCCCGCCCATAACGTGGGTGAGTCGACCCGTGAAGTGGGCCTGGTGGTGTGGCTGACTCTGGGGCTCAGCTGGGAACTGCGGCTAGGACTTGGGCAGGGGCTGCTAGGCTCGAGAGGCCTGGTGCAGCCCATTGGGGCCCTGCTTCCCTGTAGTTGGTTGTGACCTGAATGATGAAGCTTGCTGGGGCCTTTGGGGCGTTTGTGAGGGGGATAACCGCCGGTGGCAGCGGGAGTACTAGTAGTGTCAGACCAGTATTGGTCCCAGTGATTTGCAGCTTGTTAAGTTAAGCACCAGAGATATTGCACTCCTATTATTGAAAGGGGAGACACACAATTTTCATAACCATAATAAGGAGTTACCTGATCCTTGGAACGCCTTGTGCCCCGCTCGTCCGTTGCCCTGAGGTGTTCATTGGGGCCTGGGCCGCAAATGAGGCCAACAATGACCCTCTGGTGATGGTGAGGTGACCTGGCTTTGATCCCGGGGCAAACTGGGGTCTGGAGAAGGTGATAGCTCTGGACATGGTGAGAGGTCATCACCAGGGGTCCATGCGCAGATGTAGCCTGGACAATTACGCAGTGAACAAGTCATCTGCGGACGCTGGGCTGCGGCGGGCCGACTGTTGACTGTTGCCTGGCGGACAGGTGTAGCAGGATAGAGAACCTGCCCTGTGCTCCATCATGGCTGCCATTCAGGACCTACTGGGCTCAATAGCGCCTACTGAGCCCAAACTTGCCACGGTCACCACAGATGTCAATCTGCTTCGGGCAGATTTCTGTAAGACTCCCGAAAAAGTTGCAATGGCGGAGACAAACATCAATAGTCCATTATCAACACCAAAACGCCTACCTGGAGGAACAGGTGCAGGCTCTGACGAAGCAAAGTACAGCCATGGCGGCAAAACTGGAGGACCAAGAGGAACGTGCAAGGAGAAACAACATTAGTGGTGGGCGTCCCAGAGGGGACAGAGGGCCCAAGCGTGGACCATTTCCTATAGGATCTCATCCTCAACAAACTTAAACCTAAGAGATTGTCCAACTTCTTTTCAGTGGAGAGAGCTCATTGGGTGTTGGCCCCCCCCCCCCACCCCTATGGCCCTGCCGGGTACAATCATAGCGAGAATCCTGAACTACAGAGACAAGGATTCAATCCTTCAGACGTCTCGCTCGCAGGGAAACTTATGTATTGACAATTCTGTGATCCACTTCTTACTGGACTTTACCCTACAGATTCAGCTCCAGTGGAAAAAGTTGTATGCCGTTGAAAAGGCTTTGCTTGCTAAAGAATTTGAATACATAATGCTCTTACCTACCAAATTGAGAGTAATTGCTGATGGTAAAACCTGGCATTTCTCCACGCCAGAGGATAAGTGGGATTGGCTTGAAGGTTGGAGAATAGTAGGCAGGGGGAGCGAAGGGTGAAGGTAGACCAAATCGACCCAGGGTGGCCGGGGGGTGAGAGAACCCCCCGGGCGGGGCAGCAGAGGTTGCAGACCCCTACGCGAAACGAGCAGACTGAACTGGAAGGAGATCTCCCTGAGGGGTCGCAAGTGGTGTTACGTGTAAAATGTGATTAACCGGCTTTGAGTTGCGGGGGGCGAAGGGCGAGGTGCAAAGAGACCAGCACATAGAATTTGGACAAATCTGAACTGGTTTTTGGCGGCTCTGGTGCAGTTTTTGGACTTTCTTGTTATAATGAGGATGTTAATATATAATGATTTAACTTATCCGAACTGTACTCGACGGCTAAAGCCTACCCTAGTTATCTGATGTTGTTAGAGGGGCGAAAGACACTCTGCAAGTTGGGTGAAGTGGTTAGTTAAAAACTCAAGATGCAGTGTTGCAAGGGGGGGGGGGGAGAGTTGCGGGGCTCCACATATGTTTTATAGTTAATAGGTGTTTTAGCTTTATGCGACACACGCTCCTGTGGGGGTAGGGCGCTTAGACAGGAATCCAGGGTAGATGGGCACACAGAGATGGAGGGGATAATTGGCCCAAGCGACAGGTGACTGGATCCCCAGACGAAGAATGATAGCAGAGAGGCATGCTGATAAATGAAATTTAATTATTTGGTCCTGGAATGTTAATGGTGTAGGAAGCAAGCTAAAGCGTTCACTAATAATACAGCATTTGAAAAGATATGGCCTGACATTGTGATTCTGCAGGAAAAGCACTTAAAAGGAAGCCTCTACGGGGCCTTAAACAGATTTAGGTACGTCCTGTGAGCACACGTTGGGTACAAAACTGACTCTAGAGCGGAAATTTTCCTTAAGAAATCCCTGCCCTAATGTCCCACCAAATGTGGCATGATGCCCAGGGCCGGTTCATGGCAGTCAGAGTCATGAGAGTGTGTCATATTGAATTTATGCATGGTATATATATCCCACTAAGGCTTCACAGAACGGCACTCCCAGACCTGGGAAAATTGCTACACTCCAGGATCCTGTTTATGGGTGGTGATATGAATGCAGTTATGTGATAGAGTGGGTGGATCAGTTAACGGGGTGGGCCACTGCCGCCATTTGTAGAGGCTTTGGGCCTGGCGGATCTGTGGAGGGAATCCCATTCTCAGCAGCGACACTATATATACTTTTCTGCTCACATGGCTGCTTCTCCCGGATAGATTACATCTTCACGCTTCAGGACCATGCGTCTAGATTTCGATTGGCCTTGCACCAAGTGAGAGGGATATCGGATCACTGCCCTGTGGAGGTTCAACTATTGGACTCGAATAGTGGTTATCTTTTGCCCCCTAGAATTGATCCTTGGTACTTGTGGGATATGAAGACACGAAACAAGTTGCGTGAATCTGAAGATTTAAACTTTAAGGAGAACCAGGGATCGGTCGCGTCAGCACTCACCCTCTAGGCGGCATTCAAGACAGTGGTCAGGGGGAGAGCTCAGGCACTTATAAGTGGGAAGAAGGAGGACACAAGATTACAATGCTTGGCGTTAGAAAAAGATATAGCAGAACTGGAGGAGGTGGCCAAGTCTACGGGCACGGCCGAGCACTGCCACAGACTGCGGATGCGCCAGCAGGATCTGCGAGCGCTGGTGGTGGATTTAGCACGTAAACATGCCTTGGCAAAACAGTGTTGCCTCTATGATGTGGGCGACAAGACCAGTAGGCTCTTAGCGTGGCTTGATAAACGATATAAGTAATGCTCATGGGTACTCACCATATTGGATGAGTCTGTCATCCAGCATATGTCTAATGCAGCCATGGAGGAGGCCTTTGCAACTGAGGCCCTCTATGGCCCTAAGACTTTTATAACAGCTGACTGCACTGGTCTTCTCAGAGATCTACCCCTAGAGGAGTTGACTACGGCCGACCCTGAGGTACTGGAGGAGGACCACATAATGGATGACCTTACTCAGGCATTAGGGGATCTGCAGTCGGGAAAGGCACCAGGCTCTAATGACCTGCTGTTTGAATTATATAAGGGCTTGACTGACATAGTGGCTAAGCTCAAGATTGAGATGATCCAACAGGCACGTAAAGCAGGCTGCCTACTGGAGGACCAAAAGACAGCAACTATAGTCGTTTTACACAAAGAAGGCAAGCCCCCACACCCCCAGACTGTGGATCCTACAGACCGGTATCATTGTTGAATATAGAGGCCATTATCAAATTTGAAGACCTAAGCAGAGTATATGAGATAGCGGACTTCGAGCGCATTCGATATTTGCAACTCGGTTAAGCACTTCAATGCCACATACAAGAGGGCAAACAGCTCCTCGAGTCCTACTCCCTAGAGGACTGAGTTTTCAGAGGGACACTGCCAAACAAAGCTATGTCAATGATCTATTGCAAACTGCTCGATAATGCTCCTGGCCCACTTGAGTCTCTGAGAAGGGCGCGAGAGGTAGATTTGGGTGACTTGGACGATGAGGACTGAGCAGAGGCTAATCAAAGCCCACTAGATGTGGCCATACGTGCCTGTTTCAGAGTCATCCAACTGAAAAACTTACACCGGACCTACTACTTACAGACAACCTACTACTCACGGATATTACTGCATAGAATTGGCAGGTTTGCGACCCCGCAATGAAGGAGGGGATGTTGAGATGAGAGCACCTATTTCTAGATTCTTTGGTAATGCCCACACATACAGACGTTCTGGGCCAAAACAACAGAATTAATGTCGCTAGTCAGGTGGGTGGAGGTGCATTTAGATGCGAAATGGCTGATTCCAGTGATTACTTGAGAAACCGCATGGCCTAGAAATACCGAAATCTGTTTACGATTGGCAGTGGGGTGGCTTAGAGCAACATGGCGAGAGATTGGGGTGCAGCAAACAACCCCATCCCCCCTCCCCACCCGGAGGTTGTAGGTTGGGAGGCGGACATGTAATGGAGTCAGGGGGCAGAACAAGTGATTGTCCCCAAATGTGGGAGAAAGTATGGGGGTTAGGGTTAATCAACAGATGGGATGGGAGGGCGAGGGGAGGGCAATCAGGGAAGGGCACGGTGCTTCCTGCATATTTATGGGCAGGAAAAGAGCTACTTTTGACTTGATGGAATCTAGGATCTGTATATTAATAATATTCATTGACTTACTCTGTAATATGTGGTGTATGAATCTATTGCTTAATAAAAAGATTTATATAAAAAAAGGAAGTATTATCGCCGGAGATACATATTTCCTGGAAGTGAACACTTTAGAAAAGTGATATGAGGACATTAGAAAAGGATGCCTCCACCTCTCCCATCAATCTTTTTGAGCACAGTATGGTATCGTCTCTTCGTATTGTGCGGCATGGTCAGCAAGGCTTACTCGCTATAAATATCACTACAAATAAATACAGGGGTGACCAGATATAAGTGTTGGTCTAGAGATCACCAGTTCATCTAAGTTCCAGTGCCAGGGAATACGACATCAAAATTCATGCAAATGAAAAAAAAATACCATCAGAATTGCAGTTGTGATTTGCAAAGGTTCTAGCCCATATATACCTCGGCGCTGAGAGTATTTCTAAGTGTGCCGGGATGTAGCCCAAATAGTAGAGCGTACTGCTAAAAGTGGCATTGTGCTGTCCAAATGGGATAGGTTTTGTCTGACTGACTGGGATGCTACCCAGTTATTGGCTAAAGTTACTGCTGCCCAAATGCCTGCACTGACATCAAGGACCAGGGGATCATCCAGCTGTCTGGAGAACTGCTCAAGTGCCATGGCAATGCACAATTCACAAAAGTACTATGTGCCATAGTGCCATAGGTGCACCTTATCAGCATGGGGCAACGTTGCCAGATGACTGTTAAGGTGCCACATGTTCTATGGAAAGGCAGTGGTACCACCCAAAAGTCATGCTGGTCAGGTGTAGGGATGCTATCCAAATCTTAGTATTGCTACCAAAGAGCGAGAAATGCTGTTCAACTTCTAGAAGTGATTATGCATAGGATAAAGAGTCTACCTCCCGAGCGTGTCCACCTTATCCTTGAATCCTCACAATGTTGAAGAAGATTTTAACCAGTCGAGATAGGCGAAGGCTTAATCATTGGATTTACATTGAACAAAAACTGGAGCACAATCCCTCACCCAAAACCTAACAAAAATGGGGTCCAAAATCTGTGATATTTCTTGATATTTCTTGATTTAATACGCCCTTCAACTCATCCGGTAAAGGCTCCAAAAACTCTAACCAGCCCTTTACACCTGCTCTTCAATCCTGAGATCCTCGTTGTAGACTTTTGCAAAATATTCTTGGAAAGCAACCGCTATTCCTTTACTGTCCGTAATCGTCAGATCTAACTCCTCAACTCTTACTTCTTTAATCATGTTACGTACTTGATATTTTTTCACATTCCAGGCTAGCCGTTTACTGCTCCCCTCATCATCTTCAAAATGCGCAAGTTGACTGGCATCCCATTTCTCCTTAACCCTTTGACTCAGGATTCCCACTAGATCTGATTTGAGCTCAGCTAACTCTTGCAAAGTCCTTTCACCTACCACAGTTCCACCAAGATTTACCATCTGAACCTCACACTGGCGAATTTTCTTCTGCAAACCTGTAACTATGCTAGAATAGTCTCCTCTTCTTCGCAGCCAGGGCCCCCAATCTTCCCCGCAGAAACGCCTTGCATGAGTCCCAGACAATATCAATACTGGCTGAACCCAATTATTTTTCCCAAAAAAACTGCAACTGCTGACTCAAAACTTCCACTACATCCTGATCATAGAAGACCGTACGATCTAACCTCCATACCGAACCCAAAATACCATCCTCGAATTCCAGCGACAATGTAATAGCCGAGTGATCCGAAAGATGCACACCAACATGACCTATATGGGTCACACAATCAACTAATCTTAAATCCAACAAAAAATAATCAATGCGAGATTTATGGTTATATTTTTTATTATAGAAAGTAAATCCTAGTTTCTGCCCAGACCTAAATCTCTAAATTTCGCACAAACCCAGCTGGGCAATCATTGACTTAACCTTAGTAGACATTTTAGAATTAACCATCGCTCTACTATTTGCTGATCGATCCAGAATAGAGTCCAAGACAGTGTTAAAGTCACCCGCCATAATTATCTTTCCAGAGAACCCCAATAGTTCCCTAGCCAGCTCATCTAATGGACCTACATCATCCTGATTCGGACCGTAATAGCCAATAACAACAAACAATTGCCTAGCCATCTTTAAATTCACAATCAACCATCTCCCTTTAACATCAGCCACTACAGCCTCCACTGAACAATGTATCCCCTGTCTAATTAAAACTGCAACTCCTTTGGTAACCACTGTTTGTGGAGTATAAACCGCATGGGCCACCCACCGCTGTCTCGAAAAGAGTTCCTTACATTCACCCCTGATAGATGGGTCTCCTGCAAAATAATAATTTGAGCCGAAGAGTCCCTTAAATACTTCAAAATTAACTCTCTCCTCGATTTCACACGTAAACCATTTACGTTCCAGGAGAGGATTCTCAGCTCCCTTAAATTAACCCCGCCCATAACAGCCTAACCCAACTACCAACACAAACCTGACAACGAAAAGGCTTCTGAGGAATTTTCCAGTATTTCTCCCCCTTACCTTACCTTTACCCTTACCCTCACCCTCACCCATACCCTTCCCACTACCACTATCCCACCCACCCCGTCCCCTACAATCCCAACCCCCCCGCCCCCTACCCGGGTAAACCCAACCAAACTTCCCATGGCCAAGGCCCTTTGGGTGCCAACTACGGACAGTGCTTTAAACATTAAACTAAAATAAAAAACAAATAAAAATGTCCCTGCACAGGCTTCAGCTAGGTGGACCCAGCAAAAGCAAGGAAGAACAAACCAAAAGGAAAATGCTACTTACCAGTATGCATCTGTTCTTGGCATGTAGGGCTGCTGACATTCATATCTTTGCATAGATCGCCGCCTAGTGTTGGGTCCGGATGATTGCACTTTGTTGTCTTGGAAGAGTCTTCGAACTATCAAGAGATAGGTGACTCTTCCCTTGGACCATAGTGCTCATGGGCATCCACTCCATCCTTAGATTGTTTTTCGCCATTGTGGCAAAGATGGAGTATAGTAGAGTAAAGATGGCCATGCAAAGAAAACCCTGCAGCTGCGACAGGCCCCGGGGAGGAGGGTGAGCGATATGAATGTCAGCAGCCCTACATGCCAAGAACAGATGCATACTGGTAAGTAGCATTTTCCGTTCGAGGCATGTGGGCTGCTGAATTCATATCTTTGCATAGACTGTATAGCAGTACCTCCTCTAGCGGTGGACGCCTGTCCCAGCTGTAGCAGTTTGAAAAAGAGTTTTGAGGACAGCTTGGCCTACAGCAGATTGCTGCTTTGCTTGCACATCTACACAATAGTGTTTGGTGAAAGTGTGTATTGTAGTCCATGTGGCTGCCTTACAGATGTCTTCTAGTGGAATGTTTCCCAGGAAAGCCATGGATGCCCCCATTTTGCGTGTGGAGTGTGCTCTTGGGGGTACGGTTAGAGTGTGTTTAGCTTTGTGGTAGCATATTTGAATGCATTTAACTATCCATCTAGCTATTCCTGATTTAGAGATGGGGTTACCTTTATGTTGTGGTGAGAAAGCAACAAACAGTTGCTTTGTCTTTCTGAATTGTTTAGTTCTGTCAATGTAATATAACAGAGCTCTTCTTACATCTAGTGTGTGTAAGGCTCTTTCAGCTACTGACTGCGGGTTTTGGAAGAAAACGGGCAGTTCAATGGACTGATTGATATGGAAAGTGGAAATGACCTTTGGCATGAATTTAGGGTTAGTACGTAGTACCACTTTATTTGCATGTAAGGTTCCTGAATAGTTAAAGCCTGTAACTCACTTACTCGTCTGAGTGAAGTGATGGCAATTAAAAAAGCCACCTTCCATGTCAGAAATTGCAGTTCACATGAGTGGAGTGGTTCAAAAGGAGGTCCCATAAGTCTGGTAAGTACTATATTTAAGTTCCAGACCGGTGAAGGTGGATGTTTGGGAGGGATTATCCGTTTGAGCCCTTCCATGAAAACCTTGATTGCTGGAACTCTGAACAGAGACAGGTGTTGTCTGTTTTGGAGGTAAGCTGCTATAGCTGCAAGATGAAGTCTTATTGAAGAGTATGCTAGATTGCATCTTTGAAGATGCAACAGGTAACAGATAATGTTTTGTATTGAAGCGTCTAATGGATTGATTTGGTTATTGTTGCAATAAATTACAAATCTTTTCCATTTGGCTGCATAGCATGCTCTAGTGGTTGGGCGTCTTGCCTCTTTGATAATGTTCATGCAATCAGGAGGCAAATTGAGATATCCAAATTCTAAGACTTCAGGAGCCAGATCGCTAGGTTCAGTTGATTGGGATCTGGGTGCCTGATTTCTCCATGGTTCTGAGTTAGGAGATGTGGCGATAGACGCAGTCTTTGGTGTGGAACCACGGAGAGTTCTAGGAATGTTGTGTACCATGGTTGTCTGGCCCATGTTGGAGCAACCAGTATCAGTGTCAGAGACTGCTGACGTTGTTTGCGTGCCACTAGCAGAATCAGTGGGGCTGGTTGAAAAGCGTACGCAAATCTGCCTGACCAGTTCATCCATATCGCATTGCCCTGTGACAACGGATGTGGGAACCTGGCGGCAAAGTACTGGCATTTGGGGTTTTCGTTTGTGGCAAACAGATCTATTTCTGGATGCCCCCATTCTTGGAGAGCTTGAGGATGAATCTCCCATTCGTGTATCTGTTGGCTGTGTCTGCTTAACAGATCCTCTATTTGATTGTCTTTCCCTGGCAGGTGTTATGCTAGCAGAAAGATGTTCTTTGGAATTGCCCACCTCCATATGCTCTGCGCTAAGTGGGAAAGCTGTAGAGAGTGAGTCCCTCCCTGTTTTTGGATGTAATACATGGCTGTCATGTTGTCCGTCCGGATCACCGCTTTGTTGTATATGTGGTTTTGGAACGCTTTCAGTGCCAGAAAAACTGCTAGCAACTCTAAGTGGTTGATATGCAGTGTCTTTTGCTTGGCTGTCCAGAGTCCCTGGACTGTGTATTGATGTAGGTGGGCTCCCCATCCTGTCAGTGATGCGTCCGCTGTCAATACTACTTGTGGAACTGGCTCTTGGAACAGTCGCCCCTTGGAAAGGTTTTGTGGATTCCACCACTGCAGAGAGTTGTATGCGCGACTGTCTACCAACACTAGGTCTTTTAGTTGTCCTTGAGTCTGGTTCCACTGCCTTGCTAGGCATTCTTGTAATGGACGCATTTGAAGTCTGGCATGGGCAACAATGAATATGCAGAAGGCCATAATGCCTATGAGTTGCATGAACACTCAAGCTGGTAGGGAGTGTTGTGACTGAAACCTTTGGATTAGTGTCTGCATGTTGGCTATCCTGACTGGATTGGGATATGCTTTTGCTACTGATTTATCTATTGTAGCTCCCAGATGTTGTTGTATGTGGGAGGGTTGCAGATGAGATTTTGGGTAATTTATTGAGAAACCCAGACTGTACAGCAGCTGGAGGGTTTGAGACGTATGACTTGCACATTGGATGTCTGACTTGGCTTTTATGAGCCAATCGTCGAGATAGAGAAACACGTGGATGTGTTGCCACCTGAGGTGTGCTGCCACTACAGCTAGGCACTTGGTGAACACCCTTGGAGCTGTAGTTACTCCAAAGGGGAGAACTTTGAATTGATAGTGCTGTTCTTGTATTGTGAACCGGAGATATTTCCTGTGAGCTGGGTGTATAGGAATGTGGAAGTATACGTCTTTGAGGTCTAATGTGGCAAGGAAGTCGCCCTGCTGAAGCAGTGGGAGAACTTGTTGTAAGGTTATCATATGGAAGTGCTCGGATAGTAAGCATTGGTTCAGAGGTGTGAGGTCCAAAATGGGTCTGAGCGACCCGTCCTTTTTGGGAATTAGGAAGTATAGAGAATATACTCCTGTTCCTTGGTGTTGAAAAGGGACTGGCTCTATGGCGCCCTTTTGTAGCAAGGATTGGACCTCTTTCTGTAACAGTGTTATGTGCTCTTTGGACATAGGACGGTGTTTGGGTGGTATGTTGGGTGGAGTAGAAGTGAGTTCCAGGCAATAACCATACTGGATAATTTGTCTCATCCACCTGTCTGTGGTAAGTGCGTTCCAGACAGGTAGGAACTGATTGATTCTGCCTCCGACAGGTGTTGTGCGTTCTGGAGGGAGTGTGGTGAAGTCACTGTTTGGTGGCAGTGGAGGCTCTGGTGTTATTGCCTCCACGTCCTCTGCCCTTATTATTGTTTCCTCTGTAACCTCCTCTATTGGAGCCTTTGTTAAAAGTGCTCTGGGTATTTGACTTGAAGGTGGAGGAGCTTTGTGAAGTGCTGCCCCTTCCTGCACCTCTATATGAGGAGCGACGAAAGGAGCCCCGGTGCTGTTGGAACTGAAGCGCCCCCA
Source organism: Lissotriton helveticus (assembly GCF_964261635.1). Classification (NCBI taxonomy): domain Eukaryota; kingdom Metazoa; phylum Chordata; class Amphibia; order Caudata; family Salamandridae; genus Lissotriton; species Lissotriton helveticus. Next base: position 1,643,232,667 of record NC_136067.1, read on the forward strand.
TTGATTTGGCAGTTTCAGTGTATTTTTTTCATTTTATCTAAAATGTTGTCAACTTCAGGGCCAAACATAAAGTCTTGGTTTACTGGCTGATTGAGGATGGTGGATTGCACCTCGTTCTTAAATCCAGATATGCGTAACCATGCGTGTCTGCGCAGTAGAACGCTGGTGTTGATAGAGCTGGCCGAAGTATTGGCTGCGTCTAGCGCGCATTTGATGGAGGCGTTTGTTATGAATTTGCCTTCCTGAATGAGGTTGTTGGCCTGCACCTTAAAGGGTTCTGGTAGGTGTTGCATTAGAGTCTCGAGTTGGTCGTAGTGTGCTCTATCATATCTCGCTAATAGAGCTTGTGTATTAGCGATTCTCCAAGAATTAGCAGCTTGTGAAGCTACTCTTTTTCCTGATACTTCTAAAATTTTAGATTCTTTATCAGGAGGGGGAGCGTCTCCTGTTGTTTGCGAATTGGCTCGTTTACAAGCGTTTGCAACGACTAAAGAATCTAAAGGCAACTGTTGTTTTATATAAGTAGGGTTTGCTGGTGCTGCCTTATATTTTTTCTCTATTCTTGGATTGCGCACTCGTGCCCTAGCAGGATCTTTAAAGATATCTGGCGCGTGCTTGAGGACCCCTTTAAGCATTGGAAGAGTTCTGACATTTTTCTCAGAAGTGGGGAAGGTGTCGAACAAGAAATCTTCCTCTATAGGGTCAGTGTGCATATCTACCTTGTGATATTTAGCTGCCCTATCTATAAGCTGATTAAACATGATTGTGTCGTCTGTAGGTGATGGTTTTGTTGGGTATGGGGAAGTATCTGGGATGGGCTGTTGCTCGTCATCATCTTGGTCATCCCATGTGTTATCTTGTTGATCAGGATCCCCAGTGTCATCATAATTGTATTGAGGATCTTCCCCCATGTCCTCTCCCTCATTGTGATCAGAGTGTCTGGGAGAGTACGGAACGAAAGGCATATCAGGCAGAAAAGGAGGAGTGAAAGACCTTGAGGGAGATGTGCCAAAGTCTTTGTTCTTTGGAGGAACTGGAGGAGTGTCTTGTGGTAAAGGCCTCTTCTTTCGGTGGTAGACTATCACGTGTCCTGTATATGGATCGATATATAATTTTTTGGAGTCTGTGGCTCGGTGCTTTTTGGTGTCGGTGCTCCTTTGGGCTCGACAGCTGATTTAGGTTCGATAACCTTTCTTGGTTCGATGCGTTCTTTGGCTTTAGAGTCTTTCTTCGGATCGGCGGCCTTTTTAGGCTCGGTGACTTGTTTTGGATCGACCGGGGCTTTTGGTTCGGTACGTTTTTTGTCCGAAGCCTGGTGTTTCTTTGGGTCGACTGTCTTTTTTGTGTTCGGCAGCCTTTTTAGGTTTGTCTGTATCAGTTGGATCGACAACCTTTTTCAGTTGGACGATTTTCTTCGGTTCCGATGTCTTCGGTTCCGATGGTTTTTTGGGCTTGACGATTGTATTTGGTGCTAAGCCTTTTGGGGCCGAGTGTTTTTGCGGTGTGACGCTCTTTGGTGCCGAGGGTTTCGGTGCCGATGGTTTTTCGGCGTCGACAGCTTTCTTAGGCTGTACACCCTTTGGATCGACAACCTTACTTTTTGGGTCGATTATCTTGGGTCGGGCCTCCTCTTTTGGTTGTGTGCCCTTCGGCTCTACCATTTTTTTTGGTTCGATGACCTTTGGCTGGAGAACTGTTCTTGGCTCGATGACTCTCATCGGGCCTGGGCTACCTGAAAGCGTTTGTTTGTGCTTCGGAGCCAGGGCGAGAGGTGGGGTCTCCGAAGGAATGTCTCGATCTTGGCTAAGGCCTTTCGGCGATGCTTCGACCGGAGCCTTCTTTGTTGGGCTGAGTGGAGTGGGGGGCTTGGTACTCACAGTTTTTTGCCCCGGTGTGATCTGTTCATTGGAGTCAGATTGGTCCTCAACGGTGACGATCTCGAGATCGGAGTCGGCAGCTTCGGGAAGCTCTTGGAAGTCCTCGAAGATATTCTCCGGTTCCGGTGCTGACTTCTGCATCTCTCGCCTGGCAGCCCGTCGATTCCAGATAGTTTTCTTGGATCGAAATTGGGCACATGCCGGGCAATCCTCTTCTTTGTGTTCAGGTGACAAACACTTGTTGCATACTCTGTGTTTGTCAGTATGTGGGAACTTTGAGTGGCATTGTGGGCACCTTTTAAAAGGACTCCTTTCCATCGACGGAAGTCGCACGTGGTGTCGATAAGGCCCAACGGCCCGCGTCGACGACCGGATCAAGATGAAAATTTGGATGGAGTCGAGGGGTACCGAGCGAAAACAATACCGTCAAGTTCGAAGGCCTTTTGGCCTTAGGGAGTAGTTAGTTTTGATTCCGAGCTGGAATGAGGGAAAGAACATCCGAACCCAATGGCGAAAAAAAACAATCTAAGGATGGAGTGGATGCCCATGCGCACTATGGTCCAAGGGAGGAGTCACCTATCTCGTGATACTTCGAAGACTCTTCCAAGACAACAAAGTGCAATCATCCGGACCCAACACTAGGCGGCGATCTATGCAAAGATATGAATTCAGCAGCCCACATGCCTCGAACACATACTTTTGCTTAACGCAGCTGATTTACAAACTTCCAGCTTGACACTGTTCCAGAAAATTATCCACCTCTTCAATAAATCAGAATGAGAGCATTCTGTTATTCCACATAACCTTTAGGAAAGCTGGAAACTTCAGTTGAACTGAAGCTCCCAACCTCCTCAACGGCTCAATTCGCTTGCCTAACTCCCACTGCCTGTTATCAGTTGCAGGGGACAAATCCGATCTTACCTCGACCTTAACACCATCCACCTCGATGGATTTCTTTTTAAGAGCGGCAGCCAAGATCTTTTTTTTTAAACCATAAGTCAGAAAATGTATCAGAATCTTCCTAGGCTTTGGACGGTTTGGGGTCAACCTGAAAGGATCGTGGTGCACTCTCTGAATAACTCTCAGAATCTCCTCCTCACTCTCCTCCAGCTGCAATTCAGTCTTGAAAAGCTGTACTACATATTTCTTAATATCCGCCCCTTCTTTGCCTTCCGGCAGCTTTAAGATCTTTGAGTTATTCCTCCTTTGCATATTTTCCAACCTTTCAACTGTCTCTTCGTGTTCCCTATCCTTACTCTTAATGGCATCCTGCTCTTTCCGATTAGCTGTAACCACCTCCCTAAGATCCTTAACTTCTGCCTCTAAAGCATCTGTACGGGAACTCAAAACATAATTTTTTTTTCTAGCATACTACAGGCAGCTCTAATATCTTCGTGATTTAGCTTGGAAACCTCAAACCCCTTATGCATATCAACATCTAATTTCTTCATAAGAGCAATAACTGAAAGATCACCTTCTAGCTCAGATTTTGATTCAGACCCTGCCTCAATATGACCGCTCAGCTGAATAGAATTCTCCGCCTCAACAGCCGAAGGACTCGGGGTACTCGTATTCTCTACCAACCCTATGCTCTCTCCCGGGGTTAAACACCTTCGTTTAAAGATGGGGCAAGTTGCTCTATGCTATCCTCAGTGATTGGGTCAGTCTGGACTTGTGGAGTATGACCAGCCTCCCTCCATATCCAAAGAAAGGACCTGTAAAGGATTGGGGCTTAGATGATTAGACCAGTCCAACAAATTTGCCTGTCCAATACTATTATCACCCTCCAGCGTACAGCTCGTGGCCGGACTAACATGCTTAGAACTAGAAACTGCTGCTGTATTGGTTGACTTAGGGGGACACTCTCCCTTTAATGTCAAAGTCTTTGGCACAACTTTAAAAAATGAGGTGAGAGAGGGTTTTGTCTTAATCCTAAACTCCAGTGAGCCCACCTTCCCCAACCTATTGCCACTACCCCCCTGTTCACTGTTTTTCTTTAGTGTGAGCTTTGCTTTGGTCCCACAGACACTCTCACTGCTTGCTATGGGTGAACCACTGTGCTTGGTAAGTAAATTATCAGGGCCTCCCTCCCGTCCCGCTGAAGACAAAGATTTCAAATATAAAGTGCCCACAGACCCCCTATACCTCCTGAGTCCTGCAAGTTGACCTCCGCGTTTAAAGCAGGGGGGGGGAGAATTTCCCTTTTATTACTCCGCCGAGAGCCAATACTAGTACTAGTCTTAATGTAATTACATTTAGGTTTGTCTGGTATTGCACCGCTGCATTGTCAACAAGGCCATAGGAAATGTCCTAAAGGCCTGGTAGGCTAGCCTGGCACTGCCTGTTTTAAGATAAATTTTTGGGTTGATGATGTTAACATGTCGTCAATATGCTCTGAGGCATGTAGACTCCCGAAATACAGTACTACAGAAAAAATAGTTAACACTCTTCTTGGTATGCAGAGGTTGGCTATACCAATCAAAACGTGATCAATTACTGCTATCCACCTACATTCTAAGTTCAGAAAATGGCAGAAGAGGACATGAAGCGCTGTAAACGGATGGCATGTGGGAGTGTGCATGTGGGGGTGACATTGGGAGGGGGACTTATGCCAACAGCTTGATTTCCCACATCCTGGTGAAGATTAATGACCATAAGTTAACCTCTTCTTCGATTATACACATTCACCCATGTCTCAGTCCACAATTACCTAGTTGCCACTAACATATGTTAATACCATGACTAAATACAATAAACTATAGCTTTCTAAATCCTATTGTAAAGAGGAAAATGCAATAAGTAATAAACATAGTTGTTTTATTTGATCAATTTACAGCAAATATCATACAAAGATCTGAGGAGTAGTACGGATAAGCACTTCACAAACGTGAAACCATCTGAAGTACAAAACCTCTGTTTTCTTCACAATATTTGACTGAAAAGATGTGTGAGAGAATCATTCAATTCATACTGTACCACAGAAAATGTTGTGCAATACAAACATGCAAGCTGTATGACTTGTATTTCTAAACAGCACAAGCCATTCAATAGTAATCGCTCCAGGTTTGGGAAAAAGTATTTGCTAGTCCATTTCTGCAGAATCCGTTTATCTTTACGTTGTCTAGGGTACTTCCTACCACAAATAAAAACATGGTGATATGTGAAAGCAATTCCATCATGTGGTCAACACAAAATGTCCCTTCTTCTGCGACAATGTGTTGTTTAATTTTAGTTGTGGGTAGACAATCCCAAAAGTGCTTTTAGTGGTTCCTCAGCGGGTCGCATCACATCACCCGCATATTGATTCTTGAAAATCAATACCCAACAGTTCACAAAGTGTTTTTGCCCGTCTTAATGGTAGTTAAAATCCTGGATCCCACAAGATTTTCTGTGCAACAATCTTTTCTTCATAGCATACTATTTCATCTCCAAACTTCAAATCAAATTCTTTGTCTAGGGTAAGGCCACATTCCATTCCAGTTTTTATTGTCTGTACATCATCCTTGTGGTGTTTCAAAGATGTCAAAGCTCCTACAAATGAAAGAGATGATTAGAGAACATATAGAACATGATTTGGGACCTATCACAATGAAAGGGCACAGACGGTTGTATACATGTATACACCCACTTTATTTTCTCGCTCTCGTTCTCAGTTCCCCTCCCCTTTCTCCTCTCCAACAAAATAGTGGTGGCAATTCACCTGAAAAATATTGTTTCTAATGTAATCTGTGCATCTTTAGAGTTAACCAGAATATAGAACTATTATCACAGGTACACAACTTTTCTTTCTCCGTCATAGAATCTTTTATTTATATAAAAGCAAACATTGGCAAAGACATCAGTTCTGGCTTTTGCATAGCTCAAGTCACTACTAGAAGTCAGTTTCTAATTCCGATGTAACAGTTTGAAGTAGTTAACAAGGCTACAGTCCTTCAACACTTTAGTGGATGCCCCTCTTCAGGCAGAAATAAATGCTCAAAAGGGCTTTCAGAAAGATGCCATACTTCAAGGCGTTAGTAGGTGTCCCTCTTGTGACAGATGCCAAGTGCTTCAAAGGACATTCACAAAGCTGAGGGGGGTTGGTTTCAACATATAATGTGCATACATATGTTTGCTATTGTACTGATCTGTGCTGGTTTTCCATAGGTAAAACATGCCAAAGCTGGTTTATAATAAGTGAATATTGCAGATTTCAATACATTTCTTGGTCATTGGTAAATGCAAATGTCTTTAAATATCTGGCATTGTACAAGCAAAATGCAGTCACTTGAAAGTGAAAGTATCCAATGGTTGAAGTTTGCCTGGACCCATTGTTCTATAATGTTAGCTGAGGTGGGAGGGCGCATAATATGAGTGGCATTTGAGCAGTCAAATGAATTAAATGGTTAACTAAACACCCCCTAGGCGAAAGTATTCTTAATAGGACTTTTTGGGAAAACATGAGTCTGAAAAAACAGCTAAAGCCGTCTTTAGGGCACACCCAAAAAGTACAAATAACTGATCAGTGGAAGGGGTGATCATTCACATCAATATATCTGATAACACATTGATCTACTTGAGGTTCAGCCGGTTTAAATCTGGCTGTAGCCTCCTGTATAGCATAAAACTAAAAATAACTAAACTGTCAGCTACAGAGTATCCCAGGCAATACACTTCACTATGATCAGGTCTGCATTACCGAATCAGAAGTTCCAACTGAGGGCATAGTGAGGGTCAGTATTCATGAGTATTTGTATTATTCTCCTCGAAAGGACAGGAAATGGGTACACAGAACTGTATCCTTTATCCCACTGGAAGCCAGTGAAATTCTATCAGGCTTGAGAAATAGGCTCACATTTCCTCAGATTACAACAGAGTCTAGCTCCTTAATTCTGAATTCTATGAACTAGAGCATGCCCCAGGGCAAAACTTTTCCCTAAACTTGCATGGGACCATACTCCCATGTAAATGATGTAACTCCCAGTCACTCTTACACTGATACTAACTTTGAGACTGCAAAAAACCGTTCTACTGAAGGGACCACACCAGCAGCTGCAATGTTATGCAATACAACTTTGCTGTAGGAGTGCAAAATGGGCAGATACTCATTAAAACCCTGTGGCTTTATTGTGTAAAGGGTGCACTGTCTCAGTTTGCGTTGCAGCGCACCTTTAACTAGGTGTGTCAGGCTCCAACACGGATGGTGCACCCTATAACAGATACTGTGGTACCCCAATCTCACGACTGCATCAGGATCCGCACATTAAAAAGACGGAGCAGCTGTTTGAAGCAACATTCTGTGTTTCACAGTGTAGGGGCCACACAATCAACTTTACATAGGGGGACAGAGAACCTCCTGCACGAGGTGTAGCGAGTGACTGCATTGGACTATTGGGGTCCAAGAGACTCACTACCCCCCCCCCCCCCCCCCTTCGGAGGGCTCCCTCAGGGGTCAAACTGTGTTCCACCTATGTACGGTGTACAGTCTGTGTACCTTCTGTCAGCATTTGTCTCTGCACCCGGGTCCATCATATGGTGGGTCGCATAGGCAAAGCATTTTGTTCATTTGCATGGGCCAAGACCCCTTGCAAATGATGGAATGCTCCCCATAGAAATGTGCTGGTGCTACAAGTGCACAGGCATGATCTGTTACTAATGGGTCGCACAAGCATCTGCAGCCCCTTTTGTAATACCAAAGTGCCCTTGGGGTGCAGAAAGCATGTGTCCCACTTGGTGTGCTCTGGGGCACTTTATACAGGCCCTGGTGACGGGTTTACATTCGTAAATTAAAAGATCCAGACAAACGCTCATAAGAAAAGTTTGAGGATCAAACCTGTTGGGACTCATCTGAGGATTAAGAATTATTCTTTCTTAAGACATCTGAAATTGGGGTTCACTTTGACGAAAAGACAGTGTGAAGGAAAATAAAATTAGAAGCCCTATCCAAAAATATCGAACGTAATTTTCATGCAGTTTGGTTGGGTACCTCAACATGATCCTTTGTCAATTTGTTTCTTCCACAATACCACAATACCAAATGTTCACACCATTCCTGGGGATTTTTATATTAAGAGCTGAGTTCACTTGCATGCTTCTTTATTGAGCACACGTTTATGTTTTCCCTCTGATCAGGGTCAAGGCTAGACTGGCCTTACCAGGCATCGGCATCTCCCCCAGGAGGCTGGAAAGGTGGGGGCCGGTTTTGCAGCAGTGCAGCAGTTTTGAAAGCACTTGATGAAGTGTTCCTTGTATAGTCAGTAGTTTTCAGGCAACGATTAAAGTATCAAGATAACTGGTGATTAATGTACCTGCTGGAGAGAGATCGAAGTTGTGTCTAGTGGCAGTTTTGACTCATCTAAGGTAGCACAGAAGGGGGTTAATATGCCTGGTGCCAAGGACGTGTATCATGCAGATCACAGAACAGCATTTTATGTGCATAGCTTAGTGGGTTATTGCTTTTGTCATAGAGACTCTTTTGCTACGGTGCAGTTAATAAGTTACACAATTATGATCTAGCACAGTGAGCTATGAGGTGTCATCAAAGAGCTGCATGCAAACTACATGGTACAGATTAGAAAGTTATGTTTTTGCTGAGTCTTTCATTATCCCAATGTTGCTAAACATTGTTTGTTTGGGTTGAAATAAATTCTTATTAGTAAAGCCAACCGTAACCACTGTGTTACGTTCTGAATCTTAGGTTTGTGCTTCTCTAGTCAAGGACATGAATCCTACACCTTGTAGTCCCCTTTGTCTTGTATAACATTATCTATACACTGATTTACACATGTATGATTAATTGTCTTTCTATATGATGTAAAGTGATCCGACACCCTACACTGGTATGAGAGGAGCTATACAACAAATGCAATACAATTGAGTGAGGGGCTATGGGGAGATGAGGGGCACTGTTGGAGGGTGACAGTGAGGGAATCATTGTAGAGCCCCAACAAGGATTGTTGAATCCTGGTGCACTCTAAGGTCATCATTTACTATGCTTTAAAAGCGAATACAATTGAATATATAAAGAAACAGAGTTGTAGAATACATCAAGTGTGCCCAACTTTTCTTTGGGGGGAGGGAGGTGGAGGCTTCTTAGACTCCCCCATCCTACTACTCAGCCACAACAGTTGTGATCGTTGCACGTCTGGGTCGCCCAGAAATGCTTGGCCAGGGACCTACAATTGTCCAATCAGGTCATTTTGTATTCCCCAGCCGCTCCCATTCCGGGCCCCGAAAGGGCCATTTCTGGCTGAACAGACAGAGGAATGGTGCTCCTGTTCTCTCGCCAATGATGGTGACCTTTTTTCAGGACTTTCAACACCTCACATTTGAGCAATTACGCCTCGATTACATTATTCCTCCTGGTTAATTCCTGATGCATAGGCAACTGCTAGCCGCATTGCGTTCACTGTGGAGCATAATGGTCGAAGAACCCTCAACACATGCAGTGATCCATAATGCACTTCAGGAACAGACTGGCCTTCCACTGACGCACCCCTAACAGCTGTGGGAGGCAGACTTTGGCAGACCTTTACATGACATCAAATGGACAAGTGAATTGGAATCCCCCCCAAATTATATCCAGGAATGCCCACTTTACAAGTATTCAGTTCACCATTCTTCATAAGGCATACCTCACACCGCCACACCTCATCCGTATTTTGCCTACAGCTAATCTACCTTGCTTCAGGTTCCAGGTCCCAGGCCCGTATGGTCGACCTACAGCACATGATTTGGTCCTGCCCCCCACATACCTGTTTACTGGTGTGTCATACACTCCGCACTGACCACTGTTACAGAGCTTAATTCCGCAAAAAGCAAATGGGCAACGGACTTATCGAAAAAAAAAAAGCACCTCACATCTGTACTGTAGACATATTGGAGTCCAGGTTCGTACACACTTCTCAGTACCCGTTGCCCTTTGGTGCCACTGTTCACAGATTCAAAGACTATAATTCCCATAGAGCAGTGCATGTGAACAAAAAGCCTTAGAGTCTCTTTATAATTTATTTTAGTCCTTTATTATCAATTAGAAATATGCTTATTTTAAAGAAGTAGCGAACGTGTTTCGTTCTGTTTACACATGCAAAAATGATTTAATTACTTTATTGATGACTGTCTTTCTAAGCGGCGTATACCGGACAGGTTCAAATATGGACTAGGGGTACCATCCCGTATTTATTTACTGTTCTCTTTGCTCTACTGGTATGCTGAGAGACTTTACTAATTGGTAAGTCTACCCTCAGTTTCACTAAGATCTCTGCTGGAGACGATTATCTGAGTCTTCTCCACACCTTATTCTGGTTTTAAAATATTTAAGGTTTTTGATATCTACAAAACGCATATTAAATAGCATTTTTATATTATCTATTTTTAGATTTTGATTCTTTCAAGCCAAAGTAGCATCACAACGACAGCTACTCTTTCTTTCTTAATGGACTGAAATCAACAATTGCAGTTAATAGTTAAATTTGTTTTCAAAGGTGAGGATATCAATCTTTTCTTTTTTCTCCTCTTTTACGTAACCCTATTTTGAGCTTTACTATTTTATCTTCTGTTTTCTGCTCACCCTTGGTTGAAATTTCTTTCGGTTTGCCTGAAATACATGTTCGTCAATATATGCAGCGGACAGCTTTTGCCGTGTGATGCAAGGACATCCATTACCTGCTCTTCTGTTTCTTCATGTGAATTTGATATGTATTTTTGTTAATTAATCTGATGAAAAACTTCTAAAACTGTTTGATTGTTGACCTAGTGTCTCTTATTAATGATGTGAATCAAACCACAAAATGATTAAATATTAGCGAAACACTTGAGATAACAAATGTAAATACGTGATTTTTGTGTCCCCCTTTTCCTAATGTGTAGTGATCTAAAAAGATTTCAAAATAAGTGTATGATTATGTGGCTCTTTTTAATAGTATATCTTTGTTTGTGACTATGTATGTAATAACAATTGTAATAAGTTGTGTTTATGTATGTATAAATAATTGTAATATGTTGTGTTTATGTCGTCTGTCAAAGTGTTTTGGTTTGTGTCTTATATATGTTTTATGTTACTTTGTCCGCAGCCCTGAAGAAGTTCTCCTGGCAGTTTGTCAAACGGAACGAAACGCGTTGGCTGCTTCTTTAAAATAAGCATATTTCGAATTGATAATAAAGGACTAAAAGAAATTATAAAGAGACTCTAAGGCTTTTTGTTCACGTGCACTGTTAGAGAGCTGACGTTGTTGAACTCCTGGGAGCAACGGCCCCCCCATATCTTCTCTAGAATGAAGAACCACAAAGTGAGAGCTCGATTTACTAACCTGGCTCTCCTGCTACCTAAGCGCCTCCTCACTATTCATTGCGAGCCCCTTACCCACCAGCTCTTCCCCAGTGGCATGCAGAACTTTTCTGTTGGGACAAAGCTGAAAGCTCGCACTGCACTGGGAGGAGGCAAGGCGCATACTTAAACACCCAATAGCCCCTGCTTGGGACACCATGCTGCAGCAATTTAAAAATCTAATAGCTGATGATTCACCCCCTAAAGTCCCCCTCCCCTGCTGGCTCCTTGATTTCTTGGATCTCATCTTGCCATCCGGGTTGTACTCCCAACTAGTCACTACCCTATTGCACTCACTTGACAAAGCTCCTTTCCTCATACTCGTGCTCCCCACTGGTTAACCTCCTCCTTCCCCTCTCCACTCCTGCAGTTCTTCCTTCACCCCCCCCCATCCTTAGCCTCTCCTTCCACACCTGTTTATCTTGTGGTTCCGTTTCAGGATTGTTTGGGGGTTAAGATATTGGGTGACCATCATCCTACATCACGAGGACATGACCCTTGCTACGTATTATCTATAGCCGCCAGACTCTGACGGTGTGGTATATAACCTTAAGCATCTTCATCCGGTGACTATGCATGGCTCTAATGAGTTGGCCTCTACCTCACACAGTTCCATTTTTCTACAAAGCAGAACAATGGAGTTTTAAACGGGATGGAACCACATTTTCTCAGTTACTGACTTACAACGATCACTACAGTGGAAAGTATTTAGGCAGGGTGATCATGACATGCAAAGAACTGTGGCTTCCTCATCAATATTTATCTGCCCCAAAATTTCTTCTACTTAGACAATGTCAAAAGTGCACCAATCATATCAGCTAAAATTATATTTTAAAACAAATAAAATGATATGACGCTATGGAAGCTGACCAATCAAACAAAGGAGAAGTGAAGTATCTGCAGGGCCTACACCAGGATTTGCATCATATTTGCCTATCTGACTCTAGATACTTTATGAAATAACATGGACAATTTATTTTTAAGCCATGCAAACATTAGCTATCAAACTGAGGGGCTTGATATGGGTTTTGAACACCATTGTGGTGTCACACACTGCAGCACCTACCAACTGGTCAAAGTATTTCTTTCTATTTTGTTTGAAGAAACGTGCATGCCAGCTTGTCATCAATCATCATTGGCTTCCTCAACTTCTGTTCAACTTTCTCACAAGCTTTCCTTGATTGAGTGTGGATGTTCACAGGTGATGGGATGGTGGTGTTGCTGATGATGTGTGTTGTATGCCATTACCGGTGGTTAAAAAGAGGAGTACACTGAAACCTTATGTATGAAAATGTATTGCATGACGACGTCCACTAGTACCTTTCTTGGACCGACTTGGCTAATTTCAGTGAGTCCAGCTATCTGTTTAGTACACAATGGACAAAAACATTTCTAGGTGCCAACCTTATGTACTCGGTACTAGCAAAAATTGTGCGAAAGAACAATGAAGTGGTTAGATGAGTGCTTAAATAAATAATTACTTTTCTTCTGTAAAGCAAGGGCACTACAGTATTAAAAGAGCACTGCCTGAAGGCACATGGTGGCCAGGAAAACATGGGGCTTCCAAGAGACCCTGCTTCGCTGAATTTATATGTTACATTGTTACCCCTGTTCCAATGTGTGTAATAGAAGGGAGTTCTTAAACAGTCTTAGCTAGCAGTCACGCCAGTAACTATTATTTTTCAATTAAGAGACCGTATACCTTTATCTATGTCCAGCAAGGATTAAGGTTGTAATAACTAAAATGTAATTAAACTGTTTCTTAAGTCAGTGTAAACTCCGATTTTTTTTAACTTTATTTTTATATGATGGGGTGGTAAATATGACCGTAAGGGTGACATCTTTATGTAAGGTGGTCCTCAAACATTTCACCTTTGCACTGCAAGCAATTTACATGTTTTGCTTTTGTCAACCATTTGAAATTACTCATTTTAAGTGATGTGTTTCGCTGGTTTAAGGTGTTATGGAAAAATTACTTGTAAAAGCCCGTTCTGGAGAAACGTTTTCAGAAATTGCTGTCTGCAATTTATTTCACAGCAATTGGAACTCAACATATTCATGAAACCAACCTGGCGAATGCGGTTTATTTTGAAAACCTGAGCATACGTCCTTTTTTAAGTGAGTGCATTTTGATGCGACATGGTGCCACCTTCCTTCGTCCTCTCCTTCTCCGAGACATTTAGTTTTTCCTTCTCTGCACTACCACTCTGGCCTTTTTAGGTCTCCCATGACAATGCAGCTTGTGTGACTTTATGTGGTAAAAAAAAAAAGCTTTCAGAAGTACTACAAAATCCAAAATCAGTTTAGATATCATCATTGTGTGGGGGTAAATCATCCCCATCATCATTATCAGGTGGATCCGAATCTGGGCTAAAAAGGTGATGAACCCTCTGAGGAAGGCCTTGTAGAAGAGGAAGTATTTTTTCTAAATCAGAATGCAAGGGGACTGTGAATGCTGGAGTGGTGTCAAGATGCGACCTTGGTCGGGTTAGGCTTGATGTCGAACATCGCACCAGACTTGGCAGCGGCTCAGCCTCTGGCGCCGGCAAAGTCAGGACTGGTCTCAGTTGAGAAGGGACTAGCGCAAATCTTTGCCCAGAATGGAAGTCAGCACCGAAGTTTGTGCAAAACCAGAGGTGGGTTCTAGGGGCACAGAAGGCGCTGAGGGCAGACTCGCTGACAGTAACGCAACTGGAGGCCCCTGAAGATTCCTGGAGCCCAAAAGCATGCTAGAGGAAGCCTGAAGAGTGCCAAAAATAAGCAGCATGGACTCCTTAAAGCTTTTACCTGCTGCGGAGATGCTCATGGCTTGTGGAACTGGGTATGCGACCGAGGACAGGGAGAGAGATCAACCAGTACCTTGACACATTCCAGACTTCTGTTTGGACAGAGAGTGGCGGGATAGGGTCGAGTTCCACTCAGACTTCTTGTGCTTCTTCTTAGATTTAGACTTTGACTTACCGGAAAAACCTCAACTGCAAAGAGAACCTTCCTCAGGAGCGGCCTTGAGAGAGGGACAAGTCCACACCCTCAATTGGGCGCAGGATTAAATGAGGTTCATTACTTCTTTTATGTGTCTGATAACAAACGCTTGGCTTTATGGTCCCGTATCGCTTTCAGGTGCATCAGGGCACATTGTTTCCATACCATGAGCCCAAGCACTAGAGTCACACCTCATGCAGGTCTGTCATCGACATCTGTTTCAAACAGTCATGACATAGTTTGAACCCTATGGTCTGCAGTGGGGACATTATTCTATTGCACACACGAAAAGATCTGGACTGACGAAAAGGGACCAGAGCTTCGGATCTGTGTTCAAAAGATTGGAAACAAAGGAACTGATGGTGCACATGGGTGGCGTTTATATGCCCACTCTGTAAATTCAGGGATGGAATGAGGCCTACGCAGTGTCGCATGGCACCACGTAGCTGTATACAGGAGCACTGATGTGAAAGTGTCCAGATCCAGTCTGGTGTGTGGCAAATATTCTAAAGGTGAGGAATCTGCAGTTAGAAGTATCCACCAGAATAGATAAGCCACTTGGAGTCAATCTAAGGAAACTAAGATATTGTCTTCAAAGCCTATAATTAGGGCAAAACTGTCCAGTGTGTCTCTTATTTAACCTACCCTGACATGCTTCCATTTTTAACCATATCCAAGAACATCACTATCTCCCGGTAAAAAAAAAATCCTATTATCTTTAAATGCTTTATTTGTTTCAAAGCTCTAAATGACTGTGGCCCTGCTTCTATTAGGAATCTGCTTTCCTGGAATGATGCCAATTGAACTCTGCTCTGCCTCTGCCCGCTTGGTAAAATGTATTTCTTTATCATCCATCCTTGACTGATTTGCAGTGTTATAGTCTACCTTTATTGACCAATTTGGAAACAACCAATGAGGAACAAATTATCTTAATAAAATTAGTATTTAAAGATATAATTATTTAATATTTATATTTAGGAAATGTATTTTTAGCCCATGATTAAGCATTCCTGTTTTAGTAAACGTTATGTTTTTTAAACAGTGAATAGACTAACAACAAAAAATCTGGGAGCAGAATGAAGCGAGCTCTGGTGACTGAGTAGATTAATGCATCCGCAGCATGTATCTGTCTTAGACTTCAGGTTTCCGGTTCACAGCTTGTCCACTCAGCCTTTCATCGCACTCAATAAAATGAGTACCATTGAGTTGGGAAATTAACCTCTATTATTCAACACCAAGAAGTGCTTCTGTGTTAACTTGCACTCTACAAATTCACGCTATGTTGAAAGCACTTGCGAAGGTACAAAAACTGTGAAATACTTAAAGTAAACCAAGGGAGAAAGTCGGTGCCTTCATTTAGTTAAGATCTATAGAGAATAGTCCACTTACCTTGCCAAATAATTTCACCACTGCGAATTAATTTAAACTTCTTTTTTCTGTCCAACAGCCCTTTCTGCACTCTGCAACCTCCTACTGGGACTTTCTTTTTCCCTACGGTTACATCAAAAGATGCCAGCACTAATGCCTCCCCTAATAGAAAATAAAGAATAGCAACATCATCAATAAAATAAATGAAATCTAACACGTTTTTTACTTTGGTAACACTCTTTCTGGTAGCTAATCAATTTAAAAGCAGATTCCTCACCTTAGAATACTGCCGAAGCACCAGACTGGATCCAGAAACTTTTTTCCAGCAATGCCACGAGATAGCGGTGGGTGTCGCCACGCTGGCTCCATGCCGCCGTGGAAGTGACGGAGTAGAGTCACATACAAGTGTCACCCCGGCGGGTTCATTTCAGTTTGTCTCTTTCCACGCCTTCACATGCGGAGCTTGCGGAGCAAAAAGTGGTCGGTACCCATTTGCATATTCCTAACTTGGAACCTTTTTAGATGTTAATAAGAGGCTACTCAACAGAACGAGGAGGTGGGAAGGCAGTGAGGAGTCTGATGTTATATAGAGCATGCACCAAAAAAAAACGTTACAGAAGGTAAGTAACTTACATTTCTGATGGATACTTCTAACTACCGAATCCTCACCTTAGCAAAGGTATACCTTTGATAAAAGATACCCAAAAAATTAATTTGATAAAAGATGCCAAAGCAGTACCTCCCCAGGAAAAAGGGTCCGTGGAGTTAACTCAGACAAAGAAGTCCCGCAGGACCAAGCAGATGTAATGTCAGTCCCCCTGGACCTGGCATTTAAGGCAGTAGTGATTCATGAACATATTCACTGATGGTCAAGTCCCAGCCTGGCAAAGGTCAAGGAGAGGCACTCAACTGTTGTGTGAATGAACCACGTATGCGTTTACCACGCATGCCGGTTCCACGCTGTCTCAACAACCCAAGTCTTAACCAAGAATATGCCTTTACCACACATGCCTTTACAATGAATTATGCAAGACTGGACAGGCAAGTTTTACCCCCCCCCCCCCCCCCCACCAGACACCTGCCTCCGCCCGACTTCTAAAACTAGCCCCTCCCTCCTGAAAACCACCCAGCGGGTCCTAAAAATGTCCCTGTCCCTAGTCCTAAAAACTACCCTTCTATCCCCAAGCCCCAAAACCTACCCAACTCTCCAAGCCCCAAAAACTACCCCAATTCCCAAGCCTTAAAAACGAACCTGCCCCCTAAGCCCTAAAAAGTATTACCATCCTTGCCCCCTGCCCTGAGCCCTAAAACAGCCCCACAAGCTCCCACCCTGATATCTAAAACTACCCCACCTCCTAAAAAAAAACAACCCCCGAGCCCTGAAAACTATCCCAACCCCCGTCCTTAAAACTACCCTGATCCCCCCGCCATAAAACTACCCCAACCCCCCGTCCTGAACACCACCCAGAATCCTCCTAACCCTGAAAACTACCCCAACCCCACCTCATACCATAGAAACTCACCCAAAACCCGGCACCAGCCCAACTTACCTCACTGAGTCGTATCCTCTCCCGGTCCTTCCTAACTGTTTCCCGCACTCCACATGCTAAAGCAGTGACTGCAGCCTTAGCCCTGGTGGAATGAACTCTCAGACCTTTTAGAGGCTGCTTCTCGGCTAGTGCGTAGCAGAACTAATTTTAGATAACTATCTAGCTCAACAAGGTCTTATGCACAACGTTCCCTTTGTTCGCCAGAGGGTTCACCACAAAAAAGATGGTTGGCCTCATAGTGTTCCTTGGTACAATCAATAGAACAGCTTAACGCCCTTTTGGGGTTGAGCTGAGGATGCCTCTCCTCCTTTTTCGAAGGGTGAGAAAGCAGGTAAAGAACGCAGGAAGGTGCAGACTGCTCAAAGATGAAAATTAAGCAAGAGTGTTGTCCCCATTCTCAATACCAGTTTATCTGGAAAAAAGGTGGTGTAGGGTGGTTGCACAGACAGTGGCTGAAGCCAACTCAAGTGGTGAGCTGAAGTAATTGCAATAAGAAAGATAGTTTTCGAGTTAAGAGACGCAGTGAGCAGCTATGCATCTGCTCTAATGGAGTGCGCTTGAGAATTTTTAATGGCAAATTAAGGTCCCACTGTGAAGGACAAACTGTTTGGGAGGAAACAAATGTCAAACCTTTCATAAACCTCATCGCAACAGGTGATTTAAACAATGACTAAGTCTGGTAAATGTAAAAAGGCTGAAAGAGTCAACAAATAACCTTCAATATTGCCAATTGCAAGCCTCTGGTGGTCCAAAGACAAAATGAAAAAAAGAACATCAACAGCCTGGCTTGTAAAAGGTCAGTCTTGACGGCTATCACACCAGGCCACAAACCTGTGCCAGTGACTGGCATAAATGGACTTTGTGGAAGGGCGCATAATGGCTACCATGACATCTACCACTTCAGGCGGCATTTCAAACGTGGCCAACATCCGCCACTCAGTCTCCATGCATGGAGGACTAGATTGCATAGATTTAGGTTGAGCACCTTGCCCTGTGGTAAGAGAGGGGGTCCTCAGAAAATAGTAACCGGATTGGAGGACAGATGCTCATGTCCAGAATTTCTGGGTCCCACACTCTCTTGGCTCAATCGGTAGCCAAAAGGATAACACTGGCTTGGTCAGTCCTGATCTTTATTAGAACTTCAGGAAGGAGATGCAGGGGCAGGAATGAGTACAGGAGTACTGTGTTCCATTATTGCTGAAATACATCTCCTAGTAAGCGGCCTCATGGACCCTCCGATGTGTAAAACAGTTGGCACTGCATTTTTAACGGTGGTTAAAAGATCTAGCGAAGGTCCTCCTCACTGTCTGCAGACGACAGCTGCCCCCTGGGGATGTATAGGCCATTTGAGATCTGCCTGATGCCGCCTGCTTAGCACGTCTGCTCAGATATTCATGGATCCCATCTGGTGGCTCGCAATGAGGAAAACAGCCTGATGTGACAACCAAATCCAAAGCTGTAGAGACTTTTGGCTCAGTACTCCGGGACACACTCCACCCTGCTACTAGAAATACTACATGGCAGTGATGTTGTCGGTTACCACCTTCACCAGCCTGCCCCTAATGAATAGATGAACGCATTCAGAGCCAGACCAATTGCCTGAAACTCCAACATTCTGATAAGGAGCCAGGTTTCCATCGGAGACCAGAGTCCTCTGATATTCACCTTCTCCAGGTGGCCTCTCCAACTCATTAATGACATCTGCTACCACCGTCTGTTCTGGGAAGGAAGCCTGTTGCTGGACAAATTGCGTTTGAGCAGCTACAACTGCAAATCGTGAGCCACCTCTTCAGTAATTTGAATAACTTTCAATAGATTTACTCACTGCTGGGCCCACTGGAACTTCGGATTCCATTGTGCAACCTGTACGTGCCACCTGGAGTAGTCGACTAGGAAGGTGCAGGATGCCAAAAGGACAAGAAGCATCAGAGCTGTTCTCACCAAGATCCAGGAGCTTGGCTGAAACATTGGGATCATAAACCAAATGTCCTGGAATTGTGGCGGAGGGAAGGCCTTGAACTGTACTGTATCCAAGATGGCTGCAATGAATGGCATCCTCTGAGAAGGAGTCAGGTCTGACTTTGTCTCGTTGATCGTGAACCCAGACGATGTCAAGAGGGTCGCCATCATCTGGAGGTGGTCTACAACTTACTGTGGCGAGCTCACCTTCAGCAGCCAGATGTCAAGCTGGAGGTAAACTGGTATACCCTAATCTCCGAAAGTGTTGCACGACCACCACTATCACTATTGTGAACACACAAAGTTGAATGGGAGCACTGGAAACTGCAAATGCTATTGGCTGACACTGGACTGCAGGTAATTGTGGTGGAACAGCAATGTGGGTATGAAAATTGTCATCCTACATATCCAAGGACACCATACAGTCCCCCAAGTCCAAAGCAGCTTGGATTCGGACTACTGTGAGCATTTTGAATTTGCCCTGACAAAGTCGAAGGTCCAATATAGGCCAAAGGCCTCTGTCCTTTTTTGGCACAAGGAAGTAGCAAGAATAACAACCCTGTCGTTTTTACGAGTCCAGAACCATCTTGATAGCTCATTTGAAGAGCAACACACTCACATCCTGTAACAGAATGGAAAGGTGCTCTGAAAGTCGGTTGGATGAGGGTGGAAACTTTGGCATAGAAAAGGGAAAGTGTAGGGGACAGCCATGCTGAACGATTTAACGATTTGTCTTTTCCATCTGTTGTATGTGAGGAATTGCTACCTAGAAAGGAAATACTGTATTCTGCTCTCACAAGATGGGAATGCACCACTAAGGTCAAACAACAGCGGCTTAGATGCTGCTTGAAGTAGTGCAAGAGGGCCAGGAGGACTAGTGTCCTTGCGTGCTTGCGCACTGCCTGCCAGATCCTGCCACAAACTTCAAACTGACTGGTGAGCCTGTTGCAGTGGTTGGGGCGACTGTCGCAGTCTACACACCAGACCCCTGTAGTAGCTTCTGAATTACTAATGTGAGAAATGCTTGGCAGGAGTCAAGAGAGCATGCAGTGTTTCTATTGTATTTAAAGCCATCCAGTGCAGAATTAGCTTTTTCCACCAAAATGACATGAGCCATCAAAGAGCATATACGTATGGGAGAGGCTTGTACATCTCCAGAAAATCCTGTAGAAGGCATCCACGCATGCCATCGGAGAATGGCACTGGTGCTAACGGCCTACCAAGGCAATCCGTGGTATCAAGGTCAGCATGAATCACGTATTTGCCCGTGTCTTGACCATCATGAACTGATTGAGCCAGAGAGGCAAGATCTCATTGGCCATGTCCAAGACAGTATACCCAATAAACAGACTTCATTATCAGATATCAAGGCCAGGCTAGCAAAGGAGAACATTTGTTTTCCAAATGCCTCAATCCTCTTGGACTCCCTATTCAAAAGATTCACGGGGAATGAACTGAGTTTCACCTTGCTGCTTGAAGCCTGAACCACAGGGCTCTCTGAAGTAGGGTGTTAAGTGAGAAAATCAGTAGACGGTCTGTGACGCCTGGGTACCTGCCTATTTACTGGTTGCTAAGATCAAAGCTTTGACCAAGTGCCCATCAAGGTATCAGTGAAAGCCTCGTTGAATGGATGTAAAGTTTCAGGTATGGCTGGCTTAGGCTGTGAAGTAAAAGTTCCTTGACTTCGGTAAAGCTATATCTGGTAGAGACACAGTCTAGTCACATATTCCTTAACTTTGAATTCTCCATAGGCACCAGACTGGATTGAGAAATTTGTTCAGCAGTACCTCTGTACACCAGGGGACAGCGTTGTAAGACTCCGTGGTGACATCGCCTCCAGATATGACATCAATGGAGCCATATAAGTCCCCTCTGGCGTGCAGATGTCAGTTTCTTCTGTGAAACCTTCGCACCAGAATGCGGAGCCATTACAGAAACTGGTTGTGGAAACAGTGTGCCAAACATTAATAAAGAAGAAACATCAAATGGTATGTTAATACCGGATATGGAGTTCAAAGAAACCCCTAATAAAATCAACGAAACCCCATATGAGGGAAGAGACCATACACTCTATAGGCCATTCATCAATGGTAATGAATGGCATGGCAATAGCCAAACACAACCTATAACAAAACAACAACACCAGGCTGTTTGTTAAATCACACCATTACATGATATATTGACAGTACCAATGTCAAGGTATGAGGATACCCAGAAGCCTTTCATATAAATAACAAATAAATGAATACTGCCCACTGAAGTGCAACCCAGAGTGAAATAGAAAACCCACCCTCACTCTACCAACCACACACATTTGAAAATGGATGGTGTTGCAACATATAAACAAAACTAAGTGGCCAGGGCACACAGTTTGTTTAGCCCCAACAGAGATTGAGATAGTGATCACTGGTATATAAAGCCAGTACTGAAAGGGTATAACCTTTACTTCAAAGGTCATTTGCAGAGCGGGGAGGATGGGCTGAGCGTTAAGAAATCTGCGGCTAGACTGTGTCTCTACCAGATATAGCTTTACCGATGGTAAGTAACTTTTACATTTGATAGACACATCTTGCAGCAGATTCCTTAACTTTGAATTAAATACCATAGCTATACCCTCCCCTGGAGGAGGGTCTGTGAACTAATCCTACAAACGTTCTGAAAGAGAACTAGCTTGTCATGTATTCCTATAGGTTCTGAATCGATCCCCCTATTCCTGACCCTATTCTGGTTAAACTAACTATCAAGTTAACTAACAGTCAGCCCATGAGGCAAGAAAAGCCCCCATGATGCAGATACCGTTATCTGACGCAGTCACACTACGGCACAGGAACGTGTTATCTGATTAGGTCATAACGCTTGAGATCTAATTAGACAAGCGACATTCCTCCAGCCCCTGATAAGGCATACGACGTTCTCATAACAAATCAAACCTATGACAACCTGGAAAATCCGTGCGGCCATTGTTTTGATTTCACAGAGAACTTCAGTAAAAGAATGTGCTAACGAGCAAGTCGTATGACATCTTTATTGACGTATCTATGTCCATCCTTACGTCAATCTCGGCACCTTTAAGGTATAAATATTGCCGATCTTGCCCTATGCAAACACACGCGTGGTGACGAGACGGAGCAGCCATACTTGCCGAAGCCCAGAAGCAGAGCAGACCCCGCTGGCAGCAGCCCCGCCTTCCTGACGCGCTGAGAGACGCGCTGCTTTCTCCTGCCGAGAATCCAGCACCGGCGTTTCTGGGCAGCCCTCGCAGGCAGCCTGGAATATCGAGAGCAGAGAAAGAGATACCATTCCTCATTCATCCTAACTTCCAGGTACAGAACTGAATAACCCCTCACAGAGAATTCTTTAGTTATTCACTTGGCAAAAACAAACTTAACTTAAACTGTAACTTTCTATTCCCGCCCACGCATTAGACTTAGGTCAGGTACACGGGGTAGGCGTATTTAGAAACACCAGTTGAGTACGTTTAGTCAAATGTATATGTGTATGTAAATATATTTTAATCATTTTAAACATCATATGGCTCAGAAACCATATCAATGTTTTTACAGTATTATTTTATACTATTGCTTTTAATGTATGCACTTTACTTAACTATAAGTATTGCAATAATATCGATCCATTTCTCTTGTACGAGAAAAGAGACTGATCAATAAATAACACCTTTTTATTGAACACGCCCGTCTCTTCCTTTTCTCTACAATCTGATGAGACTAAGAATGCACGTACTGACTGAGTAAAATAATTGCCTTGTGCTCACACGACTCTGGAGATACACTCTTGATTAGGGGAGAGCAAAGTTGTCATGTTCTATGGTTGTCAGAAACTAAATCCCTTCTTGTCTAATCAGGGGAGTTAATTCTTTCCTGAACATTCGAGAAAGTTTCTAGCGAACTCTGAGCTACGCTGGCAAACCCAAAACTTAAGTCTAGTATCGACAGTAGTAGACCTAGTTAACGTCTGGTCTAGGCCTTTACTGCTGTAGGTATTATTCCAATGCGCAGAGCCTATTGGGAAGATAGGAACTACACTACATGGCGCCCAACGCGTTTGGAAAGGGCGATAAAACTAACGTAAGACATTTAGAGTAACTCAGTCGTGCTTTCTCACTCAGACCCCTTTTCCCAAATACTCCAAAGACGTCTGGAGTGGGTGAAAGGTAATATCCTCCAAAACCTCGCAGGAGGGAACTCCTATGTAAGGTTCTTGGTTTAGTCAACGTTGAAGGATACACTGTTCCAAAATATTGTGCATCTAATCTTTGTTCCATAAGAAACCTGATCTGCAAACAAACATAATACCATCCTGTCGGTAAAATGGGAGACAGTGATGAAGAAAGAGAGGCAGTTAGATTAGCAGCTGAAATAGTAGCAGCTGATACTGCAGCACTAGATGCGGACGGGGATATAATACTCATCCCGGTCGCCAAAAGGAAATCTATAACCTTAAAACTTATAGAAAATGGACTGACACCTAGAGGTGGCACAGTCATATTCGTAATTGAGGCACACGAATATCGGCAGACAGAGGTATACTATACATGGATACATTTTCCAGCAGCAAATGCTGTAACAAAGTACTTCCACTATTACAAAATAGAGGTTCCACCCGACATTTACACTCCTTTCGAGGAGGTGGAAGTACCACTCAAATTCCAAGAGCATTTGCTCTTATTTGATGGCGCCCTAATACATAATAATCACATCACCAGGCTCGGTCCTTTAGGTAGACCAGGAGCAACGTGGCCGGTCTTAGCCGGATACACACCACACCCAGACATCGAAGGAATGTCTACAGGAGAGCTGTTAATACAGCTAAAACAATTACTAAAAATTCATAGACAATTAGTCCAGTATGTAATGCGGACTTCAACAATTCAGCCAGCGATTAAACTTCCACAGCTGACCCCACACCAGGGGAACACAAATAAAATCACACCACAGAACATCCAATCCTGCCTAGGTAAAGTCCCGGCTAAACGGGAACAGATACCATTCTGGTTGGCACAGAAAATCACCCAAATAGAGGCGGTGTTTCCTGACACCACCCCGCTAGAAAAACACAGGATTCTGACTATATGTCTCCCAATGGGAATCGCACCACACATAGAGGACTGTGACACTTGGCGTACAGTCTTTGCTTCAATCTACACAAAAACGCACGGTGTTCCATCCATTTCGGTAATACCAGATGTGCTAAAACAAATTCAAGATGAATACGGTCCAGAACCAGCTTTAACTCTTGGTATGAAATTACTGAAAGACTTCAAGCAGGTCTCGGCTATATTATTAGCCAATATAAAAGGTGAAGCAGCAAACGTGGCGATCCGCCAGAGGTTAAAAGAGACAGATATAGCAGACCAACCAGCTGAAATTGCCAGAATCATAGAAAAATCCTATGAAGAACTAGGTAGAGATAGTTTAGGTGGAATACCAGTAAAACCGCAACTGACTGAAAGTCCAGAAAAAATATTTTTTAATAATAATTCACCAAAAAAGAACTGGGATGGAAACAAACAATCCAATCCAAAAGAAAAGAAATTCCAGTCCCGAGGAAGGTCTCCTAGGCGAAGGGAGAAATCTCCGAACCAGAGACACAGGTCACCCCAGAGTGACCCCTCTGGGAAAAGATATAACCTTAGAAATAGGGATAATATTAAAAAACCTGATAGATATCAAGACATTGATACACGTCCCTCTCAATCTTTTCAGACTTCCTCGCAGAAATCGGAAAGAAGAGGACGATCAGAACAAAGAGAAGAGCACGCCAAGTCCAAAGACAAGGAACCTGCTCAACAAAAAAAGAAATGACAATTTCCAAAAAAGAAGGTAGCCAGTATCAAGGTAGTTAACAATGCCGAGAATACTGAGGACACAACTGAAAAACGGAGAGTGGGCTCAGACAATGCTAGACAGCGCAGCAGAAGTGAGCACAGCTCGCAAAGTCCTTATGAATCATCTGGAGACAGTGGACACGAATGAATATCTTCAAGTGGAAACTGCAGACACCAGAGTTAGCAAACCCCACAAGATATACGAGATAACATTACGTATAGAGGGAGATAAGACTAGGAAAATAAGGGGACTATTTTGGGATAACCTCTCCAAGGGTTATGACATCCTTCTAGCTGAAAAAGACTGGCCACCAGAGTTTGTCAGGGAGTGCCCTCATGGCGAAGAAGTAATTATGCCTGCCTTCTCGAATCAAATCCCGATTCATAAAAAATACACACTTGCTAGAAAGTGGGCAGTGGCCTTAGCACCTGCTTTATATAAAAATCATGTAGGATGGGATGAGGATTCTCCTCCTCACAAAATCCAGTTAAAATCACAACCTACTGCACAAAGGCAGTACCCAATTAAGCAAGAAGCTAAAAAACAGGTAAATGAAATACTAGATCAGCTAGAATACCAGGGGGTGATTGAAACTTGCACCTCACAAATGAACAATCCTTTGTTTCCGGTCTCCAAACCAGACAATTCATATCGTCTAGTTTTGGATTACCGACACCTTAACACATGTTGCAAAACCTTTGCAGTGCAAAACTCACACAGTGCTGCACTAATGAATAACATAGTGCGCAAAAAATACAAAACAACCTTGGACATCTCCAATGGATTCTTTTGTCAAAACATAGCACCAGAGAGCAGATATTTAACTGCATTCTCAGTAAATGGCACTCAAAAGCAATTCTGTCGGTTAGCCCAGGGGTACAAGAATAGCCCGGGGGTATTCTCAGCGAGAGTAACAGAATTACTGCAACTATATGATGATGAAGCATTATCTTATGTCGATGACATTTACTTAACAGACGATGACTTGGAGACTCACTTGAAAAGAGTGAACACCATAATACTTGGGTTCGCAGCAGAGGGTTACAAATTCAACTTTAAAAAATCCAGAATTGCCCATTTAACGGCCTTATACGTAGGATATGAATTATCAAGTATAGCCTGGTTGACAATTTTCTAAAGAACTAGAAGAATTAAAAAATCTAAAATATGAAAAGACGTATCCTCTGCCAATCGACATTCTGCCTCTACGACATTACGCCTGTGTAATCTATACAGACGGACATGCTCAACCCTCCGTTTGGGGAGAACAAGCATACAACCCCACATGTGAGATTACAAAAGAAGTGTGGCGTGGAGGTAAACTAAGACCTCTATTAACAAAATCACACTCAGTAGAAACTAATTCAGAACTACAAACTGAAATAATAGCATTGAAGATGGCGCTAGATAATGCGGATCGCGAATTCCCGACACTTACAGTGTCAGATTCATATTACTGCGTCAAATCATATAACAAGGATTTGCAGACATGGATTCAGAACGATTACAAAGATGACACAGATGCACCAATAAAGCAGAAATTGCTCTGGGAACAAATAGCTCTTTTACAAAAAGAACTACCAAGGACTCACGTGACACACTCACTGAGTCATCAGCGTGATGGCGTTCACGTTGTAGGGAATTCATTGGCTGAAACAGCCGCAGCAGCAGCCACTAAATCGGCTCCCGTAGTTCGAAAAAAGCGTACATTAAAATACATTGACGGTGAAACAGTGCTGGCGGTGAAAACGTCATCAAAAGGCGACTGCTCAGCGTTACCGATCAACTATCCACTCAATTATACATACATAATCGATGCAAACTCCGTCCCTTTTGCTCGAATCCCTGGAGTGGGGGATAGAGTGATTCCAAACATGGACAGGAGAAGCTTGTTAATCGCAGACGCACATATGGGCGAGGGTCTCAGACACATCAAACTGAAAGATTCTCTGGACGAATTACAATCACCGTACTGGTGGCCAGGCATGAGCCTGCATTACACCATGTTTGTAAAAAACTGCCCAAACTGCAACAGAGATCGCAGTGGGGAGAGAAACAGTTTAATACCTCGTCGTATCAAGGCAGATAATATGACCAATAAAAAGCAGGGCTTGCGATTAACATATACAGGCTAGTTTCCACTTATAATGTAGATCACCAGCACTCGGCTGACGTCCGGACTGTTATACAAAGATTTGCGAGTCTAAATGGCATATACGCTGAGAGCATGCTACGTTCGACCACTGTTTTCACTCAAGCCCACCAGCCTGGGGGGAAACATGGCCGAATGAGCACAGTCCAGCGGGAATCTTCTCACTTCCTTCCTGAGGGTACGGGATGGTGTAAAGAAAAAACCAAGGCAGAAAGCAATCTATAATGGAAAGGATATTAGGTTCGGGAGCTGGGTGGGTCAAACATCTAATAAGTATCCAACGTAGTCTAAATAACTTGCCAAGAAATTCTCTGAAGGGATTCAGTCCGTACGAATTATTATTCGGAACTAGAATGATTATCTCTGACCTCGACAGTCAGACTTCAGTGGTTAAAGAAAAAAGCTTTGATGTCAAAGACCGTTTGGCTATTTTGCAGGACTTAAACAACAGCCAACAACCACTGAAGAATCACCACCTGTCCCAGCAAGACCTGTCTGGATTCCAAAAGTCGGGGATCTAGTCAGGGAGAAGATCGCGGTAAAGAAGGAATTTGGGCCTTCTTACAGAAAAGCAGTTCCTGTCTTGTCTGTCAACGGGACAAGATCAGTTGTACTACCGCCACTTGCTGGTAAAAAGGAGAACCGAGTTGTATCCATCGACCTGGTAAAACCACAACATGTGGCCGATAACAAACAGTAGGCCAAGTGGACTCCCAATAAGTAGCAGAACACCAAGGTTTGCTACCAGTACAGAGGTCCTAACAAAGAGGCTCATCACATTCGAAACGCCTACAGAAGAACAACAAGGACTATGCAACAATGCAATAGAACTCAGACCTCTGAAAACCCAAATAAAAACATTTAGCAGAGACACACCAATCTACAATGAAGTACCAAGTGAAAATGCAAGAAACAAAAATCCTGGGACTCTCCCGGCTTAGAGACCTGAACATGACTTGGTTTCTATCATTTCGACCAATGTGGCAAAGATGTGTTTTACCTGTATTGAGATGTCTGCTATGCGGAGAAGAATGCGTGTTAGACATCTGTCTGACGCTACAATCGGATGCGCCAGTGGATGCAGATACATTGTTGGTTCCTACCAAGGTTCACGCTTTGTGCTGCCCTCAAAGGCTGCCAATCCTGATGACGGCATTCGTGGAATCTTCACCACTACGATTGAAGAGTAGTGAAGTTCAAGATGAAAGCAGCATTGATCAGGTACGACCTTCTGTCAGCAATGCGAATCAGAATGTCAATGGAGACAATCATGCGCACGAATGCATGGTTACACCTATTTCCGACTTAGTGGAACTTTCCCATGAAGCTGTTGACAGTTTTTTCGAAAGCCTTAATGATATGATGTTCTCTCCAGAACAGAAATAGTGACTTTTGAGCAAGCTCGCACACGGCGTTCCCTGAATTCGGCCTTCAACTTTAAAAATAAAGTCACATGAACAATTTTTCCCACCAGTTCACGGACAGCAATTTTTTAACAGCCCCAAATTATTTTTTACAAAATTTTCGGGACACTTATCTTCTGCTTAAAGTAAGAAACTATTCCTAGAGAACTAAGATTTCTATTTTTAGATACTTTATAAACTTTAGTTGCCCGATGGTATGTTCACAAATATTTTATTATGTGATGAAATGGTCTCGAACTTTCTTTCTGTATAGCCATATTAAGAGCCATTTCATGTGTATTTCTCATATACCAAATAAGCAATAATGTCTACAAATGCGTATTTACTTTAGCGTTTAATTCATAGCTTAAGTGCATACAATATATATGACTGCAATTTTTCAGTATATTTGAAAATTTCAAAATGCATTTATGTATTTTGGGGTGGTGAGGTATACACTATACTCTATAGTATGTTGTACTATGTTATACTATGCATAGATTAGTAAATATGACCATAGTTAGCGTGGAGTGGGTGTCATGTATTCCTATAGGTTCTGAATCGATCCCCCTATTCCTGACCCTATTCTGGTTAAACTAACTATCAAGTTAACTAACAGTCAGCCCATGAGGCAAGAAAAGCCCCCATGATGCAGATACCGTTATCTGACGCAGTCACACTAGAGGCACAGGAACGTGTTATCTGATTAGGTCATAACGCTTGAGATCTAATTAGACAAGCGACATTCCTCCAGCCCCTGATAAGGCATACGACGTTCTCATAACAAATCAAACCTATGACAACCTGGAAAATCCGTGCGGCCATTGTTTTGATTTCACAGAGAACTTCAGTAAAAGAATGTGCTAACGAGCAAGTCGTATGACATCTTTATTGACGTATCTATGTCCATCCTTACGTCAATCTCGGCACCTTTAAGGTATAAATATTGCCGATCTTGCCCTATGCAAACACACGCGTGGTGACGAGACGGAGCAGCCATACTTGCCGAAGCCCAGAAGCAGAGCAGACCCCGCTGGCAGCAGCCCCGCCTTCCTGACGCGCTGAGAGACGCGCTGCTTTCTCCTGCCGAGAATCCAGCACCGGCGTTTCTGGGCAGCCCTCGCAGGCAGCCTGGAATATCGAGAGCAGAGAAAGAGATACCATTCCTCATTCATCCTAACTTCCAGGTACAGAACTGAATAACCCCTCACAGAGAATTCTTTAGTTATTCACTTGGCAAAAACAAACTTAACTTAAACTGTAACTTTCTATTCCCGCCCACGCATTAGACTTAGGTCAGGTACACGGGGTAGGCGTATTTAGAAACACCCGTTGAGTACGTTTAGTCAAATGTATATGTGTATGTAAATATATTTTAATCATTTTAAACATCATATGGCTCAGAAACCATATCAATGTTTTTACAGTATTATTTTATACTATTACTTTTAATGTATGCACTTTACTTAACTATAAGTATTGCAATAATATCGATCCATTTCTCTTGTACGAGAAAAGAGACTGATCAATAAATAACACCTTTTTATTGAACACGCCCGTCTCTTCCTTTTCTCTACAATCTGATGAGACTAAGAATGCACGTACTGACTGAGTAAAATAATTGCCTTGTGCTCACACGACTCTGGAGATACACTCTTGATTAGGGGAGAGCAAAGTTGTCATGTTCTATGGTTGTCAGAAACTAAATCCCTTCTTGTCTAATCAGATGAGTTAATTCTTTCCTGAACATTCGAGAAAGTTTCTAGCGAACTCTGAGCTACGCTGGCAAACCCAAAACTTAAGTCTAGTATCGACAGTAGTAGACCTAGTTAACGTCTGGTCTAGGCCTTTACTGCTGTAGGTATTATTCCAATGCGCAGAGCCTATTGGGAAGATAGGAACTACACTACAAGCTGGTCGAAACTAACAACTGACCAAATTCATGAAGGAATAGCAGAACAATAGTTTGGCTCTTAATAGAAACTATGATGCCTGTCTTGAGAGAATCGGCCCTTGAAGAAGAGGGTTGATAACCACTGAAGAACCATCTGTCACAAGACAGACATTAACCCATGTCCCCCAAAAGAAAAAGAAAACTCGATGACCAAAAAGGGTCAACTGCATGATAAACGTCATATAATCTGCATTGTTCATATCGATAAGAATCAGAGAAATAACTTTCCTGATAAATTCCCAAAACAGGACTTTCATAACTCATTTCCCCATGGGAAAGAGGAACGACAACACCTCCTTGGTTTATATAATTTAGTTTGGACAAAATGAATATTCATATTCATCCTATGCACCAATTACATAACATCATACTGCAAAGCTTCATATTATTTATATATATATATATATATATATATATATATATCCAACACAGTGCAGAGACCCATTAGGAAGCAGCCACACACGAACTCCGTAGTGAACTCTTTATTTTTCAAGAACCTGCCAGCAGGAATTCAAAGGTGACGATCTTCAAAGTAAATCAGCTGCCAAATGCATTTCGAGAGACGAGCTCTCTTCTTCAGTGGCATATTCGTCATCTGTCAGAACTCTCCCCTTTACATAATCAGTCCCCACCCCCTGGGCGTTAGCAATCAGTGGCGTTTGTGGGATCTGTAGTCCGTGTCAGGTAGGGATTGTTCCTAGCGAAATGGATCCAAATTTCAAACCAAGTGGGAATGAAGGCACATCTCGATTGTTTCCCTGCCTTGCTTCCAGTTCTCAATAGAGTGTTCAAAAGGGCAACCCCTGCAATGTCCTTAAGAACGTTCGCGTCCACTTATATATATATATACATACACATATATATATAGAAACATAAATGTGTCACAAGACACCCAGAAATTCACAGACTTTCACCGGCCAATAACTACTGCCAGAACGCAAGAACGTATAAAACCTGACTCTGTACGGCCTTCAGTGCCATAGTCTGACAGACTGAACACAATTTCGAGCCCTTAATAAGCACAAACACCAGGGCTAGCGAGAAAAGAGAATCAACCGCATTTTTGATGAATACCTTTGTCTTTAAAAAAAAAAACAATATGTGTAACACAAATAATACAGTCATGCATACATAAGAACTAACATAAGAACTATATACATATACATAAGAACTAACTAGAACTGTGAAACCAGTTCCAAAAAGCGCTCTCCAATAATATTGAAAAAAGGGTAACACACCTAAAAGTACAGTTTCAAAAATATCTTATAAAATAAATCCTTGTCAACAGGCACATACAACACCTGTGATACAAGACAATATATAAAACACAGCAGCCCATTTTAGCATGTATACAACGTACACCAAAAAAACACTCTGAAATGAGAGGTTCGGCAAAAATACACAACCCATACAAAAAAGGGGGTACTACGCCAGCAATACAACACCGTAGGTGGCTTGTCATAAGAAAATGCTGACTGTCAAAAGGTGGCCTAAAGAACTGACACCACAAGAAAAAACAGCCATGATTCCCCACGAGATGAGAAATGCTGAAAGTAACAAGTATATCCTCTCCAGAAGACAGGAAATGGGGATCAGACAGAACCACGTCTATCAAGAACATCATAGGAAAAAGTAAAGCCTATTATAAAATAGTCTCTAAGACTTTCATGGGTAATTTCCAACCAAATAAACGTTGGTCTTGAGACAAATTGGACCCACCTATGCATCACAAACCTTTGGCTGCCAATTTACCGCACAACAAAATGGAGCAGGGATAGGGATTGCCTGTATTGGAGTAAATATTAATGTCTACACTAGTAACTGTTCCTTTACCCTAAAGGAAGAACTCACAAGCAAATAGCATCCAAAAGCATGCAAAGTATATATTCTCAACTGAGCAACACTCCAACTTGCTCAATCTGTTCAAAGAATTCAAGCACTCATAAGAAGTACGTAGTCCGCTCAAGAAGAGTAAACAGACTGTACTGAATACAATGGTTAAGAAAGAAACACAGAAGCATGTAAGTGTAACAGAACCCATGGTGAGGGTATCACAAGAGGAAAAGAGCAGTTATTAGCTCACTACAATAGTCCTTAAAAGAACATAATATGGACTAAGCTGTACTTCAGAGAGATATATAGTATAGAAATAGACTACAAAAGTAGTATTTCTGAAGAGCTATACAATAGCAAATCAATACTCCCCATAGAGTAAGTCACATACCCAATAAGGGGTTTAACCGCTTGAGACCAAGCTCTTCATCAGGGTAAAACGAAGACTAAATATGCAGCTAAACAGCTGTAAATACCATCTGGAGATTAAAAAAGTCAAATTCAGAGACAAATATTCTTAATATATGCAAAAAGGTGGTGCTTAACTCTTCAACACTACAAGGCATAACAGAGGAAGATGATAATACTTAAACATAAGAACCACAGCCGTGGATACCTAAAAAAACAAACATAAGACCAGATAGGTCAAAATACCAATTGCCAGCAAAGACGCGTTGTACCGCAAAATCAGCATGCCTGTCAAATAAAGAGGCTCAATCAAAGGGCAAGTCTTTCAAACTCTCCTGAACATTATCAGGAAATCTTGACTTTCCCAACCAACCGGGTCTACGAAAAGCAATTGATCGAGACATAGCTCTGCCAATAGAATCAGTTGTGTCCATCGCTGATTTAATATTAAGCTTTGCCATCTCACCACTATCCTGCACAAGCTGAGAGAGTTCAGCCTGGACCCCTTCAGGAAGGGAAGGAAGCAGCCGGTTGACAGAGTCCCACAAAGTATAGTGTAGGCCCTTCCTAAGTCACAAGATGTGTTCAATGACCTCTACGCCCAACTAATCGACACAAAGATATTCCAGCCACACATCCCCAACCACCTAGACTCTCTACCTGGGGGAAGCAAAGAAGAAACCTCCAAACTTGGCGCAGCTGTAGCAGTTTGCATACCAAACCCTTTAACAGTAGGGTGTTCAGAAAGACAAGCAGGGTCGTTCTGAGCAGGGCGATGACTATGTGAGATGGCACAATCAACAGAAAAACCGGACATAGGCATTACCCAATTACCCAGGAGAATGTTATACAGAGATTATCCATAATGTAATAAAGGTTCAACACCTGTGACACCTTGATGAAGCAGATCTAATAATGGATCGGATGACAAAGTCACCGACTGAAACTGCAATTTTAGTATTCCAGCAGCTCTCTTAACAGTATCAGCTAAAGCTGCACTAGCCTCCATCGCCATTTGTGGTAGGGAAAGCAGTTCATAATTAAGAGACGGTTGAAAACTACTATCTCCACCAAATGCCGCCAAAAAACCTCCTACCTGAGGCTGACCAAGACCAACCAAGTGGTCGACATCACTAGTGTCTGCAGAGTCTTCTCGCAATACTGGAGAAATAGCAACATAACCAGCTTCATCCTCAATTTGTAAAGGAGAAGGTGCAAGAACTGCAGTGGCTAGAAGCAGTGTCTCCGGCACCGATTTAAGTCGGCCAGCATTGTATCGATGTGCACCATGAATGGTGTCTCCAGTGCTGACCTCATCGTGGCGGCGTCCTGACCACCTAATCAAATGCCATTGAAGTCACACCAGGCTGTGTCCCGACGTCATAATGACTGCAGGTGCGGAGTCAGGTCTTCGACCAGCGTTGAGGGCGAACCTGCCGGCATGCCCCAGATCAGAGTCCCTTCAAGCTCCTAGGGGCCCAAAGGAGCACCAGGGGGGAGGTGTAGACATGAAGGATTGCAGAGCATGAAAATATGCCTGCATCTGGGTCACAGTTGCCCCGGCTCCAGGATAAGGACGGAGGGCCAGGGTTGACGCCTGTGCTACATCCTCTGGTAAGGAACCAGTGGAGCCAACAATGACGCGACTACTTTGTGAGGCCAAAAAACTCCATGACCTCGTTTTCTTCCAATAGGATTTCCGCGACTTGAACGAGCGATGCCCACGGAAACGGTTCCTGGAACTGCCCCACGCAGGAGCTTCAGAGCGGGAAAGAGATTGACATTGCCTAAACTCTAATCAGGAGAGCCGCGCCGTCAGCAACTTCATCCGCCTTTCCTGTAAGGACTTAGGCTTCAGCCCTCCTCGGAGTCGTGGTGTTAGGGGTGTGACAGTTCGTCTTACATAATCCAGGTAGTTATGGCAGTCTAAACTGGCAGTCTAAGCATTGTGAAAATTATTTAATATTTAATTTCAAAACAAAGGGGTAATAACTTCAGTTTAATCCAGTAAATCTTGTTGAAGTGAAATCAGAGTGTTAAAATTGATTTTGACAATGTTTGTTGTGTAATTAGTTATTTAAAAGACTTCAGTGCTGAGAGGTTTAGATTGTAAGCCCGTGAGGGCAGGGCTCGCGCTACTCCTCGTGGCTGGCTCTCGTGACAGGAGAGCATCTATAAATAGATGCCTTTCCCAACTGTCACTGCTTCGTCTCGTGTTGTTTTCCCTGATGAGCGCTTCTGACCGCGCTCAGCTGAGAAAGTCCCTTTGTGTATTCAACCCGTGATTAGGTGATTCCCTAAACCTTTGAGCCTTCGGCTCTTTGTTTTTCCCCGCCCTGCATCGCTAAATATCGCCTGCCTGTTGCCAGCGTGGAGGCTCTGTTTTCCCCTCAGCGGACCCGGCTGAGAACAGTCAATTCATTTCCTTTCCGTGCGCCTGCGGGCGCTTCCAGCCTTCAGTCGACGTGTGTCTGCGCGGAGGCTTTCTAGTGAAAAAACGAAGCTCCGCATCTTCCCCGGCAGGTCAGCTGTGGGTGTGTTATTTCTTCCCTGATGCCAGAAGGCAGTTTAAAGCTCCAATCCTCGTGTGTCTGCGCGGAGGCTTTCTAGAGAAGAACGAAGCTCCGTACCTTCACACCTTCACCAGCTAGTAGCTGGAAAAGAGTGTTTTCCTTCCTGGATGCCAGAAGGCAGTTCGAGACTTCTCTCCTTCGCAGAATTTTGTGAAAAGGACAGTAAGATTTTTTCTAAGTTATTTCTATTTGGATATTTGAGCCCTGAACTAATATAAACAACAACTTTGCAAGTATTGTTTTTAAAAAAGGGCAGAAGGAAAAAGATTAGGTTTCTTAAAGGTGCACAGTCTTGGCAAGATAACAAGCCTTGGCAAGACAAGACAAAAAGTGAATAGTCGTTGAGCGTTTGGAATTATTAAGAAGCTAGAGACTTTGAGACTTGATATTTAATATAAAAAGTAAACCTTGGCAAAGTCAAGGAAGTTATTGTTCAATAGGTTATAAGGAGGTTCCATGTAAATAGAGAGAGAGTTTAACCTATAAACACATATGAATTGTTTTAAAAATTGACTGCTGATGCTTATGTTGGACAATCTGTAAGGTAGATGGGGAGGAGAGTTGTTTTTTCCTTCTTATCATCCTACTGCAGTTATTCATATGTAGAAGAGTTCGCAGAAGACTTCAGGTATGAGAGTTTGCATGAAGGTTTCTGTTAAGTTCACTAACCAGTTCTATAACTAACGCATGTTTTAAGTAAAGTCATGTTGTGACATAAATCTTATTTTCAAAAGGTCAAGAGAAAGACGCTGAGCAATTCTGAGTTAAAAAATGTGTGAACAAGGGCCGCAAGAGTTTATGGTCAGTAGTTGAGTTTTTCTATCACCATATTTTAAAAGAGTAAATTTAGAGTTTTATTGATGGTAAATCTTTTAACTTCAGAACCTATGTGGAACAGTAGCACGTATCAAGTAAACTGTTGACGGCCTGGAGCACAATCAAGAGAAAACAAGTACTGAAGACAACATTTCTTATTTGTTGTATGTTTGTTTTCTCGGTCCACTTCCCCTTTCCCTTCGGGGGAAGTTAAATCAGTCAGTGTTGATTTCCTGACTGCGTTGACTTAATCCTGAGGGAGTTGGGAGTTTGCAGCTTGGAGGAAACGTCAGAAGTGCTCGCAGGGCTACGCAACAGAAGACGAAGCCTCAAAATTTAAAAACGTTTCCTTCAGAGTCTGCAAACTCGCCCTCATGGATGTTTCACAGTTGTCGCAGTTAGTGCAAAAGATGACTGGGGAAATGGAGAATTTGCGATTGGAAAATCTATCGCTCCGCCAGGAATTGGAAAAAACTAAAGCGGAATTTTCAGTCTGGAGGGATCCTTCTAAGGAGAAAAGACCAGTCCTAGCGCCTACAAGATTTGGAGCTGACGCTCGTCAGTCGCATTCCTTGGGAGATCAGTTAGAAGGGCAACCTGTTCAGGTCACTGTAGTTACTCCTACACCTGTTCCATTGGCAAATCCTGAAAGGTTTTCTGGGGATAACAGTAGGTTTGCAACCTTCTTTAGTCAGTGTCAATTGCATTTCATGTGTAAACCCCAAATTTTTTCTTCAGATTCTTCTAAGGTAGCATTTATTATTTCTTATCTTGGAGGGGTAGCTGCAAATTGGGCTATGCCCTTGGTTGATAATAATGATCCACTACTTCATAATTTGCAACATTTTAAGTTAGCGATGTCCAATTTGTTTGCAAAACATACCTTGGTTCAGGCATCTGATAATGAGTTGTTGAGTCTTCGTCAAGGGGCAAAGGAGCTCATCTCCTATATAACTACTTTCAATAGACTTCTGACTGAAACTCATTGGCCAGAAGAAAAAAGAATTTCTTTATTTTATAGAGGTTTAAGAGACGAATTGAAGGATTCTTTGGCACACATAGTTAATTTACCTGAGGATTTTAAAGAGTTTCAGGATTTGGTGGTGAAGCTCGATCACAGGTTGGGTGAACGTAAGAACGAAAGGACAAGAAGTTCTTTTAGAGTGGAGAAAAAAGAATCAGATGTCAAGAGTACTTTAGCTGAACCTGCTCTATCGGGTGGGTTTAAGGGGCCACTAACTCCTGAAGAAAAAGAACGTAGACGAAAGGGTAATTTGTGTTTGTATTGTGGCAAGTCTGGACATTTTGCTAAAGATTGTACTGTTAAACCTACTAAGAAAAAAGTCTTAGCAATTGAAACTTCAGTGGTAAATCCGTCGGAAAACTAAAATTCTCGAGGAAAGCCGAGGTCGTTTCCTTGAGAAATTCTTCGTCTAAGATCTCTCAGTTTGTTACGAATATTATTACACACATTCCTAAACATTTCACTATTCGGATGGTTTTTATTCTAACTACACTTCAGAGACATAGTATTCCTGTTTTATTGGATTCTGGGGCCACTGGAAATTTTTTTGATATTGGTTTTGCTGAGAAATTGAATTTAAAATTCATTGCCAAGAAAGAACCTGAGCCTGTGAGGGCTGTTGATGGTTCGGTTTTATCTTCTGGAATGATTAGATTTAACACCGAACCATTGACTTTAGTGGCAGACAATGGTCATACGGAAAAGGTAGTCTTTGATCTAATTGATGCGCCGACTTTTGGAGTCATTTTGGGCATTCCTTGGTTGGAATTACATAATCCCAGGATAGACTGGATTAAAAGAACTGTTACTCTAGAGTCTTCATTTTGCAAGTTACATTGCTATCAAGAGACAAGGGATCCGGTAATGCCCCTTTTTTGTGCTACTCTTAATGCGGAAATTCGTAGTCTCCCTATTGAGTACAAGAATTTTACTAAGGTTTTTGATCCAGTTGAAGCAACTAAACTCCCACCTCATAGAGTCTATGATTGTAGAATAGATCTGGTTCCAGGAGCTGTTCTACCTTGTAGCAGGATATATGCTTTAACGGAGCCTGAAAATGATTATTTGAGAAAATATTTAGATGAGCTTTTAGAGTTAGGTTTTATTCGGCACTCCACTTCTCCCGTCTCGTCTCCGCTCTTCTTTGTAGCTAAGAAGTCTGGAGATTTGAGAGCTTGTATCGATTATAGAGCTGTTAACAAAGCAACAATCAAAAACAGATACCCGTTACCATTAATTCCTGTACTTCTTAACCAAATCAAGGGTTCCAGCATTTACACCAAACTCGATCTGAGAGGTGCTTATCACCTGATTAGAGTTAAAGAGGGTGATGAGTGGAAGACCGCCTTTCGTACGAAATTTGGTCTTTTTGAGTATACGGTCATGCCATTTGGTCTCTGCAACGCCCCTGCTGCCTTTCAGTATTTTATTAATGAGGTTCTACATGATTTATTGGATGTCTGTTGTATAGTTTATATTGATGACATCTTAATTTATTCAAAAAATTCTGAGGAACATGTGCAACATGTTCAAGCTGTTTTACAGAGGTTAAGAGATCATTCCCTGTTTGCTAAATTCGAAAAATGTGTATTTAATGCTTCCAAGGTGGAATTCCTGGGTTATTGCTTATCTCCAGAAGGTATTCATATGGATCCTAAAAAGGTAGAAGCGATTATAACCTGGCCAATTCCAGTTACTATTAAGGATACACAGAGAATTTTGGGTTTTGCTAATTTTTATAGACGATTTATTTCAAAATTTTCTGAAATCGTTACTCCTATTACTCAGTTATTGAAAAAAGGGAGAAAATTTTCTTGGACTGAAGAAGCAGATCAAGCCTTTTCCTTGTTAAAAAAGGCTTTTACTTCAGCACCAATTTTAGTTCATCCGGATCCAGATAGGCCTTTTTTCGTTGAGGCTGATGCTTCTCAGACTGCTATTGGTGGTGTGTTGCTTCAAAAGGATTCAAATTCTGGTCATTTACATCCGGTTGCTTTCTTTTCTAGGAAACTTTTAGTAGCTGAGCAGAATTATACTATCGCTGAACGGGAACTTTTAGCTATTAAAGATGTGTTTCAGGAATGGCGACATCATCTTTTAGGTGCTAAACATACTATCACAGTATTTTCTGATCACAAAAACTTACAGTTTTACTCCACTGTGAAGGCCTTCACTCCTAGACAGATGAGGTGGTTACAGTTTTTTAGTGAATTTGATTTCTTGATAACCTATCGGCCAGGGAATAAGCAGTTGCTGTCTGATACTCTGTCACGGTTAGTTTGTCAGAAAGATTCTAATTTTGTAAATGAACCACCAAGCATTTTACCTAAGGAAAAAATAGCTGCTGAAATTCATTCTGAAATTTTTTTAGAGTCTGTTAAAGTAGAATTAAAAAAATTTAACACTCAAGAATGGTTATCTCAAAAAGGAAATTTAGTCAGGGAACGTTTGTTTTTTCATGATAATAAATTATTTGTTCCCACTAAAAAATTGCAAGATGAAGTTATGCATTGGAATCATGACTTGGCTATTGCTGCGCACCCTGGCATTAATAAAACGTTAGATCTATGTCAGCGTCATTTTTGGTGGGAAAAAATGATTCTTGCAATTCAGCTATTTGTAAAATCTTGTCCAGTTTGTTCAAGACAAAAAGCTTTACATGCAGTTCCTATGGGTTTACTTCGTCCAATGACGATTCCTCCTCAGCCTTGGCATACCATCAGTTTAGATTTTATTACTGATCTTCCTAAATCTAATGGTTTTACTACTGTTTTGGTGGTAGTTGATTTGTTGTCAAAAATGGGACATTTTATTCCATTACATAAAATTCCCACAGCTGTTGAATTTAGTGCTGTGTTTTTATCAAACATTGTTAAGCTTCATGGTCTTCCTTCTAAGATTATTTCCGACAGAGGCCCTCAATTTATATCAAAATTCTGGTCGCAATTATGCAAACAACTGGGAATTGAGTTGGCCTTGTCTTCTTCTTTTCACCCACAAACTGATGGTCAAACTGAAAGAGTTAATCAGCATGTCGAACAGGGGTTACGATGTTTATTAGCTAATTCCTCTGGTCATTGGGATGAAGTTTTGCCCTGGGCTGAGTTTTCCTATAATAACACCACCCATTCTGCTTTGGGTTGTTCCCCTTTTTATTTCCTCACTGGTCAACATCCCAGATCTCTTCCTATTCTTTTACCAGAGGACCAGCAATTCATGCCTGCTGTGTCTGATAGATTGACAGAATTGTTGAATATTCAAGAAAAGGCTAGGAAACAATGGATTAAAAGCAAAATAACTATGAAAAGAACTGCTGATTCTCGTCGTAGATCTTCACCTATTTACGTGGAAGGTCAGTGGGTTTGGCTGTCTACAAGGAATATTCAGTTGGAGGGTCCCAGGAAGTTGAAACCTAGATTTATTGGGCCTTTTCAAATTGAGAAAATTCTGAATCCTGTGTCTTTAAGGTTAATTTTGCCTGATGAAATACTATTCATCCTGTATTTCATGTATCTCTTTTGAAACCTTTTGAACCATCTACTCGACCTGATAATCCACCCCCGCCTGTGGTTATAGGTGATCATGTTGAGTATGAGGTAAAAGCTATTTTGGATTCAAAGAGAATTCGGGGTACCTTGTTTTACTTGGTTGATTGGAAGGGGTATGATCCTTCGGAACGATCTTGGGAGCCTGAAAGGAATGTTCATGCTCCTAGAATTGTCAGGTCTTTTCATGCTTTACATCCTGATAAACCTCGTCCTGTAAGACGACCTTTGGGGGGAGGAACTGTTAGGGGTGTGACAGTTAGTCTTACATAATCCAGGTAGTTATGGCAGTCTAAGCTGGCAGTCTAAGCATTGTGAAAATTATTTAATATTTAATTTCAAAACAAAGGGGTAATAACTTCAGTTTAATCCAGTAAATCTTGTTGAAGTGAAATCAGAGTGTTAAAATTGATTTTGACAATGTTTGTTGTGTAATTAGTTATTTAAAAGACTTCAGTGCTGAGAGGTTTAGATTGTAAGCCCGTGAGGGCAGGGCTCGCGCTACTCCTCGTGGCTGGCTCTCGTGACAGGAGAGCATCTATAAATAGATGCCTTTCCCAACTGTCACTGCTTCGTCTCGTGTTGTTTTCCCTGATGAGCGCTTCTGACCGCGCTCAGCTGAGAAAGTCCCTTTGTGTATTCAACCCGTGATTAGGTGATTCCCTAAACCTTTGAGCCTTCGGCTCTTTGTTTTTCCCCGCCCTGCATCGCTAAATATCGCCTGCCTGTTGCCAGCGTGGAGGCTCTGTTTTCCCCTCAGCGGACCCGGCTGAGAACAGTCAATTCATTTCCTTTCCGTGCGCCTGCGGGCGCTTCCAGCCTTCAGTCGACGTGTGTCTGCGCGGAGGCTTTCTAGTGAAAAAACGAAGCTCCGCATCTTCCCCGGCAGGTCAGCTGTGGGTGTGTTATTTCTTCCCTGATGCCAGAAGGCAGTTTAAAGCTCCAATCCTCGTGTGTCTGCGCGGAGGCTTTCTAGAGAAGAACGAAGCTCCGTACCTTCACACCTTCACCGGCTAGTAGCTGGAAAAGAGTGTTTTCCTTCCTGGATGCCAGAAGGCAGTTCGAGACTTCTCTCCTTCGCAGAATTTTGTGAAAAGGACAGTAAGATTTTTTCTAAGTTATTTCTATTTGGATATTTGAGCCCTGAACTAATATAAACAACAACTTTGCAAGCATTGTTTTTAAAAAAGGGCAGAAGGAAAAAGATTAGGTTTCTTAAAGGTGCACAGTCTTGGCAAGATAACAAGCCTTGGCAAGACAAGACAAAAAGTGAATAGTCGTTGAGCGTTTGGAATTATTAAGAAGCTAGAGACTTTGAGACTTGATATTTAATATAAAAAGTAAACCTTGGCAAAGTCAAGGAAGTTATTGTTCAATAGGTTATAAGGAGGTTCCATGTAAATAGAGAGAGAGTTTAACCTATAAACACATATGAATTGTTTTAAAAATTGACTGCTGATGCTTATGTTGGACAATCTGTAAGGTAGATGGGGAGGAGAGTTGTTTTTTCCTTCTTATCATCCTACTGCAGTTATTCATATGTAGAAGAGTTCGCAGAAGACTTCAGGTATGAGAGTTTGCATGAAGGTTTCTGTTAAGTTCACTAACCAGTTCTATAACTAACGCATGTTTTAAGTAAAGTCATGTTGTGACATAAATCTTATTTTCAAAAGGTCAAGAGAAAGACGCTGAGCAATTCTGAGTTAAAAAATGTGTGAACAAGGGCCGCAAGAGTTTATGGTCAGTAGTTGAGTTTTTCTATCACCATATTTTAAAAGAGTAAATTTAGAGTTTTATTGATGGTAAATCTTTTAACTTCAGAACCTATGTGGAACAGTAGCACGTATCAAGTAAACTGTTGACGGCCTGGAGCACAATCAAGAGAAAACAAGTACTGAAGACAACATTTCTTATTTGTTGTATGTTTGTTTTCTCGGTCCACTTCCCCTTCGGGGGAAGTTAAATCAGTCAGTGTTGATTTCCTGACTGCGTTGACTTAATCCTGAGGGAGTTGGGAGTTTGCAGCTTGGAGGAAACGTCAGAAGTGGTCGCAGGGCTACGCAACACGTGGTGCTCCCCTAAGCACCCCATACAGATGGAATGTGGATCCATAGCCGACAGCTGTCAAGTACAGGTCTCGCACGTCTTAAAACCAAAAGGCATAGGCACACTGTTCCCAGAAGCAAAAAGGTGTCGAAGTTGGCCAAAAAAGAAGGCACGAGGAACAGCTTCTCCGGATCCGCATTGCAGCACAGAAAAGAAGAAACTGACATCCACACGCCAGGAGGGACTTATATGTCTCTACTGATGTCATATCCGGAGACAACATCACTGCTGAGCCCTACGACGCCGTCCCCAAGCACACAGAGGCACTGTTGAAAAAATGTACGGATCCACTCTGGTGCCTGGGGAGAAGTAAAAGTTAAGGAATCTGCGACTATATGTCTCCATCAGATATGTAGGTACAAATCTCTAGTCTTACTCTCGACTGACCGCTGCCTGCTGGACCATTACTGCAGATGATACTCTCTTCCATTGGTGGTCCAAGTGCAGAGTGCAACCCTGTTTCAGGAGAGGTATCGGGCCCACTGGCTCTTATAAATTCAGGTAAAAATTGCCAGTGTCATAATGAGGTGGGGAGAACATCACCACCCCTTCTCCGCCATCATCATTGCCCTCTGGTGAGGTATCGAGTTCAGACTCAGAGGCAAAAAAATAATGAAGCCTCTGGTTATGCTCCGGCCCTTGTAGAGACATTAGTATGACGGCTGGTTGCATTTTAGTAATTTTGTAGCGCTTTATCATTTGAGACTTGGTTGAAGTCAGTTCAGGACTAGACACTCGAATTGGCACTGGATTCTCTCTGGCATCAGTGGCGTTGGTCGAAGAGGAACAGCCCGGGGCAGGTCTTGGAGCTGGAGTACACATGTGAACCCAAGTCAGCATGGGATTCGGAACAAGTCCTAAGGAGCAGACAGTGCTGGGGAAGGACTATCCAGCAGAAACATGACTGAAAGCCTCTGTAGTTCCTGGGGGCCCGGAGGTGTAACAGAGGGAGCTGTAAGTGCAGTGAAAATCTGTAGCATGGCCACCTTGAAGACCACCATCTCCTTTGGCCGAGGGAACCTGGGGTGCACTGGAATGAGTTGCAGAATATGCTTAGTGAACCCTGAGGCGGACAAACTGACATCATAATGCCCTCGTGCCCTCTCCTTGTTTACGGAGTGGCAGGATGGCATGGAGTCCTGCTTCCCTTTTTTTAGTTTTCACTTGTACTTGGAGAAGTATTTTGACTGGAGGCAGACCTCTCACGTGATCGGTCC
This sequence comes from Lissotriton helveticus, assembly GCF_964261635.1. Lineage (NCBI taxonomy): Eukaryota > Metazoa > Chordata > Amphibia > Caudata > Salamandridae > Lissotriton > Lissotriton helveticus. Next base: position 1,643,276,584 of record NC_136067.1, read on the forward strand.
CAGAAGCGAGAACAAGTTAATGCTCGCAACCTGCAGAAAGAGTGGGATGTACACAAGGGTCTAGACTTCTAGACTAGCAAAGTACAGCTGCACTTCTTGGTCCTGGATCACCATCAGGTTCATGAGGGCACACTTCACCACCACTTCGAGTTCTGTTTGAGCCCGACTACCAGAGACTCACCTCGTGCAGGTCTGCCACCTACATCTGTTTTCTAAAGTCACTGCATAGTTTGAAACCTGTAGCTTTAGAAGGGAACATCTTTGCTTAGCACACTGGATTTAATTTTTAGGTGTCATTGATAGGTCGACAAATTTGGAAGTGGATCTCTGGATATGTGTCAGAAGGTGCAGAAAGAAAGTATGCGAACGACAGCACACTGAGACTTCTTCAAGTGTGCCCCCAAATAATGTATGTATCTGTAAGCTGGAACGTATGTTGGCATTAACTTGATGTTGTTGTCAACTGTATTATTGTACGTTACTAGGACTCTAACTTCGTGATGGATAACTGAAAAAGCTGTATAACAAATGTGTCAAGTTATGATAAAATCAGAAAATACCAATAAAGATATTTAAACAAAAAAAAAAAAGGTGCAGAAAGAAAGGAACGGACGTCAGCGCGCAAGGGTGGATTTTATATGTGGCTCAACTCCGTCACATCCGTCACATCCTGGGCAGCAAGTAGCAAGCATGAGCTGCACAGCACTACCTAGAGGCACACAGATGCATAGATGGAAAATGCTTACAATCCTGTCTGGCGCCTGGGAAGTGTTATAATGTGAGGAATTTACAGATAGAAGTATCCATCAGAAACAGCAAACTGTTAAATACTGTTTGCATTACACATTCGCAATCAGGACTAACAAGGATGCATAACTTTTTGAGAAATCATATGGAGAAATGTTTGGATTTTTTCAAAGCATGGACGGAAATTTCACATTGGTGTTCAAAGTATTTGATCTTTATAGTCTAAATCATATGTTATATAGATACAATAATTTGTAGAATATTGTATTTTAAGCAGATAATGATATTCAGTGTACCCAAGAGCAGTCTAACATTGAAAAACAATTCATTTCTATCCTTTATGTTTAGATTACCAGCATTGGTAACCATCACAGATTCTATTTTCTTTTGAAAATTACAATTAAAATAATTTGTAGAATATTGTATTTTAAGCAGATAATGATATTCAGTGTACCCAAGAGCATTCTAACATTGAAAAACAATTCATTTCTATCCTTTATGTTTAGATTACCAGCATTGGTAACCATCACAGATTCTATTTTCTTTTGAAAATTACAATTACAATAATTTGTAGAATATTGTATTTTAAGCAGATAATGATATTCAGTGTACCCAAGAGCAGTCTAACATTGAAAAACAATTCATTTCTATCCTTTATGTTTAGATTACCAGCATTGGTAACCATCACTGATTCTATTCTCTTTTGAAAATTACAGTTTTTGGCTAGGACTCTCCAGAATCTTAGACAAAATAGATAAACAGCATTACTTACACACACATATATCTATATTAGACAGTATATCAATCTCCTTCAAACTGTTTGGATTTCAGCCAAAAGGGTTGAATTGAAAAAGCGGAAACTACTGTCCTGGGTTGTAGTGTGGCCCTGGAGGATGGACTATTGTCTGTCAGCGTGGTGATGAACTTAACATCAGAAACCTTATTTAGGGATGACAGCTGGCCGATCAGTCATCTCTACAACTTGGGAGGAACCGAAGGCACAACGGTTCGCTTCAAGGCATTAAATGTTTGGTTGGCGGCTGCTGTCTATTTTGATAGCCATTAACCAAAATTTTAATTTCTTTGCTTCTCAAAAAAAACTCCCAGATTGTTGTGGATCATTTATTTTCTGTCCGGCACAGCTAAGTTTTCCTGGCGGTGATGGACAAGAAAAAACCCATCAGGAAGTCCGCTCTAAATCGAGTGGGTGATGTGATAGCTTTACTCTGAAGGCGTCTATTCAGTCAAAGGCAGCTTTCTGTTGACGGGGGGGCTGTTGAGTAATAAGGACCGTGAGTTTGGAAGACGGGGCACTCTGTCTCCTCATGGGAAGCTGACAAAACAGAATTAAAATGAAATATTAAGACATTAAACAGAAAAGGCCCCAAATTGTATTATTGAACATTTGTAGAGTTGTCTGTCTTTCCTGGTAGAATTTCGTGTCTGGAGGACAGACCTCTCCCTGTTAATGGCTAGTCCATGAAGACTAAAGGGGGATCTACTTAATAAAACAACTAAGTTGTCTGCTTCTAGTCTGCTGTTTGCAAAATGAGGAACATAACAGTTAGATGTGTTAGCATTTCCATGTAAAATGTAAGGTAAGGCAATGGGAACATACAGGTAATCGAGAAGGGCCTAGGACATGCACATTTCCTGATGTGTAGTATGTATGGTTATTTATAACATTCAATATTGAGCTGAGATATTCTTTGGTCCCACATCAAAGATTGGAAAGTACTTGTGTGTGTTGGGTGAATTAAATTGCTTTAAAACATCCTTAAGATGCTTAGAGGAAAGGAACTGCAAAAGCGGTCAGATACATGATTTGAATGTAGATTTAGAGTATAGATCCTACACAAAATAAAAAGAGAGATACCAGCATGAGACTGTTTCAAACTGCAAATTTCGTCACTTCTCCAGCACACGTTATCTCAATTCCTGTGAGACATTTGCTGCTCAAACTAGTCTCCCTCAGGCATATACTAAGTGAAAAAGCAGGACTTGTAGCGAAACAAAAATTAGGAAAAAATATGTGAAATGCAACTATTGGGACTTCTCGGCCGAAAAATAATTGCTGACATGTCGTACTTTTATCAGCTGCTGCTTTTAGGCAAGGAAAGTACAGTGTGAAATTTTCAATTTGGTGGTGCTGCAAAGAGGGTTAGTGAAGAGGGAGTACAAGTAGGAATGTGCTCTTTTGTAGATGATACAGTGGTTGAGGAGATGTTGGCCAAAGTGGGTGCTGTAGTGATATTTCTCAGCAGCTAGAATGCCTAAAAGGAGACACCCAAGGGTGTTCTCTGCGGCCTTTCCAGGGATGTGGAAGAACACAGCACAACGTTTAAAGTATTGCACTGCTACCACTGGGCCTAGGGAATAGAGGCACGTCTATTGAGGCTTTGGGACTGCTGCAAGTTGAAAGAGGGCCATATAGCAATGCTGAGCAGCTGATACAGAGATGAAGGGTAAGTAGGAAGCACACTGCTTGCAGTTGCTGCAAGGTCACAGTGGGTAATAGTTTGAAAGCTGCTGCGGGGAAAGAGAATAAGCATACACCATCCTGCATGAGCAGTGAAAGATGTCTCAGAAGCTACTGAGTAAGAGGATCAGTCCACTTTTTGCTCTCCAAACAGAGTGTATAGGGAGAAGGCATCATAATTTACAAAGTGTCTTTCAGATGAGGAAAGGCACTGGAGCTGCAGCTCAGGATTTCCCTCCCTGACCGGTAGCCAAAGAGGAAAGACCGAGCAGAAGCCATAGCCAACTTTGGCTAAACCAAATCACCTGGCATTCTCTATAAATAAAGAAAATGAGAAGCAAGATTTACACGAGAAGAAACCACTGTTAACAAAAAACACTCTTAAGACCCCATTTAATGATAAGAACATCTTAATTCTGGCTCCCACTGGTCTTACCCAGACTAACATTATGTTGATCCAAAACTATGGATCTCAAATTTCTAGATTCTGAAGGCTCACATTGGCACATCAATTTCAAGAACAGAACACAAACCTGTTACATGTTCCTCTATAAGCGGTGGCAGTGTCTTGCTTAGTTCTTCCTTCAAATCTTCGATTAGATGGTAGATGACTTTATGAAGTTTGATTTGTATTTCTTTTTTATCAGCCATCAGCTGAACTGCTTTGTTTGCATTCACATTAAAGCCATACACAATGCCTAACAAAAATATGAACATACATGGTTAAATACAATTTGATGTGTATTATTAGCAGCTAAAACAAATTCAAACAACGTATTGCCATAATTTTCTTACTCAAACCATAATACATATTTATAAACATACAGAGCAAGGAGGCTTTCATTTAGTGGTGCCTTGCTACACTAATGATCAAACTGATTCAGGGTAGCAGTTTATTTGTGATGGAAGAACACAGATCATGTTATGTGCTACGATCCTGAACATTAATATGCAACATGCGATAACAATTTTGTTGAAAAGCTGTTTTTCAAGTGGAATATGTGAGTGCTGATAAGTAAAGAACTTTGCAAGGTTAGGGGCATGTCGTTTATTACTTTACATGCTAAACAGATTTATTTGGAGTTCACACTGAAGAATAATTTCACTCACTATGCATAATTTAACTGCGGAGTCTATTATAGTCCTTTTGTTATTAGTGAAAAAGTTAGGAATTGAGTTAGAGAATGGTGCAGGGAGCACACATTTCTAAATGCTGCACCAGCAGTGCAATGGTGAATCAAAAGGGGGCCAACAGCACTGGATAAGATATGACGTCAAAATAGTGGAAAAATATGCAGGTGCCCGAACAGTTTAATACCAGCACAATTCAGATCACATTTAAAGGAGACAAAACCATCAGTCTATTCTTTTGTGTGGAGGACCCAGCGACCTCAAAGAGGTAAAAAATTAACATTGTGTATTTTTTCATATTTGTCAGCAATTTGTATATTTTCTTTTTGCATGGCTTCTCAGAGAGAAGCCATATATGCTTTGCTTTACAGGTCCGGAAGGAAAATCCAGACTGTGGATGTGGACCAAGTACAAGGAGTGCCTGCCAAATTACACACCAACCACAGACACCAACAGAGATTAAACAATATGAGGAGGAGGCTGATTATATATACCACAGAAGGTGGCATCCCACCACAGCCGAACCTCAGACCTAGCGAGGAACAAAACTATCCAGCTGAAAGGCACGGCAGTTGCTGTGTGATTATTCAATCAATCTATCAAGTGACTTGTAAAATGAGACTACTCACCCGTAAGAGTCTCAATGCGCCTGGGGAAGGGAGGGGTGGTTACTGATCCGTCGAAGGCACACTGGTACAGCCGAAGAGCCGGGTCTTGATCTCCTTCCTGAACTCAGGCAGTGACGGTGATTGCCTGAGGCAGGGTGCTCCAGGTCTTTGCTGCGAGGTAGGAGAAGGATCTTCCTCCAGCTGTGGTTGTGCGGCTACGTACAACGGGGGTCAGGGCTAGTGGGCGGAGCGGAGGTCTCTGGTGGGCGCGTGGAATGCGAGGCAGTGGCTGAGGTACGCAGGCTCTGCGCGGTGTAGCGCTTTGTAGGCATGGGTGAGGGCTTGTATGTGATTCTTTTATTAACTGGGAGCCAGTTGAGGTCTCTCAGGTGGCTGGTTATGTGGCTGCGGCAGGGATATTGAGGATGAGCCTGCAGAGGTGTTCTGAATGTGCTGTAGTTTGAGGAGTTTCTGAGTGATGCCGGCATAGAGTGAGTGCCCATAGTTGCCATAGTCGAGTCTGCTGCTGAAGAGAGCGTGGGTGACCATTTTTTGGTCTTGGTGGGGATCCACTTCAAGATCTTTCGCGGTAGTATGGCATGTGGAAGCAGGATGATGAGACAGCGTTGATATGGCAGTTCATGGTGAGCGAGGATTCCAGGATAATGCCAAGGTGGTCTGTGGGTGTGAGGGAGGGATCCAAGGTCTGCAGGCCACCAGGAGTTGTCCCAGGCAGAGGGGGTAGTGCCCAGGATGAGGACTTCGTTCTTCTCTGAGTTGAGCTTGAGGCAGCTGTCCTTCATCCAGGTAGCAACAGCCTTCATCCCATTGTGGAAGTTGCGTATTAAGTGCGACTGGAAAACGCAATGACATATTCTCAGGATAATCTGGGTGGGTGGGCATATCATAAGGCCTATGAATGGCAGGAGGTATTGTTAAAAATACAAACACAAAAAAAGATCTGTCATCTCGAAATAACACCAGTCGCATTTCTGCATAGACTTCCATGAGGACACATGCATAATTGATCAAATTGCTGACTTGGGAAAACAAAATAGATACAACACAGTTAATTCTATCCTCGTGGGGAAGCAACAATCGAATCAAACAGTCATCCCAAACATCTGGTCCAAAGGTCTGAATACGGCAGGGAAGTAGACCAGACGAATGTTCAAAAGACCAAACTGGTTATGTTCATATTCCCTTCCTCAAAACAAACAGTGATTGGAACTATTTAGAAGTTGCTTATAATAGACTGTAAAATCCTGTTTTATTCAAAACCATTCTTCGATACCATGCTGATCTGGGTTAGGTTAGGTCATTTTTACAGAAAATCAGAGGATCCTGGGTGCAGATTAAAGATAGTTGTAATTTATTTTGTCCATGGAGGCTTGCTTATGATGAGGATTCTTCTGAAAGAGAACTTCGAATTACCAGTGAGTAACTTGTCTTTCTCTTCCAGGGATCCTCATCAATAGTCATGAGCACTGAATCGGACAGCAAGCCCATCCTACACATAATGCGGACAACATGGAAAAGCTTCAACAATCACCCAAAAGCAAGCACTACTTTAGTACATTACCTGGAGTCTGAATCCAGTTAGTAATGTCTAGTGAAAGCAGGGATGTGGAATTTCCAATAGCCCAACCCCAAGGAGATATTATTTGGGTCAAGGACAACAACATTTCATGTGTATTTTGTCCTTGGGACAAGTAGGTCCAACCCCCTGCAGCACAAACCCTTTGGCTGCCACTTTGCGGTATCACATTATGGATCAGGGAAGGACACTGTCTGCAGCTAAGGTAATATTTTTGTCCATATCTTAATGCTGTTCAAACTTGTATTGATGGTTCGTTAATTGAAAGCCTTTATTATTAGGGTGAGCACCCTAAGTAAATGTTGTAAGTTCTGACTGCACTATTGACAGTGGTTCCAGTATACAAACGTGTACACACTTTTTCAAAGTTTAGCAATATGAGGCTATGTATAATGCTCCCAGGATGCTCTCTGGTTTGATGCAAATATTTGCAGAAGCTTAAAAGCAAGATTGATGATTTTTTGCTTTCAAAATAAAATTTTCATTAAAAAAATTAAAGCAGGAAAAACAACATTTAGCTAAACTACTGTAATATTTCAGGTACCATTTCTTTGCAGCATCATTTAGTAAAATGTGTTGATACATGCTAGCATTTCTGAAAAATAGTCATAATGGAAAATCAGTGTAACCAGTTTCAATAAGATTATGGGAAACACAAATAAACAAGGATTGGCAAAGCCAGTAGGTCTGAAATTGCTGGTCAGCTTTTTAGTTTTGCCAATGTGTGACTTGTTGTGGCATGGTTTTTGTAAAACCTTATTGGTGTAGGAGCTGCAGGGCCCTCACCATTATAACAAACACTGGCCAAGTAAAAATAGTCTTCGGTCTCAAAAAGCACACACTGCCACAGTAGGTGCTGGCACTGCACAAAACTACTTTTGCATGCAGATATACTCCTTGTGAAAGAGAAGGCTGTCACTCACAGTAAAGCCGGCCGATACAGAGAGAGAGAGACAGAATATTAATAAACACAAAAGGTCACGGTCAACGCAAGACCAAATTAGGGGCCCAATTATTAAAGAAACTCTCAAAAGTGCACCCATGGTACATGTTTTTGCATTAAGTGCAGCTATATGGCTTTTGTGAATTCCCAAGAACTTACAGAAGGACAAGAACTAGTACGCCTAGAAAATAATTGTGAACTGCATTTTAGCATGAGCAAATGTGCATGTGTAGATTTGCTCATACGAAAATCTGAGTATTTGCAAGATCACTTTCTCTCCAACCACTTTTTTCCCCAACTCTGGAAGAAGCTTTATGTCTGCCATTGTCAGGAATACATTTCCAACATTTCTCAGTATGGGAAAAGATTGGAGAAGAGGTATTGAAAACCCTTAAAACATGCACGTAAGTAGGTTTGGACAGACTCAAAAGGGCATTCTAACCTTGGAACTATTGCTTACCACTATCTTTAGCCCAAATATGTAGATCTGCGGAAACGTGGAAACATAAGGGGATTGCAAGTATTCAAACACTACTATGGTATGAGCCCTGGCATAATCAGAGAGGCTATATCAGAGCTCTTATATAATGAGATTGCTGCCATAATTGGTCACTGCACTACATGGCACCAAAGGGACACATGGATTTTGTTACAGGACAAGTAGATTTATGAAGCAACCTGCCCCATGGACAAGTAGATATTTTATTACATTCCACACCCCTGTGAAAGTGTGAACAGACTTACAGGTAGCAGCCTTACAAATGTCTTAAATGGGAACATTCCTAAGAAGGGCTATAATAGCAACCTTTCCTCAACTGGAATGAGCTTTAGGTCTACCAGGTAGGGACCTTGTCGCTAACTGGTATGAAAAAAGTATACAAGAAACTATCCATCTGGAAATAAACTGTTTTGTTGAGGGTAAGTAAACCTATTGTTCCTGGATCAAAATTTATGAAAAGACAATCTGATTGTCTTATATCTTTAGTCTTGTCTAGGTAGAATTTCAAAGGCTTTTACGTCTAGATAACATAGAGATGTCTCTGCTAGAGCTCATGGTATAGGGAAGAATGTCGGTAAGGAGATTGTCTGGTTAATGGTAAAGTTAGAAACCACTTAATGAAGAAAACGGGAATGGGTTATTGTTAGATCTGGTCCAATAGGAACGCGGCACCTCGATCCGGCCTCCGGCGATGAACCAACCCCAGCGCGAGCCTGGTGATGACGCGGCGGCCCAGGGACCAATCTCAGCGCGGCGCCGCCGGACCAAGCTTCGGAGTTGCTGAGGGGGCTCGTTCTCTTTGAGCCAATCAGGGCGCAGCTCCTTCGATTTCTTCTCCGCGGCCCCGGCAGGGAACGGCGAGATCTTCAGGCAGTTTCAGGCCCCGGGCAGCGGCGGTGATGGGCGGCACGGCGGTTTTAGGGCGCAGGTCGTGGACAGACCGCCCACAAGGCCACAAGATCGTTTGGGGTGATTCTTTACACAGGAAGGCACAACGAGCCTCCGGTCACCCTCAATTATGGGCCGATGAGCACACCGATCCTCTCACAAGGCCAGCAGTTGGAACCACGCACCGAGGGCAAACACAGCACGATCTTCACGGCGTCTTGGAGTTTCTTGGGAACCTTTTAACCCTGGGTTCCAGGACAGGAGGCCAGCTCTTCTCAGGCCCTTGGAGATTCTTGTAGACACAGCAAAGTCTTGAGGTCAAGCAGGCAGGGGTCACAGCACACAGAAAAGTCCCCTTCTTCTCTCCTTCAGTTGAGCAGCAAAGCAGGTCAGCCCCAGAGCACACAGCAAGGGCAGTCTTCCTCAGTTTCTTCAGCTGTTCTTCTTCTGGCAGAGGTTCCTCTTGATGGTAGAAATCTGATTTTCTGTTGTCAGGGGTCCTGTACTTATACCCCTAAAAGTCTTTGTTCGCTTTGTGCAAGTGGGCCCTGAGCCCGGTCTGAACCAGTTCTGGGTGTTGCTTGAGCACTTTGTTTACCTGGCTTCTCCTTTCCTTTCAGAGTGAGGGGCAGGGTCGGCAGCCGCCCAGCAGGAGGTGGAGCCAGCATTGTGGAAGGCAGGCACAGCCCTATTCAGGCCCAGGTGCCATCTCCTCCCACCACTCAAGTTGCAAATGCAGCCATTCAGCCTAGGGCCGACTCAGCCAGCCTCCTGGGGAATCCCCAGCCCCGGTCACTCTCAAACCAGACAGTCAATACACAAACAGGCCAAGGCACACAGAAGGGTCAGACAAGAGAACAGCAACTTTCTAAAAGTGCTGTTCTCAAACACAGGATTTAAAAACAACCTTTCCTAAAAGATGTGTTATTAAATTCTGAGTTCAGGGATACTAGACTCTTATGTCCTATCTTGTTCCTATGAGAAGAAATGCTGGTAGCCACTGTAGCCAGGATCTCCCATGTTAATCTATGAAGCAAGATAGCCTTACAATAGTGAAAAACGAAAATGGCTGCCATCCACTACCAGAGCATGTCACCTGCACCAGTACATGCTCTACCTTTTACATACACTGCACCCTGCCCAGGGGGGTACCTTGGGCCTTCCATAGGGGTGACCAATATGTACAAAAAGGGAAGGGTTAGGCCCGGTCAGTGGGGACACTGGCCAGGAGGACATGGCAGTCCACAGACTGCACATAGGCACTGCGATGGCAGGCCTGAGACACCATTTTGGGGCTACTTCATGTGGGTGGCACAATCAGTGCTGCAGGCCCACTAGTAGCATTTGTCATCACCAACCCTGGCACACCCAGTGCACTTTACTAGGGATTTCTTGGTGATACAAATATGCCAATCATGTATATCCAATCAATATAACAATTTCCATAAGGAGCACTTACACTCTGGCACTGATCAGCAGTGGCAGAGTGTCCAAAGCATCTAAACCAGCAAAAACGAAATCCAGCACAGCATCAAAAATACAGGAGGTAGAGGCAAAAAGATAGGGAGAAACCACGCCAAGGATGCCAGGTCTAACAGTTATCATTACCACTCAGCTACTATGGAATACTGTGTATGGTTCAGTAGCGCATACAACCTGAATCTCAGTAACTCTACTTACTGAGGTGATGGCAATTAAACACAAAACGTCTTCCATGTACATTGCTGTAAGGAGGCTTTGTGAATGGGCTTGAACGGTGGCCTTGTTAATTTAGAAAGTACAATGATAGGTATCCAAGGAGGAGAAGGAGAATTAACAGGAGGCAAAACCTTAATAGTGTCTAAGAAATCCATAATCACACTTGTCGCTCCTAACTGGGAAGTATGTAAGAGCCAGAAAGGTGCACTATATTTGGCGTCTATTGACCTCTTCTGTGCATTTGATAATCTAAATCATTCCAAGCTAGGGTCTATGATGGAGTCTATGTGCATAGAAGGGGCTCTTGTAACACTCCCCATACGCTTACACTGTGACACTTCAGTCAAGATACACTATGGCTCAAATGGGAAGTGTACAATGTCAATCAGCTTTAATACAGGGGTGCTCCAGAGCTATATCTTGGCACCATTTCTCATTTATATTAATGGATTGAATAACCATCTGTCAATCAAAGGTAAATACATGCTGCAGATGGGGAAACACCCTGTCCCAAGTCTCCTATATGTGGATTATCCTGTTTTGATTGCTAGGATGGTTAATGGGCTGCAATCACTGCTGGAATTATTTACTTCCTTCATGCACAAGTTAGATCTAAGAGTTAATTACTCCAAATCATTCAGTATGGTTAATGGCTCAAACAAAATCCTAAAACTAATTGTCACCTGATCGGAGTGGTCCAAGTTGTTAAGAATTCCCTATTTTAATTATCTGGGGATAGCCTTCTATTCCAGTTATAACTCGAGCCACTTACTTTAAATTAGATTCCAACAGTTCCAGAGAGCTATAGAATCCGTTTTCGCTTCTCTTCTAGGTTGAGCTCCAAGCCAGTAAAGTAGTTAACTAACATATGTTAAGAGTAAATGCATTCCACTGGGGCGTTATGCTGCCAGAGTATAGGGCTAACACATCATTGTAGATAGTCACCAAATCAAAGAAAATATATTTGTCTATTGTCTATTATCCATCCCTCATTCTGTATCCTCATTTATTGTCCATGCTGAACTGGGTCTGAACCAATTAGATGACGCGGTTTGCATTGCACCTTTAATGCTATGGTGTAAGATTTGGTGCACACCTGAAGCAGGCTTCTCCAGGCTAGTTCTTAAAGATTGCTTAGACCTGGAGGAAATGGGTGAGATTCCACTGCGAAATTATCAAGCAGATGTCTAAACATCTAGGTGTCATGTACATTTTTGAACCCAGAGTCAATTACTGCAACTTCTAAAGAACAAGTGAAAACCTTGTTTTACGAATATCGATCAAATGGAGAGGTGATGAAGGCGTAATACTCAGTTGATTACTACACTGGGGATGGAGCCTTATGTTTCACTAATACGTAGTCCACGGCTTTTCCAGTACAGGGCACTTGGTTCAGGTCCCGGTCAGATGCTCCTGCAAACACTTTTTTCACCAACGCACATCTTAATGCTCTTCTGCCCTTTATATAAACCTTTGCGTTCTAGACTTCTGTTCCCCATTTTACGGGATGCGAGTGCTAGACATTAACTGACTGCAATAGTCTACTTACAACAGCTTGGTTCACCGGAAATCTGTTGTGGAGTGCTTAATTACATCAGGAGTGCCTTAGCAGTTAGGAAAAGACTTGGTGCCTCCATCATTACCCAATAATGGAATGTACTCTATAATGTCTTAAATGTTTCTTGCTACTGAGTTTTATGGTTGCAATGAATTGTGATAATATATATTTTGTAGAAGCGTCTTTGGATGTAGCATTATTTTATCATTTTTATTTTGAATAGTTCCTACCTTTTATGCAATGTATATGCTGTTGTGCGTGCTTTTATGGCTATTGTAGCCTAATAAAGTCAATTATCTATCCATATGTTTATCACAGGTATTTCAGAAAAAGGAGTTTGAGAAGGACATTTCCTACAGGCAGCTACAGCCACAAGGTGTACTTTAATAGAGGAAAATTGTAAACTAGACCTTGCCAAGTGAATTAAGTAAGGACTTATCAGATTTTCTTGATGCATGGAAGGACCGTAGTTCTTCTGAATTTACCAACAGCAAACATTTTCCACTTCAAGGCATAGGATTGTTTTATTGGATGGTCGTTTGGCTTCCTTTAAAACGTCCATACAGTCTTGTTGTAAACTTACATGGCCATATTGCAGTAACTCAGGAGCCAGGCCGCTATGTTCAAAGTTGGAAGGTTGGGGTGCAGGACCTGCCACCCCCCAAACTTGTACAAAAAGTCTGACTAAAGGAGTCTGCTTCTGTGTTTTCAACACCTGGTAGGTAGACATATGTAATATTTATATGAGCCATTTCTAAATATCTTGAGACTCTAGAGCAAGTGGCCTTGAGTGAGTCCCTCCCCGCTTGTGCAGGTAAAACAATGTATTGTTCATCTGAATAAGAAGGGAGTTTGTCATAATTGCAGGTAAAAAAGATTTTAGAGACCGATGAACGTCTCTCTCAGCTCTAGTAGGTTGACATGGTACATTTTTCTTTGTCCGGCCATAAACCTTGAGTTTTTAAGTGGCCCATGGAAGGTCTCCCCATCATTGTATAGAAGCATCTGTGACTAGAGTTTGTACCTGATGGAATGACATCCCTTTAATTAAATTCATGAGATTGTTCCACCATAGGAGAGTAGCGTAAACTAAAACCTTGGTGTAGTTCTACAAGGTTTGCTTTCTCATCCACGGGTGGCACAAGTGAACTTGGTTCAATGCACCAGCTCTGACTGTGAAAGACAGTTTATTGTTGCTCTGCAGAACCCTACCCAATACATTATTGAATTAGTTATTACTTTTGGGTTACTAACAATCCCTATAAGCGCGCGCAAGCACACACACACACACAGTTTCTCAGTACATCTAAAACAACTACATGGGGTGTCACAAAAACAGCAAGAATACACGTTGCAAGCAACGAGAAAAACATGAAAATTTCTAACATGTTTGGAATCTCACCTCAAACAGAACACCCTAAAACCTACTTTAATGCGCTACACTGAGACAGCATGGAAAGCAGAGCAACTTGTAGCTTAAAGTTTCTTAGGGAGAAGAGACGCATGCATACTTTGTTGACAGGAAGAGCTGTTGTCATCAGTGGAGGTGTGAAGGCAGTGTTCCCTGCAAAGAACAAACGCACTGCATTAACAGCCTTCCTCAGGGACTCGGATTTATCAGCACTGAGCGAGATGTAGCATCTTAAAAGTGTGCTGGCAGTAGGTGAGACTATCTTTTGGCAGAATCTTGTGCAATAAGCTGGGAGAAGGCACTCTCCATATTAATGGTTAAATGGCAGTCCTTGTATACTAAATCTTGACGGATATTGGAATTTGTGACATGTTTAGCAATGTCTGACAAGATTATGTGCATCAAGGTGTGCGTCCCAGATGTTTCCTTATAAAAGTATATAACTGAGAGGATGTCGATTCAGACTACATTATTTTGGCTATATGTCTATACAGAGTCTTATTTGGCCTTAACATGGTGATACGTAGTCCCAGACTGATGTCGCATTAGATGTCATATCTATTACTATGTCATTAGTAGAACGACCTGACACTTTCAGAGTTCTTAGAAAGACAAGGTCAGACGACATCTGCATCAAATGGTAGACATGACAATGATTCTGCATACATTGAGAAATATGGTTACCTCCATTGTCTAAAGATGATGACCTTCATTGTCTAAAATGGCATCCTCCATTGTCTAAAGATGGCAACCTCCTTTGTCAGAAATGGTGACCTACATTGTCTGAAGAAGGTGATGGGGCCTAATTAAAATGGAGTCGGATGAGTCAGACCTTATGGGCTTTATGTTAGGAGGGACTGAATTGCCATTTTTGAGAGATTCAGTCCCTTCCTACATTTGTCTGACAACTGATTCCACTGGTCATCTAAGCATTGCTGTATAGTCCTCGTCTGAAACTTTTGACCAAAACTGCAAGAGTGTTGAAGCATATTTGAAAATGCTTCAGAGCTTCTTCTGAGGATGCACCTTTTATAGCCAGTCATCCAGGTAAGGATAGACAATGTTTTTTGTTTCCTTAGATGTGCTGCAACAATGACCAAACATTTTGCAAATGTTTGTGGTGGTACGAATGACAGGACTTTGTATTGAAAGCGCTTGGAGCTCCGAAATGCTTACACGACACCAGCATTCAGCCGGGAGAGAGGTGTTGGAGGTGTTCCATCCCTCACAGTGACATTGTGTAGATTCTATGGGAGCACTCCACTACAGTCTCATACTGAACAGAAGTCAAGGCTGCTATGTGCACCAATCTTGGTATCTGAACACAACTGATGGGACAGACAGCACTCTTACACGATAACGCGCTTTACCCGGAGGTCACCCATCAATGTAAGAAACGGTTTGCCATGGCTTTAGCATTGGGCGCACTGTTATTCTACATCAATTTCCCCCCCCCGAGCATTCATACATGGCACCAAGTAATTAATGAAACGGCGACTTAGGAACAGGTCATATACCAGATAAATGATCAAATGGAAAAATATGAGAGGATATGGGGAAACTCTGACATACAGCGATGCACACACCCCGACCCACCTGCTCTTCACCCTGCACTCCCACACTGATACTACACCGGCCGAGTGTGCTACTAGCCCTACAAGGTCGCAACCTTTATCCCTTCCTGGGTATACATTATCTAGGTTGTATGTGTTATTACTGTGGGACATGGCTGCTTTCTACCACCTCTCGTTGAAGCTTCTGACTGTACTGGTGAATATTGGACACTGTATACGTTTATACTGTGAAAGTTTATATGATTTGGTTTCTGTTATTAGAAATAGAAATAAAACAAAAAGGAGGCTACTACAAAATGAAGACACTTTCAATGTTTTTTTGTAATTGGTACATGAAACTAAGCATCCTGAAGGTCTATTTCATACATTCAGTCTTCTAGATATAGTTGAGGGTAGACCTGGTGTAGTGCAAGCATTCTGAACTTTTCTTTTTTTATGAATTTTTTCAGTATTTACAGATTGAGGATGGGTCTGAACTCCTCTTTTGATCCTTTTTTTTTAACCAGAAAATACCGGAGTAAGCAACAGAAAAAGGGGAAGAAGGAAGTCCTTGCTTGGCAGGGAGTTTTGTGTGGACGCATCTAGCTGCTGCTGACCTCTGCTACCTCTGGAGGACTTACAAGGGTGGTGCGGTTGTCTTTGCTGTTGGTGTGACCAGTGAGGGGTTTGGACCCTCTGAGGGAAGTAGCACTTTTTATAGGAACTGTACCTTCATCTGTACTCTCTTTTCTTCACTAGCCCAACAACCTGGAGCAACTCCACCTGTTTCAATACGCTACATTACATCGGTGAAAAGTGAGTATCTGAAAAGGGCATTTTCAGGATTCTCTGTTGTACCCCTGGCTTTAGACCAGTCAGTCCTAGCTAGGAATTGTGTCTAATGCAGACTCCATGGCAATAACCATGCTGCAGCTAAATCCAACATGTCTGCTACTGTTTCAATGATCTGATTGGAGACAAGCATACCTTCTCTAGAACGTCTTGGAAGTCCTGCTGGTCTTCTTTGGTATCTCTTATGATATTTTTGAAAGGATTCCCAGAGGGAACAGTCATATCACCAAGAGGGCAAAAGCACTCTCAGCTTTGATAGTAAAAGCAGATGGTCTGCACATCTTTCAGCCTACATACTCCATATCTTTGCTCTCTGTCCGGTGGAGATCATAACCATCTGCTAAATCGACTCCTGGATCTCCTCGGCTTAAAGTGAGAAAATGAAGAGATCTCTCTAGATTTTCTCAGAGATAGAGTTTTAAACTTGAAGTGCAACAGATGTCTTGCTTGATTTCAAGATTTAGGTGGAGACCAAGAAGGTGAATTTCTATGTTTCTGAGGCCTTGTAGGAACAGAAGTAAGTTGTCGAGAGAAAGTCCTAGGAGAAAGCCTAGAAGATGTTACAGGATCTGATGAAGATCTAGGGGATGTCGCTCTCCTTGGTGATGGGGTAACTGACAGGAGTACTTCAGAAGTATTCAGAGAAGGTGAATATGTTAAAGAAGACTCTGAGGACAGAGTGCCACATAGTTGTTTTTTCTGTATGTCTGTTCTGGATGTCAAATGAGGTTTAAATGGAGTTTCCAAAATCTTCGACACAATGGATGGTTCAACAGCAAGTGCCAGGGTTTTTTCGACATTGAATAGCGTCTTGAACTCGAGTGGTGTCTCGACAGCGATGACAGAGAGCATGTAGGCAGATTGCCAGATGTTAGACGTTATATTCTTCAGCATCATGCTCTCGACGTCAGTCCGAAGCGACGCCTCTTCCTTTGGTGACTCATCTCCTTGGATCTGACCCTGGGGGAGTCCTTGGAGTGGGAAGAAGAGTGACCTTTCCCATGATCTCTTGAAGA
Source organism: Lissotriton helveticus (assembly GCF_964261635.1). Classification (NCBI taxonomy): domain Eukaryota; kingdom Metazoa; phylum Chordata; class Amphibia; order Caudata; family Salamandridae; genus Lissotriton; species Lissotriton helveticus. The sequence goes on from NC_136067.1 coordinate 1,643,293,564, forward strand.
GCCAGCAGTCTTTTCATGCAGTTTTATTTCCTGTAATTCATGAAACCTGATATTCTCTCTGTCCGTCAGAGTCCTTCTAGAAAAACTTCTGGCAATGGTTGCAGGATTCTGGAAGATGATATTCTGGAAAGCAAAGGATACAGACCTTGTGGGGGTCTGTCTGAGCCTTACTTTTTCACAAGAAGGTCACGTCACAAAAGTGAAGGCATTTCTGACTGAAAAAATATTTCCCTGCCAGAAAAGGTTTAACCCCTTCGGCGCTAATGACAAGGTCAGCTCGTCATGGGCGTAACCTGCGCTACGCGGATGACGAGCTGACCTTGTCACGTAACGCGGGATTGTTGAAATTCGCAGCGCGCAGCGGGAAAACCGCTAGCGCGCATGCGGTTAAACATGCTCTAAATGTCTAAAGATGTCCAGTGAATCTCAATAATTAAGGTTTTGCAAGGCTATCCTATGATTTTTAGCAAAAAAGGCAGAGTTCAGTGCCCCAGGATCCAGTTTCCAGGAACCGAAAAATTAATTGACCTAACAGTCACCTGTGGGGCATGAAGGGTGTTCTGCTTTGCCCTTAAAGGCACTGTGACAGTATATCTCTCTTGGGCTTTGCATTGCGCCTATTGGCTAACACTGTCCAACATTCCATTTTCGTTTCCTTTTAAAAAGAGGTTTGTGAAAGATATTCCTCGTCACTTTTAATCAATAACCAATTTTCATGTGATTGGCTTCTTTTTTTAAATGAATACATATTTATTTCTGTATGTATATGTTTTTAAAGTGCTCCAGGATCCCACCTGTGGACGGAACCATTCAGTACTTATGACTATTGATGAGGATGCCCTGGAAGAGAAGGGTCTGTTCTGCTGAGTGTCATGATCCCCACTGGGAAGACCTCATCAAGTTTGCAAAGGCGCTGTAAAAATCTGGTTAACTGACAAGAAGCATCAATCTGGCAAGTCAACCATTTGTAAAAGAAAGCTTTGTGGCCTGTAACAATTCCATGCCCCTTATTCGGGTGTCAAATGTTATTGTGCTGTGCCGCCCATCCAGAAAGTCATCTTGGATGGTGCCTGTCTATAAAGGGAGCCCCCTTCGATTCCCAACTGCCGGTTATTGAGACTCCCAGCAAACAGTAAGATCTTCTGGATTTTCACACGTTTTCTTCTACAGAGTGAGTCTTGAGAGAGGATAGCATGCAAAGATTTGATTTATGCGCTCTAGGAGAGCGGTAAGTTAATCTTTTAGTTTATTATTATTTTTTAAATCTTTTTATTAACTTTGCTCATGTTCTCATTCATTATACAGCTGTGTTCACAAGGCATGAAGGATAACAACAGTACATGGTACAATCGCAGGCAAACTTTTCAGTACAATGGTTCGATTACACTTAAACTCCATCCCACTCCCCACCCTGTGTGGCTCGATACCTTCGCCAAGGCCCCCATATCTTCTTCCATTTCTTTACGCAGCCCCTGGACTTGTATATCGTTTCCTCTGCCCTCTGACACCAGTCCAGATCTCGTAGCCATTGGTCCCATTGCGGGGGCACCTGCGCCCCCCAGCAACTGGAAATATTACGTTTGTCCACCCCGGCTGCCATGGCCAACCAAATCTCATTATATCTGGACCAGTCTGTGGGTCCTTTAATCATGATTCATAAGTAAAAGCCACCTAGGCTCCACCGGGACCGGGGATCCCACCACTGTTGCCATTGTATGTGCTACTTTTGTCCAGAAGGGCACTATGTTCGGGCATTCCCAGAGTATATGGTAGAATGTCCCCTCCTCCTGACATCCCCTCACACATAGCGGGGACAGGCTCTTGCCCCATGAGAACAGGTGTGTGCGCGGGTAGTACACCCGACGCAACATTTTTTATTGTACGAGGCAGAACCTTATCCGGATTACAATTTCACGGGGGATTTGCAGGGCATCCTGCCAATCTTCTTCCTCCAGGTCTCCAATATCTCCCTTCCATCTCTCCCGCAGAGACACCAGTGGGTCAGGCATATTATTTATGAGCTTACGGTAGATAGTGGTCTTCGGTTTTTCGAGAATGGGATCAAGGAGGAGCCTGTCTTCCATGGGAGAGTATTCTGGGATCGAAGTGTCGGAGTGTATGTGAGAGCGCAGTGCATGTGTGAGGCGCAGATAGTGATAATGTTGGGAGTCGTGTAGGTGGTATTCTTGTTTGAGGTAGTCAAAGGAACTAGGGGCATCCCCTTTCCATACATCGCCCAGGTATTCGATCCCAGTTAATTTTCATCCCTTGAAGCGTGTTAGCCTCTTTACCTCCGTTAGCTGGTCCCTGAGCCATAGCGGGGTCCTGCCTGTTAGGGTGCCTGCCCACCCCAGAAATGTATTGGCCTCCCGCCAGCATTGGAGCACGACCCCCGTGTGCAAGGGTAGTTCTCCGCGCAACCTTCGCAAGTATAGGAGCGGCTCGCAATTACCTCCTGGCATAACATATCTATCAATTCTGTAAGCTGGTTTCGAACCCGGCGGGTAAACCCAATCGTTGACCACTTGCAGCTCAGAAGCACAACAGTACAATTGGACATCCGGGAGGGCCAGCCCCCGTCATACACTCCTCTTGTGAGCTTTTGCATTGCTATCCTCGGGTTCCCACCCTCCAATAGCAACGTTCGCACGGCCCGGGATATACGCCTGAACACCCCGCCTGGAACCGGGTACGGCGTATTTTGTAGGATATATAGGAGTCGCGGCAATGCCAACATCTTAAATAGCGCGGCACGTCCCATTAGGGAGAGAGGCAAGGACCTCCAGTGGGTCATGTCCGATGACAGCCGCGCCAGATGGGGCTCAAGATTTTTGGTGAAGAATTCCGCCCTGTCCCTGGTGACATATACCCCCAGGTACCTGAATCCATCTGCTGCTATCGAGGCCGAGCAGCACCTCAGGATCCTCGGTGGAGGGCCCGATAGGGGATAAATGAGGGATTTGGCTCATTGATCGTATAGCCAGAACAGCTACTAAACAATTCGAAGAGGTGAAGGGCCTGCGCTATCGAGTGGTAGGGTCTGGCCATGTAGAGTATAATATCGTCTGCGTATAGAGATATACGCTCCTCCCACTCATCATTGAGCGCCAGGCCCCAGAAAGACCTGTCCCTCCAAATGCAGTGCACCAGCGGCTCAAGGGCCAGGGCGAAAAGAAGAGGGGACAGGGGACACCCTTGTCTAGTTCCACTGCGCAGGGGAAATGCTCGGGACATCGTTCCATTAACTCTCACCCTCGCTACCGGCTGTTCATACAGCAGGCACACACAGTTACAGAAAACCGGGCCGAAGCCCAGTCTCTGGAGAACCATGAACAAGTATGGCCATTCGATGCTATCAAAGGCCATTGAGGAGTCCAGTGCCATCAAGGCCGTTTGAGTGCTGCCCACATCCTCTGTCATGCAAAGGACCGCGTATAACCGTCTCAAATTGTGCCGAGTGCTCCTATGGGGCATGAAACCTGACTGATTGACGTGGATCAAGTCTGGTAGAACCAATATCAGTCTCGTCCCCAAGGCTTTGGCCAAGATCTGGGCCTCCACGTTAAGCAGCGAGATGGGCCGTTAAGACGAACACTGGTCAGCCGGTTTCCCAGCCTTATGAATGACCACAATCGTAGCTTCTCGCTGATAAGGTGGGAGCTTCCCCACATCCCATGCTTCGAGGAACTCACCCTCTGCCAGCGACCAAAGTTCCTTTTGCTTTGCTTGAGGGTGAGATCATGGCATTGGTCCAGTGAGTGTGTCTCGCTGGCCCGTCACTCCAAATACTCAATTTCCCTTTCCAGTTGCCGAATCTGTAACGATTCCTCCTTTTTCTGGGCTCCAATCAGCGCTTCGGCCTGGCCTCTCAGGATCATTTTATAAGCTTCCCACAGGGTTAGCTGGGAGTCGACCGAGCCCTGGTTCTCGGTGAAGTATTGTTGGGAGTACTCTCTTAACTTGTCAGTTATGGAGTCGTCTCTAAGGCGCCATGGATCTATCCTAATGCCCTGGCAGTTGTCACCCCTTTGAGGACCACGCCCACAAGGGAGTGGTCGGAGATTCCCCGGGCCATAATGCAGGGTTCCCCAAAGTCCCCCAGCTGGTTTCCCCGTGTGAATATGTGATCTAATCTGTAGAAGGACCCATGTCTGGCGGAGTAGAATGTGTAGTGCCTTTGGGAGGGATAGTCTGTGCGCCATATATCACTAGACCCATTGCTGTAATAAAGTCCAGTAGGCCCATTTCCTCCTTATTGCCCAGCCTGACCCCTGAGCGATCGAATTCGGCATCCATGACCGCATTAGTGTCTCCCCCCAGTACAAGCGGTCCCTGGGGAAGGTCCGTCAAGTGGGTTCCCAGTTTTTTAAACGTCGGGGCATGCAGGCCGGGTGGGATATAACACAAGCTAAGAACTATTGTTCGCCCCTTCCATCTGGCTGCCACGGACACCAAACACCCGAAGTCCTCCGTCCATGTGCCTGTGATTATCGTAGAAAGGGTATTGCGGACTAGAATCCCACTCCCCTGGATCCAGACATGAACCCCCGAGTGGACCACCATCTTATAGCCAAATCGGTCTAAGGCCTTGCATCTGTTCCCACGAAGATCTGTCTCCTGTAGGAGCACTACGTCTGGGGAGTGGCACTTCACATGCTGCAGAACTAGTGTCCTCTTGACCTTATTGCCCAAACCATTGACGTTCCACGTCCAAATCTTTATTTGTGCCTGGTCACCCATTCCTGTACAGGGGCCTGTGATACCTCGGATCTTTCCCCATCCTTTGCATATCCCCCAGATGAAACAACCATACATTTGAGTTTGAATCGCCATGAGCCAAACATAAACTTCCCCTCAAACCAACCCCCCCCCTCCCCAGCCCAAACCCCCCTCCCTGCCAAATGGGCCCCCAACTACCCACCAATTAAACTCGCAGAGTGCCTGTCGCCCCATCATCCCCATGTCAACCAAACGAGGGAACATAAGCCTGCAATCCGAAGAAAGAGACATATCTGATTGCAGGAGTGCACACTCCATGGACAGAACAAATTGAAGGACCCCACCTCCCCACCCCAGGCCCCCCCCCCCCAGCCCCAATAACTAGTGCTGAAAACCTTATACCTTCACAGGTGATAACTATGAGGCCCGACCTTGCAACGTTGGAGAGGACCACAGTCCCGGAGCGTCTTGCCCGGCACCCAAGGAAATTCCAGGACCCAGGGAGCATGCCACCCCCCCTCTCGAAAGGAATCATCCCATGCAACCCTTACTGCTATAGTAACTTAACTGAAGTCTGCTCGCTCTCTCGGGTCTCTCGTGGTGGCGTGTGTTTATTCTGAGCTTCCTGGCCAGTGCGATTATGGGTTGATCATCGAAGACCACTCTGACGGCCCACGGTCTGCCAGCCCTCAATCCAGTCGTTCGCCTCTGCCGGTGAGTCAAAGAAATATGCCTTCTCACCGTCTAGGATCTTAAGTTGCGCGGGTACAACATCATATACTTCACTCCTTGGTCTCTGAGGGATCTCCTGATCCCTTCAAAGGATCTGCGCAGTCGTTGGACATGTAACGTGAAGTCCGGGAAGAAGCGAATTGTGGCGTTTTCCAACTGCAAATCTCCGGACACTCTGGATGCCTGCAGGATGGCGTCCCAATCCCTTTAGTTCAGGATCCGGGCAATAATGGTGCATGGAGGGGCCCCAGGCTTGGGCCTCCCCCCCCAAAGCACGGTGAGCCCTTTCCACCGAGAAGAAGTTAGAAAGACGTTTCGGCTTAAGATGTTTAAGGATCAGGTCCTCAACGAAGCAGTCTGCGGACAGGCCCACCATTCCCTCCGGGACCATCACGATGCGGATATTGGTGCGTCGTGCCCGACCTTCTTGATCTTCCAGACGAGCCACAATGTCCGTTTGGTTTTTGGTAAGTTTGGCGACCTGCTCCTCGAGTATCTTCGTTTTGGACTGTAGGCTCCCAATACCGCTTTCCGCCTCCGCCACCTTGTCTGACATTTTCCTGAAGTCTGCTCGGAGAAGGTTGACCTCCTCAGTGACGGAGTCCAACTTGGGTTCCATATTGCCGCGCATTTCCTTTATGGCCATCATAATGTCCCTAATCGAGGGGTCAGGCCAGTCATCCTCTGCCTCGCTTTGCTAGCTCCCACCTTGGTGGCCCTCCTCCCTGCCCATGGCGACAGTGTATTTGTCAATTTGATTTATTTGGCCTTGCGCAGTCAGCCTGTTGCGTTCCATGACTTAAGCCGTGCCTCAGCAGTCTAATCGGTCCACTGGTCACCCGGCAAGGAATCCCCGCACTCGTGGGCCTCCCAGACTCCCCTGCCGATCACGGTGTCCTCAAGCCTCTTGTTGAGTGGCTGGCACCCAGATCGCGTCTGGCTCCTAGGTCGGGTAATAGCCTCTGGTCCTGCGTCTGGATCCTAGTCCAGATAATAGCCGAGCAGCCTGCAACGCTCTCCGGCAGGCCTCTAGGGGCTCACCCTCACGTTCGTGCAGATTGGAGTACAATTCTGGCCCAGTCGCAGCCGGGGGTCTCCCAATATCCCGGTGTGCACCGCTTGTTGGCCCCTCCGCTGTTCTGGTCCACCGACTACAATGCGGTCTTTCACTGAGCCCTATGCAGCTGTTTCTGTCTGGTCCAATGTGTGCCGAATGGGGACTCAGGGCCGCCCGCTGGACAGGCCACGGCCCACCCTTCGGTCCTCACCAAGTGCTGGACGCAACCCCGCTCCACTCTCAGGGCTTGCTACTGTCCAGGGTAGGGCCAGATTCCATCAAGGCTCCAAGTCTGAGGAGCGCCGCCCGTGCCCCACTTACTCCAGGCTGGGGGGGGCAACAACACCAGGCTTTTCACTCGCTGGGTCCGTGTGTGCTGAGGCCTCAGCTAAGCCCGTCACTCTAGGCCCGAGGACGCTGCTGCCGCTTCTTCTCCCTCAGTCTCTCTGTGGCACCAACGGACACCACACACAGTTGGGCCTCCGCTCCGCCCGCTATGCCAGCCACGGTGCTCCTGCCTCTGCTGCGCCCGGCTTGTCGCAGTTTCTCTTCGCCCCAGGCTGCAGGTCCGTTACCGAGCCCCAAGTCACTCAGCGGGCCGTAACTGACAGGGCAGCTCAAGTCCCCAGCACACGGGGCTCTCCTTGGGGCCAGCCGCAGCCCCCCCCCCCGGTCCACAGCACTCCTCAGTGGCAGTAGCTCTGCGCCGCAGCCGCCCACAGCTCCGCAGGCCCCGCCGCCAGTCGCGGTCTTTTAGCAGTGGCGCTCTGCCGTGGCAGGCGCCATTTTCTCACTTCAGGATTCACAGCCCGGGCCGTCGGGCCAACGACAGGCAAACACTTGCACTCGGCTCCGGTCGTCCCCAACTGCTGTCTGCCACTACTTCCTCAGCCACACGAGTCGGTAGCCGTCTGCAGCACTCCTCAACGGCAGAAGCTCGCCAGCAGCTCCCCAGGCCCAGCCACCATTCGCGATCCTTCAGCAGCGGTGCTCCTAGGCGGCGGGTGCCATTTTCTTACTTCAGGATGTACAGCCCGGGCCTCTGAACAACTGCTGGAAAACTCTTGTGCTTGGTTCCTAACGTCTCCGAAAGCTGTCAGCCAACTCTCCTCCACAACACGAGCCGGTAGGTGTCCTTTCTATGTCGAATAATAACGGATTTCTGGTGTTTTGCTGTGATCTGCCAGCGCAGCTTTCCTAGTGTGCAGCCATCTTCCTTGCCTTTAGTTTACTATTGTTGACAACTTGAACTTAACTGGAGGGCCGGCCAAGCCCTATAATGAGAATCTTGGGTAGCTTGAAGTTACGTCTTTTTGGCACAGCTTCAGGAATTTTGACCCAAGTAACTCTTGTCTGAAATTGGTGTTAGAGACAATATTGCACTGTCTGAAATTGAAACCTTATTTGAGATATTCTCAGGGATTTGAACCTGGACAACTCTTGTTAGCAATTGGTGTTTACGCTATCATCAGTAGTTAACCCAGAAGGAACAGTCATTGTATTTCCAGCTTTGCTCCACTGAAGGAAGGTTTACCCTGAGCTGTGGTTGCAGCTTCATGACGACATCCTGTTTGATAGGACTTTTGAGAGATCTTTCTACAGAGTGCTCTCAGGTGGAACAAACATTTGTTTACAGTATTGAAAGTTATTTAATTGCACGTTTAAACATTGATACAGTATGTCTGCCCTTCCTTCAGAGGGCTTCAGCTCAGAGTCCTTTCTTCCTATCCCATATCATCTCCCTCAACCTTGCTCCACGAAAAAAACAACATTCAATTGTTCGGTAGGCCCAGAAATCTCATGATCTGAGGGAGGAGAATTTACTTACCCTTATGCCAAGTATTCTTTGAATCTGATCTGGCAAGCGAGGGTCTAACCATGTGTCAACCTTTACAGGTTCTAATCCCAGGAGTTCCTTTTCTAACCTCATACCCCTTCATCTTGTGGTTTGCCACTGTTCTCTTTCGTGGCTACCACATCAAGATAAGTGTGGCATCAGCTACCGTTTTGCTTCTGCGTTAAGTATCCTAGTTTACTGACAACTAGGGTGGCTGCTTGCTAGTGTGGGAAACATGAATAAGGTTGTGTACGTGTGTGATTTTTTTTTGCATGCCCTGAGTGTAAATATAGATATAGGGTGCAGCTTTTGGTAACTCAGGCACACAGTATTGCTGGCTTACCTGATGGCTTGTAGTTCTAGCCCTTACCCCCTTCCTGCCCTTAAAAGGCCCACACAGACATCATCCTTGTTATCCTTTTGCTGCAGATGCCACAGTAAAGTAAATGCCTTAGACTGGGAAGGTGGAAAGCACAGAGAATTCAGCTGATTGGATGCATGTTCAGAAGGGTCATGTGTCTTGCCCGCAACGGTTATTGGGGAACCACTACTCTCTGCACTGCTGGAAGTGGGCAATTTCAACAGGTGGGTACAGATGGAAGCCAGAAGGAATTACCAGAATGCTGTGCATTACCCACATGACCTGCCACCTGTACTTCGTAGGGAGCTTCTGCCCTTTGCAGTGCTGGGATTGGACAATTTGAGCTGTTGTTAAGGATCAAAGAGGCAGCTGACTGGGCATGGATCGGAGGGGATTATAGATCCAATGATCCAGAAACATTTCTCAACATCCCTGCTCAAGTCTAGAGCTTTCTTTTGCAGGTTCTCTAAAAAATAGCCTTGTGTAGAAAGGTCTTAAAAATGTATACTGGCCAATAATGTCTTATTATGTACTAAAATCGGTTTATATAACAACATCGTGCCACCCATTATTTCTTTTCCCAGATACTTGCCCCTACCCCATCTATTGCTGGTTCTGGACATTATCGGAAGCCCATTTGCATCCCATGATAAAGAGCACTACAATTCGAGAGGACATCCGCGCTGTGTGACCAGCGTAAAACTGACCATACCTGTGGTTGTCACAAGTGCCCAGCTGTTATCTTCCCCATGACCAGAAATGTCAATCTAGTCCTAATATGGGCACCCCGAAAGCTGTGCTCATATGTCCCATCTGATGGGTAGGCTTCAGCGGGATTCAATGATCTACTGCAGAATTAGATCATTCTCCAGGCTGTAACCTAGGGTGTAGCCTGGTGCTTGGCTTTCCTCCCTATTGATGAGCAGAAGTCTCCGTTTCGGTTCAGCTCTTCACCTGCGTTCCTTTGCTTGGCTCAGCTCTTCATCTGTTTTTCGGGTTTCAAAAAAGAGATCACCTTGAAGCCACATGTCAAGAACAACTTTCCAGAATGTTCTGTTTGCAGTGCTTCTTTAAATTTCTTCTGCAGCATCACTCTAAAGCCTTTCCTCGAATCCTTGTAATTATTCAACCCCTCCCAGCACTGTTTTCAGAGGCTTAGTGATAGCTCGCAAGAATTAGATATTACTTATTTGCATTACGGGTTTCCGGTTGGCCCTTGTACTTTCCCCTGCACCGAAGGACTAGGATTCAGTCATGTACTTAAAGTTGTGTTGCACCATTTGTCATTTGGGATTCAAAAGTGTTATATGCAGATGCTGTGTAAAACTTTCTTTGGTCTCAATTTGTGGACCATTAACAATTTCTGTAGGGCAACACAACAAGACCAGTCAAATAATGATTCTTTTGGCTCTAATAAGTTAATGGTCGTGAGCCACGGATATGCTGAATGTTTACCACAGATTACTAGAGTAGATTTTATGAATGTCTAATTTCCTGTAGAATGCTACAATTCATGCGCAATCCATGTAAATGAAAAAGGGGCATGTATTTAAAGTTGATGTAAAAGTAGAGAGTAAATTGTATTCTGTTTAGTATAAAAAAAAACTGTCACTTTTGAGAGGCTTCAGAAAATCCGAGAGAAACTCCTTCTGACCGAGATGAGCTGTGTGAATACACACAGACATCTCTTGTGTGCCTTCTCTAATAACACTATCCCTCCGAGGCCCTCTTCGCCGTCACCACTGAGTGCAGTCTTGGACATATTAATCACTTTTGATGAGGAAGGACACTGGTGGGTTCTATATTATTCCTGCAGCAACATTTGGACATATGAATCACTTTTGATGAGGAAGGAGACTGGTGGGTTCTATATTATTCCTGCAGCAACATTCCGATCTTCAAGTTAGTGGTTACTTGAGTACGAGACTGCTCCTTTCTCCAGCATGAAGTCAGTAGTACATATCGTTCAACAGATTACCAATATAAAAGGACTTGAAACAAAATAATGCTCATTATAAAACTACCTTTTTGGTCCATAAATGCTTATGAAGCATTTCTGTAAGCTCGCTACCTGGACTATTAGAGAACCTTGGACTGTTGTGTAACGTTTAGGGATTTAAAATGAAGTATCAGAAAACAAAAACCTTGAACTTAGCAGAGTGAACTGGAATTATCTTTTAGCTGCTATTTAATACTTTTGATGGGAATAACATTTTGTGAAACATTTCAGACTGTCTAAACCTCTGAATTGCATACAATATTATAATTTTCCCAAACATTTTAATTCACTATACCATGGCATGACTAAACTGAGAAAGTCTGAGATAGCTTGGGAGGATAATGTGTTACCGAAATTAATATTATACCTCATTGTCTTTACAGCGATTAAGCTCCAGCAGTTAGGAAAGCCATTCAACCTTTCAAGAAAATCTAAAATATGAAGTTGCACCTTAGCCAAAAAACAACCAAAGGGTCACTAATCCACCTATAACGGTGGTCTGGCTGTACTTTAAATCGATTAACATACTTTGGTTTCATAACTACAAGCAACCTTCAAATTATTGTTTTCCATTACATAATATAAATACCTCTTTAGGGTTGGATAACTGTACTAGATACATAGAAAAGATATAGGCAATCCTCAATAACAATTACAACATTTTCCTGAAAGTTTGGGCACGGTCATAGAAATTCATAAATAATGATAACCTTCCTCGGTGGCCCACTAAACACAAATGATTCACTGAATTGCAAAGGATAAATCCCATACCACTATCTGCGCAAGAAGTATCTTGTATGTTGTCAATATTTCTGTAACCTTAAAGTGTGCCATTTAAAAATATAAATAAAACTATTTTAACAAAGGGCACCAAAGGAGTAATAAATAATAAATACCAGAATCAAATACAAACTAAAGACACAAGACCTGAAATATATATCGAGGTGAATCCCCCTTTTTTTGAGAGAGTACATGAAAAAGTAATACAAAACAAGATGACTCTACTAGCACTTAAGGAATTGTGTGAGGAAGGGGCAGGAACCTTTAGATGCATCTTAAATAGAACAATATGTAGCTTTAGGTTGCATTTACTTCAGGGTGAAAGGTAGGTTGCTGTTGAGCAGAACGCCCAAGTTATGTATCACCTACACTGGTGTTAGATTAGGTCCAAGTTATGGAGGGAAGATGACTAAAGGGGTGAGTGGGCCACTGAACCATAGGAATTAGCTGTCTTATGCCCAGTTGCAGGTTGATTTGATTGCATATTTGAGCTTTTGCAGGCAGTTCACCACTTGATGTGTTAATAGTTTCAGCAGGTCACCGTTTGGTATATTAACAGAGGATGTGAAATGATAAAACTCTTCATGTCACATATTTGTGAAAGATCAAAGCAACAAATACTTACCTTCATATATTCTGCTACAGTATACAAGTTCCGAGAGTAGAGAGGAGGTGTTAATTAGTGGAAATAAGGTGAAGAAACACAATTGAATTCAATCAATCATTAACGAACATTTTTAATGTTAAGCCATGTACTGTGATGTATTCCTATAGGTTCTGTATCGATCCCCCTATTCCTGACCCTGTTCTGGTTAACAAGTTAACTAGCAGCCATCCCATGATGCAGAAACCGTTATCTGATTAAGCCACACCACGGCACAGGAACGTGTTATCTGATTATGTCATAACGCTTGCCATCTAATTAGACAAGCGATATTCCTCCAGCCCCTGATAAGGCATACGGAGTTCTCAAAACAAATCAAACCTATGACACCCCGGGAAAAACCCTGCGGCCATTGTTTTGATTTCATCGAGAACTTCAGCAAAAGAATGTGCTAACGACCAAGTCGTATGACATCCTTATTGACGTATCTATGTCCATCCTTACGTCAATCTCGGCACCTTACAGGTATAAATATTACCGGTATTGCCTTAAGCAAACACACGCGGTGGTGACGAGATCGGAGCAGCCAGACTTGCCGAAGCCCAGAGCAGAGCAGACCCCGCTGGCGCAGCCCCGCCTTCCTGACGCGCTGAGAACGAGACGCTGCTTTCTCCTGCCGAGAAATCCAGCTCCGGCGCTTCCGGGTAGCCCTCGCAGGCAGCCTGGAATATCGAGACCAGAGACGAGAGATACCATCCCTCATTCATCCTAAATTCCAGGTACAGAACTGAATAACCCCTCGCAGAGAATTCTTGAGTCAGTCACTTGGCAAAACAAACTTAACTTAAACTGCTACTTTATATTCCCGCCCACGTATTAGGCTTAGGTCAGGTACACCGGGGTAGGCGTAGTTAGAAACACCAGTTGAGTACGATTAGTCAAATGTATATGTATATAACTATTTTATCCATCTTAAACCTGCATATGGCTTAGAAACCATATAAATGTTTTTACAGTATTATTTTATACTTCTGCTTTTATTGTATGCACTTTACTTAACCATAAGTATTGCGATAATATCGATCCATTTCTCTTGTATGAGAAAAGAGACTGATCAATAAATACCATCTTTTATTGAACACGCCCGTCTCTTCCTTTTCTCTACAATCTGGTGAGACTAAGAATGCACGTACTGACTGAGTAAAATAAGTTGTCTTTTGTTTTCACACGACTCTAGAGATACACTCTTGATTAGGGGAGAGCAAAGTTGTCATGTTCTATGGTTGTCAGAAACTAAATCCCTTCTTGTCTATCCAGGGAGGTTCAACTCCTCCTTGCCTATTCGAGAAAGTTTCTAGTGAACTCTGAGCTAGCTGGCAAACCCAAAACTTTAAGTCTAATATCGACAATAGAAGACCTAGTTAACGTCTGGTCTAGGCCTATACTATTGAAGGTATTATTCCAATGCGCAGAGCCTATTGGGATAATAGGAACTACACTACATGGCGCCCAAACGTTTGGAAAGGCGATAAAACTAATGCAAGACATTAGAGTAACTCAGTCGTGCTTTTTCACTCAGACCCCTTTTTTCCCATAATACTCCAAAGACGTCTGGAGTGGGTGAAAGGTCATATCCGCCAAACCTCGCAGGAGGAAACTCCTATGTATGGTCCTTGGTTTAGTCAACGTTGAAGGATACACTGTTCCAAAATATTGTGCATCTAATCTTTGCTTCCATAAGAAACCTGATCTGCAAACAAACAAAATAACCTTCCTGACAGTAGAATGTCAGAGACTGAAGAAGAAAGAGAGATAGCTAGAGTAGCAGCTGAACTCGTAACAGCTGATAATACTATGCAAGAAGCTGACCCGGATTTAATACTCATCCCGGTCAACACAAGGAAATCTATAACTTTAAAACTTATAGAAAATGGACTGACACCTAGAGGTGGCACAGTCATATTTGTAATAGAGGCACACGAATATCGGCAGACAGAGGTGTTCTATTCATGGATACACTTTCCAGCAGCAAACGCTGTAACAAAGGTCTTCCACCATTACAAAACAGAGGAACCTCCTGAAGAATACACTCCTTTCGAGGAGGTGGAAGTAACACTTAAATTTCAAGAGCACCTGCTCTTGTTTAATGGCGCCCTAAAACACAACAATCACATCACCAGGCTCGGTCCATTAGGTAGACCAGGAGCAACGTGGCCGGTCCTAGCCGGATACACACCACATCCAGACATCGAAGGGATGTCTGCAGCAAATCTTTTAATACAATTAAAACAATTAACAAAAATACATAGACAATTAGTCAAATATGTAATGCGGACTTCAACAATCCAACCAGCAATTAAAATTCCACAGCTGACCCCTCATCAGGGGAACACAAATAAAATTACATCACAGAACATACAGTCCTGCCTAGGTAAGGTACCAGCTAAAAGGGAACAAATACCGTTCTGGTTAGCACAAAAAATCACCCAAATAGAGGCGGTGTTTCCAGACACCACTCCTGTGGATAAACACAGGATTCTGACTATCTGTCTTCCAATGGGAATCGCACCACACGTGGAGGACTGTGACACTTGGGGTACAGTCTTTGCTTCCATCTACACAAAAACGCATGGTGTTCCATCCATCTCGGTAATACCAGATGTGCTAAAACAAATTCAAGACGAATACGGTCCAGAACCCGCTTTAACTCTTGGTATGAAATTACTGAAAGACTTCAAGCAGGTCTCGGCTATATTACTAGCCAATATAAAGGGAGAAGCAGCAAACGTGGCGATCCGCCAAAGGTTAAAAGAAACAGATATAGCAGACCAACCAGCTGAAATTGCCAGAATCATAGAAAAATCCTATGAAGAACTAGGTAGAGATAGTTTAGGTGAAATACCAGTAAAACCCCAACTGATTGAAAGTCCTGAAAAAATATTTATTAAAAATAATTTAACATCACAAAAGAAGAACTGGGATGGAAACAAACAATCCAATCCGAAAGAAAAGAGATTCCAGTCCAGAGGAAGGTCTCCTCGGCGGAGAGAAAAATCTCCAAACCAAGGACACAGGTCTCCCCAAAGTGAGCCCTCTGGGAAAAAATACAACCTTAGAAATAGGGATAATATAAAGAAACCGGATAGATATCAAGATTTTGATACACGTCCCTCTCAATCTTTTCAGACTTCCTCGCAGAAATCGGAAAGAAGAGGACGATCGGAACCCAGGGAAGGGCACGTCAAGTCCAAAGACAAGGAACCTGCTCATCCAAATAAGAAATTACAATTTCCAAAAAAGAAGGTAGCCAGTATTAAAGTATTCAACAATGCCGAGAATACTGAGGACACAGCTGAAAAACGGAGAGTGGGCTCAGACAATGCTAGACAGCGCAACAGAAGTGAGCATAGCTCGCAAAGTCCTTATGAATCATCTGGAGACAGTGGACACGAATGAATACCTTCAAGTGGAAACTGCAGACACCAGAGTTAGCAAACCTCACAAAATATATGAAATAACATTACGTATAGAGGGGGATAAGACTAGAAAAATAAGGGGACTATTTTGGGATAATCTCTCCAAGGGCTATGACATCCTTCTAGCTGAAAAAGACTGGCCACCAGAGTTTGTCAGGGACTGCACTCATGGCGAAGAAATAATTATGCCTGCCTTCTCAAATCATATCCCAATTCATAAAAAATATACACTTGCAAGAAAGTGGGCAGTAGCTCAAGCTCCTGCTTTATATAAAAATCATGTAGGATGGGATGAGGATTCTCCTCCTCACAAAATCCAGTTAAAATCACAACCTACTGCACAAAGACAGTACCCAATTAAGCAAGAAGCTAAAAAACAGGTAAAAGAAATCCTAGACCAATTAGAATACCAGGGGGTGATTGAAACTTGCACCTCACAAATGAACAACCCTTTGTTTCCGGTCTCCAAACCAGACAATTCATATCGTCTAGTTTTGGATTACAGACACCTTAACTCATGTTGCAAAACTTTTGCAGTGCAAAACTCGCATAGTGCAGCACTAATGAATAACATAGTGCGCAAAAAATACAAAACAACATTAGACATCTCTAATGGATTCTTCTGTCAGAATATAGCACCAGAGAGCAGATACTTGTCTGCATTCTCAATAAATGGCGCTCAAAAACAATTCTGTCGGTTACCCCAAGGGTTCAAGAACAGCCCAGGATTATTCTCAGCGAGAGTAACAGAATTATTACAAACATATGACGAAGAGGCATTATCTTATGTCGACGACATATACCTAACAGATGATGACTTGGCTACTCACTTGAAGAGAGTGAACACCATAATACTTGGGTTCGCAGCAGAGGGTTACAAATTCAACTTTAAAAAATCTAGAATTGCCCATCTAACAGTCCTGTTCTTAGGATATGAATTATCAAGTGAAGGCAAAAGCCTGGCTGACAATTTCCTAGAGAAATGTGCCGTACTCCAAGCACCTAGAACACTAAAAAACCTACAGTCAATTCTAGGCTTCCTAAATTTCGGAAGAACATACATTGCAAATTACGCAGAAAGGGTCAAACCCCTTTATGATCTAATAAAACCAGATTTTAAAAGAACCAATTGGACTCAAATACACACAGAAATTCTGAGATCCTTACAAACAGACATGTTAATTAAAACAAAATTAGAAACACGTGATAACACACGCAATCTTGTGATTCGAGTCATCCCAGGAAAATGCGGATTCACATACCTGACCTCTAACGAGGGAGAAAAGGTACCAATTGCATTCAAATCACACTTGTACACAGAAGCTGAAAAGAAATTCAGCATTAAAGAAAACATTGTTCATGCAGTTCAAGAAAAAGATAAAGCTGACGGTAGACACATCACAGTCATAACAGCAGAATCAGCCTTTGAGGCATTAACAACCCCGTGTAATTTACCAACCACAGCATTGAATCCAAAGTGGATACAATGGGTGAATTCAATTACAACGGACAAAGTATACTACTACTTTGATCCAGAATTAAAGGAATTAAAAAATCTAGAATATGAAAGAATATTCCCTCTGCCGGCCGACATTCTGCCATTACGACAGTACGCTTGTGTAATCTATACAGACGGACATGCTCAACCCTCCGTTTGGGGAGAACAAGCATACAACCCCACATGTGAGATTACAAAAGAAGTGTGGCGCGGAGGTAAATTAAGTCCTCTATTAATAAAAACACACTCAGAACAACAGACTGAAATAATAGCATTGAAAATGGCGCTAGATAATGCGGATCACGAATTCCCGACACTTATAGTGTCCGATTCATATTACTGCGTCAAATCATATAACAACGATTTGCAGACATGGATTCAAAATGGTTACAAAGATGACACAGGTGCAACAATAAAGCAAAAACTGCTTTGGGAACAAATAGTTCTGTTACAAAAAGAACTACCAAAGACTCACGTGATACATACACTGAGTCATCAGCGTGATGGCGTTCACGTTGCAGGGAATTCATTGGCTGAGACAGCCACAGCGGTAGCAACTAAATCGGCTTCCGTAGCTAGGAAAAAGCGTACAATGAAAAATATTGACGGTGAAACAGTGCTGGCGGTGAAAACGTCATCAAAAGGCGACTGCTCAGCGCTACCGATCAACTATCCACTCAATTATACATACATAATCGATGCAAACTCCGTCTCTTTTGCTCAAATCCCTGGAGTGGGGGATAGAGTAATTCCAAACATGGACAGGAGAACTTTGTTAATTGCAGACGCACATATGGGCGAGGGTCTCAGACACCTCAAACTAAAAGATTCTCTGGAAGAATTACAATCAGAGTACTGGTGGCCAGGCATGAGCCTGCAGCATCACATTTTTGTAAAAAAATGCCCGGACTGCAACAGAGATCGCAGTGGCGAGAGAAACGGTATACTACCGTGGCGTTTCACTCCAGAAAGAATCAACAGTAAAAAGTAAAGCGTCCGATTAACATATACAGGCTAGTTTCCACTTATAATGTAGATCCCCAGCACTCGGCTGACGTCTGGACTGTTATACAAAGATTTGCGAGTCTAAATGGCATATACGCTAGGAGCATGCTACGTTTGACCAATGTTTTCACTTGAGCCCTCAAGCTTGGGGGAAAGCTCGGCCAAATGAGCATAGCACAGCGGGATTCTTCTCACTTCCTTCCTGAGGGATACGGGATGGTGTAAAGAAAAAACCAAGGCATAAAGCTATCTATAACGGAAAGGGTATTAGGTTCGGGAGCTGGGTGGGTCAAACATCTAATAAGTGTCCAACGTAGTCTAAATAACTTGCCAAGAAATTCTCTGAAGGGATTCAGTCCATACGAATTATTGTTTGGAACTAGGATGTTAGTCTTAGATCTTGACAGTCAGACTTCAGTGGTGAAGGAAAAAAGCTTTGATATCAAAGATCGTTTGGCTATTTTACAGGACTTAAACAAAACAAGAAAAGACCTGAGCAACATAGAGTTGAAACAGCAGCCAACAACCACTGAAGAACCACCACCTGTCCCAGCAAGACCTGTCTGGATTCCAAAAGTCGGGGATCTAGTCAGAGAAAAGATTGCGGTAAAGAAGGAATTTGGGCCTTCTTACAGAAAAGCAGTTCCTGTCTTGTCTATCAACGGGACAAGATCAGTTGTACTACCGCCGCTTGCTGGTAAAAAGGAGAACCGAGTTGTATCCATCGACCTGGTAAAACCACAATCATGTGGCCGATAACAAACAGTAGGCCAAGTGGACTCCCGATAAGTAGCAGAACACCAAGGTTTGCTACAAATACAGAGGTCCAAACTAAGAGGCTAATCACATTCGAAACGCCTACAGAACAACAACAAGGACTATGCAACAATGCATTGGAACCCAGACCTCTAACAAACCAAATAACACACCAACCTACAATGAAGTAACAAACGAATATGCAAGAAACAGTAATCCTGAAGCAATTGGAACAATTGACAGAACTGCATCCGGCTACTTCATAAACTTCGATGATTCCTTTGAAGACCTCAGTGAATCAAAAACACAGCCATCATCAAAAACCTTTAAAGATAAAGCTAAAGAACTTTTGAAACACCTGAAAGAAACCTATCTGATTTCTCCATGGATTGAATTTTGGGTGGGCTTTGGTGCATCTATCCTCATACTTTGGCTCATCATGGTACTAACTTTGGGACGCTTCATTGAGGGAAAATATGATAAAATGGACACAGCAAGTCAGAAAATCAACTTGATCCTCAAGCCACACACATCTTCACACGTCGAGAAAAGAGAACTTTCTTCAGTCAACTTCACAGCCAATCCTATACCAGGTGGGGTAGCATGGGACAATACTGACTACGAAATTTATGGTCCGGTTGAAATCCTGAAATATCCACACCAAATCAAAATCTCGTTAAGTGACTTTGTAAAACCAAGCTCATTTGCTGATGATTGGGACTTTGAAAACATAAATGATATGATGTCTGACTTAGTGATGTCTGCTAAATTTACCAAACATGATTATTTGCAGGGTTCGACTAATTATGATAGTATGTACTGTTACAACCACTATGGTAACCATTTTCTACATAAATCTGCACAACCTAGAAATGTTTTAAATTATAATCAATGGGAACATTGTGCAACCCCTCCAAAAGGAAGCTCAAGAACCTTTTACGACAAATATTCATACTTTTCAGGGTTCAACACAAGTAATGCTGAAACATTTTATTTCAAATTGTCAAATAAGACAGGGACAAAGATCATGCTAACAAACACGAAATTGATATATTCAGACTCATTTTTTGAACAAATGAATACTTTTGGTTTTGATTATTGGGACAAAAATGTTGAAGTAAAAAGTGTTTGGGGTACAAAAGAATGGCAAGTACAAGGTATAGAATCATTGTTTAGAGCCTGCATGATCCCAGAACAAATTATATTTTTGAATGACACTGTTCAACAAACCACCTGTCTTGGCTTAGCCAAAATCAAAGACTTAAATAAACCGTCTATTCCAAAGCCAACAATGGACAGCAATAGCTCTACAGATGAAGAGATAGACGTAAACTATGTATTAAACCAAAACAGAACAAATCCTGATTGGAAACAATGGTTAATCTGGCCCACAGATACTAATAACTGTCAAGATAGATTCCTGAACAAAACACAGGGGTTCACATTGACCAGGCCAGACCCTAGATATTCCCAAAGACAACACCCAGGGATAATAACCACCTACAGTGTGGGCAAATTATGCCTTCAATGGCTACAAACTTCCACACTGAGAGAAATTAAGCAACACCTAACTTTACTTACTGATGGTGCTGACTTGCGTGATTTCATTATGGGACCGCGCAAACAGCGTCAGAAACGTTTCATAGCAGCCTCTGTATATGCAGCTTACAACGAGGCCTGGAAGGTGACTCAAATTGAGACAGCAGAAAGAATACGGGAAATTGACCGTATTAATTTGGAAAAATCACTTTCTGTAGTGGACAATGGGTTAATGACTCTGTCCTCCAGAATTTTTTCTTTGGACAGCATTGTGTCTTCAGCAATCGACATTTTATCGCAAGACTTACTGTTGTTACAACACGGTCAGTCACAATTGCGTTCTATTGTACAGCTTGGCTGGACGTTACAAAATCTGCGTTCAGGCTATGTGCCTTGGCGTTTAATCAACACAACGTCACTATTCAATATCTTTAACCTTACTGATAAACAAATCAGTATGGCACAGAAGGGTGCTGATTATACAATCCTGAGCATTGAGAAACTCGAGAGATTACCAGTGACAATGTCAGAACGACCTGTCAGTGAATGGATAATACATGGGATAATTAATATTTCAATATCAACCTTCAGGTTTCAATACTGCCAAAAATATATACAGGCTGGCATGTACGAAAAATTGGGAAACGGGTACATTAAGACAACATGGAACTTGCCCTATTCACATGCATGTGTCAGTAATAAAGGACAGAAAGTGTTTCTTAGTGGCAATAATTGTGCGATGTCACTAAGCGGTACACTTCTGTGTAATGGAATTAGTTTGCATGGAGCCTGTGAAGGGAACTCAAATAACCTTTCATGTCACCAGCTAGGCACACCTGCAACAGAGATAGAACCATTTTTTCAAAGACTCTATAATGGGAGTTACATTCTAATTGTGGACCGCAGATGCTGTAGTCTTATGCCCGGGACTCCTTATCTCATAACTACGACTGCGAAGGTCAAGTGCTGTGGACGCTTATTGTTCCCCAGCTCCTTTCCAGACAGGGAGGCAAGGGCATGGCCCAACTTGAAAATTACTTCTATTCGAATAGACACTTTAAGCAGAATGAAAACAGTGCTTCTTCAGACGCCAACCAGGCTCACGTCATCAAAAGAAACGTATGATCTCCTAGTCGCAAGGACGACTGCAGAGATTCACTCATTGTTATCAACTAATTCCCCCATACATTTCGCAGAAATCCTGAATGAAATCTTAAATATTTCTGATACCAGTGGAGTCTCAAAAGTATTTAAGACAGTATTTTCGATGGCATTAACACCATTCAAAGCCATACTGGGTATTTTTCCAGATTTCGTCCATTCGATTTTTGGCGGACTTCCCCTCATTTTGGGACTAATTGCAGGAATTCTATTCTTAGTCCTTATATTTCGTTATGGCAAACCGTGTCACAGACAAAACACCTGCGACAAGGGAAGAAACAATCCGAGCCATTGGATACCGGGACCGGATATCAAAAATCCTGGGACTATCCCGGCTTAGAGACCTGAACATGACTTGGTTTCTTTCATTTCGACCAATGTGGCATCGATGTGTTTTACCTGTATTAAGGTGCATGCTGTGTGGAGAAGAATGCGTGTTGGACACCTGTCTGACGCTACAATCGGATGCGCCAATGGATGCAGAAACATTGTTGAGCCCAATAAAGGCTCATGCTTTGTGCTGCCCTCAAAGGCTGCCAATCCTGATGACGGCATTCGTGGAGACTTCACCGCTACGATTAAGGGGTAGTGAAGTTCAAGATGAAAGCAGCATCGATCAGGTACGACCTTCTGTCAGCAATATTAATCAAAACGTCAATGGAGACAATCATGCGCATGAATGCATGGTTACATCCTTTTCCGAGTTAGTGGAACTCTCACAGGAAGCTGTTGACAGCTTTTTCGACAGTCTAAATGATATGATGTTCTCTCCAGAGCAGAAATAGAGACTTTTGAGCAAGCTAGCACACGGCGTTCCCTGAATTTGGCCTTCAACTTTAATAACAGAATACCATGAACAATTTTCCCTCCAGTTCACGGACAGCAATTTTTTCAGCAGCCCCAAAATATTTTTACGATTTTTTCGGGACACTTATCTTCTGCTTAAAGTAGACATTAGCTGCCCGCTGGTATGTTCATAATTATTTTATTCTGTGATGGAATGGTCTCGAACTTTTTCTTCTGTATTAAGAGCCATTTCATGTGTAATTCTCATATTCGATTAGTAATAATGTATACATATGCTTGATTACTTTGGCATTATTCTACAGCATGAGTGCATATAATACATGTGACTATTTTTTCGTATATTAGATAAATTCGAAATGCATTATATGTATTTTGGGGTGGTAAGGTATACACAATACTCTACAGTATGTTTTACTATGCCTAGATTCGTAAACATGGCCATAGTTAGCGTGGAGTGGGTGTGATGTATTCCTATAGGTTCTGTATCGATCCCCCTATTCCTGACCCTGTTCTGGTTAACAAGTTAACTAGCAGCCATCCCATGATGCAGAAACCGTTATCTGATTAAGCCACACCACGGCACAGGAACGTGTTATCTGATTATGTCATAACGCTTGCCATCTAATTAGACAAGCGATATTCCTCCAGCCCCTGATAAGGCATACGGAGTTCTCAAAACAAATCAAACCTATGACACCCCGGGAAAAACCCTGCGGCCATTGTTTTGATTTCATCGAGAACTTCAGCAAAAGAATGTGCTAACGACCAAGTCGTATGACATCCTTATTGACGTATCTATGTCCATCCTTACGTCAATCTCTGCACCTTACAGGTATAAATATTACCGGTATTGCCTTAAGCAAACACACGCGGTGGTGACGAGATCGGAGCAGCCAGACTTGCCGAAGCCCAGAGCAGAGCAGACCCCGCTGGCGCAGCCCCGCCTTCCTGACGCGCTGAGAACGAGACGCTGCTTTCTCCTGCCGAGAAATCCAGCTCCGGCGCTTCCGGGTAGCCCTCGCAGGCAGCCTGGAATATCGAGACCAGAGACGAGAGATACCATCCCTCATTCATCCTAAATTCCAGGTACAGAACTGAATAACCCCTCGCAGAGAATTCTTGAGTCAGTCACTTGGCAAAACAAACTTAACTTAAACTGCTACTTTCTATTCCCGCCCATGTATTAGGCTTAGGTCAGGTACACCGGGGTAGGCGTAGTTAGAAACACCAGTTGAGTACGATTAGTCAAATGTATATGTATATAACTATTTTATCCATCTTAAACCTGCATATGGCTTAGAAACCATATAAATGTTTTTACAGTATTATTTTATACTTCTGCTTTTATTGTATGCACTTTACTTAACCATAAGTATTGCGATAATATCGATCCATTTCTCTTGTATGAGAAAAGAGACTGATCAATAAATACCATCTTTTATTGAACACGCCCGTCTCATCCTTTTCTCTACAATCTGGTGAGACTAAGAATGCAGGTACTGACTGAGTAAAATAAGTTGTCTTTTGTTTTCACACGATTCTAGAGATACACTCTTGATTAGGGGAGAGCAAAGTTGTCATGTTCTATGGTTGTCAGAAACTAAATCCCTTCTTGTCTATCCAGGGAGGTTCAACTCCTCCTTGCCTATTCGAGAAAGTTTCTAGTGAACTCTGAGCTAGCTGGCAAACCCAAAACTTTAAGTCTAATATCGACAATAGAAGACCTAGTTAACGTCTGGTCTAGGCCTATACTATTGAAGGTATTATTCCAATGCGCAGAGCCTATTGGGATAATAGGAACTACACTACAGTACCTTTAAATGTATCTGCTAGCTCAATATCATTTTCACTAATATCACCGACTCCGAAGTGGACTAGATCGAGTTCACACTGATCACTGGCATCATAACTGTCGATCACATCCAGAAGGGCCTCAACTGACCCATCCACATCACCTAAAACACAAAAGAAAGACTGGTAAGACAGAAGGAATTTTAAATCAAGAACGAAAAGTATATCTAGCTTTAAATAAGTTTATATTAATTTGCACTCAAATTTAAATTCTGCAAAATAATTTCTTAAGACAGTAACTTTTCTATAACCATGCATAATTTAATGATTGTGATCATCACATCAAAAAACAAACTGAAAATAAGAGTAATGAAACTGGAAAGGAGTCCATGGGTGCTTCAGTAAAAGGCTGTTTCTATTGCCTTCTCATAGGTTCAGATCTGATTGAGCCACTTGGTTAAACATTTATTAGTCTAACAATCCAAAAGGTTATGCCATCAGGGCTTAGTAACAGTACATGTTATATTCCTGGTCTTTAGCATGATCCTCTAGCCTATAGTACAAACATGACTTTCCTTTAAATAAAGTAAGCACAGGCACATTCCTGCCCCCCCCCCCACCTTTCACAGTTTCCAGGTCTTGCCCACTAAGGCACTTGTGTGGTTACCAAGACTGTAATATTTTGCTTTTCCTCCACACCATAGACCTAAGGAGACAACAAGTGTAAAGAGTAGGTGGAACAGCAGAAGGAAAAAATTGTATTAGTATGAAATTTATTAAGGTACGTTCAATTAAGTTGCTTGCAGTTGTAGCGCTCCAGCACTTTTATATTGTATAGATTCACACCCTTTTGTATCAGTTTCAAGTGCCACACTAGAAGTGCTCAGTAAAGAAAGTTAACATGCATATATTTGTACTAGATTTTCTTAAGAACTTATTTTCATCCATCTTTTTTCAGGGCAGCATTAGTAAGTTCACCCCATCCACCACTATATTGCACATAACCTGACCATGTAAACACATAACAGTCCACACAGATTGGGAAGGCAAAGTGCTGGTTAACATAAGATACAATCAATACTTCCTTAACTTCTCATGGAAGCTGCTGTAACACGTTTGGGTTATTGCCAGTTATCTTTACTGTAGCGAGGCTTTGTACAGTTTCCAAATCACCTGGCTATGGCCGGTTTTGACAATATCCTTGCCTATATTTGCAGTGCCATACGTTTAAAACAGCTGTGAAATAATAGGATATTAGGTATATTCGATAAAATACAGAGGAGCTCTCTTAACATCTTTAACATATCAGGACTACCTCTTTAACATATCATGACCACCTCTTCCTTTATAAAATTCAAGAGAAAGCTCAAAGACCTCTTCCTCAATCGTTCCCTCCCGAACCGATAGCTGCCGTCGAAGCTCGCAAGCCAGCACACTGCTGCTATCTGCTATTGGGACATTGAGTCTTTCTCCTCCTCCTCTCCACGAGAGGAACTGCCCTTATCACCCCTCCCCAAAGGAGGCTCGGTGCAAGTCAACAAACACACAACTTGAATACTACCTGACCTCCTTGCATCAATGTGGTACATTGCACTGAGACTTTCAAAGCGCTTTGAGCTAATATGTTTACTTTTATCTAGATTGTATGTCGCTCGCAGGCCGACTGTTCTAAAGTGCTCCAATACCTTTGGGTCTGGTTAGCGCTATAGAAAACTCCTCAAATAATAAAGAACATCTAATGTATGCAAAGGTCTCAGCAGAGTGTCTTTCTTTCTAAGATAACATCTAGCAAAGAAATGGCCTTACTGATGTGGAATCTGGACACCACTTCCAGCCTTACCCTAAAGTGTTTTTTTTAAACTCTGTATAACATTGCGAACCCTTGTGTGTATACGTCAATAACCCTCAAAGAAGAAATATTCTGTACTACGAAAGTTGCCAGTGATGTGCCGATTTTCTGCCAAATTCGTAGAGCCAAAAAGAAAAGAAAACAAGCTTGTCGAAACCACTTTCATTTTCCCATGCCAGCGGCCTGTGGTAGAAGGAGTGAAAATCTGTGCATAAACCTCTTAAGAAATCTCATTATAAGTCGGAAAAAAGTGTGTTGTGCAATGTCTCTCAATATCAGAAGGTGGTAGCTAAGTGTTGAAGACCAAAATGTGCACTGAATAATGTTGCTCAACTTTATATGTAGCACTAGTCACATAGAACCCGCTTACGAGTGCCCCTAAATGGTAATTACTGCACCTGGCAAATACCATTACCCGGAGAGAAGGGTTGGGGGGGTTGGGAGGGGCAGTCGATTGAATGTAATGGGGGCCATAAATATGTCCTATTTCTTGTAGTCCATAAAATATTTAGAATTACAAATGGAATTGGTGCATTCGGCACACATCTGCACATTTCGGAATTAAGCCCACATTTTTTCTCCAGTAAATTTTAGCAGGTTTGCCCTGTGGGAGGTGGTGTGTTTTCTATGAAACTTCAGATATATACAGTAACAGCAGTCATTGTACCTCTAAGAATTCCGCCCTATACTTGTAACAGGGGCCATAGTGTTATTGTCACTCAAAATTATACCAAATGCAATTTCTATTTCTGTAATATTAAATAGTGAAAGTAGAACCTGTTGTAGAATGGACTAGAATGTCCACGTAATTCTGGAGTAGATTCAGAACACCAAATTCTAAGAACGTAAATGCAAAACTGCTAGGTTGAGTGAGCCATAGCTGTAGTGAAGCATTTCAGAAATATTCCTGAAAAGAAGCCGGGTGTGTGCTTAGTAAGTGCCAGGGACTAACGTGACATTTATTGCATGTCCAAGAACAATCTGTGTCTCAACCACGAAGACCATTTGATATTTCAAAATCTTCAGATTGGAAACGAGGGGGAAATGGGAGAACTACCTTTTTGAGGGTGTCTGGAGACCCTTTTAAATGTTTCATTCTAATTAATGTTGTACCCTACAGCTGAAAGACGCTGGAGAGAGCAATTTGATGAAGGGCCCGTGCTTGGGAGTCTTCTCATGCATTGGCCACCTTCCAGACACTGGCAGAGGAGTCTGGATTGCCCAGGGGTCGTCAGATCTGCAGACGCAGAACCTTACTGGCAGCAGCCCACAAGATTTAGAGAGGCATCAGTACTGAGCCCCCATCACACAATGATATCCAAAACGCGATGGGCAATGGAAAGAAGATAATTCCCAGGAAATACAGAGCCCCACTAGAGCAGGGGTCCCCGTGGGACGCCTGAAAGACAAATGGGAGTTGGACCTCAATAATGTCCTACATGATAAGGAATGTGAAAAAATACATGACTTGTAGGTGGTTCCCTTAATTTAACATCTCACTCCTCCCCCTTAAGTGATCTAAAAAGCACCACACCTAATCCTTGCACGGTCTGCCTCCAATTCTGCACAGGTGGCGGTATATTACATAACTGGGCACATGCCGTAAGATAGAATTTGTTACAGATATACGTACTACAGCAGGACTTTAAGGTAACAGCTCCTGCTTTTACAAGCTACGCATTCTGGAACTAGATTAGGCAGGCACGCAGACGTTGTACTGTAAGAGTTACACAAGATTTGGAATACGGGTCAAGAAGCAGAATACACATTGTTATATGCCAATGTATATTTTTGTAAATAAAAATGGCACTAAAGATGGTTTGAAAAAATAAGTGGTAGTCTTCTTGCTTAGTCAGTAAATTGATGGTCTTTCCAAATATTTACTTCCCGGAGGCAACTAATGTCAAAGCAATCCTGTGTCTGGCAGTAAATCTCCAATTGTTTCTGCTTCCCTTTGCCTACCAATATATTTCATGCCCTCTTGCCTCAAGATGCAAAACATCATGGTGACGTAGTCGTTCTTGGTCAATTCTTGCTTTTCACCTGAGATAAGAAGAAATTCAGAAAAATGCTCACCATTTTCAATTTTAGAACAGTGTCATGGAGGTGTCTTCCATTTACCCTCCAGAGATGTTTTGCGCAGCAGCAGCTTGTGTGGCTACACAAGAATGTAAATAAATATCTGCCACAGCCATGATCTATTTGTCCACTATTTAATAACATTACTTTGCTAAGGTTAATCTTCCTTATCAACTATATGAGCAATTCTCTCATTCAAGCTGTTTGGAGGATTTCTTCATAGTCAGGCACGGACCAGTGATCCTTATAGTATGTACATTTTAGTTTGCATAGGAGAATAATTAGTTTGCATGAGAACATAAGCCCCAAGACAGTTTTGTATCTTTCGAATAACAGTCAGGCTGGCCTTCAACTTTAAAGATTAATATAAAAGTGCTTGAATTGTGTCTTTGGCAGGGAGAATGCACAATCTTGCCTATAATTGCTCCAGGATTCTCAACAGAAGTTGTAGGGTTGAAGCAAGACTTAGGATGACTGGGAAAGGTCTTTTAGAAGCCAGATGTCTCAGAGAACTATTAGACGTGGAAACTTCCCTGCAAATGCAAATCCTCAGTGAAGCCAGATAGTTATGAATACACGTGGGGCTTCATCTGAGGCTGAATGGCAACAAGAGAAAATGCCAATAGTTACTTAACACATTTAGAGTTTCTTGGCTAGCTCTAAAAGAGGTATATGAAGCCCTAGTATAGGTTAATTTTGTAATTTGCTTCGCGCTCGATTTGCTCATAACTGTGCTTTTTTCGTGACAAATGCAGTAAAACTGTTGGCCAATCTTGAACTGATAACGTCAGGGTTCTGACCTAATTTTTCCCTGTCTTGAAGATCTACGCATTTCAAGACGGCTGCTGGCTCTGTCAAAGACCTGCAACGAGCCCAGGAAACCTGGAGCTGCCTCTAAAATGAAACATTGAAGGTCCCAGAATTGCACCCTCAAGTGATTTGCCATCCGAAGTAGTGGGTGGCGAGACTATGTTGGGGAGCAATGGCTCAGAAGGTATGGGGAGAATGGGAAGTGGCACAAGTTATGCAGTGGGGTGCAAGGGTTTTAAACTTCTCCCGTGAGTTTGGAACTGTGCAGCTAGGCGCGCTTGCCCATAGAGCCCACTGTAAGACGAATACCCTATGTGGGAGAACCTGCACAGAGCTCTTCCCTACTGCAGTTAGGAGGAGTGTAGGTTCACACAATGTGCGACTGCTACCCCTTGTGTGTTTACCATTTGGAGGGACTACGATTTCAATGGCTCTAAACTTACTGAAGCATGGCCCTACATCTCGGTGTGCAATTTACTATTCTCTCCTTACCTGCTTCGTGGCGTGCTGAAGTGTACCTCACTGCACCAAAATATATAATCTGTTTGATGGTGGGCAATGTCCACTTGAGATAAATTCAACATAACGATCTGCCTACACTGGGGCTCAAATACACATGTATTTAGCTGGGGGTGTGGGGACATAAATAAGAATATAATTGGTGACACACTGCACCTTACAAGCCATAATACCCCTCGTCTCAAATACTACCAGGCTCGCAGTCTTTCTCGATTATTCCTGATGAGTGACAAAGGCTGAATCAAGGAATAAAGAGTGCACAGATTTAAGAGATAGCAAAGAGTCCAAAACAGACCTGGAAATGCTCACCAGTTATGCCAAAATCAGAATCTGATGCAAATATGGACCTTAACCTGCAGCGGCAACTCTGCTATGGAGGGAGAGTTGCCAACTCGCCAGCAGCTGCAAACATTTAAAAATAAAATGACAAAAACTAGGTTTATTATCATTTTATTTTTCTCTGCCGGGCGAGTCTTGGGGACGTGGCCATCGTTGAGGGGCAGTCACAAAGGGAGAGTGATGACTAATGTTATTCAGTGCACCACCTCAGGCCAACAAAAGCATCATACGCACTGACGCTCTCTCCAACCCCAGCTGCATTGCTGGGTTGAAAAGAGCAGTCGCAGGTTCCCTGTCTCCCTGAGAGTGCAAATCGATCGCGCTCAGGACAAGCCTGGCGCTGCTCTCGTGAATAACAGCTGCATCAGGATTGGCTGCAGGGAATTCTGGGAATCTGTGCTGGCGCGGATGAGAAGGAGAAGAGCGGTGATGCAGTGGTGCGGCAAGACGGGCAGGTAAGTTATTTATAAATTATTTCTATTTGTATTTTGTTGTAGTAGTCTCCCTCCCACTCCCGCTACCCCCCACCGGTAACTAAGCGAAGACACTAGTCACTACTGGTATCCTGCAATGGTTGGAGGCACTCTATAATTTGGCAAAAGACACTAAAACTAACCTGGGAAGCCCTCAAACCGACCGTCCGCGGCTCTGAAATCAGCTATCGCACTAAAGAGAAACGTGCGCGCCGAGAGCAGCTTGAGACCCTAGAAGCGCATTAGGTGACCCTATCTTCCCAACTCCGCTCCAATCCTACCCCCATCCTTCGCCGTAATCTGATTCTCGCACAACAGGAGCTGCGTTAATATCTATTGAATGAAGCCAAGGAGATCTGAGAGACGTCACAACATCAGATATATCAGTGGGGTGATAAATCCAGTAAAATTCTCCACAGACTGTGCCAAGCAGATAGTACCCCGGCTGTTACGCCCATTATTCGGGGTCCAGATGGGTCCTTATACACGACACCGGAGGGTGTTGCTGGAGAGTTTGCAAGGCACTTCGCATCCTTATATGCTCGGAAAGAGCAGATCTCTGCCGAACTCATTGCGGAATTCCTAGTGGACATTCTGCCTCGTCGGCTCCCCGACTCTGTCCGTGAACAACTAGAGACCCCAATCACATTAGACGAGTTGTGCACTGCACCCTGGTCGTGCCCGGGTCCCAACGGGTTTTCCATGGAATTCCTCCGATTACACATTCACCTTCTGGGGCGCCATTTATTGGCGACCATTGCGGAAGCCACAGACTTAGCAAGTCTGCCAAAGGACTGGCGACACGCAGAGATTGTGCTCTTTCTCAAGCCTGGTCAACCTCGAGAAGACCCCTCTTCCTACCGCCCAATCTCCCTTATTAATTTTGAACCCAAACTGCAAGGGAAAGTCCTGGCGGATTGCCTTCGGGGTGTGTCACGGACCTGATCCACCCTGACCAGTCCGGCTTTATGCCTCAGAGAGCCACTAGACACAATATTAGACGAGTCCATAACGCCATTGCTGCTGCCCCTACCTGCTGCTAGCCGATATCGATAAAGCCTTTGACTCGCTGAGATGGGTCTATCTTTTTCAGCTGCTCGAGGCGATCAATTTTGGACCCCACTTCTTGACATACATACGTCTGTTATATACAGACTTGACGGCATCAGTTCGGATTGCGGGACAGCGCTCACACTCTTTCCCGATCCAGAGGGGTACCTGACAGGGCTGCCCTTTGTCTGCTTTGCTGTTCGCGGTCGAGCCTCTGGCGGCCTGGGTCAGAAGTGACGCAGTGCTCAGGAGGTTTGATTGGTCCCGATCGAAGTCGGATCATATAGCATGATACGCCGACGATGTCCTCTTTTTTAATGACAGACCCATGGTACCCTGGATCCCATATATTGGAAATTCTTAGGGCATTTGGAGGCACCACGGGCCTCCACGCCAATCCCGCTAAATCCATCTTATTCCCAGTGTGTGGACAACAGGGTTGCGAATCATGAGCCGCGCAGCTCTCCCGGGCTACAGGTTCAAATATTTAGGGATCTACATCTCCCCATGCCCCAAGGATTCCTGGGCACACAATATCACCCCATTGTTAACTAGCCTTGGGAATGAAACGACTACGCTCTCCCCCTCCCTCTACGGGCGCTCGGCCATCTTTAAGATGGTTTCTCTGCCTCCCACCCTATACCGCCTTCAACATTTTCCTTATCCTCTCCCTCGCGCATGGTTTGCGCAAGTGAATGCCATACAAAACAATTTCCTCTGGGGCGGTGGAGCTGTTCGGGTGGCACTCCGAACTTGTGCACAGTCCACGTACTGTGGGGGGATAGCGGCAGCTGATATCTACTCCTACTATGTTGCGTCTCACATCCTTGTAATCAACGAATGGTGGTATAACTCCCCTACAGATCCGGCATATGCAATTGAGCATGCTGCAATGTAACAAGCCCCTCTTCTCTACTTATTGTATAGCTCCACACGTCTAGAACATTTACCATCGGCAGGCAGAGTAGCCATACAGCTGTGGGGGCCAAGACCAGACAAATGGGGTGGAAAGGGAAACTCACTCAACAAACTCCCCTGTGGCACGGTACACACCTTCAATCAGCAACCGTATTGGGCGGGTTCTGGGGATGGGACCTGGTGGGGCTCTCGACCCTTGGAGACGTATTATGGGGCACTCCCCTAAACTCATTCCAACAACTACAAATGGACTTCGGCCTCCATAAGTCACAATTTTACAAATTTTTACAGCTCCGTCACGCACTCACCCCCCAGATCCGAAATTTAGAGGCAGTCTCCGAGTTCCAGCCCTTGGAGGGCCGCCTGCTAATGGGGGACCTTATTACACACAAAATCAGACAAATATATCAAACACTGACGATACACACACCCACCACCCTCGACAAGACCCGACTTGCCTGGCAGGCAGACATTCCAGAATCAACAGATGACAATTGGGCTGAAGCGACTGCCAGCCCGAGGGGAGCGGCAGTTTCCACACGATACCGGCTCATCCTGTTCAAATATTTACATAGAGTATATTACACTAGGGTGCGACTATGGTGAAAGGGGGTCATTCAGTCCCCTACGTGTCTGAGATGCGGCAGAGAAGATGGGTCCTTCCTACACACAGTTTGGAGCTGCACAGCGTTGCAGCCCTTTTTGAACAGGGTCCGGTCATGTCGTAATGAAGTGCTGGCGTGGGTGCTTCTACTGGACCCATGGCTGTTCCTACTACACTCCACGATGTCATTGGGGGGAATCGTTATAAACAGTATCTGCTGTTCCTTGCCCTTATTATCGCCAAAAGGGATATTGCGCAGGAATGGAAGGAGTCATCTCCCCCGACCATAGGCAAATGGAAGAAAGAATTAGATAAATGTATGGGGGCCGAGATTGCTGTCTTTGAGGTCGGGGGTTGCCCGGGGAAACATCGTAAGATCTGGACACGGTGGGCGACATATTGTGGAATTGACCTGCCCCCCCTACCCGAGGAACATCCATGAGTGGCCCCCTCAGATCCCTGATGTGCATCACCCTGTGTTGTATCATTTGGTCGTATTATTGCTCTGCTATGATGTATACTTTGAATCTGATTAATCATGTGCTGTATTATGGAGATTGAAAACAAAACTGTCTGCATAATGTTTGTATTGTTGTTTTACCGGCATGTTCGGCAGGTATTGTTTATTATCATAAAAATGGTTACAGATGCAAATATTATCCTTATGCCCAAACAGGTCATTGTAGGGCTTGTGCCCTTTATACTGCAAAATAACTAAATAAAATGTGTTAAAAAAAACTAAAACTAACACTGACATAACACAACATAAAAACTCTGGTATTAAGAAAGGACAGGTAGGGTCATGGCAGCCAAATATAGATTCAGCTTGTTGGAGAATGCTACCGTGTCTTCAAAGAAACATTGCAGTGTGGTTGCACACAAAATAATTGTGCAGTTCAAGGAGGTAACAGAACTTGAGGACCAAAATCTTAGAGGAAATCGCAGAATCTTCAGCCTCCAAAAGTATGTGGAATGAGACACCAATACATGTGTAGAATTCCTGGAATCTTGGGTACCAAACATTTTACCCATCACTTTCAAGAAGGAATTCAAGATAGAAAGGGCGCATACAATCCCCTCAGGCAATCTTGTAAATGAGATGTCCAACCCACTGAAAGCCCCAAGGACAATGATTTTCCTTAAAAGTTCGACATGCTGAGTCCATGATGTAGGAAGCTGGCTCTCTATATAGTGTACTAAAACGAAGTACACAATGCAGAGAGTCCAGGGAGACCCAGATTGTTATACGGAGGCAAAAGTAGAAAATACTAACGCTCTATTTGCGGTAGTGTGGGCGAGCAGTTAGGCTTATCAGAGAAAAGTGCTAAGCATTTGTTGTGCTCATGGAGGCAATAAATGAGACGCATACTCCAGAATAAATCCGAGACTAATTTTGCAAAAATAGCATGATTTTTATATCATTTTAAGGACCAAGAACTTCGTTGGCGGGTAAGTATTTTTTAGGTATGAATTTTCAAAGTTCGGAAAATAACTCACTGTAGTGGGCAATTACACACAAGGAAAGTCTAAAGAGAAAAATGCAAACATGCATATACAATTGTACAGTCGGTTCTAGGGTTTAGAGTAGCAGCAGGGCCACTCATGGAATAGGTCTCAGGGGTCTCGACATCTCTCAGCGGGTGCTAGCTTTCTGGTTAGCTAGAGTCCAGTTTAGACTCTTCGTCTCAGTGTCAGCTACAGGTGGTCTGGCACCTCAGGTATTGCTACGACACGGCTCAGGTAAGTCCTGGTGTCCTCTCACTTGTTGGGGGTACAAATCTGACACTTGGGAGCTGTCTACTCCAAGGGAGTTCTCTGGCGATTGGCTGGAGGTGTTTTGGTGTTCTTGGAGGCCTCACAGCAGCAGCACATGTCAGCACAACATTATTGTCGAGTCCGTGGAGGCAGAAGGCAGCGTTTCGTGCCACAATTCTGCAGCAGGTACTCTGTTCTTGGGTCAGCAGCTCTTCTTTGTCTGTTATCTTCTTAGCTCTGTCGAATCTAAAGTTCATGGTCCCAGGGTGCCACCTAAATACTAAATTTAAGGGCTTTACAGGGGGAGACAGGTAGTAGCCAATGGGCTACCTACATTTAGAGAGTCTACATCCTCTATGTGACCACTTCTTTTGGGGAGTGGGCACAACCCTGACCCTAATTGGTCTATTCCCTCACAAACAGGATGGAGGACACTGAAAAAATGGGTCCACGTCACCTGCCCCACCTTATGGGTGGTGCAGGCTGAATGTGGGCCCACCTCCTAATCTTAGGGCAATAAGGCCTGCTGTAGGGGTGACTTACCGATACCTCGTGTAGTGTCTGGGGGCATGGCACACAGGATGTGCCATGGCAACTTTTCAGTTTTCTCTGCACCAAGTCACGCAGCCTGCAATGGCAGTTTGCATGGTCTTGGCGAGGGGTCCCGAAGGTGGCACTATTTGTGCTGCAGCCCTAGTGGACCCTCTTCAGTCCCAATGCCCTGGGTACCAGGGGTACCATTTAAGAGGGACTTACAGGGGTTTCTGAAGTTGTGACAATTGTGGTACAGTTTTAGGAAAGATATCTGGCACTGGGACCCTAGTTTGCAGGGACCCAGTGCACTTTCATTCGAAATCACATCATGTTCCAGGCAAAACGTGGGGGCTAACCAAGTCAAAAGAGGCACTTTCCCACATATGCTATCTCACATGAGGGAGGTGCAGCACATACAATGGAATGGCGCCAGCATTTTAATCGAGCAAGAAATGGTCAGCCAGCAGAAAATGCTCTTGGTGTTACAGTAATCTCTGCTAGACATACCTATTTCCTTCTCATTTACTGGCTCAGCTAAACTCCAGACAATTCACAAAGGGAAACAAATGATCCTGTCTGAGCCAGCTGACTTACAAACATATATGTCTACTTTAACCCAACTGGAGATGGTAACCTGCAGTCTGCGGCTTTTTGTTCCCACCAGCTGTGTTAGATTGCCTACCATAATTCTGCTCTACGTTGTGAGGCAGGGGGCATGTAACTAGTGGTTCCTCATTAGTATAGTGTGCTTTGTTGGTAATCACATTACCTTGTTTGGAGGGGTTAAATTCACCTATTTATGCATTGAGACAGGAGATGAGGGTTAATATTTCTTACCCTTTTCCCCTCATCTGTATGGTCACAACCTTTTACATTCACTCCACGGAGCCTCCACAACTCCTGATTATATCGTTCGCACAAACATGTTTAGGGGTCAGCCTTCTCATAGGCATCTAAGTTGACCTGAACTCCCTCAGGCCAGATTCTCTCATTGTCCATCAAATTAGGTCTGTAAGGGTCACACACTTTTCGCTTGCGGTTTACAATTTACCCCAACCAAGGATGCAACACCTTGTCCTTTATAGTCCTCTCCTTGCACCTCGTGCCCTCCACAATGCTGATGGCTAGGGCAACTGCAGTTGGCAGTACATACGCTTTCCACAAACATTTTAGGGGGTTATTACTTGTACTAGGGTTCCCGTTCACTCCACCCTTGGTATTTCTCATTTAATATGATATCTCATTTATATTGTTGGTTTGTTTCTTTTGAACTGTCCTGGAATAAGTGGTGGAGACACATGCATCCAGTGTGCCTGTTTGTGGCATCTTGCATTCAAATATAACTATGTGTGGGGAGGTGTTGGATTGCCCCATTTCAGGAATGGGTTCTGAAATGGGTTTTGATTATGGGGCGTTTTTCCTTTGAATTTGTACTGTGTTACGGTTGCTCTTTTCATTTTTCCCACAGCACTCTCCTACCAGTCTTTCCCTCCCTTCTTCCCGTTTCCTATAGTTGTGAGTCCACCTCAAGCTTTGCACCAGTTACGGCCCTATTAGCCATTAGCACAATACAGGTACTTGCAAAAACACTCTTAGGGGTGCGATATAACTGTGACACATGCGTAGGACACAACCCCTCTTACATGACTGCTCTCACACGATGAGGCACCTCAGTGGGTGAGTTGAGAGTTTTCACTGGTTTGGATTTCCCTATAATTTTGTTCACTACACTAGGTGAATCATCAAAATGACAGAAAAACACTTAAGATTCTCTCACCTAATGCCAAAAACATGAATCACCCCACTAAAAGAAGGAAGATTGCAAATTACTGCAATAGACAGAGAGGATTTTGAGATTACAGGAACCACGTCTTGACTCACAAGAACATTCTAAGTTTCATACCTATTGGATTGCAGAGACCATCTGCTCTCCAGCTTTACACAAGAGAAATTATGTACTCATTATCAACTCCCAAAAATCCAGAATTATCATAGTGTCCAATTCGCACGACAACCTGGGTAGGAGGCTTACATCCAAAGCCAAAAAGAATGAAAAATAATTTACATCATAAACATGAACGCCCCTACGGACAACTCAGTAGAATTCTGGTAGGAGATGGAGAAGAATGGGCTTGATTTGCCTGGTAGCAGGAAGTGGTCCTGGGGAGTGACTTTAATCTGCCCCTGCACAGACCTCTAGCCAGACTATCACTCACTAAATTCCTAGGTAGCAAATTTCATACCCAAAAGAAAACAATTCTGTGAGAAGAACAAAGTGATTGTTATCTGGAGGCTGTAAATCCCCCAGTGGATTTCTTGCTTTACTCCAACTTGCATCACTATTTCTCTAGAATTGACTACCTAATGGTGGGAAAATCTGCTTTACTTGGCCACAAACCCGAAGATCGAGAAGATTGTGCTTTCAGATAATGCATGCGTCACAATGGAACTAGAGATAGGTGACCCAACACCACCGCCCCAACAACAGAGGCTGAATAATAACCTTCATGAAGACTTTAAAAACAAGATTCATGAGGCAATCACTCAATACGTAGAAAACAATGCATCTGTAAACTCTCTTCTATGGTAAGTTGGAATGCCCTGAAAGCCATATCAGGGAAGTAATGATAAGCCTGATGGCAATCAAAAATACAAGTTTGAACAAACAACCCGCCCTATTAAGAGTCCGAGATAAAATGTAGACAGGAGGCTTTGGAAATCAAAAGGCTCAGTAGACTTGAGAATCTACAAATCCTACAATAAGAATACAACCAGATATTAATAAATGGGACTCAAAAATGGGTGGACATAAATAAAGCAGAAAAACATGTGCCAGAAATAGAGCTGCGAAATTATTAGCTAACTACCTAATATATACCAAAGGCAAATCTCTCATGTAAGCGATCAGGAGCTGAGCTAGAGACACATGGTATTCTGAAATCATTTCGGACATCTACCCTAACCTTTACAATTCTAATGAGTTTATTACCCCTGTAGACTGCTCGAACTACCAAGATATTATCAACCTACTGAGCATGAAGAATGTGTGCTATTTAAGGCACCCTTTCAGAGGGTTGAGATTGTAAAGGTGCTATGTAGTGTTAAGATTGGGAAGGCACCAGGCCCTAATGGCTTTACCAGAATTCTTTTTCATAAATTAATCACTTACATGATCATGGAACCGCTGGAATCACTCTTTCACCAGTTCACACATTCGGGGTTCAATAAGGTAGTGTGCAACTAGCGCCACCCATTGTAGTTGCCCCAAATGAAAGGAAGGATCACTTAGATGTTAAGAACGTTAGGACCAAATTCCTAATAAACAGTGATTTAAGGCATTTAGATTGAAGACTATTATGCATCAACTCCTTACCCCCCACTAAGACTGGCTTCCTCAAGGGTAGATTAGCTGCCAACAACACCAGAATGCTTTGCGCCATGTGCAGATATTTTGTGTGGCAACACAGGCAGAATAGAAACTGTACGTTCCATTAGACGCACATCTTCGATGCAGGCAGTGACACAAGGAAAGAAAGGCCCGAGACAGGCGGCACCCTGAAGGGCGGACGACCGAAGTCCAAACCAACAAAATTCAAGTGTAGCACAGAAGTGGAAAAGCGCAATAGAAAAGGAATAGATTCTTAACTGTGACTCCAGTTCTCTCGTAGGGACATTTTCATTACAGTCATAAGCACTGGATAGTCCTGCCCACGTGCAATGACCCCCAGAGCACGTTTTCACAATATATCTTTTTAAGTGTTGAACTTTGCCTTTCTCAGGTAGGCATGCAGTCACTTAAGAAAAATATTATGGAGCCTATAGGATAAGGCTAAAACGGCCCAATTCTTCATCTTGTATTAAAACAAATGGGCCAGAAGAATTATATATATGTATAATTCCATGATATTTTATTATAACAGCATAAATCTCTTTCACAAACCCTTTTTTCGATAGAGCATATTGATGAAGAAAAGTAAGACAGAGTATCTCCATAGGCAGTTATTATAAGAGTTAAAAATAGAGGCTGTGCGGGTTTCGGAAATCAAAAGGCTCAGTAGACTTGAGAATCTACAAATCCTACAATAAGAATACAACCAGATATTAATAAATGGGACTCAAAAATGGGTGGACATAAATAAAGCAGAAAAACATGTGCCAGAAATAGAGCTGGGTTTAAAAAATGGGATCTGCTGGGTATCTCCCGAATCAAAGACATACTAGATCACAACAAACTTGTCACCTTTCCCCCCCTCCAGAAGGAATACGACTTGCAACAGACGCAATATAAATATCTGCGGTTGGCCCATGCGTGGGAGGCGCAACGTATAGATATGAAGAAGCTCCCAGAGTATGCCCAATGAGAGGGTAGACTCCTCATGGGCAAGATAGCAGAAAAAGCAGTCTAATGGACGTATCAAACTATAATAAATAATCAGCCAGGTACACTCCTAAAACTTAGGGTTACGTGGGAAACGGAGCTAGGGGTCCTAGAAGATCTAGACTGATGCATCCACAGGAAGTGGCCATTAAGTCGAGGCTTCGACTTATTCAATTCAATACCTGCATAGGGCTTATTACGACAGATCTTGTTTACACAGAACGGGGAAGGCAGAAGCCCCTAATTGCCTCAGATGCAACGAGGAATCTGGAGTATATTTCCATACAAAATGGGAGTGTCGGGAGGTACAACCCTATTGGGCGAAGGTACTGACTCACCTGGAGGCTGTGTTGGGCGATACTCCACCTAGAGACCCCATATTTGTGCTATTGGGCATTCATACAGACGTAGACCTCACAAAGTCAAAGCTACTACTAACTAACCTCGGCCTGGTGGTTGCCAAGAGAGATTTGGCGCTATAGTGGGGGTCGACGCAGTGACCTACGTTGGATGAATGGAAGAGGGGGACGGATATGTATATGACAGGAGAAAAGACCACATATGCGGCAAGGGGTTGCCCAAAAAAGTTCCTGAAAATATGGAGTCCGTGGATACAATACTATGGCCTCGAGCTGAAAGTTTCGCAATTGGCCACCCATAATCATAGCATAAAAGGATGTAGGGGGTGGGGGGAACAGAGACGTGGGGGAGTTGAGGAGTGAAAAACGGACTCATGTATCGCTGTCGCAAATATCAATGCCTCTATATGTAAATGTTATCAAGAATTTGCCTCCAACACCTGCAAATGTTAATTGTATTAATGTTGCATTAAGGAAAATGTTAATAAAGAAATAAAAAATAAATAGAGGCTGTGCCTTTAAGAACCGGGGGACCACCAGTATCTCATCATGCTAAGCAGGTGGCAGTTGCCTCAGTTCTTTTTGAGGTGAAGCGTAATGACATTTAGGTCCCTTGGTTACCTCTGTCCACTCCACCAGGGAGGAGGGAGGATTGATTATGACTATAATGGAAATTTCCCTATGAGAGAAGAACAATAGTTACTTACCTGTAATCTGTGGTTCTCCAGTATTGGTGTCTTTCATAGATTCACATGCCTGAATCATTCCCCGTCGTCGGAGTGGGAGTCCCACGGTACATAAAAAAGCAATAAAATGCTATAAATATATAGTAATACCAATAGAAATGAACCAGGAAGTAAAACAGCCAATGGTACAGTAGGCAAAAACTTCCCATCTATGACTATCATAGTCATTTTGTATAGTCCAAACTACAGCCAATCAGGCGCCAGCACCCACCAGAATGTTCTCCCCAGAGGCTCAGGCTCTCAGATTTTCTCGCAAGGAGTGAAGGTAAACCATAATAGCCTAGAAAGCCTCTGAGGGGAGGTGGGCGGGTTGCATGTGAATCTATGAAAGACACCAATACTGGAGAACCACAGATTACAGGTAAGTAACTATTGTTCTTCTCCAGTATTAGGGGTGTCTTTCAAAGATTCACATGCCTGAATCAGAGTAGCTAGCAGTACATATCTTTGCTGAACAGACGCTCATAACACCCAGCTTGTCAGCTAGTAATGCAAATAACAATGCAAAGCGAATAAACACATATCATATAAAGCATAACATAATGCAATCAAGAAAATATGTGAAAACATAACATAAGAAGCGTCTGACAGCAGAAAACAAGGAGGTGGGAAACAGAGGCTCACCTTAATGAAACAGATTCCGTAGAACAGCTCGACCCACAGAAGTATCAGCCTCGCTGATGGACTCTAGACAGTAATGTCTGGTAAAGGTATGACGACTCGCCCAAGTCGCCGCCTTGCAGATCTGCTGAAGTGGGACTCCAGCGAATAAGGCCGTAGATGAGGAGACTGCTCTTGTAGAGTGCGCTCTGGGCGCAGATGGTAAAGGTCTCCCAGCCTGTGCATGGCAAAAGGCAATGGCAGCAGATATCCATCTTGCAATAGTCTGTTTTGATACTGCCTGCCCTTTACGAATCGCACCGTAGGTAATGAACAACTGGTCAGAGGTGCGTACAGCAGAAGTTCTTTGTAGATAGAATTTAAGACATCTTCTAATGTCAGGCGAGTGTAAAGCTCTTTCCGCAGGAGTTTGCGGGTCTGGAAAAAATGATTTAAGAACAACAGGTTCGTTCAGATGAAAATCCGAAGGTACTTTAGGAATGTATTTGGGATTTGTGCGAAGTATGACAGAATCGCTAGTGAATTGGAGGAAAGGATGATGAACAGTGAAAGCTTGGATATCACTAACTCTCTTGGCGGATGTTAAGGCTAAAAGCAGTGATACCTTCCACGAAAGATACTTCAAGTCAGCACGATGGATGGGCTCAAATGGGTGACGCATGAGTTGACCCAGGACCACATTCAGATGCCACAAAGGAGGTGGACAACGTACTGGAGGGAACATTCTAAAGAGGCCTTTAAAGAACTGTTGGATAATTCTTGATGAATACAGAGAATTGGACCCATCCTGTCGATATCTGGATATTGCAGCCAGAAATACCTTCAAAGTAGCATGGGACAGACCTGTTCGTGCCAACTGCAAGAAAAAAGGAAGAATTTCCTCAGGCTTTGCCAAAAAGGGGTGAACACCTGCTGAACGGCACCAGATACAGAAGCGTTTCCATTTGAGACTGTAAGTCTTGATGGTTGCGGGTGCTCTAGCTTTGGCCAATACCTCTTTACAGTCTGCTGGGATGTTCAAGTGTGCAAACTCATGGTGTTCAGGAGCCAAGCCGCTAATCTCAGCGATGCTGGGTCCGGATGGAAGACTTGACCTTCCTGAACACTGAGCAAGTTCGGGATTGGATGTAACTGAATTGGTTTGCTCTCTGATAGTAGGAGGAGCTCCGTAAACCAATACTGGCGCGGCCATCTGGGCGCGATCAGGATCAGTCGGCAAGGTTCCTTCCTCATCTTCCGCAGAACCTTGGGGACTAACGGAATCGGTGGGAAAGCGTACGCAAACCTCAGGGACCAATCGAGGGAGAATGCATTCCCCAGAGAATTCTTGTGGGGGTGCCAGCTGGCGAAGCTCAGGCATTTGCTGTTGGTACTTGTCGCAAATAGGTCCAGGTCTGGCCAACCCCACTGATGAAAGATGTGATCCACTGTGTTCTGGTGAAGCTCCCATTCGTGGTTGGTGATTGTTGTCCTGCTGAGTGCATCCGCAAGGACGTTTTCCGTTCCCGGAACATGCACCGCATGCAACTGTACATTGTGGTGAAGAGCCCATGTCCATAATTCCTGCGCCTCTTGAGACAGGAGAAGAGATCGAGTTCCTCCCTGTTTGTTGACGTAGTGCATACTTGTTGTGTTGTCTGTTCTTATCAACACATTGGTGTTCTGAATGATGGCACAAAACGCCTTGAGGGCAAGAAAAATGGCTCTCAGTTCCAAACGATTGATGTGCCACAGTTTCTGTTGCACAGTCCATTTGCCACTGATCGTGAGGCCTTGCAGATGAGCCCCCCAGCCCTCGAGGGATGCATCTGTAGTGATGGTGAGACTTGGTGGTTCTTGAAGGAACGCATGACCCTGACTGAGATGACACCTCTGTGTCCACCACAGAAGAGACTCCTTCATGAGTGGTGTGATTTGAATGAGGTCCTCGAAAGTGCCTGAAACCTGTTGCCACTGCAGGGCTAGTTCCTCCTGCAGCGGCCTCATTTGAAGCCGGCAATTTGGAAGTAATGGAATACAAGCCGATGCCATCCCCAGAAAGGATTTGTATAGTCGGACAGAAACTGACTTTCTTTGCATGAGATCTTGTGCTAGCCGACTTATCTTCATTTGTCTCTCCTTGGAGACGAAAGCTTTGCATTTGTGAGTGTCCAACATTGCTCCTAAGAATGCTATTCTTTGAGACGATTGCATTTGGGATTTGGAGAAATTTATTGTCAGGCCTAGAGACTGAAACAGGTGGAGACACTGGTGAAGGTGACGTTGAACGGTGCCATGAGAATTGGCCTTTATAAGGCAATCGTCCAGATATGGGAATATTTGTATTCCCTCCAGCCGGAGGTGC
Organism: Lissotriton helveticus; assembly: GCF_964261635.1. Taxonomy (NCBI): domain Eukaryota; kingdom Metazoa; phylum Chordata; class Amphibia; order Caudata; family Salamandridae; genus Lissotriton; species Lissotriton helveticus. The sequence goes on from NC_136067.1 coordinate 1,643,337,064, forward strand.
GCAGCTACTGGAGCTAAAACCTTCGTAAAAACTCTTGGAGCTGACCGTAGTTCAAAAGGAAGGACTTTGAATTGGTAGTCCCTGCCAGCCACCCTGAAGCGAAGGAATTTCCTGTGGCGAGGTAGGATGGGGATGTGGAAATATGCATCTTGGAGGTCTAGGGTGACCATGCAATCTCCTGCTGTTAGAAGATGCAAAATTTCTTGAAGAGAGAGCACCCGGAACGTCAATTTCCTTAGATATTTGTTTAATGCACGAAGATCGAGGATCGGGCGCCACTCCCCGTTCTTCTTTCTGATCAGGAAGAACCTGGAGTAAAATCCTAGTCCTCTCATCTTCTGAGGAACGCTCTCGATAGCTCCTTTTTGTATCATCATTTTGATTTGGGTAAGCAGCTCCTTCAGGTGAGCTGGAGGCGGGCCCTTTGGCGGTACATTTGGGGGAAATTGTTCGAATTCTAGGGCATGGCCCCTGGCGACAATATCCAGGACCCATTTGTCCGTTGTTATCGACTGCCAATTGGAGTAAAATTTGGAGATTCTTCCGCCAAGTCTTTTGAGAGGGTGGAAAGACGGTGGTGGCAGGTGAAAAATATCATTGTCGCTTGTCCTTGCCGCGGTAGGTAGCCTTACCCCTGTTTGGGGTGTATTGAGATCTTTTCTGTCCATAAGACTGGTAGCGCTGATTTTGGTAGCGCTGGTTACCCTGACGGTATGAGGATTGTTGATGTTGTTGCTGGTATCCACCTCTATTGAAGGACGTTCCTCGTCCTCTCGCTCCTCGAAAGGGCGGCTTGTGAAATTGTAGAGTGCCTAAGGATTTGGCCGTTTCGGTATCCTTCTTGATAGTCTGTAAGGCCTCCTCTACCTTGGGGCCGAATAAATATTCGCCATCAAATGGCATGTCTAGAACTCGGTTTTGTACTTCCTGTCTGAAGGCAGTGGAACGTAACCACCACTGTCTACGGAGAACCGCAGCCCCTGCTAATTGGCGAAAACCTGTAGATGCCACATCAACAGCTGAATCAATTATCTCTTCAGAGGTCCTTTGACCTTCATTGAGAATCTGGAGTGCCTCTGCCTTGGATGGCTCAGGGAGTAAATCGATAAATGGTGAGATGTCAGACCACATTTGACGGTCGTAACGACCTAAGATGGCTAATGCGTTGGCAGCACGGACAGTCGTTGCAGCCATGGTGGAAACTCGTTTTCCAATTGAGTCTAGGCGTCTGCCATCTCTATCCGGCGGCGCCGTAACTGCAGAGGACGGATTTCTGGCCCTTTTCTGAGCCGCCTGGACAATTACCGAGTCAAGTTTTGCTTGTCCAATGAGACAGGCAGGCGTCTTGTCTGGAGCTTTATATTTCTTATCAATTCTTGGTAAGACTGGAGGAATGGAAGCCGGCGTTGACATCACCTTAACACCTTCCTTCCAGATGAATTCCACAATGGGTATTGTCCTAATTTGTCGTCTGGGCTGATCTTTAAAATCGTAAAGGAAACATTCTTGTTGAGTATGCTCCATTTTCATATGAAAACGTGCGGTTGCACGCTCCATCAGCAAGTGGAAATTTGCTACATCAACAGGAGGGGAGGCCGACGCAGTCTGAGGAGATGTTGAAGGAGATTGGACCTGATAGTCCTCCCACTCCGATAAATCATCCACTTCTCCTTCTTCCCGTTGGTCGTCATCTTCCGAGGATTGCGGGTCCTCTTCGTGAGCAGGTTGTGGGTGTGAAGGTGGGCACACCAATGGGAGCACGGGTGGAGGCGGTTCCGAAATTGGAGTTGCTTGTCCAGAACCTGCCGATTCCGAAGGTGGAAACCTCCGATAGTAATCGTCCAGCATAAATTGTAAGTTGGATATTAAATCCAAAGGCACTTGAGCAACAGGGGTAGTGACAGGCATCGATACTTCAGCAGGAGAGTGAGGATCCTCATATTCATCATCTTGAAGTTTAATATGTAACTCCGATGGACTAGTGGCTTGTCCAAAAGTATTCTGGACCATCTCATTGTCACTGTCAGAATCCAGTAGTTGGTCTGGGACTTCAGAGGACACCTTGTGAGGTGAAACACGCAGGGGTGAAAGCCTCATTACAGTGTTGCGCAGTTGTTCTGCTGCTTGGCGTGGTGTTAAAAACACCGTCGACGGAGACCACACCTGTAGTGCCGTGCATGAGGATAACTGCGGCGTCGTCGGAGGGTTAACTTCCGATGGATTTGTCGTCGACGGATCACCTCTCGTCGACGGGACACTTTTCGGCAACGGAATAGTCGTCGACGGGACACTCGTCGTCGACGGGAGACCTTTCGTCGACGGGACACTCGTCGTCGACGGGACACCCGTCGTCGACGGGACACTCATCGTCGACGGGACACTCATCGTCGACGGGACACTCTTCGTCGACGGGACACTCTTCGTCGACGGGACACTCTTCGTCGACGGGACACTCTTCGTCGACGGGACACTCTTCGTCGACGGGACACTCTTCGTCGACGGGACACCCTTCGTCGACGGGACACCCTTCGTCGACGGGACACCCTTCGTCGACGGGACACTCCTCGTCGACGGGACCGTCTTCGTGGACGAGTCACTCCTCGTCGACGGTGTTATTTTCGTCGACGGCGTAGAGCCTGACGACGAGCTCGTCGACGGAGTCTTTTTCGTCGGCGGTAAAGCCTTTAAAGGCGTCGACGACGAGGCGTCGACGACGGACGTCGACGAAATAGGCCTCACAGCAACAAAAACCATCGTTGGAGATGCCGTAGACGAAGACATAACCATACTAGGTTTAGGAGATGAAAATGTTACCGTAGATGTCACTGAAGTCGTCGTTCTCGTCGACGAGGAAGCTGAAGAAGACTTCACAGGAGGCGGAGATGAATTCTGTGGTAACATCCTGTCAGAAGATAGGGGACGCTTGAGTTTTTTCCCCTTTGAGGAAGCAGAAACGCCTTCCATGCCCCTGGAGGTGGGGACAGCCTGAGAAGTGGAAGATTGATCCAGTCCTTTAGCAGGTGGTTGTTTTTTAGGCAGTTTAGCCTTGGGAGATGACATTTCCTCAGGCGCAGATCTCTTCCTGGAGGCTGAAGTGGAAGCAGAGGTGACACTGCCTACTTCAGAAACAGGATTAGAAGAATCCTTTAGCCTCTTCAACCACAGCAGTAAACAACCCTCTCTATCTCTGAGAGTCTTCTGAGGCATGGTTCTGCAGATCTTACAATCAGAGGCCTGGTGGTCTGGGTAGAGACAATAGATACACTTTTTGTGTGGATCCTTCTCAAAAAGCCGAGGCTTACCACAGCAGTCACAGGCTCTGAAGAGAGATTTCTTTGAAGACATCCTGAAGAGAAGACACAGATGAAGTTAGAAGTTAGAAAAACTGAGCAGAGCTCAGGGAGACTCCCTTCACACGACGTGCGGTAGAAAATCTGAGAGCCTGAGCCTCTGGGGAGAACATTCTGGTGGGTGCTGGCGCCTGATTGGCTCTAGTTTGGACTATACAAAATGACTATGATAGTCATAGATGGGAAGTTTTTGCCTACTGTACCATTGGCTGTTTTACTTCCTGGTTCATTTCTATTGGTATTACTATATATTTATAGCATTTTATTGCTTTTTTATGTACCGTGGGACTCCCACTCCGACGACGGGGAATGATTCAGGCATGTGAATCTATGAAAGACACCCCTAATACTGGAGAACTGGAGTTACAGGTAAGAAACTATTCTCTCTCTTGAAAAGGGTTTTTCATTTATAGCCATAAGCACAAAATAGAGTAGCAAGCCCATCCCCACTAAGAACGGTGGAGAAAACAGAGAATGAACTAGGAAGCCATTTAAACAAAGAAGGAGGCCAGTCTTACTTAAGCGTCTGCTCTAGCATCAGAGTCTAGGCAGTAATGTTTGGTAAATGTATGGACAGAGCTCCACGTGACTGCTTTGCATATATTTGGATTAGGGATATTACTCAATAAAGCAGCAGTAGCCGCTTTACCTCTAGTGGAGTGTGCTTTAGGTGTTAGCTTTTTGGTAGCACAAAAGGATTCAGGAAACTATCCATCAGGAGATGGATTGCTTGGAAGCGAATAAACCCATACGGACTAGACCACAGTTGATAGACAATTGGTTCAATATGCGGATGTCCCTTGTCATATCGCAACAGAATTCTAAAATTCTCCTTACATCCAGGGAATAAAGAGTTCTTTCAGCTGGAGTAGAGGGATTCTGAACGAATGCTGGTAAAGAGATGGTTTGATTGACGTGAAAGTCCGAATCAACTTTGGGGAGGAATTTCAGGTGAATTCTCATGACCACTTTGCTAGAGTGGAAGACTGTATGGTTTGTGAGAATAAAGTGCTTGGATCTCGATAACCCTGCAAGCCGATGTTACTGCTACAAGGAAAGCTGTCTTCCATGAAAGGTGTTGCAGGGAGGCTTTGTGGATAGGCTCAAAGGGGTCCTGCATAAAACGTGAAAGTACTATGTTAAGCTACCAGGAGGAGAAGGATGCCTAACGGCAGGGAAAATCTTCTTTAACCCTTCTAGGAAATCCTTGATTATGGAGATTTTGAAAAAAAGAGGTTTGTGAAGGACATTTTCTGTAGGCAGTAAGAGCTGCCAGGTGAGCCTTTATTGTAGAGAATTGCAAGCCAGATTTTGCCAAATAAAGTACGTACGGAAGAATTATACCTGCCTGGCAAGACTTAGGGTTCACGTTCTCAGAGGAACACCATATGCAAAATTTCTTCCATTTGAAGGCATATGCGAAACATGTTGAAGGCTGGTTAGCCTCTTTCAGGAGGTCCAAGCAGACTTGTGGCAGATTCAAGTATCCTTACTGCATTAGCTCAGGAGCCATGTTGCCAAATTCAAAGAGGAAAGATTTGGGTTCACCATCTTGCCTTCGAACTTCATTAGCAGGTCTGGTCTGCATGGCAGCTTGAGATGTGGATGGACGGACCGGTGAAGGAGGTCCGTGAACCACCATTAAAGTGTCCACTCTGGAGCTATGAGGATCATCTTGATTTTCGATTGGAATAACTTGATGAGGAATGTTGAGATCAGGGGAAATCAGCCCCCAAAATCAAAAACGATTGTGGAGTCCCTCAGGGCTCGTCCCTGTCCCCACTTTTATTTAATTTGTACTTACGACCCCTGTTATTTTCATTAAAAAAGTTTAGAGCCTTAATTTTTAATTATGCAGATGATCTGCAACTGATCTTCTGTCTGGACTCCCCTGGTGCGGCCACCGAATTTCGGGAGGCCATGGTCCACATTCAGAGATGGATGGGCCTAAATCACTTGAGACTCAACCCAGGCAAAACTGAATTGATTTTGCCTGGGAAGAGTGAACTGTACTGGGGGCCACACTTTTGGCCTCCAGAAATGGGAAACCCCCCAGCTAAGTCCCAAACAGTTAAAAGTCTAGGAATCACTTTCAACCAAGATCTCTCGCTCAAAAGTCAGGTAGGGACTGTGGTATCTGCAAGTTTCTTCCAACTTCGCAAGATTAAGAAGATCGCCCACCTTTTAACCCACCCTGCTCTGACTCAGGTCATCATTGCTCTTGTGCTGTCCCGTTTGGACTATTCCAATAGTTTGTATCTGGGTCTTCCAGCGGGGCAGCTCAAGAGACTTCAACTGGTCCAGAACCAAGCGGCCAGGTTGATCTGTAAGATTCCTAAGTGGCAATCCATCAGACCGGGGCTAGCCAGTCTCCACTGGCTGCCAGTAGCGCAGAGAGCAGCATTCAAAGCGGGATGCATTATCTTCAGGGCTCTACAAGGTAAGGGTCCTAGATTCATTAGCAGCCTGCTTGTCAGTTACACCCCCTCTCGCGCTCTCCGCTCAGGTCAAAAGAACTTGTTAGTGGTACCTCGGATCAGAAAACAACGCCAGGGAGGCGGATCTTTCCACTTCTTGGCCTCCTCCCTGTGGAATTCTCTGCCACTGACGCTAAGGCTTCATGAAGATCTGTTAGCCTTTAGACAGGCTTTTAAAACTTGGCTCTTTAAGCAAGCTTATCCTTAGTCAACCTCGTTTCTTTCTGTTACATGTTATGTTTTGCCAGTTTTCCACAGCGCCATGAAGCCTACGGGCGTACGTGCGCTTAATAAGTTTAATTTAACATAACATAACATAACAAAGAGTAGAGAAATTAGCCGAACCAATTGATTCATACTGCATTCCCAGCATCCCTGGCTGGAAGTACCTCGAGGCAAAGCTTTTGCATTGTTTGTTTTCTGAGGTGGCGAACAAGTTGATGGCCGGAGTTCCCCACCGTTGAAAGATGTTTTGGACAACGTCGTTGTTTAAGACCCACTCATAGTTTTCTTGCAGGAGTCATCTTGAGCATTTTGGAAACCTGGAAGGTGTGTTGCAGTGCTCGTGAGGTTCCTGGGTAGAAGCCATTTCCAGATCGTCTAGGCCTCGTGTGACAAGGGCCTAGACCTCGTCCCTCCCTGCTCGGTTGTATTGTCCGTCTGAAAAAGCAGGGAGTGGAATCCTAACAACGGAATGAACGTCTTTAGTATCAGATGGACTGCGCGCAGCTTGAGGCGATTGATATGGTATGTTGATTCCCTCTTCGACCACTTGTACTGGATTTGGAGGTGATCCTGAGGGCTCCCCATCCCAGTAGTGAGACATCCATGACTATGGTCGGAGGAGGGATCTCCTGATGAAAAAATAGGTTTGTTGGAGCACACCGTTATTTCAAGGACAGCTTTGCATGAAGGGATAGTTGTATCCTGCCTACCCAACTGCCTGTCACTTCGCCCCACTGGTCTTCGAGACATTCCTGTAGAGGTTGCATATGGAGATGTGCGTTTGGTGTGAGAAAGATGCAGGAGTCCATCAAGCCGAGTAGAGAGGTTACTGTTCTCACTGTTAGATGAGAGGAATTCATGAGAGTATGACACTTCCGAAGGATCGATAAGGGTCTCTCCTACGAAGGACACACTTTTGCCTGTATTGTGTCAATGAAAGCTCCCAGATATTGTAAGGTTTGAACCGGGAAAGAGGTCGATTTGTTGTGGTTGATCTGAAGGACTAACCTTTGTAGGAGATTGCACGTCCAACTGTAATGAAGCTGAGCTTCCTGAGAAGTGGACGCCTTGATTAGCCAATAGTCTAGTTATAGGAAGACAAATATTTTGTGTCTCCTGAGATGAGCAGCAAATACTGCGATGCACTTGGAGAATGTTCTGGGTGCTGACTTCTGGCCAAATTGAAGTTGTTGGTATTGATAATGGTTCTGCCCCACTAAGAACCCAAAGATCTTTCGATGCTTTTCAGCGATTGGTATATGAAAGTATGTGTCTTGAAGGTCGATGGAACAGAGTCAATCCCCTTGGTGTAATTGGGGATAAATTTGGTGTAATGCCAGCATCAGGGACTCTTCTCTCCAAATCCACTTGTTGCATGTTTTGAGGTCGAGAATGGGTCTGAATTTGTACTGGTCTTTCTTCTTGACGCGAAAGTACCTGGAATAAATGTCTGTACCTTGTTGTTGGTGAGGAACAGGTTCCACCGCCTGGTTTTTGAAGGAGAATGTGGACCTCCAATTCTAACTCTGGGATTTGGAAAATGATGGTTTCAGAGGCATAGACTGTGGAGGACTGGTGACCCGCAGATAATATACTTTGTGAAAAATATTCAAAACCCAAGCGTCTTGTGTTATGGTTTGACACTGACATATAATATTGAATGCTTTCCCCTATCGGAGTGGGTAGAAGAAGAGTGGAAGTAAGGATTCGGGGTTTTGACCCAGATGGTTGTTTGTCCTCAGCAGGCTGCAGGGTAGATCTCCCTCTAGGCTCTTTTCTTTGGTATGATTGATTGGGACGTTGGTGTTGTTGTTTGCGCTGCTTCTCTGGCGCCCCTGATACCAGTTAGGGGTTTGAACCCTCTGGGAATAGAAGTGGCATTCTTAGGGTCAGAAAGATTTTCTCTAATTCTTTTGGGTCTCTGTAAGCCAACTGCCTTTAGAGTGTCCATTTCCGCCTTCATGCATGCAATCTCATCTTCGGTATGGCTTCCAAATAGAGTGGTACCAGAGAATGGAAGATTTTATATTCTCTGCTGCGATTCTGGCTTGAGGGATGTAAGGCGGAGCCAAGAGTGCCTACTAAGAGTGACACCGTAAGCAGTACTCATGAGCCGCAAATAGGAAAGCTGCTGCAGCACTAATAACTTGATTGGGCACCATTAATCCTTCATTTAGGATTTCAATGAAGTCTTCCCTCTCATCTCTAGGGAGAAGTTTTGCAAACTGGGTCATGGATTCTAACAGTGCCCGGTTGTATATGTCTAGAAGAGCAGTGCCGCTGGCTGCTTTAACGTGGTTGCGGACGTACTGCACACTTTACAACCCACAGAGTCTAACATCTGATTCTCCTGACCGGGAGGCATAGTAGGTGTGGGAGTAGTGGCATGCTGCTTCTTTGCCACTACTACAATCACCAAGTCTGGTGTAGGATCTGTTCGGAGGAAAGCAGGATCTTACTCCAGAGGTCAAAATTTCTTTTGAAGCCTGGATGGAGCTGGCTTAACTGATGCTGGTATCAGGAAGAGGTCCATGGCAGGTTCAAGGAGACCTGGCAGTAGAGGCAGCAAAGTCCTTGATACATACCTGTGTTGTATAGTCTCAAGAATTACTGATGTCGTTGGAGTAGGGGAAGCCAAGCATTGGGAAAACCAACTGGTCTCGCTAACTAACAACACAGCGGAAAGTGGCTGATTTGAGTAATTCAGCAGAGAGTGCTGGGGATGGTTGAGGGCCAGGAATGGCCAGGAGCATCTGGATACGAGGGCAAGCAGAATTAAGGGAAAAGAGGTGCACAAGGTACACCTACCCACCCCAACCCCCTCACAACCGAAATAGATATTCGAGGAGGCACTCGGCCATCATTTTGGTTCTAAAGTCTCCCAATTTGGATAAAAATGTGAGCATGTTAGAGACGTGGAAGAGTGACTGAGCTACCTAACCTGCCTAGATGGACTACACCATAAATAGGGCGTGGGGCTTTATGCCGAGCACTGCCTGACAGTTTCTTCCACCCGCCCTCAAAATAACCAAACAAAAGATTCTGAAGATGCAGCTAATGTTCTAGGCAGGTTGCAAATCCTGTCTGGACATCAGCTGTTGAGAATGTAAACACACAAACTAGAAAGCTCCTGTGTGCAGGGGTTTCTAACTCACTGTGTGTTTTCATGTAATATTAGCTCTCGCATGGTGACTGCGAGAAGACCACCAATGTCAAAGGACTTAGGATTCTGGGCCTTCTGGGCCTTCACCTGTAGCATGATATCCAGGTGTTGAACTACCGGAAGTCACAAAGCTGAAGACTGCCACATTATTAATATTCCTATTGTTCTCTTTTAGCCAGAAGATTTTTTGTCTACGGTCAATTCAGCTTGTCTCATGACCAGGGCTGTTACTGCTCATGAAACAAGCTGCACAGATATTTTTTTTAAAATGTTGTTATTACAAGACTTGCATATAAAGTAGTAATAAGGCAAGAGATTGGGGGTGGTCTGATAAAGATTGTAGGAGAGTAGGGAGAGTAGGGAGAGAAACCCGCATGCTTCAACAACCTCTGTATACTTCGCAAGATCCCCCCAACTCCAGAAAAACCATCACCTACGCACTCATCACAAGCAGATTGGACAACGGCAATGCTCTCTAGGCCAGAATCAACAATAACATCCTCCACAAACTCCAGACCGTCCGAAACGCCACAGCCGTACTCTTCCTCGACATCCCACGACACAACCACGCCACCCAACACCTACGCTACCTCCACTGGCTCCCTGTCGAAAGAAGAATAACCTTTAAACTACTCACACACGCCAACAAAGCCCTACACGACACCGAACTCCAATACCTCAATGACCGAATCTCCTTACACGCCCACAAGAGAAACCTCCACTCAGCCGACCTCGCCCTAGCCATTGTCCCTCGTTTCTACAGGACCCGAGCAGGTGGAAGATCCTTCTCCTACCCCGTAGCGAGGACCTGGAATGAAACCCCCTCCACTTCTGACAAAGCCAGACACTGCACCAATTCAGAAAGGACCTCAAATCCTGGCTCTTCAAATTACCCCAACAGAGCTGCTCGTCACCCCCCCCCCCCCCCCCCCCTTCACCCCAACCCTCCTCCAGCACCTTGAGACTCTCACGGATGAGTTGTGCGCTCCACGAAACTCTGATTGATTGACTGATTGAGACACTGGGTCTGAAGGCACCAAGGAGTATCAGATGCCATGATAAGGAGGTGGGAGAGATTGCAATGGGGAGGCACCATTAGGCAGGGAATAGATGGGGGATAAAGACTCAAAGCAAGGAAAGAGCAGTGAAGTAACAAAACAAAAACACAACGGGGAAAAAGTCTTTTGCCGCAAAGAAAGCGAAGAGCTTCAGCAGCAATAAGAATATACAATGGGAAGGAAAAACAGATGCACTCCCATTGAGTTCTTAACATCAAATGTCAAAGAAAAAAGCAAAAGGAAAAACAATTCTGTGATATTAGCAGTGGAAGAATACAACTCTTCGAATTCAAACAATCTGAGACCCTTCTTTGGGAAGAACAAACATGAGAAGACTGAGGAAAACCCACAGAATCAGGAACTTGAATTAGATAAAACAGCATCTAATCATGAGCAAGGAGCGTACCCTAAACCCAATCTAAGTATACGTTAAAGTATTGGTTACGATGTTATGTGTAGCGAGACTATCAAAAGGGTGCAATCAAACTAAGTGAAAGCCTGAAGTAGCTGTATCTAGAGATACTTCTATGACAACAAAGAAAATCCAGGTAATATGGCAGTATGTTAAGTAGACAAGACGTCTTTAGGGCAAAACCAGGGTATTTCCTGTGAATGAAGGATTGCATCTTGTTTCAGGGATATTAAGTCATGAACATCTAGAAATAGCCAAAGAATCCATTTGTTAAAATTAACTTTCTGTCAATTGGTGCACATAACACAGCATTTTAATTATTTAAACAAACAAGCAAACTGCACCTTTAATAATTACAGGCAGCGTCAAGCTTTCCTTCTCCCGGTTCTCCTTGGGTCTTGTACTCAAAAGATGTTTGTTAGCCATATACATAGAAGATTTTCTTTTTCTCCAGTGAAGATTGCTAAAGGCCTCTAGCTGTTTCTTGTGGGTGTCTCTGTGTTCTTTTTGCTTGGCTTCAATAACCTCTAGGTCCTCTTTTATTTTCTCCTGCTCTTCTACATATGTCCGCCATTCAACAACTTCTCTGGCTCTTTGCTGCAGGAACAGAAAACAAATGTAGTCACTCATCAATATAAACAAACTCAAACTTCTGTTGAATCTATTGGGCTGAGTCATAATGCCATATTTAATAAAAACAAATCTTATAAAATAGAATAAATATGTCAAAAATAAATTGAATCACATTCAAAGTAGACTTTCTCAACACTACTACATACGTGTCAGCGACTTGACAGCATTAAAAACAAGCATTTGCAATGCAATAGGTCTCACATTTGCAAGAGTTTGAGCTATTGGCATAGTAAATGACAATGTCGTTTTCTTATGTATTTTGAAAATCTACAAGCGGTGCTTAAACACTCATTTTGTACTTACAGTCCTTGCTTACGAGAAGCAAGGCTGCCAGTAAAAGAGGTGAAGTTACTGCCAGCCTACCTTCTTGTAAGCAACGACTATAAGTACAAAGTGCATGTTTACACACCTCTTGCAGGTTTTCAAACCACATAAATAAAAGGCATTGTAATTTACAATGCAAACAGCTCAAACTCTCGCAAATGCAAGACCTTTTACATTGCAAATGCTGATTTACTTTCAGTCATGGCATTTCTTAAAATGAAGGTCTAGATGATTTTATAGTTAAAGGTATCAGCAGAAGTGGCTGATAATTTGCCTGTCTTTCCTGCTTCCCACTTCTCTGTTATCACATCTTGCATCGAATGACCTGCGAACAAAACAAAAGAACAAGCCTGGAGTGCTAAGGGCATGACGGAGTGCAGAAGTTGCATGTTTGCGGATTAAAGCTCTAAGTATCATGTTTAAAAGATAGCGCCTTACAAACAGTAACTTTCTCAGGAACTGTAGGTTAGCTGAAATGTTAAATGCTTTATTCAAGTTCTGGCCTAGAGATAATGTTAGCTGTCTTGCTAATGCACAAGTTACTTACCTTCGGTAACGATATATCTGTAAGAAACAGTAGTTAGTGTTATATTCCTTACCTTAGAATATCCCCAGGCGTCAGACTGGATCCGGAAAGTTTTGCATAGCAGTACCCCTGCGCGTCGGTAGGTGTCGCCTGCGGCTCCGCGTCCGTCGTCGGCGTCGTTGCCGCCGGGATGACGTCGCCGGAGTACTTAGACGCCGCCCTCGCGCACCGACGTCAGTTCTTATAGACAGCTTTTCCGCGCCAGGAACGTAGAGCCATGATAAAAACCGACACGGGTGCCATAAAACTAGGGCCCTTAATGGGCCCTCAAAGGGATGTACCTTAACCCTAGATATCGGTTCGCAGAACGGGGAGGATGGGTGGGGCAGTAAGGAATCTAACACTAACTACTGTTTCTTACAGATATATCATTACCGAAGGTAAATAACTTGTGCATCTGAAAGAAACAGGTTAGTGTTAGATTCCTTACCTTAGAATAGATACCCCAGCAATACCAACCCCAGTGGTGGGTCTGCGAACCAATGATATCACCAGAAAGTCCTGGAGAACAGAACGGCCGAAAATGCCATATCTCCGGACTTGGCTGTCCAGGCAGTAGTGTCTAGCAAACGTGTGCAGCGAGGCCCACGTAGCTGCCTGACATGTCCTGCAAGGGGACTCCCCGACCCAGGGCAGTAGTAGCCGCCGTGGCCCGAGCAGAATGGGCCCTCAGCCCAACAGGGGGCTCCTTTTTAGCCAAAGAGTAGCATACCTTGATGCACAACACGACCGACCGATAGTCCGTTTGTGCACCGCCCGTCCCTTCTTAGCGCCCACGTAACCAACGAAGAGCTGGTCGTCCACCCGGAACTGGCATGTGCGGTCCAGATAGAATGAGAGCGCAAGTTTTGGGTCCAGACGTTGGAGCCTCTCTTCCTCTTTCGAGGGATGGGGAGGTGGGAAGAAGGTGGGCAAGGTGATGGACTGCCCGATGTGGAAGGCTGTGACTACCTTGGGCAGGAAAGAGGGACGCGTTCTCAAGACAACTTTGTCCGGAAGGACAGAAAGGAAAGGACGTTTGGAAGAAAGAGCCTGGAGCTCACTCACTCTCCTGGCAGAGGTGATGGCAACCAGGAAGGCAGTCTTAAGAGTGAGAAGACGAAGAGGGCAATTGTGAAGTGGCTCGAAAGGAGCGCACATCAAATAAGTAAGAACAAGGTTCAAGTAACACTGAGGCATCACGAAAGGAACAGGAGGAAACATGTGAGTATGCCCTTCAAGAATCAATTTACAACAGGGGACTTGAAAAGAGAAGGCTGATCAGGTAGCCTTAAAAAAGCTGAAATGGCAGAGAGGTAGCCCTTGATAGTGCCCAGAGCAGAGCCCTGCTGGGCAAGAGAAAGAAGAGGAGAACCTCTGAAAGGGGGGCAGAAAGAGGATCCACAGCCTCTGCTGTGCACCATGCCACAAATTTATTCCACCTGCAGGCGTATACTGATTTTGTGGAGGGACGCCTGCTGCCAGAATCACATCACAGACTTCAGGAGGCAAGTCAAATGGCCTCAACTGTCGCCGCTCAATCTCCACGCATGGAGGTGGAGACTGGACAGGTTCGGGTGGAGGACCGTCCCCTGCTGCTGCGACAGAAGGTCCTCCTGAAGAGGTAGACGAATCGGGGGATCGACTGACATGCTGAGTAGCTCGGGATACCAGTATCTTCGTGCCCAGTCCGGAGCCACAAGGATTACATGGGCCCGGTCGCGCCTGATCTTCTTCAGCACTCTGGGCAGAATTGGTATAGGCGGAAAGGCGTATGTATGTATGTATGTATCGCCTATTTGTACCGCGCTTACTGTCACCCAAAGGGTATCCTGGCGCTTGACACTTAGAACACCGTGATGTTATGCTGTTATGGCAATTACACTGCCCTAGGGAAAATATACGTTTTTAAACCTTTTTTAAAGGAGGGAAGATCCTCGACGATTCTCAGCGAAAAGGGTAAAGAATTCCACAGCTTAGCCACGGTAAATCTGAAGGCGCGCCCGCCCATCCGAGTCCTCATAATCTTGGGAACTGCCACCAGGCAAGTTGATGAAGAACGTAGCGCTCTGGCCGGCATGTACCATGAGAACAGCTTCTGCAGCGGAGCGGGCCCCTGCCCATGAAGGGCCTTAAAAACCAAGCATGCTGCCTTAAAATGGATACGCTGGAAAAGTGGCAGCCAATGGAGATCAGAAAGCGCCAGAGAAGAAGAATCAGAGCACAGCCGTGAAAGAGCCAGCTAAGCAGCCATGTTCTGTACTTGCTGCAGCTTGCCAACCAAAGTGGCTGGCGCCCCCAGAAGTAGTGCGTTGCAGTAATCAAGCTTGCTTAAGATGATACTACGCACTATCTCTGGGCGGGCGTGGACCGGGAGCATAGGGAGTATCTTGCGTAATGTGCGAAGCAACATCATGCAGGTGGCCACTGTTTTATTCACAAACACATCCAGCTGTAAATTAGCTCCCAACATCACACCCAGATTTCGAACAGAGTCTGCCGCCATAGCAGTGCCCTGGGAAGAAGACGGCCAAAAGTCCGTCGGCAGAGGCCTCGGGATACGATCCAGGGAGCAATGCAGTACCTCAGTTTTTGAGCTGTTAAATTGCAGGGAGTTTTGACGAAGCCATTCCGCAGTGGTTGTCATACAGCGATGGAAGGTCTCCTGGGATACTGCATCCCTACCTTCAAGAGAGAAAATTAGCTGCGTGTCATCAGCGTAGTTGGTGACTGTTATCCCAAAGGACTTGATCAACCTGACCAGAGGACGGAGATATAAATTAAATTAAATAGGACTGATGGCCGACCCTTGTGGTACGCCCTTTCCCACTTTTTTGATGACAAATCTGTAGGGCGGCAGGGCTACCACCTGATGTCTACCACCGAGATAGGAGACCAGCCAGTCCCGGGCCAGGCCGGCCAACCCAATTTCCTCCAGTCTGTTAACCAGGATGGCGTGGCTGACCGTATCGAACGCGGCCGACATATCGAGCAGCACTAAAAAGGCTGCCCGACCAAGGTCGACACGCGAACGTAGGTCATCCAAAACTACCACCAATGCTGACTCAGTACCATGGCCCGGCCTGAAGCCAAACTGAGCCACATCCAAACAGATGTTCGTCTCCATGAAACTGGACAGATGTTTGGTGACCAGTTTCTCCAAGATCCTAATAGGGAAGGGAAGCAACGAGATGGGCCTGAAGTTTGCCACGCAGGTGGGATCCAATGTTGCCTTCTGCAAGAGAGGAGAGACCACGGCCAGTTTCCAATAATCAGGAACTCGACCGGTACTGAGGGACTGGCAGCAGATGGCATGGAGGGGGGAAAGAGCTCTTCTTGAAACATTTTTCAGAACTTGTGAGGTAGCGGATCCAGAGGGGAGCCTGAGGACACCCCATTGGCCAAAACACAGAATTCCTCGAAAGAGGGAAGAGGAAAGCTGTTCAGCTGTACCTGCACCTGCCTTCCATCTTCCTCCAGTGACCCTGAAGTAGATAACAATGCGGGGTCAGGCGGACACTGAGGACAAGGGATGGCCGGGGCACACAGGTTACTCAGAATAGTAGCAATCTTATCAAATCAAATCAAATCAAATTTAGCTTTATTCGATTTACATAAGAAATCATAAAAGCATACAGGTACAGTTTATATTATGAATTTTAAAAGATTTCCACATCGAAAAAATTTATAAAAAAAAAAAAAAAAAAAAACCTGTAAAACATTTTTGCAATATATAAAAAGTCAGCGATAAACATATAACCGAAGAGTCTCATGTTAGAAACTTCTAGAGAATTTAAACATGTAAGACTTACACCATAGAGTTTCTGTATTTCATCACTGACATTAAAAAACGAGAAACAACAAAGATTACATGCACCTCATCTAACAAGAGTAACTTCAAATAAGCAGTTTTACATGTTCTTATGCCCCAGGATTTAAGAAGAGGTAAGAGGAAGGATTTCCTCGGGGCAGAGTAGAGATTACAGAAGAACATAATATGAATATTGCTTTGCGAAGAATGGTCATCGCATGGGCAAATTAAATTCGCCGAAGTCCAATCATTGTGTTTTGGAAGGGTGACCATACGGAAGAAGGTACCTAAACGCAGCCTTGTAAGAAGCATACGAGGGTAAGGTGCAGTTTCGATCCTGAGATACATTTGTAAACCTTCGATAGGGGTAATTTTTTGATAACTCAGGGTAGAACTCTTGAGTTTCTCAATGTTCCATCTAGCGCTTTCCAATTTTGTGATTAGAAGTTTTTTGAGAGCTGGCCTAGACAAGTTTTCTAGGGACTCTGGAGTATCATAAAATTCGGGGTGTCCAATTTTAGAGAACATCAGCTGGACGTGTCGTAACCATTTGATTTTGGATGCACCATCCAACTTTTTACAGTCCGTGATGAGTTCTCTATTAAATTGGCATTCCAAAGTGGTCCAGATTTTGTGCCACAACAAGCACGGTGATGACTTTATAGTGTCGCTAAGGTATTTGAGGCCAGTCTCAATGTGGGTGATAAAAGTCGAAGTAGATTTGCTCACACCTAGTAAGTAGCGGATAAAAAGGTTCTCACAGGTTTGTAGCGAGGACACGTTTTCAAAGCCCCATAGGCCTGCTCCATAAGTGACTGTCGCTATACACTTGGCTTGATAGATCTGTAACATCTCAGCAGTCGGTTTGCCCCCGATTTTTGCTGCGAAAGTTCGCAGGGCCCCAATGGCGCGACTAAAGGCAAGTTTCCTGGCAGATACTGCGTGTTTCCAACCTCCTTTCCTCTCAAAGACAACACCCAGATAGCAAAAGGTGTCCGTGCACTCAATTCTTTGCTCGTCAAGATATATCGAACATTGTGGCCTTTTGTTCTTTTGGGTGCATGACATGGAGAAAGTTTTGGAGATGTTGACTTTCAGATTTCGTTTCCCCATGTAAGATGAAAATTCAGTTACTGCTCTCTGCAGCCCTACCTTAGTCCTAGACATGATTGCCGCGTCATCGGCATATAAAAGAATTGGTACAGGCCTACCATTAACAGCTGGGTAGTCACTTGGCAGATTTATTAAATGCTCTACAATAGAATTTATATAAAAACTAAATAAGAGGGGCGCAAGTATGCAGCCTTGCCTAACCCCTCTATTTATGGCAAATTTCTGTGTGCATTGACCCTGGGACCCGAACCTCACTCTAGCCCCGGCATCTCTATATAGTTCTTTTATGAATATGATAATGGTGGGATCCACCCCGATATGTTCCAATGTTGACCAGAGCTGAAAATGGTCCACACAATCAAATGCTGAGCTGAGGTCAACAAAGGTAACAAACAGGTCCCCTTTTTTGGCCTCGGTGTATTTGGAGATCAATAGGGACAGGTTTAGGCATTGTTCCTGGGTACCCATTCCCTTTCGGAACCCGTATTGGAGTTCGGAGATGACCTTTTTCTCTGTCTCCCAGTGTTGGATTCTCTTAAGGACGATCCTTCCTGCAATTTTCATAAGGCCGTCCAATAAAGATATAGGACGGTAGCAAGCCGGATCGTCCCTATTCCCCTTTTTAAAAATGGGCACTACAATTGCATCTGACCAGGTGTTGATTAAGCCAGATTTGTTTCCCATATTTAAGACGTTAGTTAAGAGGGGAGCCCAGAATTCGAGGTTTGTTTTGTAAACGTCCACAGGGGTGTGGTCGGGGCCAGGAGCTTTCCCTGATGGGCTTTCCCTGATGGCATTTTCCACTTCTTGAAGAGTAAAAACCAGATCAATTGGATAGGGGGATACTGGGGGGTCACTTGACTGGTAATCCTGAATTAAATTATTCAAGGATGAGGTTTCCTTTTGTTGGTTCTGGGTGTCCCCCTGACTATTGGTATAAAGTTTGCCATAGTGTTCTACCCAGAGCTCTGCCGTAATTGCTACATCTATGCAATTGTCACTAACTTTTGTGTTATATACCGATCTTATAACTTTCCAAAAGAGATTAGTGTCCTTGTTCCTGGCAGCTTCCCCCAAAGCTTCCCAGGCCTCCCTTTTCATTGTTGCCTTGCGATGGTTAATTTCCCTTTTATACTCTCGTCTGGCCTTGGAAATTTGCACCCTATCTTTGGGAATAACATTTAAAACTTTCTTCAAATTCTTTAGGGCAGCTGTACACCTGGAATCGAACCACCCACGTGTGTGTTTCCCATTCTTTTTGTGGCTCCTAGTTAGCATATCTTTAATGTAAAGCTGAATATTAGCGAAGGCTGCCATGATCGCCTTTGGATCAATATCTTCTTCTAGACAGACAGATATGTCTGTAAAGCAAGATGATATGAGGCTGTGAAAGAAGATTAAGGGATTCAAATTCTCCCACTTTATCACATAGCCGTTTATTTTTGTTAAAGTGACCTCAAGTGAATATAGCGGCCCACTAGATTCCTTTGCTTTCTCGTCTGTGATCATTACCCCAAAAATAATAGGATAATGATCGCTCATTGGGTCGTCCCCAATCTCCCAAAAAGTTATAAAGTTGGGTTTAGTGGGCGACGTTAGTGCAAAGTCAATTGTGGTTTCACAGCCTCTACCATTATATGTTGGGGCAAAGGGAACTGGGGGAGAACATGCCTGATTAATGAAAGTAAGATCAAAAGAGAAAATGATACTGTTGAGGAGAGACCCCAAATTGGTGTGTGAGAAATGGAAAGGGCCATCCTCCTCGTGATCTGAAAGGCCGCACAAACCTAACTCAGAAGATGGGCAGATGGCACAATTAAAATCTCCCACCCATAAGACTGTGTGGTCCCCCGTGTTTTGATCTCTCACTTTATAGATGTGGTGTGACATTTTATTCAAAATCAATTCCATTTGATTAGCTGGCATGTTATTATAAAAATTCACCAGTATCACCTTTTGTGTGGTGCCCCATTTAAATAAAAGAATTTGGAAGTATTGATCAGAAAGGAAATCATATACCTTTATATCCCCTACATTCGATGTATATATGCACAGGCCCCCTTTATTTCGACCCTGGGGAGAGGGAACAGCGGGTGAATGAAATGTTCGATACCCCATAATGTGTCTTTCCTCTACAAGCCAAGTTTCTTGCAGGCAAAGAACGCCATGCTTCTGTACAATCTCCAACCAAGGTTTGTGGGTGATCTTATTACCCAGGCCTGCTACATTCCAAGATAGAAGTGAATGTTTTAAGTCACTATTTTTCTGGACTCGAAGGCTTGTGCCAGAGAATCACATAAGGCTTGGGAAGCCGGAACATCGTTGATGGCACAGGCAGGGCGAGAAAGGTCCTTGACGATCTTAAACAGGGTCTGGGATTTATTTGCTGCTTGCAGCAGCGTATCCTCTAAAAACCTGGCTTTGGCACACTTAATCTGTGCTTTGTAGTTCAGCAGAGTCTGTTTAAACAGGACTTTGTCAGACTCAAGGTACTGCTTTCTCCAGGTTCGTTCCGCCCGCTTACACTGAAGTTTCAGCTGGAGTAGATCTTGCGAGTACCAAGGCATGACAAGCTTAGTCCTGTCCCTAGTTTTCCGCAAAGGGGTCAATTGATCCGATGAGTCAGTGATTTGCCGGCTAAGTATCTCATAGCTCTCCTCCACGCTACCTCCCAGGGTAAATCCCTCTGAGAGCAGGGTTGGCAGGCTCGAATATTTCAAGAGCCTGGACCATTGCCTGCTAAGCTTAGTAGAAGCTCCTTTGCTGCCACCCCTCGATACAGCAGCGGGAAGAGAGAGGGAGAAATGAATAAGAGCATGGTCCGTCCAGCACTGAGGGGCAATATCCCGAATAACAACCTGACTAGTATCCGCAAAGATCAGGTCTAAGACATGACCCTTTTGGTGGGTCTTAGAAAGCACCAGCTGCTGCAGATGAATATTACAGCAGGCCTGGACCAAGTCTTTATAGGCTGAGTCCATAGGTCCATTAGGCCAGAGATTAAAATCTCCTAGAACCACGAGCCTAGCATGGGTATTGGAAAGATCGTAAATGAGATCTATTAGCTCATGCACAGTTTCTAAAGCGTTGGCCGGGGGTCTGTAACACAGCAATCCAGAGTGCAAGCCACCTCCCTGACCTTTTAGGAGGAAACCCATTAATTCACAGCCCGGGACTTCCCTAATATCCAACTGTGAAAGATCCAGTTCTTCCCTAAAAATAAAGCCCAAACCACCTCCTCTATTCCCTACCCGGGGGTTATGCCTAATTTTGTATCCCGGGGGGCAGGCTAGACCCAGCTCTACCGCGCTATCAGGTCTGGTCCATGTCTCTGTTAAGAAGAGCACGTCCAACTCAAAGAATTCGATGAGGAGTGCAATTTCTACATGACGCTTGCTAAGGGATCTAACATTGAGCAAGCCACAGGCCAGTGATTCCAAGCAGCTGGCGGAGATGGTATTTAATCTGCAGTTCGTAGGGGGACATGGATCCAGACTTACCAGTTCCTCTTTAGAGTATATTAAGCGGGCCGAAGGCGAAGAGGCAGCATTCCCGGCGCCTGGCGCAGCCTGTGTGTGAACGGGGGCAAACGGGCTTACCTCTAGCGCACCTCCGGCACGCCCCCGCTGCGCGCTTACGCTGCGCGTCTGCATTCTAGGTCCTTAAGTAAGGGTAGCCAAGTGCCCCAAAAATACTAGCACGCTACCCAAGATGGCGTCTTGGGAGCGTGTCAAACCCCTGAATACACACCCAAGATGGCGGTCGGCAACAACAGAGCACGGGGCTCACCAAAGTGGTGAGTGGTTATACCAATTATAGTGCGGGAAATGCGGCAAGAGTAGGGGTCTAGGCGCAGTACTAACACTAAAATAATGTAGTGCAAAGTGATAAAAAATTCGCGAGTGTCGAGCGGCGATTCAGCAGGAGCAGCGTTGCATACACAGCAGCGTTACACACACAAAAGCGTGGCAGTCAAGTTCGTACAATAAACCGCAGCTCCACTCGCGATGAAAAGCGTCTCCGAGCGAGTGCAGCCGTGGAAATTCCAACGCGCAGAACTGACGACATTGCGCGTTCTCTTCTGTGGCTAATAGACCTAACCAAGGCTCTCCCCACTGCTGAAAGAGACGTTGCGCCATGTCCGAGTTCAGACGCCATTCGTGATCCATCATGCACCGACGGCTGAGTTCGTCCGCACAGGCATTCAGGGAACCTGCCAGGTGTTGAACCACCAGGGTCACGCCCTGATGTTCCAGCCATTGCCAGAGGCGCAGAGCCTCCTGACACAGGGTCCACGACTCCACCGCGCCCTGTTTGTTGGAGTACCACATGGGGTGGTGTTGTTCGTGAACACCTGCACTATACTCCCCCCGGACAGAGAGGAGGAATGGTTTCAGTGCAAGTCGGATTGCCCGCAGCTCCAGAAGGTTGATGTGGAGCTGGGACTCTGCCGGAGACCAGAGGCCATTGATCTCCGTCTCTCCCATGTGGCCCCCCAGCCCAGAAGGGACGCATCCATCACTACTACATGCTCCGGTTGGGGTAGGGAGAGGGATCTGCCGCTGACCCAATCGCAGTCCGTGAGCCACCACTGCAACTGCCTCGCAGTGCCCTCCGAGATCAGGACATGGTTGGACAGGTTGCCTTGATGCTGGGTCCACTGAAACTTCAGGTCCCACTGCAGAGCCCGCATCCGCCACCGGGCGTGATGTACCAGAAGGATGCAGGAGGCCATCAGCCCCAGAAGCCGCAGCGTTAACCTGACCGAGACTCAGGATAAAGGCTGAAAGATCGGAATCAGAGCCTGAATATCCCGAACCCGCTGTTCGGGAGGATAAATCCAGAACCGCTCCGATGAAGAGGAGCTTCTGAGAGGGACACAGGTGTGACTTCGGCACATTGATGGAGATCCCCAACAGGTGTAGGAGGTCGGCCGTAGTCTGAAGGTGGCTGACGACTGTCATGGGCGAGCCCGACTTCAACAACCAGTCGTCGAGATAGGGGAAGACTGGCACCCCAATCTGCGCAGATGAGCTGCGACCACCGCCAACACTTTCGTGAACACTCGAGGGGCGCTGGTAAGGTCGAAGGGGAGCACGGTAAACAGAAAGTGCTTGTGGCCTACCGTGAACGGCAGGTAGCGCCGGTGGGCCAGCAGGACGGGGATGTGAAAAGAAGCGCCCTGCAAGTCCAACGCCACCATCCAGTCTCCAGGGTCTAGGGCAGCTAAGACCTGAGCCAAAGTCAGCATCTTGAACTTCTCCTTCCGGAGGAAGCAGTTGACGTTCCGCAGGTCCAAGATAGGACGTAGGCCCCCTTTGTCCTTCTTGGGAACCAGAAAGTAGTGGGAGTAACAACCACCCTCTACTTCTGGCCCAGGAACGCGCTCGATGGCCCCCTTGGCCAAGAGGGCCATAACTTCCTCTTGCAGAAGTTGCAAGTGATACCTCGACACGCGATGGTATTACGGTGGCTTGGCTGAAGGGGTCGCCTCGAAGGGGAGGGAGTAGCCCCTTCAGACGATTTGCAGCACCCACCTGTCCAATGTGATGGTGCGCCAGTGGAGGACGTGATGGCGAACCCTGCCCCCCACTGGCGTCGAACGGGCCTGAAAGCTCGGACTAGGAAGGCTCTGAGGCGGATGCTGCGGGGGTGGATATGGACTGGCCTCGCCGCCACGGCGGTTACCACTTCCGCCGCCACGCTGGATGTTAGTCTGCGGCCCGTGGCTGGCTGGACGTGAGGGGGCGCCCCTTCCTTGGCCACGAAAGGAGCTAAAGGCAGAATTTTGCTGGCGCTGGCCCGACAGGCCCAAGGACTTGGCCGTAGCCCTGGAGTCCTTGAAACACTCAAGCGCACTGTCTGCCTTGCTGCCAAAGAGGCAACGGCCATCAAACGGCATGTCCATGAGGGAATTCTGGACATCAGCCAAAAAGTCGGCGGACCTCAGCCAGGTGTGGCGGCGAACCGCCACCGTCATGGAAATTGCCCTGCCCACGGAGTCCGTGGAATCCAGCCCACATCGGATATAATACCGTGCTGCACCTCGCCCTTCCGCAAGGGCTTGAGCGAGTTTGACCCTGGCCTCCTCCGGGCAACCTGGCAGCACTTCCGCGACCATGTCCCACAGAGAGTGGGTATAACAGCCCAAAAGGCAAGCAGAGTTGACTGACCGCAACCCCAAACTGAGTGAGGAGAACAGTTTCTTACTGAACTGCTCATACCGTTTGGATTCCCGATCAGGTGGAGCAGTCGGGAATGCGGTCTGGGAGTTAGAGGCCTGGATAACCAGGCTCTCGGGGGTGGGGTGGGTGGACAGGAAGCTAGGGTCGCCCGGGGCCGGGCGGTGGCGCCTGGCCACGTTCCGATCTAAAGGGGGACCTGTAGCGGGCCTGGACCAAGTGCCCAACAGAACATCAGTAAGGGTCTCATTAAACGGCAGTAGAGGCTCCGAAGAGCTTGCCTGCGGTTTAAGGACCTTGGTGAGGAGGTTAGTCCTCACGGCCGCGACAAGGAGCTCAAGAGCCAAGGCCTTGGCCGCCCTCGTCAGCACCACGCTGTAAGCAGCCCCCTCCTCCGTAGCTACGGTAGGAGGGGAGACAAAGCCAGTGTCGGGCGAAGTGTCCAAACCACTGGCCTCCCCTAGATCCACTGCCCAGTCCTGAAACGACTGGCACTTTCGTGCCAGAGGGTCCTCAGACCCCTCCCAGTCCCCCTCGCCTCCCATCTCCTGATAGTCAGGTTCTAAGGATGGGGTCGGATCATAGAAGAATTGCTCTTCTCTCGGACCGAGGGAGGGACCGGGGACGACACCCTGGGGGTCGGCGGAGGGGTCGTAAGGTCTACCAGCAGCAACCCAGATCGGGACCCAGATCCGGTGGGGCCCTGCGGCATCGAGATCGGAGTCGTCGACGGGGCTGAAGCACCCGACGGCGCCGGGGCCGAAGCACCCGGCCTGCTTGGGCTCCCAGTCGGAGCCGCGGGGCCCGAAGGCGCTACAGCGGGACCCGACGGAGGAGAGAGCAGCCTCATGGCCATGAGGAAGGCATCGATCTCCTCCGGCGTCGCGTTCAGCCCAGGGACCGGCAGGTATGGAGCTGGCAGCGGCACCTGCGGCTCCGGCAGAGTCGCGCGGGCGGGGATGCCCGAAACCCCGGCCGCATCGCGCGAGCGTCGGGG
The DNA here is from genome assembly GCF_964261635.1 of Lissotriton helveticus. Taxonomy (NCBI): domain Eukaryota; kingdom Metazoa; phylum Chordata; class Amphibia; order Caudata; family Salamandridae; genus Lissotriton; species Lissotriton helveticus. Next base: position 1,643,361,374 of record NC_136067.1, read on the forward strand.
GGGGGGCGGAAGACCGATGTTGTCTCTTTGACTTCTTGTGCCTCTTAGCTGAGGACTTTGAGCCCGACGAATGGTGTTGACTCGCCGAGCTTCGATGACTGTGGCCCTGCGACCGGTCCTTCGACCTCCTTCTCGACCACGGGGCCGACTGCCGGAGCTCGAGGCGCTTACGTGACCGCTCCCGCCTAGCCTTCGACGTCAAGGCCCGGCAGTCGGGGCACGACTTGTCATCATGGTCGGCCCCAAGGCAATACAGGCACCGGCGGTGGGGGTTGGTAACCGACATCAGTCGGTTGCAATCGGCACAGGGCTTGAACCTGGGCATCCCTACCGGCACCGATAGTCTTTACGACTCGAAACAGGATCAAAAAGATCGAAAAAGTTAGTCAAAAAGTGACTAAGGAGTACTGCTTTTTCCGGATCTGCGCTTGCTGGCGCAGAAAAAAGAAGAACTGACGTCAGCACGCAAGGGCGGCGTCTAAGTACTCCGACGACGTCATCCCTGCGCCAACGACGCCGGACGCGGAGTCGCAAACGACGCCTACCGACGCGCACGGATACTGCTACGCAAAACTTTCTGGATCCAGTCAGCCCCCTGGGGATATTCTAAGGTAAGGAATCTAACACTAACCTGTTTCTTTCAGATCTAATGTTTTGTAAATGTTATTATTAAAAGTTTAAAAAAATGAAGTTGTTGTTTAATGGGCACATAGTGTACATTTCTGATTAACTATCTAGTTGTAAGGCATTGCCTATAGATGCTTTGTTGGTGAACGCCGAACAGTGAGCACTTCATACTCAGGCTATTTGAATGCGTTCTTTGGAACAAGGCATTCTGGCTGGCTCCAGCCAGTCCTGAGCCCCAGTAGCTAGCAGGCAAACAGCCCTTACAACGCATAGTTCGTAAGGATAAGCTACTTACCTATAATCCTAGTTCTCTTCCAGGGGTATCCTCATCAAAATCAGAAGCACTGAATATTCCCGCCCATGCGCAGGGACCTATATATATATATATATTCCCTGAAAAACCATAGGTTTTACAGACGTTATAGTTAGGAATTAGCATTTAAAAAACCTTTGAAATTCACTGAAAACAACACAGGTTTCAGGGACGTTATAGTTAGTTGGACATTTGACTCATAAAACCAGAGAAATTTGCCTGTTATAGTTAGGTGAGCTAACTATAACTCGCGTGCTCGCAATGCACTGCTGATGATGTCACATATTACATCACTCATGACATGGTCAGTGACATCACTGATGACATCACTGATGACATCACTCATGACATCATCCAGTGAATGTGTGTTACTGTAAAGGTTAAATATGTTTTATATATATACATGCCAAGGTGTATTGAAGAATGAATGCATTTACAAGTGACTAAAGGAATTATTTCATATGTGCGTGACTGACTGTATAAGTGAGTGATTGAAAGGGTCTTACTGAATGCATGGGTTAGTAACTAAACTGTGTAAAAGTCTGTATTAGTCTTTCCGATGGTGTGTAAGCAACTGCATGGGTTGCTGAATAGCTACATGAGTGTCTGTATAGGTTATTGATTTGTTGCCCGAGTATCTGTATGGGCCCCTGAGTGTCTGTGTGGGTGGGTGCATGGGGGAGTGTACGAGTCCGTGCATAGATGTCTGAGTGGGTGATTCAGTGGTTGTATGGATTAAAAGGTGCATCTGGGAAGGACTGCATGGGTGAGTTAGTGTGTGTATGGGTGTGTTTGTGAGTAAATGAATGTCTCAGTGGTATATCTGTGACTAATTACATATGTTTTAAGGCACTATATGTGAGTGTTCGAGTATATAAATGAGTATACGTGAGACTAAGTTATTTGAATTGTGCGTGTATAAATAAGTGTCTGCTTCTATCCGTGATTGTATAATACAGTAAACACGTGTTAGTATCTGTATAAATAAGTGATGTGCTATGTCTAAAAACAACGAAGTTGGTGTGTATAACTGTATACATGAGTAAATGGGTATGTGATTGATTCTTTGCTTTACTGACTAGGCGTGTGAGTAACTCCATGGATGACTGGCAGAGTGTGACTGCATGTAGAGATGTATGAGCGCATATTACAGTCCTGTATTGAAGAGTAACTAGAAGTATAAGTGACTGGATGTGTGTGTAGACCTAGGAAATAGTGAGTGTTATGTAGTATATGGCATTCTTGTGGGTATAGTTTCAAAAATAGTAGTCTGCATTTTAAAATGGGTGTATCACAGTTTATATTAGAGCATCAGTATGTGCATCAGATTATCACGTGGATGATGTCATCAGTGATGTCATCAGTGATGTCACTGACCATCGTAGATGATGCGCATTTCGTATACGGCGAGTTCGTGGCACTGCGTCCCGCGTACCATAATGTACGCATGAAGTCGCCCCAGCTGCTACTTTGGTATCCAACAGGTCACGCGTTACGTCATGTACGTATGGGGTAGCAGTACATGCTGCCAGGCTCTGTGATACGTCAGACAAGTATAGTGTCGCGCCGGGTACGCCATTCACTCGGGGGGGGGGGGGGTTGTCTCAAAAGTATATCTAAATAAGTGTATATGAGAGCAAGCGATAATCTAAAATATTTTAAACATTTATATATTTCTACTGTAATAAACTTATATTATGATAAATATATTTTGTCAAAATCGCGTTGAGTGCGGCCTCCTTGAGCGCTCGGTGCGTGATTGCCCTGTGACCTTAAAACAAAGCATCTGATTTGTTTATAACATTCCCCATTGTAACAGTTAGAAGATCGCACCCATTTTAGTCATTCTCTCTACAGAGTTTGATGAGACACCTCTTCTGCTTAGAGAGCTTCTTTTGAAAACTTTTTCCTGTATACACATAACTTATACTACACACAACATGCAACGATCATCTAGATCAATATTCATGGTCTGTACATTAGCCATCCACGTGTGATGGCCATGCATCTTAAACGTTACATGAAAAAACAAATGTGTGTTACACGATGGCCCTGGGGTGTGTCTGTGCACATTATTGTGCTCCCTTTCGGCCTGGGTATTGGTGGTTCTAAGAAGTATCAGAAGCCACGGGCAGAGTGCATATCCTAGATCACATGTGACAAACAGTAAACAGCAATGTGTAGATTTCTTTTTCTGTACGCCCTGTTGTCAGGCTTTACCAGTATAGTAGTGTGTGATATGTGAGGCTTTCAGATTCACGTTTGACACGCATTGCTGGACTGTAATGAGCGTTATCATTGTGTATGACGTAGCCTCACTGCTGATCCTCCCTCCATCGGAGCACATTTACATGTGTACCCTTTGCGATACAAACACTTTCAATAATACCGCACATCATTGACGTGCGTGTCTCCGCATATCCACAACCTTGACAATGACATGTGATGTTCGCCATTCAATCTTTCGAACAGCATCTCATTAGCGATACTTGCCGCCCTCCCGAACACATGCTACATTAATGTAAATTGCGCTTTCTTCGACGTCAAAACTACAACATTAACACACATAAGTACACTTCCTGGCCAGGCAGGAACTGAACAACGCCCAGGTCCCCGGAATAATTATTCACACCCCTACGCTGGCCTGGCGTACGCAAGCCCAGCCCACTTTGCGTACGTATAAATAAGATAACGACAACGCCACATGTCCCACTTCTTCCACACTGCCTCAGGTGATATGGCTGCATCCACCTCGCATATCACAATGCGCAATAAAAAAAAAGGGATCCATGAGGTGTACACCATCCTGCAATCAACACTCCATCTGAATTGTGAGCACTGCTGCCCATAGCGTTTGCTCACACAACAATGATAGCAGGTGAGCAGTGGGGCGTGGGTTCACAGGGGCTGCAATTGAGCGCGGTGCGGTGGGATGGGCATCACCCTAGCCGCACAGGTGCGAACAAGCGATGTTGCTGTGCGTAATGATATGATCTCTGACCTGATTCAGTCTCATCTCTGTCTCATTTTAAAGACCTGCTGGACCGTACTGTAGGCCTGAGCCAGCAGGCAGGGCTGCCCTACAGACACGTGTTGAGCGCCTGAGTACGCATGTGCGAATAAGCGATGTTGCCGTGCGTAATGATGTGATCTCTGACCTCATTCAGTCACATCTCTGAGCGGGTGAGCAGTGAAGCCTTGGTGCGCAGGACCTACAATTGAGCACAGTGCGGGGGAAAGGGCTGGGATGCAGCACCCTGGGTGCACAGGTGCAGGCAAGAGATTTTCCTGTAGCTAATAATGTAATCTCTGGCCTCATTCATATGTTTCAATATAAGAACTTGCTGGACCACACTCTTTGTTGCGGACCCCAGCATCCTAGACAAACGGGTGACGGGAGGGTAAACACTGAGGGCTGGGCACAGTATGCCGACGCTCTGTCTCCTCGTCCCTCTGTTCTTTTGACTCCCCCTCCCCTTCTCCCTTCCACCCACTCCCTCCCTCTCCCTCCCATTCTCAGTATCCTCCTTTCATTCAAACTACCTTTCTTTACCTCTTCCACATGGCATAGATACTTATATTTCATTTTTGTCTTGCAGGTTTTGAACGCTGCTTCCACAGGGGTCCAACCCATGTATTTTATTTTATACTGTTTGTTCTAATAAACGTACGTTTCCATTTATTTGTGTTTTATTAAAGGTTATTTTTTTTCCCAATAAATTTCTGAGTGTATAGGTTTTCCTTTTCTGACTACACTAGTCTATAGTTTACTGTGAAAATCGTCTGTTTATAGGAGATTATGAGGGCAAAAACTTGTAATTTAGCGGTGCACCTACCAAACATAATCCAACTGACTATTGCACAAATGAAGCCTGGGTAATTCTACAACTGCAAGGGTTCTATGAGTGTATCATTTTACAACACCATGAGTACTGCTCGTGTGAATACAGAACCAATAAGGCAGTGCCTAGGACCACCGAGGCTTCAGGGACTGCCAAGGCCTACCCTGCATATTTAAGTAAAGCCCCGGAGCGTGGCGATCCCTGGACTTCCGTTGGCCTCGAACCCTCCGAACAACTACAAAACAATGCCCGGGAAGGTGACGGTCCCATAGGCTGTGAAACGTCTTGGGGCCCTCTCGCGCCTAATTTACTTGCGAGATTAAGATCCCCAGTTCCACAGAGACCCCGCAATATAATAATAGGATTGGCCACAGAACATTACCCACCAGGCGCCTCATTTAAATGAACGGGTAACACTCCGCTTTTTGTTTTTTCCTTCGCTCCCATTTTTACCATCCAGATCCGCTCTATTACAGCGATACAAGGTTTTCCTCCTCTCGCTTCAACTAGTCGAACAAGGATTTGCTATCACAGGTTGGAAGCCATGCACCCGCACTCTAATAGCAAACACACATGTCCCGCGGATGCACACCCCGGGGCATTGTATGAGCTGCGCCTGAGAAGTGGCGCTCCCTAGGAGCATGATGCATTGGTTACTACAGAATTAGTATAAACGCATACTAACACTACTTGCACACGTGTAGTACAGCGACCAGAGTGTAGTGAAGAGGTAGAGGAAGCGCATAATCTAAAAATATAAATCCTACCAGAGGTCGGATGACATAGTTCAATGAGCCGACGACCCTGGGATGAGTAGAAACAGCTACACGACGAAAACAGGTCTTCAGCACAACGCAAGCAACTTTGAAATATTGGCGAGTGCTGCCTTCTTTTTACCTTCTCCCGCTCGTCGCCAAACTTATGAACTGAAGTGGCAGACAGCAGTGGATCCGATAAGTAGATTTATTGCAGGAAAACAAGACACCTTAAACAGCCACCAACAGGAGCAGACAGCAGGGCCTCCGTCTTCTCCAGCACCGTATACAAACTCCCCAAGGTTCCCCTCATGACAGCCCAACATTCTAACATTACATACTTACATTCCAGTAGAATTATATACTAACATTCTAATATGACTTACATTGGAATACTACACAGAGCACATGACTTTACAGCAATGAGCTCATGGTTTCATCCACGAGTCTTGAGAACGGTAGGGGGAGTAGTTCCCGTCCCACTCCCTGTATTGTATAAATGCAGACTAACACTACTTCCACAGGTATGCTACACTGCCAGAGCACATCACTTTACAGCAATGAGTTCAAGATTTAGGCTCACAGTTTAATCCCTGAGTCTTCAGACCAGTAGGGGAGACTACTTCGCTTCCCACTCCCTATATACTATAAACGCATACTGACACTACTTACACAGTTATACTACAGCGGCTAGTATCCTACAGCGCCCACAGCCCATCACTTTACAACAATCAGCTTGGTTTCATCCCCGACTCTTCACACCGGTAGGCGTGTGTACTTCACTTCCTGATTCCGGTATACTATAAACGCACGATAGCGGTCAGTATTTCGCATCCCACTCCCTTTATGGTATAAACGCCTACTAACACTACTTGCACACATATACTACAGCGCCCAGAGCCCATCCCTTTACAGCAATCACCTCGGTTTCATCCCCAAGTCTTCACACCGGTAGGAGTGAGTACTTCGCTTTCCGCTTTCGGTATAGTATAAACGTACGATAGAGGTCAGTAGTCCGCTTCTCACTCCCTCTATGGTATAAACGCCTACTAACGCTACTTGCACACGCATGCTGCAAAGACCAGACCACATCACTTTACAGCAATGAGTTCACGGTTTTGGGCTCTCGGTTTCATACCATAGTGTAGCACCACATCATATCAGCACCATGTCAGTCTGAGCAACACCGCACTTTCAGACCGGTAAGAGTGACTACTTCGCTTCGCACTCCCCCACAGACATTACAGTGCTCCTACCCTCCTTTCCAACTTTTTTTCCCTTACTCGCTTCAACTGAATCACAAAATGGCGGCCAACTACTTCGCTTTCCGCTTCCGGTGAAGTATTCCTATAGGTTCTGTATCGATTCCCCTATTTCCGGCCCCGTTCTGGTTAATACTTAACTAGCAGCCGACCCACGGTGCAAAAAAACGTTATCTGATTAAGCCACACCACGGCACAGAAACGTGTTATCTGATTAGGTAATAACGCATGCCATCTAATTAGACAAGCACTATTCCTCCAGCCCCTGATAAGGGATACGGAGTTCTCAAAACAAATCAAACCTATGACAACCTGGGAAAATCCCTGCGGCCATTGTTTTGATTTCACCGAGAACTTCAGCAAAAGAATGTGCGAACAAGCCCGTTCGTATGACATCCTTATTGACGTATCCATGTCCATCCTTACGTCAATCTCGACACCTTACAGGTATAAATATTACCGACATTGCCTTAAGCAAACACACGCGGTGGTGACGAGATCGGAGCAGCGAGACGCGCTGAGGAGCCCAGCAGAGAGCGAAGCCCACACGCGCTGCCCCGCCTTCCTGACGCGCTGAGAACGAGAAGCTGTTTTTCTCCTGCCGATAAATCCAGCTCCGGCGCTTCCAAGCAGCCCTCGCAGGCAGCTGGAATATCAAGACCAGAGACGAGAGATACCAGCCCTCAACCATTCTAGATCTCAGGTACAGAACTGAACAACCCCTTGCAGAGAATTCTTGAGTCAGTCACTTGGCAAAACAAAATTAACTTAAACTGCTACTTATCTACTCCCGCCCACGTATTAGGCTTAGGTCAGGTACACTGGGGTAGGCGTGGTTAGAAGCACCAGTTGAGTACGATTAGTCAAATGTATATATGTATGTATCTATTTCATCAATTTTAACTATCATATGGCTTAGAAACCATATCAATGCTTCTGCAGTATTATTTTATACTTCTGCTTTTATTGTATGCACTTTACTTAACCATAAGTATCGCAATAATATCGATTCATTTCTCTTGTACGAGAAAAGAGACTGATCAATAAATAACATCTTTTATTGAACACGCCCGTCTCTTCCTTTTCTCTACAAACTGGTGAAACTAAGAATGCACGTACTGACTGAGTAAAATAAGTTGTCTTTTGTTTTCACACGACTCTAGAGATACACTCTTGATTGGGGGAGAGCAAAGTTGTCATGTTCATGTTCATGTTCTATGGTTGTCAGAAACTAAATCCCTTCTTGTCTATCCAGGGAAGTTAAACTCCTCCTTGTCTATTCGAGAAAGTTTCTAGTGAACTCTGAGCTAGCTGGCAAAACCAAAAACTTTAAGTCTAATATCGTCAGTAGAAGACCTAGTTAACCTCTGCCCTAGATCTATACTATTGAAGATATTATTCCAATGCGCAGAGCCTATTGGGATAATAGGAACTCAACTACAGTTTCATCAACGTTTGGATAGGCGATAAAACTAACGCAAGACATTAGAGTAACTCAGTCGTGCTTTTTCACACAGAGCCCCTTTTTTCCCATAATACTCCAAAGACGTCTGGAGTGGGTAAAAGGTCATATCCGCCAAACCTCGCAGGAGGAGACTCCTATGTATGGTTCTTGGTTTATTCAACGTTGAAGGATACACTGTTCCAAAATATTGGGCATCTAATCTTTGTTTCCATAGAAACCTGATCTGCAAACAAACAGGATAACCTTCCCGTCAGTAAAATGGTAGACAGTGATGATGAAAGGGAGACAGCTAGACTAGCAGCTGAACTCGTAGCAGCTGATAATACTCTGCTACAAAATGACCCGGATGCAAAACTCATCCCGGTCAACATAAGAAAATCTATAACTTTAAAACTTATAGAAAATGGACTGACATCGAGAGGTGGTACAGTCATATTCGTAATTGAGGCACACGAATATCGGCAGACAGAGGTATTCTATTCATGGATAAACTTTCCAGCAGCAAACGCTGTAACAAAAGAGTTCCACTATTATAAGATAGAGGAACCATCGGATACTTACACTCCTTTCGAGGAGGTGGAAGTACCACTCAAATTCCAAGAGCACCTGCTCTTGTTTAATGGCGCCCTAAAACATAATAATCACATCACCAGGCTCGGTCCACTAGGTAGACCAGGAGCAACGTGGCCGGTCCTAGCCGGATATACACCACATCCAGACATTGAAGAAATGTCTGCACCAGATCTTTTAGCACAGCTAAAACAACTAATCAAAATACATAGACAATTAGTCCAATATGTAATGCGGACTTCAACAATCCAACCAGCAAATAAAATTCCACAGCTGACCCCTCATCAGGGTAACACAAATAAAATTACACCACAGAACATACAGTCCTGTCTGGGTAAAGTACCCGCAAAACGGAAACAAATACCCTTCTGGCTAGCACAAAAAATCACTCAAATAGAGGCGGTGTTTCCAGACACCACCCCGGTAGAAAAACACAGGATTCTGACTATCTGTCTTCCAATGGGAATCGCACCACACGTGGAGGACTGTGACACTTGGGGTACAGTCTTTGCTTCCATATACACAAAAACACATGGTGTACCATCCATGTCAGTAATACCAGATGTGCTAAAACAAATTCAAGATGAATATGGTCCAGAACCCGCTTTAACTCTCGGTATGAAATTACTGAAGGACTTCAAGCAGGTCTCGGCTATATTATTAGCCAACATAAAGGGAGAAGCAGCAAACGTGGCGATCCGCCAAAGGTTAAAAGAGACAGATATAGCAGACCAACCAACTGAAATTGCCAGAATCATAGAGAAATCCTATGAAGAACTAGGAAGAGATAGTCTGGGTGGAATACCGGTAAAACCTCAACTGATTGAAAGTCCTGAAAAGATATTTATTAAAAATAATTTAAACACTCAAAAAAAGAGCTGGGATGGAAACAAACAATCCAATCCTAAAGAAAAAAGATTCCAGTCCAGAGGAAGGTCTCCTCGGCGGAGAGAAAGATCTCCGAACCAAGGACGCAGGTCTCCCCAAAGTGAGCCCTCTGGGAAAAAATACAACCTTAGAAATAGAGATAATATAAAGAAACCTGATAGATATCAAGATAATGATACACGTCCCTCTCAATCTTTTCAGACTTCCTCGCAGAAATCGGAAAGAAGAGGACGATCAGAACACAGGGAAGAGCACATCAAGTCCAAAGACAAGGAACCTGCTCATCCGAATAAAAAGTTACAATTTCCAAAAAAGAAGGTAGCCAGTATTAAAGTAATCAAAGATGCCGAGAATACTGAGGACACAGCTGAAAAACGGAGAATGGGCTCAGACAATGCTAGACAGCGCAGCAGAAGTGAGCATAGCTCGCAAAGTCCTTATGAATCATCTGGAGACAGTGGACACGAATGAATATATTCAAGTGGAAACTGCCGACACCAGAGTTAGCAAACCTCACAAAATATATGAAATTAAATTGCGTATAGAGGGGGATAAGACTAGAAAAATAAGGGGACTATTTTGGGATAATCTCTCCCAGGGCTATGACATCCTTCTAGCTGAAAAAGACTGGCCACCAGAGTTCGTCAGAGAGTGCCATCATGGCAAAGAAATAATTATGCCTGCCTTCTCAAATCACATTCCAATTCATAAAAAATATACACTTGCTAGAAAGTGGGCAGTAGCTCAAGCTCCTGCTTTATATAAAAATCATGTAGGATGGGATGAGGACTCTCCTCCTCACAAAATCCAGTTAAAATCACAACCTACTGCACAGAGGCAGTACCCAATTAAGCAAGAAGCTAAAAAACAGGTAAAAGAGATCTTAGATCAACTTGAATACCAGGGGGTGATTGAAACTTGCACCTCACAAATGAACAATCCTTTGTTTCCGGTCTCCAAACCAGACAACTCATATCGTCTAGTTTTGGATTACAGACACCTTAACTCATGTTGCAAAACTTTTGCAGTGCAAAACTCACATAGTGCTGCACTAATGAATAACATAGTACGCAAAAAATACAAAACAACATTAGACATCTCTAATGGATTCTTTTGTCAAAATATAGCACCAGAGAGCAGATATTTGACTGCGTTCTCGGTAAATGGCTCGCAAAAAAGTTTCTGCCGTTTACCCCAGGGGCACAAGAATAGCCCAGGATTATTCTCAAAGAGAGTAACAGAATTACTACAAACATACGATGAAGAGGCATTATCATATGTCGACGACATTTACCTAACAGATGATGACTTGGATACTCACTTGAAGAGAGTGAACACCATAATACTTGGGTTCGCAGCAGAGGGTTACAAATTCAACTTTAAAAAATCAAGAATTGCCCATCTAACGGTCCTGTTTTTAGGATATGGATTATCAAGTGAAGGCAAAAGCCTGGCTGACAATTTCCTAGAGAAATGTGCTGTACTCCAAGCTCCTAGAACACTAAAAAACTTACAATCAATTCTAGGCTTCCTAAATTTCGGAAGAACATACATTGCAAATTACGCAGAAAGGATCAAACCCCTTTATGATCTAATAAAACCAGATTTTAAAAGAATCAATTGGACTCAAAAACACACAGAAATTTTGAGATCTTTACAAACAGATATGCTAATTAAAACAAAATTAGAAACACGTGATAACTCACGCAATCTTGTGATTCGAGTCATCCCAGGAAGATGCGGATTCACATACCTGACCTCTAATGAGGGAGAAAAGGTACCAATTGCATACAAATCACACTTGTACACACACAGAAGCTGAAAAGAAGTTCAGTATTAAAGACAACATTGTTCATGCAGTTCAAACGGCTATAGCAAGAGAAAAAGACAACGCCGACGGTAGACATATCACAGTCAGAACAGCGGAGTCAGCCTTTGAGGCATTAACAACCCCATGTAATTTACCAAAAACAGCGTTGAATCCAGAATGGATACAATGGGTGAATTCAATTACAACGGACAAAGTAAAATACTACTTTGATCCAGAATTAAAGGAATTAAAATATCTAGAATATGAAATAATATACCCTCTGCCAATCGACATTCTGCCTTGACGACAGTACGCCTGTGTAATACATACAGACGGGCATGCTCAACCCTCAGTTTGGGGAGAGCTGGCTTACAAGGCCACATGCGAAATTGTAAAAGAAGTGTGGCGCGGAGGTAAATTAAGACCTCTACTTACAAAAACACACTCAGTGGAAAATAATTCAGAACAACAAACTGAAATAATAGCGTTAAAAATGGCGCTAGATAATGCCGATCGCGAATTCCCGACACTTATTGTATGCGATTCGTATTACTGCGTCAAATCATACAATAACGATTTACAGAAATGGATTCAAAACGGTTACAAAGATGACACAGGTGCAACAATAAAGCAAAAAGTGCTTTGGGAACAAGTAGCTCTTTTACAGAAAGAACTACCAAAAACTCAAGTGATACATTCAGTGAGTCATCAGCGTGATGGCGTTCACGTTGCAGGGAATTCATTGGCTGAGAAAGCCACAACGGCAGCAACTGAATCGGCTTCCGTAGTCAAGAAAAAGCGTACAGTAAAACACATTGACGGTGAAACTATGCTGGCGGTGAAAACGTCATCAAAAGGCGACTGCTCAGCACTACCGATCAACTATCCACTCAATTATACATACATAATCGATGCAAACTCCGTTCCTTTTGCTCGAATCCCTGGAGTGGGGGACAGAGTGATTCCAAACATGGACAGGAGAGGTTTGTTAATAGCAGACGCACATATGGGTGAGGGTCTCAGACACCTTAAACAAAAAGATTCTCTGGAAGAATTACAATCAATGTACTGGTGGCCAGGTATGAGCCTGCATCATCACATCTTTGTAAAGAAATGCCCAGACTGCAATAGAGATCGCAGTGGCGAAAGAAACGGTATATTAGCATGGCGTTTCACTCCAGAATTGATCAACAATAAAAACTAATGCGTCCAATTAACATATAAAGACTAGTTTCCACTTGTGATGTAGACCCCAGCACTCGGCTGACGTCTGGACTGTTATAAAAAGATTTGCGAGTCTATAATGGCATATACGCTAGAAGCATGCTACGTTTGGCTGAATGTTTTTTCTTCTTGCCTTAAAGCGTATGAAAAACATGGCCAAATGAGCATAGCATAGCGGGACTCTTCTCACTTCCTACCGGAGGGAACGGGATGGTGTAAAGAAAAAACCAAAGGCATAAAGCAATCTATAACAGCGAAGGTATTAGGTTCGGGAGCTGGGTGGGTCAAACATCTAATAAGTGTCCAACGTAGTCTAAATAACCTGCCAAGAAATTCTCTGAGGGGATTCAGTCCGTACGAACTATTGTTTGGAACTAGAATGATGGTCTTAGATCTTGACAGTCAGGCTTCAGTTGTTAAAGAAAAAAGCTTTGATATCAAAGATCGTTTGGCTATTTTACAGGACTTAAACAAAACAAGGAAAGACCTGAGCAACATAAAGTTGAAACAACAGCCAACGACCACTGAAGAAATACCACCTGTCCCAGCAAGACCTGTCTGGATTCCAAAAGTCGGGGATCTAGTCAGAGAAAAGATCGCGGTAAAGAAGGAATTTGGGCCTTCCTACAGAAAAGCAGTTCCTGTCTTGTCTATCAACGGGACAAGATCAGTAGTACTACCGCCCCTTGCTGGTAAAAAGGAGAACCGAGTTGTATCCATCGACCTGGTTAAACCACAATCATGTGGCCGATAACAAACAGTAGGCCAAGTGGACTCCCGATAAGTAGTAGAACACCAAGGTTTGCTACAAACACAGAGGTACAATCTAAGAGGCTACTCACGTTTGAAATGCCAAAAGAAGAACAACAAGGTCTATGCAACAATGCTATGGAACTTAAACCTCTAAAAACCCAAATAAAAACATTTAGCAGAGACACACCAATCTACAATGAAGTAATGAATGACTATGCTGCTGCAACAAAACACACGGATAAAGCAAATATCAATCCTGAAGCTATTGGAACAATAGACAGAACGGCATCCGGTTACTTCATCAACTTCAGCGATTCATCTGAAAACCTGAGTGAATCAAAGGAACAAACATCAACAAAAACCTTTAAAGACAAAGCTAAGGAACTTTTTCAACATCTGAAAGAAACCTATCTGATTTCTCCATGGATTGAATTCTGGGTGGCCTTAGGTGCACTTATCCTCATACTTTGGCTCATCATGGTACTATGTTTGGGACACTTCATTGAGGGAAAATATGCTAAAATGGACACAGCAAGCCAGAAAATCAACTTGGTCCTCAAACCACACACGTCTTCACACGTCGAGAAAAGAGAACTTTCTTCAGTCAACTTCACAGCCAATCCTATACCTGGTGGGGTAGCATGGGACAATACTGATTATGAAATCTATGGTCCGGTTGAAATCCTGAAATATCCACACCAAATCAAGATCTCATTGAGTGACTTTGTAAAACCAAGCTCAGTTGCTGATGATTGGGACGTGGAAAGCATTAATAATATGATGTCTGACCTAGTGATGTCTGCTAAATTTACAAAACATGATTATTTGCAGGGTTCGTCTAATTATGATAAAATGTTCTGCTATAATCACTATAGTAATCATTATCTGCATAAATCTGCACAACCTAGAAATGTTTTAAATTATAATCAATGGGAACACTGTGCAACCCCTCCAAAAGGTAGCTCAAGAACTTTTTATGACAAATATTCATATTTTTCAGGGTTCAACACAAGTAATGCAGAAACATTTTATTTCAAATTATCAAACAAGACAGGTACAAAGACCATGCTTACAAACACTAAATTGATATATTCAGACAAATTTTTTGAGCAAATGAGTACATTTGGTTTTGAATACTGGGACAAAAATGTTGAAGTAAAAAGTGTTTGGGGTACAAAGGAATGGCAAGTACAAGGTATAGAATCATTGTTTAGAGCCTGCATGATCCCAGAACAAATGATATTTTTGAATGACACTATTCAACAAACTACCTGTCTTGGCCTAGCCAAAATCAAAGATTTAAACAAACCGTCTATTCCAAAGCCAACGATAAACAGTAATAGCTCGACAGATGAGGAGATAGACGTAAACCATATATTAAGCCAAAACAGAACACATCCAGATTGGAAAAAGTGGTTGATCTGGCCCACAGATACTAATAACTGTCAAGACAGATTCCTGAACAAAAACCAGGGGTTCAAATTGACCAGGCCAGACCCTAGATATTCCCAAAGACAACACCCAGGGATAATTACCACGTACAGTGTGGGCAAGCTCTGCCTTCAATGGCTACAAACATCCACACTGGCAGAAATTAAGCAACACCTAACTTTACTTACTGGTGGTGCTGACTTGCGTGATTTCATTATGGGACCACGCAAACAGCGTCAAAAACGCTTCATAGCAGCCTCTGTATATGCAGCTTATAACGAAGCCTGGAAAATAACTCAAATTGAAACATCAGAAAAAATACGGGAAATTGACCGTATTATTTGGAAAAATCACTTTCTGTGGTGGACAATGGGTTAATGACTCTGTCCTCCAGAATATACTCCTTGGACAGCATTGTGTCTTCAGCAATCGACATAATATCGCAAGACTTACTGTTATTACAACACGGTCAGTCCCAATTGCGTTCTATTGTACAACTTGGCTGGACGTTACAAAATCTGCGTTCAGGCTATGTGCCTTGGCGTTTAATCAACACAACGTCACTGTTCAATATCTTTAACCTTACTGATAAACAAATCAGTATGGCACAGAAGGGTGCCGATTATACAATCCTGAGCATTGAGAAACTCGAGAGATTACCATTGACAATGTCAGAACGACCTGTCAGTGAGTGGATAATACATGGAATAATTAATATTCCAATATCTACTTTCAGGTTTCAATACTGGCAAAAATATATACAGGCTGGCATGTACGAAAAATTGGGTAAAGGGTACATTAAGTCAACATGGAACTTGCCCTATTCACATGCTTGTGTCAGTAATAAAGGCCGGAAAGTGTTTCTTAGTGGCAATAATTGTGCCATGTCACTAAGCGGTACACTTCTGTGTAATGGTATTAGTTTACACGGAGCCTGTGAAGGGTCCTCAAATAACCTTTCATGTCACCATCTAGGCACACCTGCGACACAAATAGAAACATTCTTTAGGAGACTATCGAACAGGAGTTACATTATAATCGTAGACCGCAGATGTTGTAGCTTGGTGCCCGGAATAGCTTATCTCATAACTACGACTGCGAAGGTCATGTGCTGTGAACGAGTATTGTTCCCCAGCGCAATGCCAGACAGGGAGGCAAGGTTATGGCCGAATTTGAAAATTTCTTCCATTAGAGTTGATACTTTAAGCAGAATGAAAACTGTGCTCCTTCAGACGCCAACCAGGCTCACGTCATCAAAAGAAACGTATGATCTCCAAGTTGCAAGGACAACGGCAGAGATTCATTCATTGTTATCAACTAATTCCCCCATACATTTCGCAGAAATCCTGAACGAAATCTTAAATATTTCTGATACCAGTGGGGTCTCAAATGTATTTAAGACAGTGTTTTCAGGGGCTCTAACACCATTTAAAGCCATTCTGGGTATTTTTCCAGACTTTGTCCATTCCGTCTTTGGTGGACTTCCTCTCCTTTTGGGACTAGTGGCAGGAATCCTATTTTTGATCCTGCTATTTCACTATGGCAAACCGTGTCACAGACAAGACACCTGCGACAAGGGAAGAAACAATCCTAGCCATTGGATACCGGGACCAGATATCTAGAATCCTTGGACTGTCCCGGCTTAGAGACCTGAACATGACTTGGTTTCTTTCGTTTAGACCTATGTGGCAAAGCTGTGTTTTACCTGTATTAAGGTGCTTGCTATGCAGAGAAGAATGCGTGTTAGACACCTGTCTGACGCTACAATCGGATGCGCCAATGGATGCAGAAACTTTGTTGGGTCCGGTCACGGCTCATGCATTGTGCTGTCCCCAGCGGCTACCAATCCTGATGACGGCATTCGTGGAGACTTCACCACTACGATTAAGGGGTAGTGAGGTTCAAGATGAAAGCAGCATCGATCAGGTACGACCTTCTGTCAGCTATGCTGATCCAAACATCAATGAAGGCAATCATGCTCACGAATGCATGGTAACATCTTTTTCCGAGTTAATGGAACTTTCACAGGAAGCTGTTGACAGCTTTTTCGAGAGTCTAAATGATATGATGTTCTCACCAGAGCAGAAATAATGACTTTTGAACAAGCTAGCACAAGGCGTTCCCAACACCCTGAATTTGGCCTTCAACTTTGATAATAAAGTATCATGAACAATTTTCTCCAGTTTACGGACAGCGGAACATAATTTTTCAGCTGCCCCAAAATATTTTGCAATTTTTCGGGACACTTATCTTCTGCTTAAAGTAGAAACTATTCTTAGAGAACTATATTTCTATTTTAGGAACTTTAGAGACATTAGCTGCCCTCTGGCCTGTTCATAAATATTTTATTTTGTGATGAAATGGTCTCGCAATTTTTTTTTCTTCTGTATTAAGAGCCATTTTGTGTGTTGATTTTCATATTTTATTAGTTATGATGTATGAATATGCGTGATATTTAGCATTAATATACTGCTTGAGTGCATATAATGTATATATATATATATCTTTTCGTATATTTCATGTTTCAAAATGCATATGGATGTATTTTGGGGTGGTACGGTATACACATGCTCTACTAGTGTATTTGCTATGCCTAGATCTTGTAAATATGGACATAGTCAGCGTGGAGTGGGTGTGATGTATTCCTATAGGTTCTGTATCGATTCCCCCTATTCCCGGCCCCATTCTGGTTAATACTTAACTAGCAGCCGACCCACGGTGCAAAAAACCGTTATCTGATTAAGCCACACCACGGCACAGAAACGTGTTATCTGATTAGGTAATAACGCATGCCATCTAATTAGACAAGCACTATTCCTCCAGCCCCTGATAAGGCATACGGAGTTCTCAAAACAAATCAAACCTATGACAACCTGGGAAAATCCCTGCGGCCATTGTTTTGATTTCACCGAGAACTTCAGCAAAAGAATGTGCGAACAAGCCCGTTCGTATGACATCCTTATTGACGTATCCATGTCCATCCTTACGTCAATCTCGACACCTTACAGGTATAAATATTACCGACATTGCCTTAAGCAAACACACGCGGTGGTGACGAGATCGGAGCAGCGAGACGCGCTGAGGAGCCCAGCAGAGAGCGAAGCCCACACGCGCTGCCCCGCCTTCCTGACGCGCTGAGAACGAGAAGCTGTTTTTCTCCTGCCGATAAATCCAGCTCCGGCGCTTCCAAGCAGCCCTCGCAGGCAGCTGGAATATCAAGACCAGAGACGAGAGATACCAGCCCTCAACCATTCTAGATCTCAGGTACAGAACTGAACAACCCCTTGCAGAGAATTCTTGAGTCAGTCACTTGGCAAAACAAACTTAAACTGCTACTTATCTACTCCCGCCCACGTATTAGGCTTAGGTCAGGTACACTGGGGTAGGCGTGGTTAGAAGCACCAGTTGAGTACGATTAGTCAAATGTATATATGTATGTATCTATTTCATCAATTTTAACTATCATATGGCTTAGAAACCATATCAATGCTTCTGCAGTATTATTTTATACTTCTGCTTTTATTGTATGCACTTTACTTAACCATAAGTATCGCAATAATATCGATTCATTTCTCTAGTACGAGAAAAGAGACTGATCAATAAATAACATCTTTTATTGAACACGCCCGTCTCTTCCTTTTCTCTACAAACTGGTGAAACTAAGAATGCACGTACTGACTGAGTAAAATAAGTTGTCTTTTGTTTTCACACGACTCTAGAGATACACTCTTGATTGGGGGAGAGCAAAGTTGTCATGTTCTATGGTTGTCAGAAACTAAATCCCTTCTTGTCTATCCAGGGAAGTTAAACTCCTTGTCTATTCGAGAAAGTTTCTAGTGAACTCTGAGCTAGCTGGCAAAACCAAAAACTTTAAGTCTAATATCGTCAGTAGAAGACCTAGTTAACCTCTGCCCTAGATCTATACTATTGAAGATATTATTCCAATGCGCAGAGCCTATTGGGATAATAGGAACTACACTACAGTTTCATCCACGAGTCTTGAGAACGGTAGGGGGAGTAGTTCCCGTCCCACTCCCTGTATTGTATAAATGCAGACTAACACTACTTCCACAGGTATGCTACACTGCCAGAGCACATCACTTTACAGCAATGAGTTCAAGATTTAGGCTCACAGTTTAATCCCTGAGTCTTCAGACCAGTAGGGGAGACTACTTCGCTTCCCACTCCCTATATACTATAAACGCATACTGACACTACTTACACAGTTATACTACAGCGGCTAGTATCCTACAGCGCCCACAGCCCATCACTTTACAACAATCAGCTTGGTTTCATCCCCGACTCTTCACACCGGTAGGCGTGTGTACCTCACTTCCTGATTCCGGTATACTATAAACGCACGATAGCGGTCAGTATTTCGCATCCCACTCCCTTTATGGTATAAACGCCTACTAACACTACTTGCACACATATACTACAGCGCCCAGAGCCCATCCCTTTACAGCAATCACCTCGGTTTCATCCCCAAGTCTTCACACCGGTAGGATTGAGTACTTCGCTTTCCGCTTTCGGTATAGTATAAACGCACGATAGAGGTCAGTAGTCCGCTTCTCACTCCCTCTATGGTATAAACGCCTACTAACGCTACTTGCACACGCATGCTGCAAAGACCAGACCACATCACTTTACAGCAATGAGTTCACGGTTTTGGGCTCTCGGTTTCATACCATAGTGTAGCACCACATCATATCAGCACCATGTCAGTCTGAGCAACACCGCACTTTCAGACCGATAAGAGTGACTACTTCGCTTCGCACTCCTCCACAGACATTACAGTGCTCCTACCCTCCTTTCCAACTTTTTTTCCCTTACTCGCTTCAACGGAATCACAAAATGGCGGCCAACTACTTCGCTTTCCGCTTCCGGTGAAGTATAAACGCACGATAGTGGTCAGTAGTTCGCTTCCCACTCCCTTTATGGTATAAACGCCTACTAACACTACTTGCACATGTATGCTACAAAGTCCAGACCACATCACTTTACAACAATGAGCTCATATATATGTATATTAAAAACTCACCAATCAATGCAGCCTCCCAGAAAAAACACACAAAGCTAAGCAATGCTCTCAGACCTTGTCTTTACAACACACACAAACAAACCGGAGACACTTGAACTGCCTTTAATCAATAGCAGAAAGGTAGTCCTGTAAAGAAAAAACAGGCATTATAAGCCCATACACTGCATTGGAAACTGAACAGCATAGAAAATTAAGGCAAATGTAACACATCAAAAACTGGCACCGTGCCTTTAAGGCAGCCATGACCCCCAGCTTCCCATCATGCCTCAGGGGTGACAGTTAGGTCAGCTGTTCTTTCTGCTCCTTCAGTCAGGTGCTCCACATTTTTAAAAAACTTTGACAGAAAATATCTCCTTTTTTTTCCCTGTAACTTCTGTTATTTCGACATACAACACCTGCCTTCTCTGTTTGGTCATTGCCCTTACTGTGGCAAAAAGAAGGCTAAAACAGATTCCCATTCTGTTTGTATTCTCTGCCTTCCTGAGTCTCATTCTCCTGAGACCTACCAACACTGCCAAAATGAGTCAAGACGCACTCTCAAGTAGAGAGAAAGGATTTGTCTTTATGGTCTCTCTGAGAAAAAGTCTAGTCTACTACCTACAGAGGCAAATCTTCTGTAAGACACAAAAAGCAAAGGCCCAGGTCGACTTCCAAAAGTAAAGTCCCGGTCTGTTCTTCTTCGGCATCAGGATCAGCGTCGAAAATGCCTCCACCGATGAAGAAAACTACTACGACGGCAGATTCATAGCATCGGTCGACGTCGAAATCTTCGGAGCATAGAGGTATGTTGCGTCATACTCCAGACTCAAATCCTCCGCCACCATCAACCGGGAGACGGTCGGCGTCGAGGAGTCGTTCTCTGTTGGTGCTGGTTCATCGCCCAACATTGAGACATCGTTCTCCGTCATTACGGCGTTCGATGTCGAGGTGTAGTCCTCCGTTGCCGTCAACTAGGCGGCGGTCAACGTCGAAGCCATATTGATGAGGATCCCCTGGAAGAGAAATATCGCAACACCTTGTTGTTGCAACGACAATAGAGTTTGTCGATTTTCTAAATATAAAGTAAACAGCATTTCACGGATGGCTCATAGGGAGGACCTCTAAATATACAGCAGGCCAATGGTGCCCGAAGAAAAAGTGAGGTTTATGGGAAACGGATTTGTGTGTCTGCATCACAAGGCCAGGCTTTTAAATTAAGTTAAGACAGGTTCTTTGTGCATATGACTGGGAATAGTTAAGCTACACTGCTGTATTTCCTGGGATGCAAACACTACTATCAGCTAAGCAAAAAAAGCCTTTCAAATATGGAAGCATGAAAGGGAAGGATATCCAGAGTGCTGGGGTGCCAGTTACAGGAAGGGGCTGACATTGGAGGAAAGACTGGTACTGTGCGCTACACAAGTGCTAATAAACAATATCATCAAATAGTCAATAATTGAGTGGGGCACGCTTTCGGAGAGAGGTTTGGATGAAGTAAACAAACCTGCTGCCGCTGTCCGCCATGCCTGCAGGAGCTATAGGGATCCCGGAGCTACGTCCAGTCCAGTTGCATAGGTCTCAGCAACAGAACAGCAGATGCCGCCGAGCTGCTGACAATAGGCACACAGGTGCCATTGTTAAACTTAAAACACTGCATTTTGCACACAAAAAGCATGTTTTTACTAATGGTCAAGTTTGAGGAGCAAGTTGTGCTAGGTGCACTCGCACTCATTAAAAAGAAAGGCATGTGTCCACTATTGCGTACTCCGATGAAAACACTAGAGCCTGCTCACTGATTGAAAGGGATTGGAAGGGAGAGGGAGGAAGACTAGGGAAAGGTGAGAGTGAGATGGAGGAGCGGGGGCAAAAACAGGACAACGAAAGCAAAATCAGCACGGTGCTCGTGAAATTGGAGCAGCCCTGATAGAAAAAGCTCACTGCGGAAACCAGAGCCAGTCCACGGAGCAGGCACAGACAGTAGTGTCTCCTGCTCTGAGGAAGGCTGCAGCACAACCCTCTCTTCGCATCCATCTGGCTCTGCTGCTCGGCTGGAACCAGCTAACTGATTGGAATGGAGGGGGAAGGACATCTGAGAGTGAGAATGGAGGTGCAGGGAAAAGACACCACAATGAAAACAAAACCAGAGCAGCACTTGCGAAACAGGCGCAGCACTGATAAAGTATGTCCAGAATTATTAAAAAATAAGGAGGTGGGGGCGGGAGGGAAGTGCACGGAACAGAACAAGAGCCCTCCAAACGCCACCGATGAGCAGGAAACAAATGCTGAATGTGTTATCTGGGTAGCAAAAAGTGTGCCTGCAAAAGCAGGTAGGAGAAAGTGATTTAAGAAAATAGTGCTGACAGACTGTAAATAAAGCATATCAAGTAACAACACATGTAAAAGGGCCAGTCCTCAGTGGAGGTAACAATAGAAGAGAAGGAGGTGCTAAGGAGGGATTAATAAGCCTATTAACAAATCAAAAGCCAACATTTACAAAGGACAGCGACAGCAGCAAATTAAAAAGGTGGGGCGAGAGTGGGTGGAGTTTCAAGTACATACCTGAATAAAGCATGTCTTGATGAGACAGCGCAAGCGCTGCCTAGGCGGGACACAAAAACCAAAAATCTCCTAAGTATAGTGACTGAGACTATCGTTACAACACTCAAACTAAAAAGGATACATAGTAATATCATATATATCTAATACCAGTGCCCATCTGCTCAGTAGCTTTCCCTTTCCTATTCAAATTTGTCCAGTCGGTAGAGACTGGTTTATGTGTGTTGGCATCATGTTAACTTCTCCCTCCAACTATTTAAGAGGGCAAATCATTGATGCACAATAATAATACCCATTTCTTTGTACTGTTAGTTGCAAGCTACACATTTCAAGTGACAACAGTCCCACAACTGTGTGTGTCTCAGTTTGTTATCAAAATAGTCCTTGAACCACATTGTTGGCAGGCTTGTTGCGGTACGAAATTCCTCACACACAAATAAATAACTTGTTGAGTTTTTTAAAAATCCCTGATCCATCTCCGATCTCCAAATTTCATCTCTACCAAAAAGAAGCAAAATAAAACCTCTTGCTCATTTGGCTGTATTGGACTCAGCGCCAGGAAACTTCCGGTGTCAGCGCGCTTTATAAATACAGCATAAGATAAGATAAGATAAGATAAGACTTAGTCTATCCTGGCCGTTAGCAACGTGGCTACAATTTACTGATGTGCTGGCATTTCTTGATCGGAGGGAAGGCCTTTTGGCAAATTAAGAGCAGCCATACTAACTATCCACAAGCCATGTCTGAAGCTACACCTTCTCACAGCAGTAGAAAAGGCCATGCACCTAAGCCGGCTAAGTTCAGCCGTCGGTAAATCCTTACTTTCAATTTGGTGTTGAGCAGGATGGAAACGTTACTCAACTGTAACCCTAGTTCCATTCCAGGAGAATCCTCATCAAAGTCATAAGCATTTAATAGTCTCGTCCACGCACAGAAATCCTGGAGCACTTTTTAAAAATCATACTAATGCCTGGAGCTCCACCTCCAATGAAGGCTTCATACATGATACGACAGGGGGCTGAAAACATTCCCTGCCTGGCCCATCTATTGGAGAAGTCTCACGGTCACGCTAGCTCATCCTGCCTTCTCACGCTCGATGCGGAGAAGGCCTTTTATAGAGTCAGCTGCCCTTCTTAAAGGCAGGACTCCATAGAATAGGTCTAGGCCCTGCGATGATCAACAGGATCATGGCCTTCTACACCTTTACAACTGATAGAATCCACGTTAATGGAGGCCTATCTCAATTTATACACTTAAGGAGGAGCACTACACACCCTCTTGCCCATTGTATTTGCCCTGGAAGTAGAGCTCTTGGCCTATCTCAATTTATACACTCAAGGAGGGGCACTAGACACCCTCTTGCCCGTTTTATTTGCCCTGGAAGTAGAGCTCTTGGCGGTTGTCATGCTGACAAATGGAGGACATTGTGGGTAAACACTTCAGGGGGCAGGCCGATAAAATTACCTTCCACTGACTCTTGCCCAGCCAGAGACATCTCCTATGGCTCACTCCAACTTTATCTATGAGGACAATGGCCAACTGGCCATAATGTCAGAAATCTGTCTTGGAGGACCTTCTCCATTGGAAACCCCTACAGGGTCATGGCTAGGCTGTTTAAAGCAGTAAAGATGTCTCTCTTGCCCAAAATCCTCTACCGCTTTAAGTCTGCCCACACCGATCCCTCAAGATGAGGTCATGCGCCTCCAATGTGACATATGTTCCTTTATTCGGGGGTGTGAAACGTCCTTGCTTTTTTAACACTGTACTGATGCTGCCCTGAGATAGAGGAGGGTTGGGGTGCCTTAATCTCCTTAAATATTACTGGATGGCACACCTACGCTACATCTCAGAGCGAGTTGTATAGGAACGCAATAGGAATTGGCTTGTCAACCCCTCTGGGATCTGGCGTGGCTTCCCAAACATGCTAGGCTAAGTAGCGCCTCTATTGCAACCCTTTCAGAAAAGGTCCTGGAGATGTAGGAGAAGGTAGCTTAGAAACAAGGCCTCACCACCTTCCCCTCGCACAATGCTCCCTTGGTATGTAATCAAGATTTCACTCCCACCCTGCAACCTCACTCTTACAGCTACTGGAGGGAGGGAGACTGCCGCACCTTCAGGGACCTGTTCGAGGGTGAATCACTTAAGACCAATGTTGACTAGAATTACGCCTCCCTTAATCCATTAGGTTACAATATTTTCAATAGATTTATTGGGCTCTTCCCAAAACCAGCTATCAGCTTTTGAGACCTTGTTTCAGTCTTTTGATGGGACTTGCAGGCTCATCTTGCATACATATCAGGTATTTCAACACTTCACCCAATCTCACCCACACCCCTACAAATTACAAAGGCATGCGGATATTGGGGAAGACATGTCCGCGAAACAATGGGAAGAACTTTTTCGCGATATCACTTGGATTTCTAAAAGCATATCACAACACAAGGTGGCATAAAAAGTAATGATGCACTGGTACCTTACACCCATGTGTCTACACACTATCTTCCCCGCTTCTTTATACCTTTGCTGGCGCTTCACTTTGGCACCAGGAGACTTCCTACACATATGGTGGTCGTGCCCAAGCATCACAACTTTCTGGAAAGAAATTCTTAGCTACGTTAAGGGGACTATAGGCTTCCCACTCCCAAAATCCTACTCGACAGTAATCCTTGGTGATAGATCCAAACACCTGCTGAATGGCATTTAATCACTCACATGTTGGGGGCTGCCAAGCAACTGATAGCTTTACATTGGAAAAAGCCTAATGCCCTCCAATAGCTCAATGGCATACGCTCATGTGGCAAGTCCTAGAATTGGTAATCCTCATAAATACTTCTCAAGTCTGGAAAATTCCTGTTTCACACCTCCTAGACTTAAAGGAATCCAGCTATTCGACTAAGCCCTCATGTCCAGCGAGAGTACTCTGCCACATCTCCCTATCTCTCGCTCCCCCTCCCCCAGGCAGTCCTGGGACATCTGGGTGCGATCGATAGCTACTATCCACCCATAAAACACATCTTTCTTTTAGTACAAGCCCCTGTTTCACTTACTTCTGTTATCTGGTCTGTTGTCTTTTTGACTAAGCTGCACTGGTATTTCCTGGACTATTTTTACACCTTGTATCCCATCATGCCTCGCAGATGACATTTAGGTCAGGTCATTTTTCAGAAATTAGGAATTCTGGGAGAAGCAATTGCTTAGAGCTGTAATAGCTCCTGTCCAGAGAGGTGGGAGGGTTGCTTATGACTTTGAGGAGAATTCCACTAAGATTACAGGCGAGTAAGGTTTCCTTCTCTTTCAAGGGATCCTCATCAATAGTCATGAGCACTGAATGGAGTAGTAAACCCATCCCACAAATAGGCGGGCATGAAATAAAAGTACACAAAAAGGTTGCTCAAAGAAGCCTGCCCTAGTAGAGTATCTGCTCTGGAGTCTGAATCTGGACATCAGTGTTTAGTACAGGTATGAACAGATCTCCAAGTAGCAGCTTTACATATTTCTGAAATGGGAATGTTTCCAAGAAGGGCTATGGTAGAAGCCTTTCCTTGTGTGGAATGTGTTTTAGGTTTACTAGGTAGGGGTTTCTTGGCACTCTTGTATGAAAGAATTATACAGGATGCAATACATCTAGAAATGGTTTGTTTTGAAGAAGGTAAGCCTGTTTGTATTGGACTATAATTTATGAATAGAGGGTCCGATTGTCTTATATCTTTAGTTTTGTCTAAATAAAATTTCAGGACTCGAATGTCCAGAGAATTCAAAGTTTTATCTGCTGGTGTAAATGGATTAGGAAAGAATGTAGGTAAGGAAATAGTTTCTTAATATGTAAATCCGAAACCATCTTAGGAAGAAAATAGGGTCTGTTCTCATTAATACTCTATCACTGTGAAATGCTGTATATGGTTCAGAAGCATATAGTGCCTGAATCTCATTAAGTCTACGAGCAGAAGTAGTAGCAAGTAGGAAAGCTGCTTTCCATGTACGATGATGTAAAGAAGCTTTGTGTTTGGGTTAAAAGGGGGTCCCGTTAATTTAGGGAGAAGAATTTAAGCTCCCAAGGAGGAGATGGGGACTTTACAGGTGGAAATGCCTTTTAGAAGGTATTAACCTTCTAAAAATCTTTAACCACAGGCAGTTTAAAGAATAAGGTATGTGATTAAGACTTCCAATAGGCAGTTATAGTCGCAAGGTGTACTTTAATAAAAGAAAATTATAAACCAGACCTTAATAGATGGATTGTGGCTGCTTTGAATATACCAAATTCAAAATTTCTTCCACTTAAATGAATATGATGTCCTCGTGGAAGTTGTTTAGCTTCTTGTAGGATATTCATGCAGTCTTGTGGATGACCTAGGCCACATTGCTGGCATACTTGAAAGTAGTTCAAGGTTTCTTTCTAGTGTGTTCCTTTAATTAACCAGTTGTCTAGGTAAGGATAGACAAATATTTTTTGTTTCCTCAGAAATGCTGCAACAACAGCCATGCGTTTTGCAAATGTTCGAGTCCGAAAGGTAGGACTTTGTATTGAAAATGTCTTGAACCTACTGTGAACCTTAAGAAATTCTGAAAAGTGTCTTGCAATACTTTCTCCCCCCGGAGTGACTTACGGAGCTGGAGGAAGAAGTGACTAATTGTTTAGTAGGAGTCTTCCCTGCTGCAGGTTGCTGATGCGGAACTCCTCTCCCTGTAGAGATTCTGTGTTGGGGGTATGACTGCTTTGGCTGTTATTGTTGCTGGTGGTACAACTAGTAAGGAGTTTGAACTCTCTGAGGATAGTACTGCCTGTCATACAGCCTGTATCGCCTTCTAAATTCTTCTTTTCTAGGCACACACCCTTTACAGTGAGCAATTCAGTTTCAATTTATGACATTTCGTGACCCGTGTGTGATCAGGACAGTGTGTTTCCTGAGAGCAGTAGGTTCAGGATTCTGTTTTGCACTTCCAGTTTTAGAACTGTTAGTCTAAGCCAAGAGCTTCTCCTAGCACAGATGCCATGACAGTAGCCATGAGCAGAATAATCTTAGATCAGGAGGCTTATACTTCTTTAAGAGCCTAGATGGGGCTGATTTTATTGATGCAGGTGTTACAAATGATTGCAACGCAGGCTCAGGAAGACCTGGAGCCGCTGCCCGAAGAAATGGTAATTGATATGGGGGGCCTGGAATGCTTACCGGGGAGAAATTTGTAATCCACCTCGAGTCTCTTCTATTGAAGACCCGCCATCGCCTTAACTGTACTGTTCCAGGTATTACTACACTTCGGCTCAACCCACTTCATGCTTAACACTGTAAACAACTGTCTTTCCTCACATATATATAATGTCAATCTGATGCATTCTAAATTGCTGATAAGTTATGATTAATAAAAATAATTTTAAAAAAAGAGAAGACCTGGATCCAGAGGAAAAAGAGGCCTTGATGATGTTCATTGGTGTAATGTCTCAAAGATGACTAATGTAGATGTAATATGTGTAGGCATAGTGATATTCAACTTAAATGCACCTCTTGCTAACACCTTGTTAACCGCTTTTAGGTCATCAATTTAAGATACCATTGCTGGAGGTGTGTTTGAAAGAGTCGGAGAATAATCTCTGATTGAAGATCTTAAGGTAGCTGTTCACATGTTCTGTCTTGAGATCAGGACATCCTGCATGCCTTGTGCTGGATCTCCTGAGATGACTGGCGTCTTTCTCTAGAGCGTCTTCAAGATTTATGTTTGGGCCTGGATCTCAAGCAAAGTCTACGAGACAACTGTGGACTGTCCTGTGGTCTTGTCGGAAGAGAGTGAGATGTAGGGGAGATTCTAGGCAAAAGCATAGGTGAAGTTACTGAACCTGGAGTGGCAGTTAGGTGGCGTCGCTCCCCCCGCAGGCGTACCAGAAAGTACTATTTTAGGTGTATGATGTGAAGGAGAGCCTGGAGTGGCATGTCTCCCTGGAAAAAGTGCCTATGACCATCTTGAAGACAGTTGCACAGATGGTGACAGAGATTTTGCTCTGGGTGTCACTTTTGAAGACTGTAGTGTCTTTTAGATCGAAGTTGGTGGTTTTCAAGTTGAATAAGGTGGCTTTTGTGCCGATGGAGGTGATCTTGATGACGACAGAGGTGGTTTTGCAGTTGAGGGAAGCGGTCTCTATGTCGGGGGGAGGTTCTTCACAGTCAATGGAAGTTTTTTCGATGTCGGCAACAGTGGTCTTACTGTCAGAGGAGGTGTTCCAGCAGCAACAATGTTTTTAAAGGTGAACGTCAGGGTTCCTTCACCATCAAGTGTCTCTACATCGTACCTGATGACACTGAGCAAGAAGGAAGGTTCCCAGTCTTTGAGGTTATGCTCCTCGACATCATGCTTTTCTAGACTTCAATAGGGACCAATGATGTCTTCTAAGATCTAGCTCTTCAGGAGTCTTTTGAGAAGGAAAAAGAAGCTCTGGTAGAAGACCAATCTTCTTAATGGCTTTTAGAAGATCTGGGAGCTTCTTCATGTACCTTTCTTTGCTGCAACCCATGTAGTCTGATCTTCTGTCTAACCTTCAAAGTTCTTCTTGAGAAGGATTGCAAGAAGACACAAAATGCATAGCCTTTGGGGGGTCTGACTATGCCTTTGTTTCCTAAAGGAAGGGTACTTTACAAAAAGTGAAGACTTTTTTTTCTGATATTCTAAATACAAGGTTTAGAAAGATTTCCAAAACATTTTTGCAAAAAAAAAAAAAAAAGGCATAGTTCAGTGCCCCAGGATCCTCCAGGATTCCAGGAGCGGGAAAATGAACTGAACAAATAGTGTGAAGCATATCAGAAACAGGGAGTACTCTGACGTTCTTAAAGGCAGAGTGCCAGTTTCTATCTGCTATGCTTTGCATTGCAGCCTACTGGCTAACAATGTCTCGTATTCACTTTCCTTTTCCTGTTAAAAAGATTTGTGAAAGGTTTTCTTTGGTCGCTTTGTTATAGTGACACATTTCTATGCAATTGGCTTGTTTTTTAAATTAATATTCAATGCAATCTGCCCATTTTTAGCCTTACTTTAGGCTGCAAACATATATGTGAGGTACTATGATACAAAGTTTGTTATACATATATGTTTGATTTTTAACAAGTGCTACAGGATTACCGAGTGTGGGATGAACTAGCAGTGTTTATCACTAATGAGGAGAATCCCCTCAAAGAGAACAGACAGTTTTAGATAATTTCAGACGATAAGTTTCAATGTGCATTTCTGAACACGGTATCCCCTGAACCGGTGAGACCCTATCACAAAGAAACACATGACATAATGGAGTGAGACAGTAGGCTAAACTAACTACAAGTCCTAGCTCACTCTGTCTTTTGTAAGCATCAGCAGAATACATGACTGATTAAAGGTCGTCTGAAACCTACATCCGACTTGGATTTAACGTGGTATTTTGGTGTCTGGATTGGCTCCCGGAAGCTCTGTTCCCAACTCTTGCTCTTCATTTTCCATGGTCGGGGTTGTTTCTGTACCTTTTAGGACACTTTGAGGAAGCTGTTGGTTTCTGAAATAGTATTTTGTGGAGATGAACTGTGTTTATTCCACTTTGATCCCTGGATATTGTCCTCCAGACTATTTTGTGTTTTTATAACTTTTTATTAGGTAAGTAACCGGCACCTAGTGGTGAGTCAGTCAACAAATATTTCCATACATTTGCATTGCCTTTGTCTTTACACCCATGCATTTTGTTGTACATCATACAATATCATGACATTAATACCTATCTTAACAAAATGTAATGTTGGGCAGTGTACATTTCCCTATTGTTTCTTTACCCCTTTCACTTAACCATTAATTCAAAGTCCTCCGTATTGTGTCCATTTCCCCCATATTTTGTACCATTTCTTTGGGCAGCCCCTTCCCTGGAACACCACCTTTTCGGCACTGCAACACCAATGTAGGTCTTCTTTCCATTTCACAACACTCGGTGGTTGACTCGCACCCCACTCCATCGCTAAATTACATTTGGCTACTATGCCATACCCTGGACTATTTTAGCCAATTCTCACTGCCCGACACACAGGTGATGTGCCATTTAGCCTCGCAAGGTATCTCCTGATCTATTACCTCCAACATGACCTGTATTACTTCTTTCCAAAATAGTTGTATTTTTGGGCTTGCCCAAATTATGCGTAAAAAGGTACCCACTTCCCGACAGCCCCGTGCACACTGGTCAATATCGCTGTGTCCTATCGGGTGCAGAAGCACTTTAGAAGTATACGACCAATGGAGTATGCGTAGCAGTATCAGTCAGAATCGTGCCCTAATCGCTACCTCCCTCGGTCTCTGTATCGCTTCTGTCCAGTCGTCGTCGTCCAATGTTTCTAAATCTTCTGTTCAGGCAGACTTCACTGTATGTTATGATCATTCCTTAAAGTCATACAGGAAGCGCTCCATGTCCTCTATGCCAAAGATAAAGCAAAACGCCTACAAGTATCCTCACAATAGTGGCATCTGATCATCCTTCGGAACAACACAGATATAACTCAGTGTTCATATCCTTCTACAGCAACTGTATTTGATTCAGTTGTAGGCAGAGGTGGAGCACATGCTGCAGGGTCTCAGAAGCACTCAGGTTATGCTTGGAGCTGTAGAGTTCAGAGCCTATTCAACATACTGGCTGGAGTTTGGACAGTTTACAATTAAGTGAATGTATTACTAAAGCAATACTATTGTATTGCCATTTGGGAATGTTTATGTTGTCTATAAAGCTACAGTTGAATCTCAACCAGGTGACTGAATAGATCAGGCATTTAATTTAACCTCATTGTTTCAATAAATGCTGCAATTAAAAACATGTCTGCATTTTTATTGTGTACATAAAATGTAACATATGCCCAGAACCAATTGCAATATTCAAAATATGGAAACTTTTAATAGATTTTTTTAAACAAAAATCTTCATGTTTGTGTAACATACAGTACCTCAGATTCAACTTCAAGAATTTCCTCTCCTGCCGATGGGAGTTCTTTCCAGCCCACAATTTCAACTGGTATACTGGGACCAGCAGCATTCATCACAGCTCCATTCTCATCAAACATCAGGCGCACCTTAGCCCAGCTCCTCCCAGCAACTATCACACATCCTTTTTTTAGAGTTCCTCTCTGGATGATCGCTGTGGATACCGGTCTAGAATAAGAAAAGGGAAAGGAAACTAAATAAAACAGTATAAACAGCTGTAGTGGCAAAATAAAAACTATTTCTTACATTTTTCACATGTTTTACTACAAGGAATGCTGACCTCTCACCCAGAACAAAACAATTATGGGTTTGAACAAAAAAGTATACTTACCCTTTCCCTTTGTCACTGCGTGACTCAATGACGACTCCTTCCACTGGACCCGTGGGGTCTGCTTTCAACTCAAGCACTTCGGCTAAAGTAACTGTCGCCTCTGCTAAAGCTTGCAAGTTTTCACCCTACTCCAGGAAAAGAAAAAAGCTATTGCTACAATCAATAAATAATTTTTCTCCTATCTGTACATTATAATCTGCTGAAACAAAATTGAAAAGTGAGAAGGTGGTGAGTTGGGTGCAGGCATTGGGGAATAAGTAACATGGTTTTGATAACTATTTTTCTGGTAGATACTTTATCAGTCTACCGATTCCTTACATTCTGAATATCCACAAGTGCCGGTTGTTTCTGGAAAATGTGCAATATATCGCTTTGGACTTTCAATGTATCATACGGTCATCGAGATGTAATGGTCATCTGTTTAGCAAAAACAACAATGCACCCATAAAAAAAACTAGTTTTTAGGTCTTGCCTGCCTACAGCACAAGCTCGGTCGCTGAAGGGTATTGTATACTATGAGGGGCTTGTAGCCCACCCACTACTTACCATTCGTTTACTTCTAGTATTTGCTGCTTCCTAATGGGCCAGTGCTTGCTGATTTGACTTCCTGTTCTTTGGTTTGGCACATGGACCACATACTGATTGATTTAGTTTGATTAGTGTCCTTCAGATGCTTGCACTGTGATTCAGTTATTATTTTAATTCTCCGTGTTTCTTATAACCCCCACCCACCTGTTTGTGGTGCTTGATCCCCTCCAACCGTCCATAATGTTGCTTTATCCCCTCCAACCACCCCATCGTTTGAGTTGCTTTATCCACTCCCATCCCAGTTTGCACTGCATAATTCTCTCCCACCCCCACTGTTCATGTTGCTTCGTCCCCCCATCCACCATAAGAAAGAAAAGTGCTATGAAATGGCCAGCGCTGGCCATTTCATAGAGATTTACCCCATAACATTTAGCCATGTTGCACAGCAGCCTTGTTGCTATGGCACACGGCTAAAAGCATTGAAAATGCCAATACTTCTTGTAGGGAAGAGCTACTGGCTTTACCAATTCTTGTTTTGCCGAGCCCCACTCTAGCAAAGGTTAGTGACTCACTGTAACTGCTATGCCACCACTGGTGTTGCTGTACATGTGAAGGATCAGCATCTTTGTCTCATTTACAACTCTCAAAATGCACCTTGAAGCAAAGCACCTCTATAAGCAACACATTACTTAAGAACATCCCCAGTGAACTAAAAACTGGCATGTCTACTGTATCTTCGTTTAGCACAGCTACACCGAAATTTTAGGTTCTTGCTGAAATGCAATGCATTCAATGCACCCTCACCCACCTCAGTACTTTCTAGGAGATAAGGGCATGATAAAGGATTGAATCTTGAAGTGATTCAGCTGCCTACACTGCTTTACAGCCTTGTCCTTTTTAATGGATTTGGCAAAGTCAATTGAAAATGAGCTGTTTATTGTATAAGTCACTGACCTGAGATTGAAATGAATTAAATTAAGTCCAGGTCTTTTTAGGTCTCGCCTTATTTATGATTTGGCAACTCATAGTATATGCTTTGGAGTATAGGGTGTTTTAAAAACCACGGAGGTTACACTTTGTCATAGATCTATCTATTTTCAGAAGAGTCTCTGTTTACCTGATATTGCCAACATCAGGGAGGTTTGCAATTAATCTTTCTTTTTAAATGCCTAATTCCTATTCTTTTCACAAAGGGCATTTAAAAAAACAAAAATTAAACACAGATCCAATAAAGTCAATTTAAACCATCAAACATGGAAAGTTCATTATACATATGTATGTGTGGTATTTATATAGAGCATATCTATATGAGCATTAAAAATCATAAATAAACAAACATTCCCTCTAATTGTTTTCCAGGTTTGATGCATTCTTGTAGATTAGTCTTTGTCCAATGCATGGTCAGATTTATGGCCCATATTCTTTATGCAGTTTTCATTTAAATGAGCTGTGTTTGATACAAAATCATTATCTTTATAAATTCTGATTTTTTTTTTGTAGTTACCAGGGTTTTTTCTTTACAGTGTGTGTTCTCTCCCTCTCTTTATAATGTTGATGTGTTTTGACCCTCTACATGATTTCTTCTACTGGGGTCTTTGTCATAAAGGCTTTACTTTGTGAGCTTTTTGGGCCAGCTAGTTCTCTGGCATGCTGACGTTTGCGGTGTCTAATTTAATGGAGACTCTTCGGATATCTTTCTTTGTTGCCAAGCAAGAATGTAATCATCCTTTCCATTCATGGTTCCTTGTGTAAAGAATCAGGTTTTTTAATTGTCATTTATGATTTTGTTCCATCCAGATGCATCAATTGTATTTCTCGACCTGATTGCACTCAGAAGTATTGCTTTTACACCAGGTATGTTTATGTCATGAAGTCCAGATGGATACAGTTTATATTTCTTCCTTCATAACTTAATGAAAAATCTACTAAACTATTACTAAAAGAAGCAGGTGTTACAATGATTTCAAACGCAATGGGCCCAGTGTTCACAATGCAAACTAAAGTGATCTAGATATGTGAAAGCTGGCTTAATCAGGGATTTATGTACACAATATTCATTGGTATGTTCGGGGGGTAAGGAACAATGACAGCAATCACCAAACAGGAGTGCCCCTTTACATTAACCTCTTCAGCGCGGCGCGAATTTTCGCGCTGTGCTGAAGATTCAAAAAACGGGTGTGGTCATGACGGAACGGTTCCGTCATCAGCACAGCCCAACCGACGCTGATGACGGAACCATTCCGTCATAAGCATCGAAGGGGTTAAGGCCTAAAAAAAAGTACATACACTGTCTTCCAGGACAACACAGCTGCCAATAATACAAAATTAATGAATAATCTAACATGTTATGTTATAAAATATTTTATTACGCGCTCTGCTACTACAGAGTATCCTGGCGCGATATGTAACATTAAACAGAGCCAATCCAAGAAAAAAGAAAAAAGAACTAGATACTGAGATTAAAAAGATGGGTTTTTAACCCTTTCTTGAATCCCGCTAATGTGGCTGATGATCTCAAAGAAAGCGGCAGGGCATTCCAGGACCGTGCTGTTTGGACAGAAATAGACTGACCACCCAATCTCGCGTATCTGACTTTGGGCATGGACATCAGACGGAGGTTGGCCGATCGGAGAACACGGCGAGGAGTATAAAAGGCAAACCTCTTGTGCAGATATTGTGGGCCTTGTTGATGCAAGGCCCGAAAGGCCAAGACCAATGTTTTAAACATAATACGATGAGCCACTGGAGCTCTCGAAGATGGGCACGTGCACTAGTTCTTCTTGGAAGATGGAACAAAAGTCGCACGGCCGCATTCTGAATGATCTGCATTCGATTTATAAGGTATTTGGGGAGACCACTGAAGAGAGCATTGGCATAGTCGAGCCTTGACAGGATCAGAGCGCGCAAAACAGTCTCTTTCGCTTCCCTATGGAGAAGCGGAAGGAACCTCTTAAGTGACTTGAGGGTCGCAAAACAGGTCGCGGTAAGTTTCTTTAAGTGAGCTTCGAACTTAAGATCCTGTCCGAACCAGACCCCCAAGTTTTTGGCCGGGCCTCCGTGAGAGCTGGGACATGCAAAGTCAGTCGGCCAAATAAGATCCCTAAAATTGGCCGGAAAATTGCCATAAAATAACAACTCTGACTTGTCCTCGTTGCATTTGAGCTGAGCTGAGACAAGCCACCGGAAGACGTAGGACAAACAGGAACAGACAGCCCGGGCATCTAAGCAGTCCTTAGGCCAGGTAAACAGCAACTGCGTGTCGTCGGCATATGCCATTATTTTGGCTCCCCACTGCTCAGCCAGATAGATCAACGGGGTCATATAAACGTTGAACAGCAGAGGGCTTAGCGTCGAGCCCTGCGGTACCCCGGTGGTAAGCTTCTTGGGTGATGAGGCAAATGGGGGCATCCATACTTGCTGCGTCCGTTCTGACAGAAACGAAGACAGCCAGGCCAAAACCGCACCCGACAGCCCCCACCTCTGCCAGCCTTGTCAACAGCTGAGCATGGGGTACCGTATCAAAGGCGGCAGATAGGTCCAGCAAAACCAGGACCGCTCTGCCGCCTCCGTCAAGACACTCCCTAATGGCCTCTGAAACTTCCACCAGAGCCGTCTCAGTGCTAAAAGCCGCCCTGAACCCCGATTGAGCCGGGTGCAGGGCCTGAGAGGACTCAATGAAATTATTCAGTTGCCTGAAAACAACTTTTTCACACACTTTCGCTAGTGCCGGGAGCAGCGATATCGGACGGTAACTGGAAGTAGCTAAGGGATCCAGGCCAGGCTTCTTCAGCAAAGGAAGAAGTTTCGCCTGTTTCCAGCAGAGGGGTACAGAGGCAGAGGCCAGAGACAGATTAACCACTTGGATGCTAAGGTGTTTTATGGCTTTGAATGTAATTTCCATTGAAGTCAATGGAAACTCCATGACGAGCTGGGCTCGTCATGAGCGTCGAAGGGGTTAACAACCTGGGTGACCTCCATGGAACAAAACACTCTCCCAAAACCCAAACACCTAGATGTGTGGGCATACTTATAGGGCCCCCAAACAAACTACAGTAATATATTTAACACTCATGCCACAGCTGGAGAATTACACGTAAAGAGAAATTGGATTCACTAAGCTTGTACTCCTCACTGTCGGAGATCTCATGCACTAAGAAATTAGTCTTTCACAACCTGAACACATCACTCTCTGTACTGTTGGACCTCAAACTGAATACCAATTTCACCTTTTTGGCACCTGGCTCTCAGTTTAGTGAGGAAGGGAAGTCTAAGGCTTGCTTGTGGTTGGGGATGATGGTTAGACATTCTGCACTCAAATAAGGCATGGAAATATCCCTCAATAAATAAGTGCTTTTATTTTCGTACAAAAAAGTACTTAATATTACACACAATGAAAAATACTGTAACTAAGCTACAGTCTGGCAAGGAAAACTATACCTATTCCTATCTGGCCCACAGAGATTACCTAGGATGTTTTTACACTTCCTAAGCACCATTTAAGCAGTTAATAAGAGGACCTATGGTCAATATTTCACTATAACCAGTGTTGTATAGCGTTTTAGGACCCTAGTGTAATTTTCCCGATTCATGTCCTTATATAGAAAAGGGGGTGGTGATGAACAGAGTGCCTGAATTAAGCAGACCACTCTTACCCAGTCCAAAGATCAGGGCTTGATCCATCACCGTTTTTTAGCTCACTGCACCATCCCAGCTCAGAACTTGGCTATATGCAAATTAGTCTGTTCCTGTCCCAGTGCATGATGGGAACAGGGCAAACCAAACTACCAAGCCAATTCTTGTACTGGGAAGGAAACAAGCTTCCGGGGACCGGTTTCTGCCATTTCAGGCGTCGTCGGCCCGGCTTGCTTGAATCCTGATGGTGCAATGAGCAAGGGACTCACATCTGAGTATACCCTTCCACGCTTATGGTGGACAAAATGATTCAGAAAAGGGGGTGGTGATGAACAGAGTGCCTGAATTAATCAGACCACTCTTACCCAGTCCAAAGATCAGGGCTTGATCCATCACCGTTTTTTAGCTCAATGCACCATCCCAGCTCAGAACTTGGCTATATGCAAATTAGTCTGTTCCTGTCCCAGTGCATGATGGGAACAGGGCAAACCAAACTACCAAGCCAATTCTTGTACTGGGAAGGAAACAAGCTTCCGGGGACCGGTTTCTGCCATTTCAGGCGTCGTCGGCCCGGCTTGCTTGAATCCTGATGGTGCAATGAGCAAGGGACTCACATCTGAGTATACCCTTCCACGCTTATGGTGGACAAAATGATTCAGAAAAGGGGGGGGTGATGAACAGAGTGCCTGAATTAAGCAGACCACTCTTACCCAGTCCAAAGATCAGGGCTTGATCCATCACCGTTTTTTAGCTCACTGCACCATCCCAGCTCAGAACTTGGCTATATGCAAATTAGTCTGTTCCTGTCCCAGTGCATGATGGGAACAGGGCAAACCAAACTACCAAGCCAATTCTTGTACTGGGAAGGAAACAAGCTTCCGGGGACCGGTTTCTGCCATTTCAGGCGTCGTCGGCCCGGCTTGCTTGAATCCTGATGGTGCAATGAGCAAGGGACTCACATCTGAGTATACCCTTCCACGCTTATGGTGGACAAAATGATTCAGAAAAGGGGGTGGTGATGAACAGAGTGCCTGAATTAAGCAGACCACTCTTACCCAGTCCAAAGATCAGGGCTTGATCCATCACCGTTTTTTAGCTCACTGCACCATCCCAGCTCAGAACTTGGCTATATGCAAATTAGTCTGTTCCTGTCCCAGTGCATGATGGGAACAGGGCAAACCAAACTACCAAGCCAATTCTTGTACTGGGAAGGAAACAAGCTTCCGGGGACCGGTTTCTGCCATTTCAGGCGTCGTCGGCCCGGCTTGCTTGAATCCTGATGGTGCAATGAGCAAGGGACTCACATCTGAGTATACCCTTCCACGCTTATGGTGGACAAAATGATTCAGAAAAGGGGGTGGTGACGAACAGAGTGCCTGAATTAAGCAGACCACTCTTACCCAGTCCAAAGATCAGGGCTTGATCCATCACCGTTTTTTAGCTCACTGCACCATCCCAGCTCAGAACTTGGCTATATGCAAATTAGTCTGTTCCTGTCCCAGTGCATGATGGGAACAGGGCAAACCAAACTACCAAGCCAATTCTTGTACTGGGAAGGAAACAAGCTTCCGGGGACCGGTTTCTGCCATTTCAGGCGTCGTCGGCCCGGCTTGCTTGAATCCTGATGGTGCAATGAGCAAGGGACTCACATCTGAGTATATCCTTCCACGCTTATGGTGGACAAAATGATTCAGAAAAGGGGGTGGTGATGAACAGAGTGCCTGAATTAAGCAGACCACTCTTACCCAGTCCAAAGATCAGGGCTTGATCCATCACCGTTTTTTAGCTCACTGCACCATCCCAGCTCAGAACTTGGCTATATGCAAATTAGTCTGTTCCTGTCCCAGTGCATGATGGGAACAGGGCAAACCAAACTACCAAGCCAATTCTTGTACTGGGAAGGAAACAAGCTTCCGGGGACCGGTTTCTGCCATTTCAGGCGTCGTCGGCCCGGCTTGCTTGAATCCTGATGGTGCAATGAGCAAGGGACTCACATCTGAGTATACCCTTCCACGCTTATGGTG
Source organism: Lissotriton helveticus (assembly GCF_964261635.1). Lineage (NCBI taxonomy): Eukaryota > Metazoa > Chordata > Amphibia > Caudata > Salamandridae > Lissotriton > Lissotriton helveticus. The sequence continues at coordinate 1,643,400,369 of NC_136067.1, forward strand.
GACAAAATGATTCAGAAAAGGGGGTGGTGATGAACAGAGTGCCTGAATTAAGCAGACCACTCTTACCCAGTCCAAAGATCAGGGCTTGATCCATCACCGTTTTTTAGCTCACTGCACCATCCCAGCTCAGAACTTGGCTATATGCAAATTAGTCTGTTCCTGTCCCAGTGCATGATGGGAACAGGGCAAACCAAACTACCAAGCCAATTCTTGTACTGGGAAGGAAACAAGCTTCCGGGGACCGGTTTCTGCCATTTCAGGCGTCGTCGGCCCGGCTTGCTTGAATCCTGATGGTGCAATGAGCAAGGGACTCACATCTGAGTATACCCTTCCACGCTTATGGTGGACAAAATGATTCAGAAAAGGGGGTGGTGATGAACAGAGTGCCTGAATTAAGCAGACCACTCTTACCCAGTCCAAAGATCAGGGCTTGATCCATCACCGTTTTTTAGCTCACTGCACCATCCCAGCTCAGAACTTGGCTATATGCAAATTAGTCTGTTCCTGTCCCAGTGCATGATGGGAACAGGGCAAACCAAACTACCAAGCCAATTCTTGTACTGGGAAGGAAACAATCTTCCGGGGACCGGTTTCTGCCATTTCAGGCGTCGTCGGCCCGGCTTGCTTGAATCCTGATGGTGCAATGAGCAAGGGACTCACATCTGAGTATACCCTTCCACGCTTATGGTGGACAAAATGATTCAGAAAAGGGGGTGGTGATGAACAGAGTGCCTGAATTAAGCAGACCACTCTTACCCAGTCCAAAGATCAGGGCTTGATCCATCACCGTTTTTTAGCTCACTGCACCATCCCAGCTCAGAACTTGGCTATATGCAAATTAGTCTGTTCCTGTCCCAGTGCATGATGGGAACAGGGCAAACCAAACTACCAAGCCAATTCTTGTACTGGGAAGGAAACAAGCTTCCGGGGACCGGTTTCTGCCATTTCAGGCGTCGTCGGCCCGGCTTGCTTGAATCCTGATGGTGCAATGAGCAAGGGACTCACATCTGAGTATACCCTTCCACGCTTATGGTGGACAAAATGATTCAGAAAAGGGGGTGGTGATGAACAGAGTGCCTGAATTAAGCAGACCACTCTTACCCAGTCCAAAGATCAGGGCTTGATCCATCACCGTTTTTTAGCTCACTGCACCATCCCAGCTCAGAACTTGGCTATATGCAAATTAGTCTGTTCCTGTCCCAGTGCATGATGGGAACAGGGCAAACCAAACTACCAAGCCAATTCTTGTAGTGGGAAGGAAACAAGCTTCCGGGGACCGGTTTCTGCCATTTCAGGCGTCGTCGGCCCGGCTTGCTTGAATCCTGATGGTGCAATGAGCAAGGGACTCACATCTGAGTATACCCTTCCACGCTTATGGTGGACAAAATGATTCAGAAAAGGGGGTGGTGATGAACAGAGTGCCTGAAATAAGCAGGACACTCTTACCCAGTCCAAAGATCAGGGCTTGATCCATCACCGTTTTTTAGCTCACTGCACCATCCCAGCTCAGAACTTGGCTATATGCAAATTAGTCTGTTCCTGTCCCAGTGCATGATGGGAACAGGGCAAACCAAACTACCAAGCCAATTCTTGTACTGGGAAGGAAACAAGCTTCCGGGGACCGGTTTCTGCCATTTCAGGCGTCGTCGGCCCGGCTTGCTTGAATCCTGATGGTGCAATGAGCAAGGGACTCACATCTGAGTATACCCTTCCACGCTTATGGTGGACAAAATGATTCAGAAAAGGGGGTGGTGATGAACAGAGTGCCTGAGTCCCTTGCTCACTGCTCCATCAGGATTCAAGCAAGCCGGGCCGACGAGGCCTGAAATGGCAGAAACCGGTCCCCGGTAGCTTGTATCCTTTCTGGTGAATAATTTGCTTGGTAGTTTGGTCTGCCCTGTTCCCATGATGCACTGGGCCAGGGACAGACTAATTTGCATGTAGCCAGGTTCTGAGCTGGGATGGGGCAGTGAGCTAAATAACGGTGATGGATCAAGCCCTCATCTTTGGACTGGGTAAGAGTGGTCTGCTTAATTCAGACACTCTGTTCATCACCACCCCCTTTTCTGAATCGTTTTTGGCCACTATAGGTGTGGCAGGGTATACTCAGACATGAGTCCCTAGCTCACTGCTCCATCAGGATTCAAGCAAGCCGGGCCGACGAGGCTGAAATGCCAGAAACCGGTCCCCGGTAGCTTGTATCCTTTCTGGTGAAGAATTGGCTTGGTAGTTTGGTCTGCCCTGTTCCCATGATGCACTGGGCCAGGGACAGACTAATTTGCACATAGCCAGGTTCTGAGCTGGGATGGGGCAGTGAGCTAAATAACGGTGATGGATCAAGCCCTGATCTTTGGACTGGGTAAGAGTGGTCTGCTTAATTCAAACACTCTGTTCATCACCACCCCCTTTTCTGAATCGTTTTTGGCCACTATAGGTGTGGCAGGGTATACTCAGACATGAGTCCCTTGCTCACTGCTCCATCAGGATTCAAGCAAGCCGGGCAGACGAGGCTGAAATGCCAGAAACCGGTCCCCGGTAGCTTGTATCCTTTCTGGTGAAGAATTGGCTTGGTAGTTTGGTCTGCCCTGTTCCCATGATGCACTGGGCCAGGGACAGACTAATTTGCATATAGCCAGGTTCTGAGCTGGGGTGGGGCAGTGAGCTAAATAACGGTGATGGATCAAGCCCTGATCTTTGGACTGGGTAAGAGTGGTCTGCTTAATTCAGACACTCTGTTCATCACCACCCCCTTTTCTGAATCGTTTTTGGCCACTATAGGTGTGGCAGGGTATACTCAGACATGAGTCCCTTGCTCACTGCTCCATCAGGATTCAAGCAAGCCGGGCCGACGAGGCTGAAATGCCAGAAACCGGTCCCCGGTAGCTTGTATCCTTTCTGGTGAAGAATTGGCTTGGTAGTTTGGTCTGCCCTGTTCCCATGATGCACTGGGCCAGGGACAGACTAATTTGCATATAGCCAGGTTCTGAGCTGGGATGGGGCAGTGAGCTAAATAACGGTGATGGATCAAGCCCTGATCTTTGGACTGGGTAAGAGTGGTCTGCTTAATTCAGACACTCTGTTCATCACCACCCCCTTTTCTGAATCGTTTTTGGCCACTATAGGTGTGGCAGGGTATACTCAGACATGAGTCCCTTGCTCACTGCTCCATCAGGATTCAAGCAAGCCGGGCCGACGAGGCTGAAATGCCAGAAACCGGTCCCCGGTAGCTTGTATCCTTACTGGTGAAGAATTGGCTTGGTAGTTTGTTCTGCCCTGTTCCCATGATGCACTGGGCCAGGGACAGACTAATTTGCATATAGCCAGGTTCTGAGCTGGGATGGGGCAGTGAGCTAAATAACGGTGATGGATCAAGCCCTGATCTTTGGACTGGGTAAGAGTGGTCTGCTTAATTCAGACACTCTGTTCATCACCACCCCCTTTTCTGAATCGTTTTTGGCCACTATAGGTGTGGCAGGGTATACTCAGACATGAGTCCCTTGCTCACGGCTCCATCAGGATTCAAGCAAGCCGGGCCGACGAGGCTGAAATGCCAGAAACCGGTCCACGGTAGCTTGTATCCTTTCTGGTGAAGAATTGGCTTGGTAGTTTGGTCTGCCCTGTTCCCATGATGCACTGGGCCAGGGACAGACTAATTTGCATATAGCCAGGTTCTGAGCTGGGATGGGGCAGTGAGCTAAATAACGGTGATGGATCAAGCCCTGATCTTTGGACTGGGTAAGAGTGGTCTGCTTAATTCAGACACTCTGTTCATCACCACCCCCTTTTCTGAATCGTTTTTGGCCACTATAGGTGTGGCAGGGTATACTCAGACATGAGTCCCTTGCTCACTGCTCCATCAGGATTCAAGCAAGCCGGGCAGACGAGGCTGAAATGCCAGAAACCGGTCCCCGGTAGCTTGTATCCTTTCTGGTGAAGAATTGGCTTGGTAGTTTGGTCTGCCCTGTTCCCATGATGCACTGGGCCAGGGACAGACTAATTTGCATATAGCCAGGTTCTGAGCTGGGATGGGGCAGTGAGCTAAATAACGGTGATGGATCAAGCCCTCATCTTTGGACTGGGTAAGAGTGGTCTGCTTAATTCAGACACTCTGTTCATCACCACCCCCTTTTCTGAATCGTTTTTGGCCACTATAGGTGTGGCAGGGTATACTCAGACATGAGTCCCTTGCTCACTGCTCCATCAGGATTCAAGCAAGCCGGGCCGACGAGGCTGAAATGCCAGAAACCGGTCCCCGGTAGCTTGTATCCTTTCTGGTGAAGAATTGGCTTGGTAGTTTGGTCTGCCCTGTTCCCATGATGCACTGGGCCAGGGACAGACTAATTTGCATATAGCCAGGTTCTGAGCTGGGATGGGGCAGTGAGCTAAATAACGGGGATGGATCCATCCCTGATCTTTGGACTGGGTAAGAGTGGTCTGCTTAATTCAGACACTCTGTTCATCACCACCCCCTTTTCTGAATCGTTGTTTTTGGCCACTATAGGTGTGGCAGGGTATACTCAGACATGAGTCCCTTGCTCACTGCTCCATCAGGATTCAAGCAAGCCGGGCCGACGAGGCTGAAATGCCAGAAACCGGTCCCCGGTAGCTTGTATCCTTTCTGGTGAAGAATTGGCTTGGTAGTTTGGTCTGCCCTGTTCCCATGATGCACTGGGCCAGGGACAGACTAATTTGCATATAGCCAGGTTCTGAGCTGGGATGGGGCAGTGAGCTAAATAACGGTGATGGATCAAGCCCTGATCTTTGGACTGGGTAAGAGTGGTCTGCTTAATTCAGACACTCTGTTCATCACCACCCCCTTTTCTGAATCATGTCCTTATATAGGTATGAAATACTGTATCCTTATATAGGCATGGAAATCACAACCATATTAAGACATAGCTCAAGTAGTCCTAATACGGCTTGGCTACTTCCACTAGTTGCGAAAATCTACAACGATTTCTTGTAAAAACCCGCCTTCAGCAGTCAGGAACTTCCCCCTACATGAATATTAAGTTATCCAAGAAATCATGGAGTTTTCAGAGAATTAAGTCTCTGATGACGTTATTATGTCCAATCTTACGTCAAACTCGGCACCTTCAAGGTATAAATATGCCCACACTTGTCCAAACAAACACACAGTGGTTTGGAGCAGTTCGACTATCTACTTGCCCGACGCGCCCTGCTGCAGCAAGTGCCAAAGGAAGCCGACCCTCCAGCTGACGCACTGAGAGACGCTGTACTTTCTCCTGCCGAGAAATCCAGCTCCAGTGTTTCCAGGCTACCCTTGCGGGTGGCTGGGAAATCGAGTCCTGAGAGAGAGATACAAGACCTCCTACATTCTTAAACCAAGGTACGGAGCTGATTAGACCCTAAGAGAATTCTTGGACTAGATTCTTGGCAACTAATACTAAAACTAGGCTACACCTCACTTACTTATTCCCTTGTACTAGACCTAGGTTAGGTACACTGGGGTAGGTGTATTTTACAAGCACCAGTTGAGTACTTTTAGTCATTATTTATCACTGTATGTATTTTATGCATTTTAGGTATCTTATGGCTTAGAAACCAGATCATGCTTTTACAGTACTATTTTATAATACTCTTCATATTATAGGCTCTGTACTTTACAGCAAGTATTACGATTACAGCAGTTCATTTCTTATGCTTGAGAAAGAAGACTGTTCATTAAGTACCCTTTTTATTGAAAACACCCGTCCCTCTATTTCTCTGCACCTCTGGTGAAACGAAGCATGCACGGTTGACTGAGTGAAATAACTATCTATTGTTTCCGCGACTCTAGAGATATATTTTTTATTCTTGGGGAACAAAGGTGTCATGTTTTAAGTGGTTGTCAGAAACTAATCCCTTCTTGTTTATTCGAGAAAGTTTCTAGTGACCTCTGAGCTAGCTGGCACACACAATTAAGTTTAGTATATTAGGTAGAGACCTAGTTGACTTCAGTCCTACGTCTAAACTACAGGATACACTATTCCAACGTGCAGAGCCTATTGGGAATATAGGAACTACACTACACCAGTGTTTGTGGAAAACAATTATGGTGTGTGAAACACTGTCTGTATGAGGCAACTGACAGATGGAGTTTCTTTCCTGGAAGTGTGAGAAAAACCTCCAGCATAATGTAAATGTCACAATTCAGTCTGTTTTTCGTAGTGCACAAAGCCCGCCGTGCATGATGAGACAGTCACCAGTAATTTCAATGGTGGACTTTTAAGGTCGAATACTGCTACTCTGTGCATGCTTTGTCTATTGCAAGACCTATTGCAGCTCATCGAGAATGTAAAGGGGCTTGTCCCCCTCTCTTGCATACCATTTGTTGGCTTTCCTTGTCATTCATTTTCCTGCTTCTTATTCATGTCCCAGTCTGTCAACCTTGTGTTTGTCCCTGCCAAGGAGAGTTGTCTCTTTACATCTCTTTTGGCTGTTTGCCTTAGCAGCTTCCAGTGCTTGATTTTGAAGATTTTTTTTCTTGTGGGTTAAGCACTTTATGAGAGGGCATCTATTTTCGAGTTGTATTCTTTGTTTACTTCTCCCTCGTGCTCCGTGCTACTCTGAACACGTCTGTTTTACCCGCTGCCCAAATGTTGCACTCGCCAATGTTGCTTCTCCATACCCATGCCCTCTTTCTCTGTAGCCCATTGCTCCTTCCCCCAAAAGTTTGTGTTGCTTCTGCTCCCTCCTACGCTCCTCACATTGCTTCAGCATCGCCCCCCAACCTCCCTAATGTTGCTTCTACACTCTCCAACCGACCCTGGCCTGTTTTGTTTCCATGGCTTGTGTTGCTTCCACCCTCGTGCTCTCCCCACCCATCAAACGAAAAGAAAAAAGCTTTTGTTGCAGAAAGAAATTCTCATTTTGTATGAGCACGTATCCTTGTTGTGCTTACAAAATGACGCAGCTGCCTGCATCAACATCTTTTTTTAAGTCTTTAACTTTGCTGCAAAGCATCAAGGAAGCTGTGCAGCTTCGCTACAAGAAATTGCCAAAGCCAATAGGTTTCAAAGGGGAGACCTATTGGCTTTGCCACAGTTTGATTTGTTAGCAAAACACCCAGGAGCAATTTACAAATTGAATGAATTGTTTTGGGATGTAAGCTTTGGCTAAAAAAATGAGCATACTTGTTATGATGTTGTATTATTATTAGGTTGCTATGTCTCTTTAATGTAGTGATGTCAGAGAGATGGAATGTATGTTATAACATTCTGTGTTCCCTTGGGTCAGTTGGAGAAGAGCCTTTGGATTGTATGCTGCTCTCCTGGCACTCACCTGTTGTACTCCTGTGCTATTCATTTTATATTGAATAAATACTTATTCAATCTACCTGGACTCATCACTGCAACTTGGCGACGATGTGGGATCAAGGAAAATAGCAAGGATTATTTTCATTTTTTTTATTTTTATTTTACTGTCCTTCAACGTTACGATCTCTGGTTATCCGACCTCAATACTACTCAGACTAAGGATTTGGGCGTTTTCTGAGTGTTTGGTGCTTCGTCGGATTCCTCGTTCTAAGGCGGTAAGACTCACCCTCAATTCAAGGTGCGCTGTGCGACCGTTGAATCCCTCTGCAGCTGCATCTTTCCAAGTGGCGGCAGGATTCGGTACGGGCAGCGCGTTCTGGCATTGTTCCCCTGCTCAGTGACTGTGATGTACGTGCGTGTCACGTCAGCGCTGGACGTGGTTCACGTTGCATACCTTTGACCCGGCGGCCATATTGTTTTTATTTTTTTTATTTTACTCAAGAGAAGGACTCAAGAGAAGGAACAAATTTTAAACAGGCTGGAACGAGGGTCGAGTATCGCGCAAAGGTCATAATTAATTGGTGTTTTTGTACAACAGGTGAGACTGTCGGGGGGAAAGCGGAAATATATGTATTTTTTCTTTTTGTTCTTCATTTCTTCGTTTATTTTGCTGAGTGCATTAAAGGAACCACTACCACATTCTTAAAGGGGAATTGTGTATGGAAGAAGGAGACTCTGTCCATAGAGGAGATATGGCTCAAAAGAATTTCTCAATAAGTTCTCCTGAACCTTTTTGGGTTTCTGGCACACAGCCTACCATCAAATGGATTGAATGGAAGTTTTTTTTTTATTAATTATATAGAGGCTGTAGATGAAGGTAAAAGGATGAAAGCAGAGCAAAAGAAAAGAATCTTGTTGCATTCCTTGGGACCCATCGGTTTAAAGACACACTCTCACATGAGTAAACAAGTAGATCCTGATTTGGATGTATTTGAAAATACCATTAAGGATATGGACACTTATTTTGCTCCAAAGGTCTGCATTGGAGTAATTAGACAAAAGTTCTTTCAGAGGAGACAGACAAAGTATGAGACTGTAGATGAGTGGATTGACGATTTGAAAAAGTTGGCGACTGATTGTAATTTTGGTGGACTACACGATGATTTAATACGTGATCAACTAGTGATGCACAACAATAACACCACGTTGCAAGATAGATTGTGGGTTAATGGGGACGCTCCTTTGGATGATATAGTTGCCATTATGAGGAAGTCAGAAATGTCAGGAAGGTGTGCAACGGTAGTAAAAGAATCTGACACGGTCAAAACGTCTACAGCCATTTGTAAAATTCAGCCACCAAACAAAAGTTTTCACCAGCAAGTCCAAGGGAAATGGACAAACCAACCCACAGGGTTCCAAAATAAAGATAAAGGGGTTGAAGAAAGGCGATGCTATCGTTGTGATAGTAGGACACATCTGGCTTTTAGTAAAAATTGTCCTGCTTTGAAGAAGAAATGTGGAATTTGTGGACTGATAGGTCATTTTAGTAAAATGTGCCGTAGACAGCCTAATGTGAAATATATTTGGGATGAAGATTGCGGGGTGGAGAAAGAAGAGGATCCAGGGGAGATGTGTGTTAAGAATGTGAGGGGCAGTTACGTTATTAATATCACGGAGGAATCTATGGAGAGTAAACCTGTATGTGAGATATCCCTAGGTGGTGTGTTGATTAGTGTGTACGCAGACTCAGGATCTCCTTATACGATTGTCAATGAGGAAGTGTGGAAAAATAAGTTTGTTGAAAACTTGGAAATAAGTTGTCTGTATCCGACATCTGTCCTGTGAGTTATACCGGACAAAGAATTGAGATGTTGGGATTCAGATGGCTTACCTTTGTTTTCAAAGGGAGAACCACTAGTGGGGAAATTATATATAGCGAAAGTGGGACCATCAGTGCTGGGGTGGTTTGATCAAAAGAATTTAAATATTATTTTGGATTCTAACAGCAAAGAGAAAGTTTTAGTTTTGGATGAATGCAGCAAATTGAGTGATAAAATGTGCAGTAGTTTTCCTAAAGTTTTTAGTGAGCAGTTGGGAATGTAGAAAGGCTTTGAACACAGGATTGTGTTGAAGGCGAATGCGGAACCTAAAATACATAAGGTACGACCAATTCCTATGTTAATAAGGGATGAGGTGAAGAAAGAATTGCAGGGTTTACTTTCCAAAGGTATAATTGAGGAGGTGGAAACATCGGAGTGGATTTCTCCGATTGTGGTCGCGAGGAAATCTAACGGAAAAATACGTTTGTGCATTGACTTGCGCCACCTGAACAACAATATTATTGTGGAGAAGTTCCCGTCGCCAAAGATTAATGAGATGGTATCTTCCTTAAGGGGTTCTACATGGTTTTCTACGATCAACCTTTCTGCCGCATACCACCAGGTAGACTTAGAACCCGAGTCTAGGAGGTTTACGGCATTTATCACGCCGTTTGGTTGTTACCAATTCAGGCGTATGCCGTTTGGGTTGGCGTCAGCTGCGGCGGTCTTTCAACGGCTTATGCATAGATTGTTTAGTGACATAGATATGTTTTTTTTTCTTTCAAGATGATATTTTGGTGGCAGCGGAGAATAAAGATGTACATGATTCTAGATTAGAAATGGTGTTGAGTACCTTGCAGTCAGCGGGGTTAACGGTAGGATTATCCAAGTGTAAGTTTGGCCAAAGGACTGTGTCATATTTGGGTCATGTTATTAGTGAGAAAGGAGTCAAGCCTAAACCTGCTTTGGTGGAAAATATCGTGAAGGCGTCAGCGCTTACCTCTAAGGAGGAGGGAAGAGCATTTCTTGGCATGGCAGAGTACTGTGCGAAGTTTATTAAGAACTTTGCATCCAAGGTACATAATATTCGCTCTTTACTGAAAAAAATACCAAGTTTGAATGGAGTAAGGCGTGTGAGGATGAATTTGTTCAGATTAAGGTTGACTTACAAAATGTGAATGCATTGGCAAGTTTTGATCCCAATGTTGAATGTTTTTTGACTACAGACGCCAGTGATAAGGGTCTTGGAGCTGTTCTATCACAGAGAGGGTCGGACGGTAAAGAAAAGATAATATTGTCTGCTTCCAGAGCCTTATCTCCTGCGGAAGAAAGGTATCCTATCATTGAGAGGAAAGCGTTAGCTTGCGCATGGTCCTTGGAGCACTTTAGGGCTTTTGTGTGGGGTAAGCCTGTTGTTATTCGCACCACCCATCGGCCTTTAGTTAGGATTCTTTCCAGAGATGGTATTTCTGCAGCTTCAGCGAGGCTGGCTAGACTTTCTATGCACATGAAGGAGTATATTTACAAGATGGTGTATTTACCGGGAAGAGAGAACCTCATTGCAGATTGTTTATCTAGATTGCCTTCACCGTTAGAAGAGTGTGTGGATGATCCTTGGGGTGACTTTACTATTGCTTTGATACATGATTCTGGTGCTCCGGCTATTACCAAGGAAAGATGGATGGAAGAGCAAGCGAAGGATCTCATTTTGAAGGATGTGATGGATTACATTTGTGAGGGATGGCCTAAGAAAAATAGAGTAAAGGATGGTTTAAATGCATTTTGGGAAGTCCGCATGGAATTGTCTTTGGAAAAAAATGTATTGTTAAGGGGTGATAGCATTTTTCCCCTTGTTTCCTTGAGAAGGGAGGTGTTGCAGTTATGCCATGAAGGACATTTTGGGATAGCAAGGAACAAGTTGATTGTGAAGGGCATGTTCTGGTGGCCAGGAGTAGACAAGGATGTTGAAAATTTTTTGAGGCAATGTGAAGTTTGTAATTCTGCAGATAAGACTCTTAGGACTTTGAAACCTTCAATGAGTGAAGGATTAATTCCGGATCTTCCTTGGGAAACGGTGGCAGTAGATATCATTGGGCCAATTGGTGAACTTAAAGAGTATGGGCTAGTGGCCATTGATTTATTTACCAAGTGGCCAATTGTCAGGTTTGTTGACAAAATTGACACATCTACAGTTCTCAAGTTCCTGGACAAAATTTTCATTATGGAGGGTTTACCTGCTAGTGTTTTAACGGACAATGGCGTACGGTTTTTATCTAATATGGCGAAGAGTTATTTTGTGAAATGTGGTGTCAAACATAAAACATCAGCTTTGTATAATCCTAGTGGAAATGGCACTGTTGAGAGATTTAACAGAGTGGTGAAAGGTGTTATTCAGGCTTCTGTTAACAAAGGATTGGAGTGGAAAGTGCAGGTACAAAAGGCGGTTTGGTCATATAGAGTTACATCTCAGACCACTACAGGGTTGTCTCCATTTGTCATGATGAGGGGGAGATTGCCTAGGTGCAAGTTTAACCCAGGTTGGCTGTTTGAGGGCAAGGTTGCTCAATGGTCTCCTGTTAAAGTGAAAAATGATTTAGTGGGTATTCATGCTAAGAACAAAGAGTTTTATGACCGGCATCATGGCACTCAAGATGTAGAGGTTAAAGTAGGTGATTGGGTACGGGTTAGAAAACCTTTTAAAGTATCCAAAGGTTAGAGTCGTTATGAATCACCAAATCAGGTGGCGGAGATTTTGAGGAATTCTGTAAGGCTTTCTGATGGAAGAGTGTGGAATCTTAAAAGTATTGCTATTAATCCAGTGCAAGATGAGGTAATAAGTTCTCCTAAATTATTGGGTCAAGAGGATTTTGAGTGGATTGAAGATCACTTTGAAAACAGCTGTCTGCAGTCTCAGTTAGCCACTGATGCTGTAAGTAGTTCAGACGGGATTAATAATGCTGAGTCTAATGATCTTTCTTCCTGTAGCAGGGGGAAGGGGTAGGTGATGGGAGTTCTAATGTTGTGTGTGACCATGACATAGCCAATTCTTCACATGGGAAGAGAATTAGAGTTTTACCTGGTTGGCTGAAAGAATTTGTCGTGTAATGATGTTAGGATGTGATTCACCTTAAGACATTTTTATTTTGTTGTTTCTTTCTTTTTCTTCCTTTTTGTTCCCTCTTCTTTTCTTCCTTTTCTTGTTCTCTTTTTACTATTCCTTTCCTTTTGTTATAAGGAGGGGGGAAGTGTTATGATGTTGTATTATTATTAGGTTGCTATGTCTCTTTAATGTAGTGATGTCAGAGAGATGGAATGTATGTTATAACATTCTGTGTTCCTTTGGGTCAGTTGGAGAAGAGCCTTGGGGTTGTATGCTGCTCTCCTGGCACTCAACTGTTGTACTCCTGTGCTATTCATTTTATATTGAATAAATACTGATTCAATCTACCTGGACTCATCGCTTCAATACTTTATATTAACTATAGATCTTCCTCCTAAAAAAGCAGATGTTTCAACTATGTTTAAATTCCTTTGGGCTGGGACTTTGGTAGGAGTTAGGCTGTCAATTTCATATTGCCATAGTATGTAGAGAAACGAATGTCTTTTATATTACTGTTATGTTACTTCAAAGTGAAACTGTGATATTGCACAGAACGGTTAAATTATATACCAGCGTTACAAACAAAGTTATTACTTTTGGAGTGGAAGGTTATGATTTATTTGGTGGTAGGTTTCCTAGGCATTGTATTTTCCTCTTTTTTTATGGATGTGGGTAGTGCTGCATAATTTTGCATTAATGCCTTTACTTCTACATTCAGCAGAGTCAGATGCTGTGGGGTTAAGATGTGACGTTTTGTTGGGATATTTGTTGGCTGTTGGGTCAATTCTAGGCAATATCCCTGTTTGATTATTTGTAATACCCATTGGTCTGAAGTGATGTCTGGCCACAATTTGAGGAATTGTTGTAATGTTGAAAACTAGTACGGTTTGGTGAACATTATCTGCGCCATCTTGCCTCTTCCCCTGATGCCACACTTTTGTCGTGCGCACCCGCCATTTTAAGATGCCCTGATCAGAACGAACCCTCTTGCATGCCGCTGGCCCCTGACATAGCCCTTCACCCTCACCAAGCCCGCACGCTGACCAACCCCCCTGCTTGCACCTGCCTTGAATCATAAACCCCTCTTCAGCGCTGCTCTGCCCCAGGCCCTCATCCTGTTCCCAGCGTGACACCTCCCTTCTTCCCTTTCATGATCCCCGGCCCTTAGATGCAAACCCCCTTTTTCCCCGTGTGCCCGTTTGTCTTCCTCGTTCCCAGGCCGACACCCAGCTCTGCCGATACTGTTCCTTGCCCCTCCCCGTACAATAGAAAGCTTCCCCCATCAAGGGATCCCCTGGTTGATCAAAGCCCCCACCCCATGAGATCCGATCGAACCCCGCATTCCATGAATTGACGGAATATCCAGCTGCGCGATACTCATCACCTGTTGTGACCAGGATGGGGACCTCTACTGTAAATATGTGTGGGAACGGGCCCGGAGGGGGGTTTCCGGGAATGTCTTTCCGTACATCAAAGCTTTATCATGAGTGTGTAAACTGTAATAAAAACCGCAAACACTGTATATAAGGGGCCAGGCCTCAAACATAAGTAGAGCACCTCAGAACGATACCTGCTGTCCGTTTTGCTGTGTTCTCCTCCGGAGAGAATAAAAAAACCTTGTTTCCTGCTTTCCAGTCTCCAGCGCCTGCCTCTTCATTTATTAAATAATTCGAGGGTCACAGAGGCAATACCGCCGGGCAAATATCGATTGTCCCCGACTCAAACCTTTATTTTAACAATTGGCGTCCCAAGCGTGGGGCCCATCAGCGACTCGTGGATCCAGTGGGAGAGGTCCCGACGACAGAGTGAATGACTGCAACGATCGGGAGAGCTCTTGCCCAATAGACCCTCGTCTGGCAGCCGATCATCCGAACTTCACTAGTTCCGAACAGACCTCTCTCGAGTGATCTACGGTCCTGACTGGGGACCATTAGGAGTGCCGTGAGAAATACGAGAAAAAGAGGACGAACGGGCGCTGGATTCGGAAGACAAGAAACTGTCCATACGGTCCGGGTAAGGTCGTGTAAACACGACGGATTGCGAAAATAATTGATTGCTTGATTGTTTACAAAAAATATACTAGTATTACTCTTTGTTTGACCTATTTGGAGATTCACTGTCTGCACACGGAGAAACAGTAGGCTCCTTCTCTTTTGCAAACAGTGAAGGATAGGTAACGTAACCGTCGCGCCTATTTTTTTCCCCCCACTGACTCTATTATTTCTTAACGGTTTTTGGGAGACTCCCTCTCCCTCACTGATTAACTGGGTTCTTTGACCCCGAACTACTGTTCGCAGATTGTCTTCTGGAGATTCTCTGTCTGCAAACCGGAAACAACAGATTCCTCTTTGCGGATAGTGAAAGGGTAGAGGACGCAGACTTTTGCGCCCTACTTACTCTCCCCATTGATCTTACTCTATCTTATTTATTTATTGATTGTTTGATTGTTCCTCGTTATTTGTTACTTTTTGTTCATGAGGTATTCACTGCCTGCAAACAACGTAGAATAGGAATATTCTGTCTAGTCTTTGCACCTAGTGATAAGATAGGCAGTGCTGACTTTTTAGTCCCTCGTTACGAGCCGTCATGTCTGTCTTCTCCCCACTGATTGATAATTGGTTCAGCCCGGACCGTGTATTAGAGGTGGACCATATAGCTCCACTAGAAGGCACCCCTAATAAGGACATGTTCATAAACTATGGATTAGTTACCATAGCCTATAATAAATTGTGGCACAGGTATACCAAAGAAAGTCAAGACAAACAGTGGCCACTGGCAGGATCCTTTGACCTTGATAAAATAGAAACGTTGGAAATAGCCCTTCGCAATAATAAGACAACGCCTATTATGCTCGACAGTCTCGGTATGTGGCGCAGAGAGGCTATGCAACGACAGAGAAAAGACGAGGACAAACCAGGTAGAGAAATATACCGACAGGACAACCCCGGGACACCACGACCCAAAAGTTATCCCCCGACAACGCAAAAGACGGCCAGACTTAGGGCAAGACCAATGCGCTTTTTGTAGATATGTCGGACACTGGAAAGCCCAATGCCGACTCTACTGAGCGTGAGTAAGGGCAAAGGGCCGACAGGAATGACAGGCCAGCAGAATGAGAAAAAGCGCGAGACAAAGAAAAATCCGACTCGCACGGACAGACCAGACAGAACCACCGCGTTAGATTATGCCCGATGGCACAGGTTCCGCCAGAACGATTTCAGCGACATGTTCGAGTTTTCCTAGGTCGGACAATATAAAAACGGGAACCCAGCCTAGCTCTAAATTAACAGACGGAAAAAGATAATTTTGGCCAAATAATCACTGTTTTATGTTTGTCTTTGGATCTTGTGTGTCATACTTTTCTATTACCCCCGCCCGTCTGAGTTTATGTGTACGTAAATCTGCGTCATCCCCCTGCACGTGCTTCCATGTTACATAAACTATGTTAATAGAAATTTTAGCATAAAACAACCTGGAAAGAAAGAAATGGGAAACGAAATCAGTAAGACACTGATAAACACGAACTTTTATTTTAACATAACAGGCAAAGAAAAACACAATAACGCTAGAAAAACAAGAACGGTAAACTGTAGAACTTGAAAATCAACAGAACATTCGTCCCCCCCCACCTTCTGGAACCTTCCAAAGCAGGGTAGGGTTACGGCTACGCCCAACCGGCGGCAACCCATATAAGGCGGGCCTTGCTGCCAACTCTTGGTCAGGAAATCTTAACGTATTGGGGAGCCGGAGGAGAGGAAGGGGCCAGCGGCCTGGGCAGTTACAGGTAGTCCCGCCACATGTCTCCTCGGCCAGCCGCAACGGGCCTGGATAGTCTCAGGTAGTCCCGCCACATGTCCCGAGAAGAACGAGACACCTCTTTCTTTTCCCTTCCGTAACAGCCGCAGCAGCTCTGGACGGCGGGATGTCCTGCACGTACCTCCGCAACAATTTGTCCAAGTTGGGCTGGGAGGGAGAGGCGACGCGGACGAGCCTCTCCCACCTCCACGGATAGGAGGTCTCCCAGCCCCCGGCCCAACGCCGAACACCCCCAACCAGGCGATGGTGCCCCAATACTTGCGCAGCACCGAACGTGCAATGGTGCCCATATTTTCGGAACACCGAACCTGCAATGACTGCACCGATACTCGTGCCGCGCCGAATGCGCGCCACAGGTGGCCATACTCCCACAGCACTGAGCACACGACTTGGGGAGCACCGGATGGGGAGAGACCTTCGTGCGGGCCGATGAAAAAGAGCAGCATGGGGTGCACCGGAAGAAGGAGACGGCGCGAACGAGTCTCCCTCGCCCCCCCAGGCGGGGGCATCACAGCTGCACCCCAGCCGAACGTCCCGCTTTCACAAAACAGAGCCCTCTTCCTTTCACTCCGAAGGATCTCTTCCACTCTTGCAAACTCGACGAGAGTGGCCCCTGTAGGGCCCCAAAATGGCGTCTGGGTCCGCTGGAAGGCGGGCCTCGGCCGCTAGAGTAACTTTGACCAGCAATATAACTCGGTGGCTCGCCCACCGGAGCACGAGCCCCCACCTCCGACAACATCTCCACAGCCTTGAAGATTCTACAAAGGTCCCCGAAGGAGCCCTCGGCCACTGCAGGCCTCCGGTAAGGGGCAACTGCCTTGATCGCCAACGAAATAAACATGACATTGCCACTCCTTCTGTTAGCATGAATTCTAGAACTGCCGAAAAGGACTCTGGTCCAACTGCCGGTTGTAGGAAACATTTTTCCCTGATGCTACTTCCGGACTAACCCGGCCCCGCCCAAAATGGCGCCGGTATCAATAGGAACTTACGAACACCTCGTGGTGTCCCTTTTCACTATACAAACTTAATGTTCTGATACATATATGACCCTTTGTACACTTGACGAGAAGAACGGAGAGCTCACTCGAGGAACATGTAAAAGGATCGCGTTAAAAATGATGATTATAAATGTACAATGTATTATATTTTTATAGCCGATGTATATCCTCGCTTATGATGCACGCGCACGGTATGCATATAGGAAATCTGATTGCAACTAGTATGACTATGCTTCTAAATTATGAAATAAACGCCCCCGAACCCCCCGGCCAACTGATAGACGTTCTGGTTTGCTACAAATGAATTGCTAAAACTTTCAGATGTTTTTTATTGCTGCCAAACAACACCCCCCACTGTACGCACTTTAGCCATTGCCGTGCCCGGCCAAATACGACTGCACCCTTATGAATCCACATACTATGATCTCGCAAAAATAAAGGTCCTTTTTTTCCAAATGATGAACGGGTATTGCTTGCTTTATTTAAAATGTGGGATGGGCGGGAGAGTTCTTTTCTGTGCACCCTACTATGCTCTCTCTTTAAGGTTATTAAGAAGATGGCTGCCCAGCCCTGGAGGACGGATCGGATCGACAACACGACGCTCTGCCTTCAAAGTACGCGACTGACTCATGAACTCTCGCATGGAGGAAGACCTCGACTTCCAAGGATGGGTAAAACGAACGGTATAAATGAGGGAATGTAAAAGAAGGGTAAAATAAAACGATGTAAATGTTATAAAGTACGACGTTCAAAGGTATTAGGGAACAGAGCTGACCCAAGAACCGAAGAACCTTAGAACGTCACAGCGCTGAAGGAGGTTTAAGGATCCCGATAGTGAGATACATCTTTCGACTAGATACCTCGCACTAGACACCTCTGGTTCCCTTTTCACGTTTCCCCGCACACGACCTATAAGGACACACTGCCCCCCCCCCCCCCCGACTTCAGAAACGATACCCCCGGGGATTCTACCCCGAGGAGGAAAGACGAGTATGAGGTAAGTAAAGGACTTTCGAATCCATGTATTGGATGTGCGCGAATGTTGTCCCCCTCCCCTCCCCTCTTTTTCCCTCCCTCTACAGGGTACATCAGGGGCCGCAACCAAGGTATGGCGAAGATCTGAAGCCTTGCCATGTCTAATACACGAAACAGACCAGCGCTGCAAGGTGGCACCTAAGAACGCCTGCAAACTACTCACGTAGCAAACAAACCTGTAGAACTAGTATGATCTGATGAAAAGTGATCACTCTTAACCCAGGCTGCGCGAATGAACCTATGTCACAGATGAATCAAAACTATGAGAGAATGTGCATGTGTGACTGAAGCATTGACTCAACGGGTCGAAGGACCGAGAATGCAAGAAAGTGCGACACAATGGTACTTCCCTTTTCTTTTTCCTTTTTCTCGAAGCATGTCCCCTCTACCCTGTCTAATGCTCAAACTGCATGATTTCAAGATTCTAACGCAGACCCGTGAATGTCCTTTACTGTGTAATGCACTAAATAGCCTTCCTTAAATACACTGCCACTCTCTCTGTCGCACGTGTACTATTTAGCCTGCCGTTGCACACTCTCTCTCTCTCTCTCTCTCTCTCTCTCACTCTCTCTCTCTCTCTCTCTCTCTCTCTCTTTCACACTCCCACTCTTCCGAGCGATTAGCCCCGAAATTGACAGACTGCCACCCCTAGCACACCACCCAATTGGCTTCAAATACCGCCGGTATTTGCTCAAAACTTGTCTTTAATAAAATCACCCTAATACTGTGTCACCACCTCTCCTTTCCGGAAATGTTTTGATGAAATCGAGAATTGGTCATAAAGGAAAGGACAGGTAAGCTGACTGAGGTTCCCTAAATCTGACCCGAAATGAGGGAACTACATGTCAGCGGCTACTACTATGGAATAAAAGTGCCTCAGATAACGCGCCCCTCCCCGTCCCAAATTGTCGCGATACCCAAAACCATAAAGGTAACCGAAACCCCCCATCTTCTCAGGACGCTCCCAGTATTGCGTTCAGTTGCCCCCCCCCCCCATCAACGTTTTCTATGTACCTAGGTGTCTTCCGATGAGACCCCTGTCTTCTCTAATTTAGTAATCTGGCCGCGAGAGGCTGCATAGGGACCAGAATGATGTTTTGCAAAGTTAAAGATTAGACCGGAGCAAAGAAAACCATTACACTGAGCCTTGTCGAAAGTGAAAATGTTTAGTTAATGGGCAGAAGGCATTGAAGGTTTAGCCTATGTTCGTCCCTCAGCGAGAAGCCTATTAGTACCATGCGGTTAGCTCACACCACTTTTTATTAGCATTGCCCGGCTTACATTACAGAGGTGGGCCCCCATCAGATGACCTGTCGTGACTATATTAAACAGTTGTGAAGGAAAGCCATAGTAAACCCAGCAGGTCCACCATCGATCATTTATATGTATAGCGAACGTTCCTATCTTCATTTGCCTGGAGCTGGGAGAGAAATAGACTTATGTGGTTACTTTCCTCTACCAAATCTCTAAAAACTGTCTTTTCAAACTCCTTCAAGGGTACGGCTGTTGGAGGAAAGAAGGACCGGATGTGGGAGCACGTGGCCTGACTACGGACTGTGGAACGTCTGTGACATGGGCCAAGGCGAGACCGCGACAGAACAGAGCTACAGGACGAGGCACTACCTCCAACAAAGTGAGAAGAAAGGGCTAACCTGATGCCCCCGCTCTATGTTCGAATGTGTGCCGAAAGGTCCCCGCTCTCTAGACTCGGTCATGAGCCCGCCTATCTGAAGTCTCTCGTTCCCCTAGTTTGTTCCTGATTTGGCCTTGCTCCATCCCCCTTTTTCTCCGACCTACCCTATGGACTATTTTGTACACTCTTCTTCCACCTGAACTTTTGACTATTGATCCCAAAGGACACCGGGCGAGAAAGACCCTTTTTCTGACCAGAAACGCGAGGAAAGGGTCGTGCCCTGCAACACGGAACTTAGAATAGAGCTGGACTCGTAGCTCCACCGCCGGTGCTCCACAGTGCCAACGGAAGACGAAGAATTGCTGAAAGCTTACTAAACCTCGAACATTCCCGATCATTTCTGCCACGTCTCGTTTCTCTCCCAGCCAACATTGTATTGATTATGTAACAATCCATCAGTTCGCCTTATGAAATGTACTCACTGCTCTGCATTGCATTACTATGACTTTCCTGCTAAACAAGTTTATCAAAGTTTATCAAATAGGTCCGCCTCCTAAAAACTAGAAATCTCAAAATGTATTGTTTACAACTCTTTCATCCAGGGTTCCTACCGTCTTCTTTCTCATGCCCACCACAATAGAACCGAGTAGAAAATGAACCAGCAAGATGTCTTGGATATGTTAAAGGGAGGACTGTTGAAAACTAGTACGGTTTGGTGAACATTATCTGCGCCATCTTGCTTCTTCCCCTGATGCCACACTTTTGTCGTGCGCACCCGCCATTTTAAGATGCCCTGATCAGAACGAACCCTCTTGCATGCCGCTGGCCCCTGACATAGCCCTTCACCCTCACCAAGCCCGCACGCTGACCAACCCCCCTGCTTGCACCTGCCTTGAATCATAAACCCCTCTTCAGCGCTGCTCTGCCCCAGGCCCTCATCCTGTTCCCAGCGCGACACCTCCCTTCTTCCCTTTCATGATCCCCGGCCCTTAGATGCAAACCCCCTTTTTCCCCGTGTGCCCGTTTGTCTTCCTCGTTCCCAGGCCGACACCCAGCTCTGCCGATACTGTTCCTTGCCCCTCCCCGTACAATAGAAAGCTTCCCCCATCAAGGGATCCCCTGGTTGATCAAAGCCCCCACCCCATGAGATCCGATCGAACCCCGCATTCCATGAATTGACGGAATATCCAGCTGCGCGATACTCATCACCTGTTGTGACCAGGATGGGGACCTCTACTGTAAATATGTGTGGGAACGGGCCCGGAGGGGGGTTTCCGGGAATGTCTTTCCGTACATCAAAGCTTTATCATGAGTGTGTAAACTGTAATAAAAACCGCAAACACTGTATATAAGGGGCCAGGCCTCAAACATAAGTAGAGCACCTCAGAACGATACCTGCTGTCCGTTTTGCTGTGTTCTCCTCCGGAGAGAATAAAAAAACCTTGTTTCCTGCTTTCCAGTCTCCAGCGCCTGCCTCTTCATTTATTAAATAATTCGAGGGTCACAGAGGCAATACCGCCGGGCAAATATCGATTGTCCCCGACTCAAACCTTTATTTTAACAGTAATCTTCCCCCGACAGGTCTTTCATGGTCAAGGGTTGGGGGGCAGAGGGGGTGGGGGGTAATTCATTTATTTGGTGGAGTCTTAAATAATGCACAGGTCTCATACTCATCCTGTGCTCTGTGGTTAAGCACTAATTACACACTTCGTGTGTGTCGGATTGTGCATATTTGGCCTCGCAACGAGGGCACCATTGAAAGAGGCCCTTCTTCATCGCCAACACCCGGAGATTGACATTCTAAACCGGTGTGTGTGTCGCTCACCGGGTAGTAAGTCTCCAGCGTCTAGGATCAGTTGGTGTTGTTCACGGGATCTCTGGTCAAATTTTCACTATACCGTAGGACGTATGGGTGTCGAATGCTTAAGAGCTGCGAAGCAATCTGCCCTAGCCCGATGGCGTAAAAAAACTTTCTACCAAAGAAACCGTTGAACATGCGCAATACCTCAAGAGGGAGGAGAGACGATGCACAACGCCGATCATTAAACTTCCTCGAGGAAAAACAACTTACAGAGTCTGGGTCCAACACTAGATGGCAAGGGTATGCGCAGCATGTATATCTGCAGCCATCAAATGCTCAAATAACCCTTTCCCCCTTCAACATAATTATCAGTTACATGGGGTATACCATGTGCTTGCACAGAATCAGCGTCGAAACCAAAAAGTAAATGTAGCCTCAGCTTATTGGTGTGTCGTGGTAGAAACACCAGATTACAGTAACGCTGCATGACCACTGGTTGTACTACCGTAATGTCATAGAATGATATCTGTTAAGCTTGAGTCGATGTCAGTTCAGGATCTGACATGGGCATCTGATCATCAACCGGAGTCAGTGGAATTGGTATCTGTATCGAGAAGAAAGGGATCAGCATGAGTCGCACGGACAGAATGTAAGTCTGTATCTGAGTCGGTGCAGGCCAGTAATGGGTCCCAAGGAGACAGACATAGGTGGGGAAGTACGCTCCGGAGGTAACCTCACTGGAGACCCCTGCAGTTTCACGGAGCCACGCAAGACGAAGTCAGAAGCGCATTAAAGATTTGCAGCATAACCTCTTTTAACAACTTATGGGAGGGGCACTACTCACTAATGATCTAGATCCAATTTGGAAACCTCTTTTAACAACTTATGGGGGGGGCACTACTCACTAATGATCTAGATCCAATTTGGAACTTGGGAGATATTTCAGTGATTGCTCATCCCACTTGTATGCCAACAAAGAAAACACAGACACACACACACACACACACATATATATATATATATATATATATATATATATATATATATATATATATCTATATATATCTAAGAGAGATACTTCGCTCGTGAGAACACACGTACTCTGACACCTGGAGTTGTTCTTGTGCGCAAAATTTATTAGGCAGTTTCCTGCCTAATAAATTTTGCGCACAAGAACAACTCCAGGTGTCCGAGTACGTGTGTTCTCACGAACGAAGTATTTATCTTGGATGTATGGGCGACCGGTAGCCCTACCTCGGACCGCCCGTGAGCTGGCTCGACTAGATTCCATTACCGGAGCTGTGGGTGATATATATATATATATATATATATATATATATATATGTGTACATACACATACACACACCCTTACGTTGTCCCCCTGCTGTCTTCAGTTATACACTTTTCTGTTGCTTTATAGCTAGACTTGCACTATATAAATACCCATACATACAATGCTTCCTCTCCTGGAAAAAGAATGCAGAAAAATAATGAAAACAATATTCATCATGTTCATTAAAAGAGCAATATTTTACCTTAAGAGCTGAAATATGTATAGCTTGAACATCTCCTCCATATTCTTCACACACCACATTGTGGGCCAGCAGTTCTTTCTTCGCCCTGTCAGGATCAGCTTCAAATTTATCGCACTTGTTAACAGCAAGGATGATTGGAACTAGAAAAAAATTAATAACAAGCAGGTTTAGTTTAAAGAGCCTTTTCAGAAGGAGGAGACTTCGGTGACACAGTGCAAAATAGTATCTTTCGACTGGTATGTTCAGTACACTCTTCCTCAAGGTACAAGAATGTCTCTAGTTGAAAGGTGAAGTACTAGAAAAAAAGCTAGCACAGCAATAAACGTTAGGATCCTGGCACATGTTGGCAACAGATAGCCCTCACAAAGATGCCTACATGCTCCACATGTTGGTCCTCTTCTGTAACTGGAGAGATCGCATGTCGCATTACAGATTACATTTTTTTGTTTATATATTTGTCCCAACTTAAGCTTGTCCTCCTTTGTGACTTTCCCCTAGCTGCCTTTATCTGTGTAATGCTCAGGAAGCCTGATAAAAGAAGTGAAACTAGTGCCTCAACTGAGTGGCTAGTTGTTGCCGGAGGCCCTTCACTATGAGACTTGTTTTTTCAAGGCAATGTCATGAGAAACTGAAAAGTGTTCACAGCACTACTTGGTACTAGTAACCGTAAAGTAAACTCAATGGTGCCCCTGTAACCTAACGTCATTCATCCCTGTGCCCAGAGCCTTTTGCGGTTTAGGTCAACCAGTGGTTGCACCAAAATATTTCCCTACCACAAGTCAACTGTAAAGGAAGGATGTCATATTCCCTGACTGTCTAATTCTACCGGAACGCGAAAGTGGCAAAAGGACCTAATCAAAATAATCTGTGAAGAAGTTAATGTCAGAGACCTTTCTGAGGGGATGTCTAGTTTTTTTTTGCATAGTCAGTAGTAAAACAAAATGCAATGCCAGAAAAATGCTACTTACCAGTATGCATCTGTTCTTGGCATGTAGAGCTGCAGAGTCGTACACTTTTGCAATAGATCGCCACCTGGTGTTGGGCTCGGATGATTGCAGGTTGTTGTCTTCTTGGAAGAAGTCTTTGTAGTCACGAGATAGGTGACTCCTCCCTTGGACAATACTGCGCATGGTCATCGACTCCATCCTCAGATTGTTTTTCGCCATGATGGGAAATGATGGAGTTAGTAGAAGTAAAGAGAAAGGATGTCCATGCGTGTGCATCTAAGTAAGAGGAGTACTGGAACGGATACAAGTCCCGGGGAGGCGGGAGGGTGTGTACGACTCTGCAGCTCTACATGCCAAGAACAGACACATACTGGTAAGTAGCATTTTCCGTTCGAGGCATATGAGCTGCAGATCGTACACTTTTGCATCGATTGTGCAGCAGTGTCTCCCCTAGCGGTGGTCGCTTGTATCCGTTGCAGTATGTTGAAACAGTGTTCTAAGGACAGCTTGACCTACTGCAGCTTGCTGCTTGGCTTGAACATCAACACAATAGTGTTTAGTGAAGCTGTGTATTGTAGACCATGTTGCTGCCTTGTATATGTCCTCTAGTGGTATATTTCCTAAGAAAGCCATAGAGGCTCCTAGTTTGCGAGTGGAGTGTGCTCTAGGAGGAACCGTTAGTGTACGTTTAGCTTTCTGATAGAATATCTGTATACACTTCACAATCCACCTGGCAATTCCCCCCTTAGAGATGGGGTTGCCTTTGTGTGGGGGAGAGAAAGATACAAATAATTGTTTTGTCTTTCTGAAGGACTTAGTCCTATATGTGCAGTATAACAGGGGTCTTCTAACATCTAAGGTGTGTAAAGCCCTTTCTGCAACAGAGTCTGGGTTTTGGAAAAACCCAGGTAGCTCTACTGATTGGTTAAGATGAAAAGGAGTGATAACCTTTGGCAGGAATTTTGGATTAGGCCTAAGAACCACTTTGTTAGGATGTATTTGAAAAAATGGTTCTTGTATTGTGAATGCTTGTATTTCACTAACTCTTCTGAGAGAGGTGATAGCAACAAGGAAGGCACTTTTCCATGTTAGGAATTGCAATTCACATTTGTGTAAAGGCTCGAAAGGGGGTCCCATAAGTCTTGTAAGGACAACGTTCAGGTTCCATACCGGAGCAGGTGGTAACCTAGGTGGGATTATTCATTTTAATCCTTCCATAAATGCTTTGATTGCAGGTACTCTGAAGAGAGACAGATGTTGTCTATTCTGTAAATAGGCTGCAATTGCTGCCAGGTGCAGGCGTATGGAAGAATAAGCTAAATTAGACCTTTGTATGTGTAGAAGGTAACAAATGATATTTTGGATGGAAGCATCCAGTGGATCAATGTGATTATTGTTACAATATATTACAAGTCTTTTCCACTTATCGACATAACCTGCTCGGGTAGTGGGTTTTCTAGCTTCTTTAATTAGGTTCATACAGTCTGGTGGCAGGTTTAAGTAACCAAACTCTAAGACTTCAGGAGCCAGATCTCCAAATTCAGTTGGCTTGGATCTGGGTGTCTTATTTCTCCATGGTTCTGTGTTAATAGGGAGGGCGTGAGCTGTAATTTTTGGTGTGGAGCCAGTGAGAGATCTAGTAGTGTGGTGAACCACGGCTGACATGCCCATGTGGGAGCTACTAGTATTAGTTTGAGAGACTGTTGTCGGAGTTTGCGCACTACTACGCGTACGCAAATCTGCCTGACCAGTTCATCCATATCGCATTCCCCTCCGGTCCGTGGGTGCGGAAACCTGGCGGCGAAGGTTGGGCATTTTGCATTTTGGTAGGTGGCAAACAGATCTATCTGTGGATGTCCCCACATTTGGAAGAATGGTTGAAGAACTTGTGGATGTATTTCCCATTCGTGAATCTGTTGTGACTGTTGACTTAACAGATCTGCTATCGGATTGTGAATTCCTGGAAGGTGTTCTACAGTCAGGTGTATGTTTTGAGGAATGGCCTATCTCCAAATGTTCTGCGCGAGCTGGGACCGTTGTAGAGAGTGTGTCCCCCCCTGTTTCTGTATATAGTACATGGCTGTCATATTGTCGGTCCGGATTAAGACAGCTTTGTTTTGTACTTGCAATTGAAACGTCTTAAGCGCTAGGAAAATTGCTAGCAGCTCTGGTTGATATGGAACATTTTTTGTTGGTTGTTCCATTGGCCTTGTGTCGTATAGTGTAAGAGATGGGCTCCCCATCCCGTGAGGGATGCGTCTGTTGTGAGCACTACCTGTGGAACAGGCACTAGGAACGGCCGTCCTCTTGTCAAGTTTTTGGTTTTCAACCATTGCAGAGAGCGATATGTACGGCTGTCTACCAACACTAGGTCTGTGAGCTGACCTTGAGCCTGATTCCACTGTTGTGCTAGACATTCTTGTAGTGGGCGCATTTGCAGTCTTGCATGTGGAACTATGAAGATGCAAGACGCCATCATGCCTATTAGTCTCATGAACACTCTGGCTTGGAGAGACTGCTGGTGTTGAAAAACGGAGACTAAGGTCTGAATGCTCTGTATCCTGGCTGGAGTGGGATACGCTAGAGCTGTAGATGTGTCTATGGTAGCTCCTAGATACTGATGAATGTGCGAAGGCTCTAGGTGCGACTTGGTGTAGTTTATGGTAAACCCTAAGTCATGCAGTGTTTGAATTGTTTGCTTTGTGTGTTGGACACATTGACTGAATGATTTTGCTTTTATGAGCCAGTCGTTGAGATAAGGGAATACATGTATCTGTTGTCTTCTGAGATGTGCCGCTACTACTGCTAAGCACTTTGTGAACACTCGTGGTGCTGTTGTGACCCCGAATGGAAGGACTTTGAACTGATAGTGCTGTCCTTGTATGACAAACCCTAAATACTTCCTGTGAGCAGGATGTATAGGAATGTGAAAGTAGACGTTCTTTAGGTCTAGTGTTGAAAGAAAATCGCCTTATTGTAGTAGTGGGAGTACTTGTTGCAGAGTGATCATGTGAAAATGATCTGATTGTATGTAATGGTTGAGAGGCCTGAGGTCAAGAATTGGTCACAGTGTCCCGTCCTTCTTGGGAATTAGAAAGTACAGGGAGTAAACTCCTGTTCCCTGTTCCTCTAAAGGAACTACTTGAATAGCATCCTTTTGTAGAAGTGCTAGAACTTCCTGTTGAAACAGAGGCATATGGTCTGTAGACATTGGACGCTGCCTGGGTGGTATGTTTGGGGGGGTTGCTGTGAGTTCTAGGCAGTAGCCATGTTGGATAATTTGTCTCACCCACCTGTCTGTTGTGATGGAATTCCAGACAGGTAGGAACTGTGATAATCTGCGCCCCACAAGAGTGGAATGCTGTAGGGGAGGCAGAGGGAAGTCACTGTTTGGGAGTGGAAGAGGAGCGGTTGTTGTTACTTCTACCTCTTCCCTTATTATTATTGCCTCTGTATCCTCCTCTAAAGTAGCCTTTGTTAGAGGAGGTCTGTGTGTGCGTCTTGAAAGATGAGGTTGTATCTGCACCGGTTTGCTTAGAGCCTCCTCTATAAAAGGAGCGGCGAAAAGAACTTCAAGTCTGAGTGGATTGTAATGCACCCATAGACTTAGCTGTGTCTGTGTCTTTTTTCATTTTTTCTAGTGTATTATCTACTTCCGGCCCAAACATTTGGTTCTGATTGAAGGGCTGGTTCAAGATGGTAGTCTGTACCGGTTTTAAACCCTGAAATGCGTAACCACGCATGTCGTCTGAGTATAACACTACTATTGACTGCTCTGGATGCTGTGTCAGCTACATCTAGTGCACATTTAATTGAGGCATTAGATATTAATTTGCCTTCTTGTATGAGCTCTGTTGCCTGATCTTTGTATTGATCTGGGAGGTGCTCCATGAGTTTTTCTAATTGGTCGTAGTGAGCCCTGTCATATCGTGAGAGCAGGGCTTGTGTATTTGCTATGCGCCATATATTTGTAGCCTGCGCAGCAATCCGTTTCCCGGACGCATCAATGAGTTTGGATTCTTTGTCAGGTGGGGGCGTATCACCAGAAGCATGGGAATTATCTCTTTTCCGTGCATTAGACACTACTAAAGAGTCTAGTGGCAGATGTCCCTCAATATAGACCGGATCAGATGGTGCTGGCCTATATTTCGTTTCTACTCTTGGATTTAACACCCTACAGCGTACCGGGTCTTTAAATATTTCTGGAGCATGTTTAATGACTCCTTTGATCATGGGTAGTATTTGTGTAGACCTTTGTGACTGCTCAAATGTATCGAGTAAAAAATCCTCATCAATGGCACCAGAGTGCATTGAAACCCCGTGGTAAAGGGCAGCTCTATTTAAGAGATGATTAAACCCAATACTGTCTTCTGGAGGGGAAGGTTTGGTTGGGTAAGACGGAGGATCAGGAATGTCGGGCACATTGTGTGGTGGGAAACCATATATATCGTCCTCTCTAGGGTATTCTGGATTGACATCTTCATCTACAGGGTATGCATGTGGCTTTGGTATGTCATTTCCCCCACCTATATCATACTCCTCATCAGTGTGGTGTGATGATGCAGGAGATTGAACAGGAGAAACTGTAGGTTCAATGTAAGGAGGGATAGGAGAGGAAGAAGGTGAAGGAGAGGAAGGGTGCATTGGAGAAGTTGCACAATCCTTCTTTTTGGCAGGGACCCCAGGTAGAAGTGGTGTGTCTTCTGGTCTCTTCTTATAAGGAATAGCTTTCCCATGTCCAATTTTTGGATTGATATGGACTTTACTTTGCTTAGGATCTGGTCTAAACAGTTCTTCTTCTTCTACAACCTTCTTTGGCGTCTATTTTTTCGGTGCCGATAGGGGTTGTTTTGTGTTTTTTGCTGTAGGAGGCGTTATTGAGTCCCGTGGCAAATGTTGTGGTGCCAAAGATGGTTTCCGCTTGGTAGGCTTGTTAGAGGGCTTAGGTGTCTCTGAATCAGGCCTTGGAGTCTTTGGTGCCGAGGTTGGAGATTTTGGAGTGAAGACAGGTCTCGTTGGCCTTGAGGCGTCGGACTCTGGCTTCCCATCTTTATTTTATTTTTTAAACCGGAAGGTTTTGGAGCCGGAGCTTTTTGCGGATCCGGTACAGTTTTCGGCTTCGGCACCGATGCATCTTTTGGTTTGGGTGCCGAAGGGCCTTTGTCTTTGGGCACCGAAGGGCGTTTTGGCTTCGGTGTCGAAGAATCCTTCGGTATCGAAGGATGAGTGAGCTTCGGTGCCAATGGAAGAGGTGGAATTGGCACATGTGGTTTTGTCGGTGCCGAGGCACCGGAAGGCGTAGTTGTTTTCCTCGGAGCCGAGCCCGAAGGCGGGGCGTTTGAGGGTATTTTTCTGTCTCGACTAGGCCCCATGGGCGAAGTGCTGACCGTTGCCTTTGGCTTGGGTAGTGTCTGTTGTGCAGGGGCAAGAGTACTCACGGGTTGACGAGATGGAATAGAGTCATCCGAGTCCTCTGCCTCCGATATGATCTGGAGATCAGGCGAGTCTTCCTCGGCGACGAGTGGAGCCTCGTCCTCGGAGATGTCTTCGGGTGGATCTTTGCCTTCGGAGATGTCTTCTTCGACGATCTCCTCCTCGAAGATGGCCTCCGGTGCTGGTGCTGATCTCCTCATCTCGTGTCGACGTGCCCTCCGATCCGAATGGTCTTTTTCGATCGAGAGGATGCACAAGCTGTGCAGGTCGACTCGTCGTGTTCCGGCGACAGACAGAGGTTGCGGACCTCATGATGGTCGCTATGAGGGAATTTTGCTCGACATACCGGCATCTCTTGAATGGAGTTCTGTCCATGAGGCGTAGGCCGTACGGAGCCGATAGGCCCAACGGCCCGCGTCGACGCACCGGAATGTGGCAGATGGTGTCAAAAGTATTCTATTCGATGTCGATAAAGTTTTACAAAGTTTTTTCGCTTCGAAGTTGCTGGAAAAGTCTTTTCTAGCCAGTGCGGAAAACTTACATCCGAACCCAGTGGCAGAAAAAAACAATCTGAGGATGGAGTCGATGACCATGCGCAGTATTGTCCAAGGGAGAAGTCACCTATCTCGTGACTACAAAGACTTCTTCCAAGAAGACAACAACCTGCAATCATCCGAGCCCAACACCAGGTGGCGATCTATTGCAAAAGTGTACGATCTGCAGCTCATATGCCTATAACACAATGTTAGTATATAAAAGGACCACAAATGTTTTAACAGCACAGACTCCGCTTAGGCTCAGATGCATGTTAGGCACCATCACAGAAGTAAGAAAGAGTGAGGAGTACCAGGAGGCAGAGACCATACATTTGCTAAAGGTTCTGGGATTCTTGTGCCTCTGAACTCTGGTTCCACCTTGTAATTAGTGATCTGACAACTGTAGGCAAAATGTCAACCAATCATTCATCAGAAACAGAAGGGCACATAAATATCTTTCTCTGTACCGGCTACCTCAGTAATAAGTCTATTACTAGTGAGAGAAATGTTTTCTAGGATCCTCTGTAATTCTGGCAAATGACCCGGCTCTGCAGTGTTTGTGCAGCTGAGATTTCATAGGGATGAAGTGAATTAAATGGACACTGCAGATTTAATCTTGAGGTGAAATACAAAGAAATGAACACCCCACTCAAACTGGATGTGGGTTCCAGCATGAAGGGGTAAAACTTAGTTGAGTGTTTGAAACCAGTACACTTTAGTGTGATGCTTTCATCTCCATAGTAGTGTTGGGTAGCTCCACACAAGAACTCAAATCATTAAGGACCAGGTGTAGGTGAAATCAAATTTGCGAATCCTTAGTGGCGAATTTTACCGATTGGCTATTAAGGACTCGCAAAATTTAATGTAGGTAGGAATCGCTAACATATTAGCGAATCCTTAAAATTCCTTAATAACGAGTCACAAATTGAGATTCGCTAATAAGGAATGCCTACCCATTCATTCCTATGGGCTTGGAGGCCCATAGGAATGAATGGGAAAATATTCTCCATTGCGTTTTGCTATTAGTTAATCGCAAATAGCGGGTGCTATTTCAAGGGTGCCAGGGTGTCAAAAGGACACCCTGTTGCACCCCTGAAATGTGCATGTGGCACACATACATGCCCTAAGGGCATGAATGTGTGCCACATGGCACTTTAAAAAAAGCAAAAGAGTGCTTTTTTAAAGCAAATTGCTAATTACCAGCAACTTGAAGTTGGTGGTAATTAGCGATTCCTTAAGGCTAAAGTGCACTTTCTTTTGTGCTACTTACATTGCATGTAAGGAATCGCAATTTCCGATTCCTTAAATGCAAGATCAAAATAAGGAATCGCAATTTTGTGATTCCTTATTTTCCTAGTAGGTTTAAACTCACCTACATTGCTCGCAGCCTAATAGCGATCGCAAACGCGGAAATTCGCAGCGTTAACGATCGCTATTTGGCAACCTACATCTGGCCCATAGATATTAATAAGTTGCTGTCCCATGAGCCTAGTCATCTTTAAAGATTAGCAAATGGCTTTGTGTTAAAGAAGGAGCATTCTTTTAACAAGAATACGCTATGATGCCATTAATATAATTTTTACTATAGAATCACTAAGGCCTCATAGAGCAACTGTGGAGGCTACTGGTGTCCAATATCAACTCAGTTTTTCAGCCTCTCTACATTCTGCAGCAATATTTTTGA
This sequence comes from Lissotriton helveticus, assembly GCF_964261635.1. Classification (NCBI taxonomy): domain Eukaryota; kingdom Metazoa; phylum Chordata; class Amphibia; order Caudata; family Salamandridae; genus Lissotriton; species Lissotriton helveticus. Next base: position 1,643,431,969 of record NC_136067.1, read on the forward strand.
AAGAATTTGTCACATTAATATACTGCACTTAATCTCATAGAAAGATATCTATGGATCATAAGTTCTCCTAGTGATCCATGATGTTGCGACCAACAAATAAATGATTCAGAAGAAGAGTTTTTGAAAATAACTGACGTATACTCAAAATAAAGGCCACTGATAAGAGAGGTAACCTTTGAATTTATAACATCACTTACACAGAAAATTTACCAAGGAATTATTTTCGTTTTTAAATTAAGGGGGGGCGGGGTCTTTACTGATTTCTATAAGATGGGCTTCTGTGTAAAGTGGCACAGTGGATGAAATATGATGGGCTGGAATACTGCCCAGAGTGATTTTCAGTAATTTAGACTATTCACAAGCATTCCACCTTACTATCACCTTTAGTGTGGTAATTAAAATTGTAGCAACACTGTTGGGGTGACATTCCCCCAATGTGGCAGACTTATTATTGTGCAGATTTCAAATAAAATGTATCTTTGAAAATATAGGCCCTATTGCACCAATATTCCGTAATGGAAGATTTATATGATGATGTCTTTCTATGGTGACCACAAATCCCAGAGATTCTTGTCCAGTTTAAGAGCAGCTATTCTTCTGGAATCAAAAGTGACATTTCAGATGTTGTGATGCTTAATTTCCTTGATATCTGGATAAAAATTAAGAACAATTGTTCACAAACATTCATATATGTGTAAGACAAATCAATCAATAATGTCCTTAACTTTTATCTCACATATAGCAGAGAATATAGCAATCTGATTGAGGCTTCTAACCAAGATTCCTTACCTTAGAATTATCCCCAGGTGTCAGACTGGATCGGACATTTCTTGAGTAGTACTCCTGCGTGCCGATAAGTGGGGTAGTTCAGTTCCACGTGGCATCGTCCGAGCCAGAAGTGACATGCGCACCACCCCAGCACTCTGATGACAGTTCTTTTCTTTCTGTGCCAGTTAGCACAGAACCGGAGAAAAGCTACAAAAAGTCAAGTTTTGAAAGATCTTTTTTCTTCCCTTTTGTCAAAGATTTTTAAGACATTGTCTCCTGGTGTGACAGGGATGTCTGCAATGAAGGCTGGTTTCAAGCCCTGTGATGACTGGCACCGGCAAATGTGAGTGACTGAGCCACACCTTATCCGTCTTTGGTGACTTAAGTGGGACCATGATGCCAAAATTTGTTTTGCTTTTTGCACCATGCACCCCAAGGCCTTGAGGAAGCGGTCCCTGAAGCTCCTTCCTGCTCTATGTGTGATGCCACGACGGTCTTGAACCTGGTCGAACGGGAGGTCCCAAGATCGGTTGCGGAGCCACTCCAAGCGCTCTTCGTCATACATAAGAAGAACAAGTCGAAGCGGTCTTTGATTTCGCCCCTTCTGTTGAAGTAATCCGTCAAGATGAGGGAGCATCGGCACTCAAGGCGGGGCTCCGTGGTTGAGCTCCTCCCTGAGTTTCCGGTAGCCAGAGTGACCCCGCAAACTCTGAATTTTATTAGGTCATTCGCCTTATATTTGGATGGCCTGTCCCTGCTGAAACACTCTGGGTTTGGGAGGGGCACCTACTGGTGTGTTCGTGCCCAGCACCAGTTGGGCCTCTTAGATCTATGGACGGATCCAGACTGGTGCTTGTTGTGCCACCACAACCTTCCCCAGCAATGGCTGCACTACCGACATCTCCAGCACTGACATCACCCATCGGCAGCACAGTTCCTCATACTCATCCAGACTCCGATACAGAGCCGGATGGGTGCCATCCGACGCCGATTTTGGTGCCGACCCGGGGCAGACCACGCAGGCCAGAGCCTGAGCCTTATTCCTATGGGCTAGGACTTGGGGATGACTGGAAGGGTCCACTGGAACCTGATGAATACCAGCCCCTAGATGTCACGGAGGACACCTGATGTGAGGATTTGGCAGATGCCATTTGACTGGACACCTCCCCAAATACTGGCTTGGTCTCTCCTACTGTGGCTATAGAGGAGAGAGCTTCCTTTGCTATGGTGGTGAGGAGGGCGGACAAGGTCTTGGACCTTCAGTTGTCCTCCTTGGCTGTCAAGACCTATGCCTTGACGGAGTCACCCTTTTCCAAACAGCTTCTCCTGTTTAACTAAGCACTCATGGTTGTGTATAGGACAATTGCCCGCTGTCATCGCCCCGCCCCAGGGCACTCCACAATTTACTCACTAAGCATTACCCCGAGAGAGCTTAGTTGTCCAAGCCTCTAATTCCAGAGCAGATTTTGGCACATTCCCAGACAGGGAATCCAAGAGGCTGGATATCTTGGGAAAGAAGATGCTTTCTCCAACCAACCTGGTACTGGGGTTGGTGAACATGGTGTGCCTTTTCAACAGATACTCCCATGTGCTTGGTGCTCGGTTGCCCCTCGGTTGCGCAGGTGATGCCTATGGTCTCAGAGAAGGCCAGAGCCATGCTCTCCCAAGCTACTGCTGATTGGTGAGATCCTGTTAAGTTTGCCATGCACTGTGGGCGTTTTCTTCCATCGGTGGCCCTTAGGCTCCACACCTGGTTGAGAACCACTGGCTTCTCAAGGGATGTTCAGGCTTTGCTCATGAACATGCCCATTGATGGATCCAATCTCTTAGGAGACCAGGCGGACTCAGTGCTGGAGCGCTTCAAGGACAGCCAGGTCCTTGGATCTTTCCATGGCCCTGAATCAACCCCAGTCCCCCTTTCGCTCCTTTTGGAAGGTGCTTCCAGGCGCTCCTCTATCCACCCAGCCACCCCCGCCAGCAGGCATCCTAGGTCTTGCATGGGGCATAGGACGCTGGACCCACAGACCTCATGGGTCAGGTAGCCAGAGATCGGGCCAGTCCACCACCTACCCGGCAGCAACAGCCTCGAAGTTTCTTTAGTTTGCTCTCCTACTATCATGGGCATCCACAGGGAGGCAGAATAAGCCATCACCGCAACACTGGAGGTCAAAAACATACGATGGCTGGGTTCACTAAATTATCTATGGGGGGCTACTCCCTCGCCTATGTTACTACCCCTCCACCCATTTGCGACAGGCTAACAGAGGACCACATCTCATTACTCTGGCAGGAAGTGGCGGCTCTCTTGGCCAAGAGAGCCATTGAGAGGGTGCCAGCATCAGAAGTAGGTCGTAGTTGTTATTCCCATTACTATCTGGTGCCCAAGAAGAACGGAGGCCTTCATCCTATACTAGACCAGGGCCATTTCAATTTCTTCCTGAAAATGAGACATTCAGAATGCTCCCTCTCAGTCAAGTCCTGTCTGCCCTGGATTCAGGAGACTGGATGGTAGCGTTGGACTTGCAGAAAGCTTACTTTCACATCCCTGTCCCGCCTTCCCACAGACATTACCTGCGGTAGACAGTAGGTCACAAGCACTTTCAGTTAGCCATGCCCCCTTTGACCTTACCAGTGCCCCTTGGGTGTTCGCCAAGGTGATGGTGGTGGTTGCAGCTCATCTGCGGAGATCAGGGGTACCAGTCGTCTCCTATCTCGACGACTGGCTGTTGAAGGTGAGCTAGCGTCAGAAGGTCTTCTCACCCCCAAAAGCAAACACAAGGAGACGATGGACAGATGGCTGAAACTTTTCAGACACAGACCCCCAGTCACAGATGTGGGTTGAATCCATCATCGTTCTTTAGCTCACTTCACCACCCCAGTTCAGACCCAGCTACATGCAAATCAGTCTTGACCCTGTGCCTCATGGGAACAGTCCAGCCGAACTGCCAAGCCAGGTCTTCCCTGGACCGGAAACAAGAATCCTGGGACCGGTTTCGGGGTAACACCCCTTATCAGCAAGCCTAGCTTAAATCCAGTGGCAAAGTGAGCAAGGGACCTACGTTTGGGCATACCCTGCCAACTTAGGGCAGCCCCCTACAAACTACAGCGGACCTACACTCAATGGGGTTCCCTATAAACATGCCAAAGTAATACCTGATCTCATCTCAGATGCTCCCTTTCATGGAAGCAGTTGTGGTCATTGTGCAGTTTCTGGCTTATCCTCCTGAACAGCGAGTCCGGGATATTCAGGTTATGATCCCAATATTACAGCCGCTATTCTGGGTTTTGGTGAGACTGATTCTGAGGCTACTGGGCCTCATGACCTCCTGAATGCTGCTTGTTACGTATGTCCATTGACATATGCAGGTTCTGCAGTGGGACCTGAACTTCCAGTGGGCGCATCAGGGAAATCCCCCCCAACATGGTCCAGATCTCAGAGGGCATTTTAAAAGCAGTGGTGGTTGACAGACCGCAATTGGATCAGCAGCAGATTCCTCTCCCTTCCCCAACCAGATCTGATCATGGTGACAGATGCATTACTTCTGGGATGGGGTGCCCTTCGAGGAGAAGTGGAGCTCAGAGGACTCTGGTCTTCAGCGGAATCCAGACTCCACATCAACCTTTTGGAGCTCTCTGTGATACGATTGCCATTGAAAGTCTTTCTACCCTCCATCAAGGGAAGGCTAGTGGTGGTGTTCGCAGACAACACCACTGCCATGTGGTACTGAAACAAACAGGGCAGGGTGGGGTTCTGGACTCACTATCTAGAGGCAATGCGCCTCTGGACATGGCTGAAACATCAGGGCATTTCCCTGGTATTTCAACACCTGGTGGTCTCTCTGGATGCCAGAGCGGACAAAGTCGGCCAAAGATTCCTAGTGGACCACAAATGGCATCTCCAAACAGAGGTGGTGAAAGGTCTCTTAATAGTGGAAAGAGCACTGGTTAGATCCATTTGCCAACGTCGAGAACGTGCAATGTCAGCAGTTCTGCGTGCTGGAGTTTTCGAGCAGCCTCCTGTATGCCTTTCTGCCAATACCATGCCTGCCCAGAGTTCTCAGAAAGATCGGGAATGACTGGGCCCAAATAATCCATGTGGCTCTAAGCTCGGAGAGTCTGGTATCCCGAGCTATAGAGCAGTTTTATCGGTCATCCGATCAGGCTGCTCCTTCGGAGGGTTCTTTTCTGTCGCTGCAGCAGGTAAGGTGTCTCCACACAAACCTGTCAACACCCTGCCTTCATACGTGGAGATTTGAGCAATTATTGACAGCTTTTAACCTTCTGCCTGAAGTCTGTAATGTTATCTTGGAAATTCGGCGTCCACCAAGACAGTAAAGGCCGGATGTTGGAAAACAAATTGTGGCATAGTGTACAGAAAAACAGGTTGACCCCCCTCATCTGCACCCCTTTCCTAAGTTATTTTGTTTATCCTTACCCTGGCTCAGCGGGGCTCTGCATTGGGCATGTTGAAGGGCTATTTATCTGCTTTCTCTTTCAGAGGCTACCAGATCAACCCTTTCTCTTCAAGTCCCCTATTGTAAATAGGGTCCTTAAAGTTCTACAACACGTTTTCCTCAGCTCCCTTCATTATGCCTCAATGGACCGTAACTTGATTCTTACCTTTCTAATGTGTGCTTCCTTCGAGCCGCTTCATACCTGACGCTCTTAGATGGCTTTCTGGTGGCAATTACATCTGAGCGGAGGGTCAGTGAACTGCAGGTGCCATACATCTTTTTCCACAGACAAACTTCGGATTTGAGCATCCTTCTTGCCGAAGGTAGTCACCCCATACCATGTAGGTCAGTCCATAAATCTGCCTACCATGTACGCTCCACCTCATCCCTCTTAGAAAGAGGTGAGACTCCACTGGATGGACCCAAGAAGAGTATTATTGTTCTACCTTGACCCCACAAAAGCGTTCCGGGTGGATGATCAACTCTTCGGGGGGAATGTCGGAGCCAAGAAAGGGAAGGCCACGCAGAAACTAAATCTGCTGGTGGACTGTCTTTTGCATTAAGATCTTCCAAGAAGCAACCCCCGTGGGGGTTTGTGTGCTCATTACACCAGGGCAAAGGCTGGGACCCCTACATTAGCACACAGAGTTTTGGTCCTGGATATCTGCCAGGCATCAACGTGGGCCTCACTGCACACGTTCACCAAGCACTAAAGCTTTGACAATCAGGTCCATCGGGACTGTTACTTTAACCGTTCAGTCCTGCAGGACCCTCCTACGAGAAGGTATTGCCTTTGTATCTATTCTTAGGTAAGGAATCTTCAGCTAGAAGTCTCTATCAAATGAACAAGTTACTTACCTTCGGTAACGCCTTATCAGGTAGAGACTCTATCTAGCCGCAGGTTCCTTACCGACTCACCCATCCTCCCAGCTCTGCAAACAGATTTCTAGATACAGGATTATTCTCTTTTCAGGGTCCTAGTCCCACACAGCAGTGGTCAGTGTTCTTTGTGGCTCACAGTTTCTGGTGTGGAAAGCCGTGAAAAGAAACTGATGGGGTGCCACCTATATAGGTACTGTGCATGTCACTCTTGGCACCGACGACGCCACATGGAGCTGAATGACACCACCTACCAGCGTGCAGGAGTACTGTTGACGGATCATTTCCAGATCCAGTCTGACGCCTGGGGATAATTGTGAGCTAAGGAATCTGCAGCAAGACAGAGTCTTTACCAGATAAGGTGTTACTGAAAGTAAGTAATTTGTCAGTTAGACAATTCCTCCGACTCAACTGAAATTGTGCAATTAAACAGTTTTTTAAAAATACTGGTATACATTCAAGTAAACTCCAACAATGGGCATATTCTAAGAAACTCAATACCAAAAGAGTACGTCGGGTGAAAACTGGTAGTATTGGCAAACCTTTTCAGAAAAAAAGAAATACCTTTTTCTAAGGAGAAAAGCTCTCACCCACCCAAGGATGGATCCTCCTCACAACGGTCTAGTGAGAATACCAATGTTAGCTACAACAACTCTATGTATATGTATTGTGATGTGGTGAAGGTATCCTAATCTCAAAGACAGAGAGGGAACAAGTAAAGTAAAACTACCTACTAGTAGATTATAGGCTTTATTCCCATCTCCCATATGTAGAATGAAAAGGAGGGGACTCATTTGACCCTTTGAGAAGGGGGACTTGTCTCTGCTCAAGGAAATACTGCTTATACATAGCCATCAAGTTCTGATGAATGGAATAGTGGAGAGGAAACAGATGGGAGTGAGTCATAGATGTCCACCACAAGGCCTTGCATTTGCTTTGTTCGCCCTAAGTTGGCAGGGTATGCCCAGACGTGGGTCCCTTGCTCACTTTGCCACTTGATTTAAGATAGCCTGGATGACGAGGGCTGTTAGCCCGAAAACTGTCCCAGGATGCTTGTTTACGGTCCAGGGAGGACATGGCTTGGCAGTTCTGGCTGAACTGTTCCCATAAGGGTCAAGACTGAGTTGCATTTAGCTGTGTCTGAACTGGGGTAACGAAGTGAGCTAAAGAACGATTATGGAATCAACCCAGATCTGTGACTGGGGGCGAGTGTCTGAAAAGTGTCAGCCATCTGTCCATCATCTCCTTGTGTTCACCACAAGGCTCCCCACATGCTCCACCATATTGTGGGTGCACCTCCTCCCCCATTCTGGCCACCACAATTCATGTTTTTACCCTCAAAGTCCATTTCAACAGAAACAGATGCATTTTCCAGTAAGAGGCAGGAGCAAACAGAGCCTGTGAAACAAAGGCACCTCACAACATCATTAGACTCCCCAACCACCACCACCAAAGACACACAGCTCATCAAAGGAGAAACAGGCGGGTACCAGCCAGCATCAGAACTAGTGATACACAGCTCCAAGTACTTAAAGGAATGGCATTTAGTCCCACTGACAAAGGTTACGATTTTAGAACCAGGACAGAACAAACTGACTTTTTTTTCTAGAAAAAGTTGATTTAAATTCTACTTCAAGGATACAGAAATCACAGATAAAAACAGAGGAACAGATGTCAAGAGCACACATCCACTTTTGCAAGACCACCCCAATAGGCTCTACCACAAGTTTACGCGATCAAACAGGTATTGTTTAGGACCTGGAGAAAATGAGAAAGGGCTAGAACTTGTTCTTCCATAGTCTTTCAAAAGAAGAATCATATGCCATTAAAGCACTCCCAAATAAAACTCTTAAATGACCCCTCGAAAACAATTAAACCTGCAGATAAAGGTGAAGTAATTGTGATACTCCATATGGGATCCCACAGAATGATTGAAAACAAGTATCACACACTTAACTGAGGAAGAAGTACAGAATCATTGTCTCACTCAACGAGAAGCAGACTTCTTTCGGATGGAAACTAGAGAATTACCTATTTCTAAAATTCCCTAGCCATTCTAAGTTCCTAAAATCATTCCTTAAATGTATGGTAACAAAGGATACCACCACTGGGATTACCTATTACTCCAGGATAGGTTATATTTTAGAACCTCTATCGTATTTCTTTGATTGGTTCCCATGTCCTCTTGTTATGGAGATATCTTCTCTTTTTTTTTTTCTAAAACAATTTTATTGGCTTTTTCAGTGTAACAGTACACGTAGAATTCGTTTTCGTACATGCAGGCATTGGGCTGTGGGATCTCCAGTATACAACATTAATAATCCATGAGCCTGTACAATCAGCACATCAAATTCTGTGTCAACAGTAGCAAGGTGAACCCTGGGTGTATAACCCGTTGGGCCAAACCCACCCGACGTGTATGCGAGGAACAGTATAGCTTGGTGTATGCGCTATATCACCACATTATTACATTTGGCAAGTCTTGAACAGTTACAATCAGCACACCATCTTCATATCGGAGTACTGAGGCAGTCCTCAGGTACTGTACTCCCTGGGCCGAGCTCTCCTGTTGTGTGTGTGGAGGCCTTTAATATCTAGCTGTCCTGTCAGAAACGAGTTATGCTGGGTTATAGTGCGTACAGTCATTGACCTCGGGAGGGTATCTGTGTTCGCTACCCTGCGTCGCCTCCATGTCCCCTTCCTATGGGCTCGCTGTCAGTTCAGACCTCTCCTGTGGTGGTTCGCATATATCCCCTCGGTACGTATTCCATTTGCCCCATATAGTGGACCATTTTCTTGGGCACCCCCTGTGTATGAATACTGACTTTTCTGCCACCATTGCCATGTCCATGTCGTTCCCCCATTGCGATCTTGTGGGAGCTGTTCCAGAACCCCATTTTTTAGCTATGTTTCGTTTCGCTAGTGTCATTCCTAGTGTCGCCCAGGTCTGTAGCCCCCGGTTTAGGTCCGTGGGCGGCCATATATTTAATAGGCAGCATCGTGGGTCAAGTTGTATTTCCACCCCACTTGCAGTCGAAAGTTCTGATATTATTCCTGTCCAGTATGTTTGTATCCTGGGGCAGTCCCACAGAGTATGGAAGTATGTTCCTGGGTAGCCGCAACCCCTCATGCAGTCAGGCCCCGGGACGTGTCCTAATTTATGTAGTAGGGTGCGGGAATAATAGACTCGGTGTAGAATTTTTAATTGTATGAGTTTGAGTCGGGACGGTATGGAGGCGTCTCTGGCTGAGGCAAGGGCATAAAGCCAGTCTTCGTCTTCTATGTCCCCTAATTCCACTTCCCACTTGCTCCGGAGGACCACTGTGGGATCTGGAAGGTTGTTTAGTAGCTTGCGGTAAGTTAACGAAATCGCCTTTGTTTCTAGATGATCAGTGAGGAGCCGATCCTCCAGTGGAGAGGATTCAACCAGGGTCGTTCCCATAGGGATGGCTCCCTTCAGGGCGTGTCTAATTTGCGTGTAACAATACCGTTCTGTGTTAGCCATACCATATTTTTCTTGCAGAGCTTTGAATGTGATGATGTCGCCTCTGTTCCACAGGTCTCCTATTTTTGAGATGCCTATTAGGTCCCATTGCCGGAAACTCTTGGTGTTAGCCAGGGTTCCCAGGCGACGAGTGTCCCATAGCGGGGTGGCCAATGGGAGCACCCCCTCCCAACTCAAGGCTCTCTGAGCTGTATGCCAGATTTTGACTGTGTGGGCCGTAGGGCCAGTAAGTGTGTGACGCCGTTTATTGGTGTATAGGGCCTTCATCAGTTGGTCTGCGGGGAGTAGTGTTCTATCTAAACTGTATGCAGGATCATTGTGAGGGGCATGAAGCCATTGGTTGACTACTGTCAACTGTGCCGCCCAATAGTAGAGTTTGACACTCGGTAGCGCTATCCCCCCGTCATACCAGCTACGGATCAATTTGGAGTTCGCTATACGGGCCGGTTTCCCGTCCCAGAGCAGGGAAGAGATTTCTGCGTCTATAGCTTTGAAGTAGGCAAGAGGGACCGGGAATGGGGTGTTTTGTAGTGCGTAGAGGAACCTTGGGGGTGAGAGCATCTTAAAGAGCGCCGCTCTTCCCAACAGCGTTAGTGGGAGGGAGCGCCTATGTGTCACATCTGATCTGAGCCTCTGCAAGGGTTTCTGCAGGTTCTCTTCTGTAAAGACAGTGGCTTGTGGGGTGACATAAATGCCTAGATATTTGAATCCCCTGGTTACTGTTTGTAGTGGGCAGGTGGGGGGGGGAGCGCGGGCGTGGGGCCGTGCAATATATACATGAGTGATTTAGTCCAATTTATTGTGTATCCGGAGGCTTCCCCATAGGTCTTGAGTATGTTTAATAAGGTAGCTATGGATGATGTCGGGGACATAAGGTAGATCAATACGTCGTCGGCATATAAGGATATGCGGTCTTCTAAACCCGTTTCCCATGTGATCCCACGGATCACCCGGTCTGTTCTAATTAATACCGCCAACGGCTCCAAAACTAGGGCAAACAAGAGAGGGGACAAGGGGCACCCCTGTCGCGTGCCACGTCCCAAGGCGATCGTTCGGGAGGTATGGCCATTGGCCACCACCTGTGCTAGAGGGGCCGTATACAGTAGTTTTATCCAACTACAGAATTTGGGTCCGAAGCCCATCTTCTTAAGTACTGCAAAAAGAAATGGCCACTCAATAAGGTCGAACGCCATGGTGGCGTCCAGGGAGAGGACTGCCGCCTCCTCGCGAAGGGTTGGGATGCGGTGGAGTACCCCGTTCAATCGTCTCAAATTAAGCGAAGTGCTTCGCCCGGGCATGAAGCCCGATTGGTCCGGGTGGATCAGGGTGGTGAGGTGGGGTTGTAAACGTATCGCTAGCAGTTTTGCCAATATTTTCGCGTCCGCATTTATTAGCGAGATCGGACGATAGGAGGACGTCTGGTCGAGGGGTTTATTGGGTTTATGTATTGCTACAATGGTGGCCGACCGTTGATCTGCCGTTAGTGTACCTTGCGCTAGGCAGTCAGTGTACATGGAAAGCATGTGAGGGATGAGCTGTTGGGCCAGTGCTTTATATAATTCCACCGGTAGACCGTTCGGTCCCATTGCCTTGCCTGTGTGTATCGCTGCCAGTGCCTTCCCCAATTCTTCGGCGTGAAGTTCCCGTTCGAGCTCTTGTGCATCCTCTTGTGTGAGGGTGGTGAGTGGTATGTCATGCAGGAAAGCCACGCATTCTTCCTCTGTCATGTTACCCCGTGGAGTGTATATGTGTTCATAGTAGGAGGCCAGTTCTTCCACTATTTGTTGGGGGGACGAGGTGTGCGTGCCATCGGGTAGGGTTAGCCGTGCAATCCATCTGTCCGTTCTTTCTTTTCTTTCAAGCCACGCTAACATTTTTCCTGTCTTGTCGCCCAGTTCATAGATCCTATGTAGTGTATCTGTGTGTCTGTTTTTGGCCATTCCCTCTGCATAGGTTTTGTATTCGCTCGACGCCATAGTGAGCGTGTGTGCCGTATCATCCGTGGGGTTGGTTGCATGGGCTATTTCTGCTGCCATAACTGTTGATTCTAGTGTTTCTATTGTTTGCCTCTGGTCCTTTTTATGGCTAGTTATGGCGGAGATGGCCTGCCCCCTAATGACTGTTTTGAACGCCTCCCATAGGATCGAAGGAGAGTCTACTGACGCAAGGTTTTCGTCAAAGTAGTGTTTGGTCGCAGTGTCTAACGCTTTCGCGATTTTGTGGTTTTTGAGGTAGCCCGGGTAGATGGGGTATATTCTTTGTCGCCTCGTGGGGTGTGTGGTGTAGGTGAGCGATACCGGTGAATGGTCCGATATGCCCCTCGGTAGGTGGTCTATTGCCGTGACTCGTTCAGGAGGTACTGCTAATGTGAATATGTAGTCTATGCGGGAGAGGCTATTGTGTGCTCCCGACCCGAATGTGTAGTGACGGTCATGTGGGTGTTGCAGTCTCCATATGTCCACCAGCCCCATTGCGTCCTGAAAGTCTCTAAATAGGTGGTTGGGTCTCGCTGAGGGTCGTGGAGGTTGGCGATCTATCGCCGTGTTGAGTACTGCGTTTAAGTCCCCTCCCACAATCATGTCCCCTCTGGGAGCTCGAGCAGGAATTTCCCTAGGTCCTGGAAGGCCGCTTGGTGGAGTGTTGGGGGAATATATACCGATATTACATTATAGGTCCGTCCCTCCCATTGGCACGTAACTGCAACAAATCGCCCCTGGTCGTCTGTCCGTGTGTTCCTGACTATCAGCGGGGCGCTTTTGTTGATCAGTATGCCTACTCCGCGTGAGCCCGAGGAGAAGTCCGAATGTGCGATCATTTTGAAGCCCCACCTGTTTAGTGCCTTAGTCGCAGTGCCTGTCAAATGTGTTTCTTGTAATAGGGCCAACGTTGGTGCCTTACGTTTCAAGTATTGTAATACCAGGCCCCTTTTAATTTTATGGCCCAATCCATTCACGTTCCAGGAAATGATCGTCAATGGTGGGGAGAGCAGCTCGCTTCCTGGGGGATCAGGTCCCGAAGTAGCATTGTCCGTCATGGTGTGTGTCGTAGTGTTGGGAGCGCAGCGCTGACTGCCGCGTACAAGTCGTGATCGTCGACCGAACCTTCTCGGATAAGTGCTGGGGGTCGCTAGGGGGTAGGTCTATGCGGTGGATGTTGCGTGAAGTCGTAGCGGTCGGCCCCACCCTAGAGCGTGCCATGTTCCAGGTGATGTGTCCGAGTGCCCAGAGACGAGTGTGAGCCCGTGCTGCATGTATGCATGCTTGAGTTATCAAAGCCAGTAACAAGGAACATGAACAAGTCAAACTTAAAATGTTGAAATCCCTTCCCCCCCTCCCTGCCTCCCTGCCCGGAGGAAAAAGAACCCTCCACCTCCCCAACTGAGCAGAGTGCTTAAAGTCCCAACTTATAGTTATAGTTCTAGTTCGTGGGGGTGAGACTTCTGCGTCCGCTGCCGAGTCTCTTCTCCGACCACACCATGCAGTGCCAGTCCAGATCAGAATGTCTTACCTGCACGGTCTCGTAGTCCCATAATCAGAGTCTTACCACGGCTGGCCCCTTTCTGCCGAGGGTGGGCAATTTCTCCTCTGGTCGCCATTTTAGCGTTTCTGTCCTCTTTACCGGGGTGATCTCAGATATTCCAGTTAGAAATGTAGTGCTGCTCGGTTAGCGTCTGGAAGAGTCCTCCGGTACTGTCGCGTTCGCTTCTCGGTTATTCCGTCTCCTCGGTGAACCGCGGGCTTCCGTTGCCGCCGCCACGTTGTGGGCCACGATTCCTGGGTCCTTTGGCAGGTCTCCATCCCTCCAGCCATTCACGGGTGTCTCGCGGCGACTCGAAGAACCATGTCTTCCCTTCTGATTCAACGCGCAGTTTTGCTGGGAAAAGCATAGAATATTTGAGTTCACGTACTCTCAGTTCCTTTTTTACGTCCGTGAAGCCCAGTCGTTGTTGAGCAACCGCTGCCGTGTAGTCAGGGTAGAAGTTAATTTCTGCGTTGTCGATTCGTATCGGCGGGCGTGCGCGGGCCGTTTGTAAAATGGCATCCCGGTCCCTGAAGTTGAATACTCTCATGAGGATGGGGCGGGGTGGTGCCCCTGGCTTTTGCTTTCCCTCCGGGTACTCTGTGGGCGCGCTCAATGGAGAAAAAGTTCGACAGACCCTTGGGTTGAAGCTGATTTTTTATTAAATCCTCAACATAGAGGTCCAGGGCATGGCCACCTTCTGTCTACGGCACACCGACCAGGCGTATGTTGTTGCGTCTTGAGCGGCCTTCCTGGTCGTCCAGTTTAGATTTCAGTGTGGCGTTGTCGTCTTCCAACTGTAAGACTCTTCGGTGGAGGTCTGATGTGTCCTTTACCAGTCCGGTGGTCGTCTTTTCTACCTCCACTAGTCGGTCTGACATCTTTGCGAGGTCCGCCCTTATTAGGGAGACGTCCGTCGATATTGTGCCCATCGATGATTGCATCGCCTTCAGCGTGGACATTACGTCCAGTAGGGTGACCTGGTCTGTGTCATTTTGTGTTCCCCCGTTTTGGGGCGGCGAGCACTGTGGGTCTCCTTTCGTTGTGGTGTTGTCTGGCGGTTCTTTTTGGTAGGCGAACTTGTCCAACCTTGAGGTCTGCTGGCCTCTGGTCCCTCTGCCAGCCATGGCGGTTGTTACAGGATATAGGCAGTTGTGAAGGAAGTAGGTCGTGTAGTGGGTATATTGATGGCCCACCAGTTGAAGTGGCGTTGAATTGGGGGTGCGAACGGGGAGTTGCTGATCGTGCACCTCTGTGCCGCCCTCCTTGTCTGTAATGGCGGCCTCGCCAAAGTCTCTGCAGCGTTATAGGCGGCGAAGTGCACCTTCCTTTATTTATTTATTTATTTATGTCCGGCTTCCAGTTAGTTATATGGTAGTTAGTGTCCAATAATCTTGAGGGTAGTGCCAAGGAGCCTCGGGGTGTGCCCCTCCTTTAGGTTTTGGAGGGCCGCAACGTGTCTCTCTTTTCTCCTGCCCCTGTAATGGCGCTCACCGCAGAGTCCCGTCCGCCCCCTTACCTCGCGCCCGTGCTGGTCTGGCGCTGTCCTTTCAATCTCGATCCCAACGCTGTTAAGGCACCGCCGTAGCCGGTGGACCTGTTCGGCGGTGGCGAGGGAAGGCCGCGTCAGTCCCGCTCCGTCAGCGGTTTGAGTAGCTGCGCCGTCGGATGTATCTTCACGCGGTCGGCGCCGGCCTCTGGTCCCGGGTCCCGCTGGCGCAGAGTTCTGCTGGAGTCCCCGGCTCTCGGCGCTAAACCAGGCCTCAATATTGCTCACGGTGCCGCTCCACGGGTGTCAGCCGCCCAGGGAAACTACAAAAAACACAGTTGATAGACAGAATGTAGAACAATGTCATACATTCACCCCAGTACAAGGATCTGGGCCTAAATCCATCGTTTTTTTTCACTCCACACCACCCTGGGTTAGACACTGGCTATATGCAAATCAGCTCTGACCCTGTGCCTCATGGGAACAGTCCAGTCCGAACTACCAAGCCATGTCTTTCCCAGACCGGAATCAAGCATCCAAGGACCGGTTTCTGGCTATCAGCCTTCATCAGCCTGGATAGCTTGACTCCAGTGGTGTGGAGAGCCTGGGACTCACGTCTGAGCATCCCCAGCCCACTCGGGGTGAAATTGCAAAAAACACAGTTGATGGACAGAATGTAGAACAATGTCATACATTAACCCCAGTACAAGGATCTGGGCCTAAATCCATCGTTTTTTTGCACTCCACACCACCCTGGGTTAGACACTGGCTATATGCAAATCAGCTCTGACCCTGTGCCTCATGGGAACAGTCCAGTCCGAACTACCAAGCCATGTCTTTCCCAGACCGGAATCAAGCATCCAAGGACCGGTTTCTGGCTATCAGCCTTCATCAGCCTGGATAGCTTGACTCCAGTGGTGTGGAGAGCCTGGGACTCACGTCTGAGCATCCCCAGCCCACTCGGGGTGAAATTGCAAAAAACACAGTTGATGGACAGAATGTAGAACAATGTCATACATTCACCCCAGTACAAGGATCTGGGCCTAAATCCATCGTTTTTTTGCACTCCACACCACCCTGGGTTAGACACTGGCTATATGCAAATCAGCTCTGACCCTGTGCCTCATGGGAACAGTCCAGTCCGAACTACCAAGCCATGTCTTTCCCAGATCGGAATCAAGCATCCAAGGAAAACTAAGCAGTTCCCTGTGCACCGGAGGTGTAGGAGATTCTGATGGTGCAGTACTGCCACTGCAATGAGACGGATTAGTGGACGGATTACACTGGAGACGGCTCTTCAGCTACAGAGCTCCGCTATGCTGCTGCCATCTTGGCCGGTAGCTAGCCACGCCCCCATATCTTCTCTTTTAAAAGATAACAAAGATGTGCTTTATTTACTACAAGACATGTTTGATTTCATGGTGGGACTAGAGGTGGAAGTCCTATTTGCCAGCATCCCTTAAGAAAAGACACTTGAAAAAGTGGAGGAACTTTAATGATAAGGAACTCTTACTTCTATGACCCCTGCCACCTTTACAAATAAGATGTCACTTTAGGATGATGGATGAAAGAGAACTTTATGTTGGATAAATAACTATATCTTCACGTCAAAGGCACTACATCTTCCCCAAGTATGGAGAACTTTGTATGTATTGGTAACTCATGAAATACCATCAACCCATTTGGTCAGAACATTAAATTGTGGAAGAGATATATAGAATACATTTTAGTTCATATTGCGGGGGAGAGAGACCGACAGAGAGAGAGGAGAACTCAAGAAAGCATAACTAATTAACTAATTTGATCCTATAAACCAATACATGCAAAACACATCTTACGTTCATCAGCACATTGAGTAAGACTAATTTACCTTTTCTGGATTTAGTTATAACTCCCAGAATTTGAGGTCTGATTACAGAATTACATAAGAAATAAACAGACAAAATACATTACTACATTTTGACAGTTTTCTTCCCAGAGCTCTAAAAGAAAATCTCCCAGCGAGGCAGTTTTTACATTTGAGAAGGATTTGTTCCAAACTGTCCTCTTATGACAAGCATATATATAAACTAGCTAATCAAGTGGAGGAGAGAATGCATCCTTAGAATAGTCCAAAAGGTGAGAAATATTAATACAGATCCTCTATTTGAAATTCAAATTAACACCCCATTCAGAGTACTTATTCAGCTCTGCCTAAGAAACTCAAGAAGATCATCAATGATTATGTTGAATACTTGATAACCCACCTTGGAAAGACCTTTTTTTCTTTTACGAGAGAGAAGAAATTAAAGGCTGTATTAGTACACACCAGACCCAGACAATTTACAGCAGGTGTGTAAACACAACTGTGGAACTTACTACCACCCTGGAGAAGACATGAGTTTCTGCAACAATTGCAATCTGCACATCCCGTGACACAATCTACAGATTACAACCTCATCACTCGTTCCAAGAGTGTTACGACATTAGGACATTAGCCCCACTGTAGCTCGCTTAGATCACTAGTGAAAAATAACACATTTGGATTGTGACACATTTCAGATTCATCCAACTAACAGACTTCATTCAAGAATTAATTTATGAGTCCGAAGGTTCATCTTAATCACAATACAAAGTATGAAATTCCGCCAACCCTCAGAAACTTGTCTTCCCAGGATTCAGTCAGTTGAGGGCAATGATAGTGAAGTGATGCTTTCCACTCTTGCTTTTAGAGCACGTCCACTGTGGATATGTCCCACCATTGCTCTCTTAATATTATGTCTCCAACAAGGGATATACCTGCTCTTCAGGCCTTCATACTTTTACAGTATATGTTATTATAGTGCATTTCTTGTCAATTTAGGTTCCCTTTTATAAGAAAGAATAGGGATGTATGGTCCCATGTATTACAATTTTCAGGGTTCCATCAAAATACATGAATAGCACAATGTAGTAGGATAATCTTTTTGTGGGTGAAATTTTTATTGGTCTGTGTATTACTATTTCGGTCGAGCTCGCAACTAGGCTACCCTTGATGAGAAGTGTCTGCGTATAAACAGGATCTCTGCCCAGTCTCCAGAGAACAATAGGACTCGGACTTTAGGCACTGTAGCTAGCAACCTCCCATTCATTTCATAATTTTTTCTACTCAAGTTTATACCAGAGTTCTACATGTGCTATCCTGTTCATTCGGAGGGTGGCATGCCTCACTAAAAGAGATCGGCCCACCTTTAACTTTTCAAAATACAGGTAAGCTCCTTAATGAGTTGGTAGTAATGGTAGTCTAGGACAACATATTTCATTGGTGTTTAAATTCAGACGACTGGCTCCAATTGTATGATATATAACTTTGCCTCTAATACATTGAATGAAAGGTTTTTACAGTTTTGTTCTAGTACGAGATACTGTTATAATGGACTATTCATCATTATCAATGGAAAATGGTCACAAGACAAGAGTAACCTATGACACTGTGTATTGATTAAATTTGTTTCCCTATAATTGCATCAGCATGCAAAACAGATGTAGTGAACGCTCCATAATTAAAAACGGAGGATGGTCACAAGATATATGAGGCATAACCCCTTCTGAGATACACCAACTGTAGCATGTACAAAGGGAATGGAGTGTGATACAAAAGAGGATATTATTTCTTAGTATGGAGATCCACAAGAACAATTTTCACATTAGTCCTTTTAAGGGACAGGCTGTTTAATCAATAGACCGTTTAAGTTAGAAACTATAGTTTTTCCATTCACTAGCTCCATGAAGTATCAACGTAGGAATACGCTACCTCATGAACTGCATAAGCCATCAGTACAATTTTAATACATTTTGAGCTTGGTTTCACCTTATTGGACATAGTTATTTCTGACCCTCGTGTAGAGAGGCATCATCACCTGTAATTAGGGTATGGGCATGCCTTTATTGGATAAACTGCTTTTTCACATGTGGGGTGATACTGGAATTCATGGGTGATTGAGTGCGCAGTGAGACAAAATGGGAAGTCACCACATTAATCCCCAGGTAACTCCATAAATGTGATAATGGAACCATTGTGTCTTTATATCATTCTGTCCTCTTAAGGATTCCTGGGGACAATGCAGACCTTACCCACCCTGGCTTTATGTCTGGTCAGGAAAAATATTACTTTGAGCCTATAATCACAAATACTAATATACTTTTCCAGAAAGGGGATTATTGGTCATGATGAATGTCCCTTGACCTCTTTGTAGGCAATTTTGATGGGCAGAAACATACTGACTTGCTCACAGGGTTAAATGATATTCCAGTTTTATTTTTATCACACAATGGAGACAGGAATAAAACTTAGTCTACCAGTAGGTAGTTTTGGTTTCTTTTTTTCTTTCCCGTCTGTGTTTGAGATTAAAATATCTTCACCACATGGTAACATACAGGGAATGAACCACCCTCCCATTGAAAGGGATGTAGCCCATATTGGTACACAAATCAGACCAATCTGAGGAGAAGTCATATAATTAAGCATGACACCCTTGGTGGGTGAGGTATTTCATCCTAAGAAAAGGGCATTTCTCATGTATCTGAATAGATAGATCTTTCTAGCCTTCAAGTATCGAACTAGAGTACTCCTTTGGTATTAAGTAATCAGTTTGGGAGGGTGTATGCTCGGTTTCACGTCCCCTCTCCCGCTGTTTTTTGGCAGGACTATGCAGAGCATGTGTATTGACAGCAACACATGCTAGGAAAAGTGTGTTACACACATTGAGAGCTCTCACATTTAGCAGTACTTTAACATTTGAACAGCATTCAGAGTAAGGGAAGTGGGTGTAGTATATGCAAGTTATATGCACTGATTCCCCAAGCCTCTACTTCCTATTAATGTTGTGAGTTGGTAGGGTCGCCCAAGAGGAAATTACAGCAGACTCCACAAGTCAACTGCCTCAAAAAAGCAGCTGACCTATTCAGGTTTGAGCCTGTTCCTCTGCCGTGCAGAGTGCTTATCCGTCAGTAGTGTGGAAAGCAGAAAAGTAGGACTTCAGCCACTAACAGTGACCTTGGCGGTCTAACAGAATTTAGTTATTGGTAAGGACAGTTTGAACAATTTAGGCAAGAGAAATCTCTCTGTATACCCATTGGCCAGCAGTTTTCAGAAATGTCAGGATTGGTAGATTTACACTTGGTGTCAGGCACCCCTGTCTAAACATTAATTGTCAAATTTTAATGACAAATTGCGTGTCTAAAGTGCTCTACACAATACATCTTTTTTCACCCCCTCCTTTATGGCCACTCACACGTGAGATCTCATTTTGAAAGAGCAAAATGTGTCATTAACTGGTGGGGTGAAAAGAGGGCCAGACAGAAGGCCTAGGTAGCAGCAGCTCATGCACATTTCTAGCACAAGAAAAACCACATCCTCGCTGGCATCTCGTTTTTCATTCTATTCTATTCATGGAAGACACTGCACCACAATCAAACTTCCTGAGCAGGAATCCAAGAGTGATACAAATAATGGGAAAGGCCCTTTTCAGCTATATGTCTGCAAAAATGTTTTCTGTCAGGGATGCCATGGTCTTGGTCCCTTTCTTTGGAGCTGGACAGCATCAAATAATTCTCTTCTGGCCTTTCCATTCTCCTTTAGGAGAGTGTTGACAGGATAGGGAAAGGACTGGTTGTGGATGGGACTTCAGAGAGTTGAACCCTGTGCCGGGGGAACATTCCCTCCATTTAAAGATGCTTATGTTGACTGATTTGACTGTAAGAGGCTGCATTCTGTGCATATGTGTATACGTGCAAGAATGTGAACAAAGGTGTTTATCTCTGAAAAAATTATATCTGTAAATTCAGTAATGTGAATTTTGTTCAATCATTAAGTACCTACAATTCGTTTAAGGAACAGAGAACAAACATTAGTGAGACAACCAATGTAACTGCTATTTAATGACACCAATTAAACAAACCAAATCTTACTACCTTTTGCATCTTTGGCATGTCGAATAGATTCCACTGTTTGCTTCATAACCCCATCATCTGCAGCCACGACCAATATGACAATGTCAGTAACGTGTGCTCCTCTAGCACGTATTGCTGAAAAGGCAGCATGCCCCGGTGTGTCTAAAAATGTGAGTTTTTCCCCGGATGGTAAATGAACTGAAAAGAAAAAGAAGTAAGCACTAGGATATTCATTGCACGCTGACTGACTGCATACATGTCATCTTAATACACATTTGCTGTCTCACTTCCAACAGCAAGAAGAATTATTAAGGTCCTACTTAACAAAAGTTACTTACTTGTAATCCTAGTTCTCCATAATAGGCATTTCCTTTGAATTCATAAACAGCAGAATGCCTCTGTCCATGCATGGGATCCCAAATCGCTATTAAACTTGCAACATCTTTATTTTTCACAGCATTTTTCCTTAAAAAGTATGCCTAAAAAAGTGGATATTAGAAGTCGCATTTTATCAGGCTCCAATTGTAATTTATAAGCTATAAACTACATTTGGCCCAGACCGCCCTTATTTTTTGTACCTTCACTTACCAGCAAACAAGTAGAAATGGCAGCGCTGCTTTTGGACTTAACAATAAGAAGAAACCTAACCAAGTTCCTAAAAGCACTACTAGAAGCTGTATAGTCCCATCACGCTTTGCAGGATCAACTAGTTTATTTTACTGAGCAACTAGACAAGAACCTTCGTTCCATTAAATTTTCTGTGTACCTTGTGTTACATGAGGGGGGGTTGGGGGAGTTTATGAAATGACGGAAAATAGGTATAATTAAGATTTACAAGAAAGTAACTTTTCCTTCCCCATTATGAGATTATGTTTGCTGCTCAAACAGAATATCAAGCCTGAAGAAAGTGGGAGGGACCAAATAAACAAACAGTAAATATGACAGAGGTGTTTTAACTAAACAAGGCCTTCAATTAAAAATGCCACCAAAGATTCAACCCTGGCGTCAGTCTCAATACAGCAACATTTGACAAAAGTGTCTAAAACCCTCCAAGTTGCAAAATTACAAATTTCTTAAATGGCCACATTTTTCATGAGAGCAACAGTTGCTGGTCTCACCTGGAAAAGCTGGGAAAACATGGAATTATACAACACACTACCCATCTCATGATGGATTGCTCTGAAGATGCCATGCCAATAAAGAGTCCTAGCTTACAAGTAGCTGTTTCAACTTATGCAGTTTATTGGTTATTAAGGGAGAAACATCACATAGGTTTGAGACACGGGCAGAGACCTTTGACAATTATGTGACTACAATGCTCCATTCGTTCACTCCTCCATAAGGTCAGAAGTACCCAAAGTGAGGGACCTCACAAACACCAATTGAGAAGCGAATACTTTGCTCGCTAGCTGAAACATTATAAGGGTATTGAATGTGTGATTGCTAGTTCTGTATGCTTGAAGTCAGGAACTTAATATAGGAAAATACAGGGATTCAGGTCCTGACGAAATCCCCGGTCCTTCAGAAGGCACAGAGAGGGCTGAAGCATGTTAACATGTTGAATGCAGGAGCAATAGGATTCTCCTACTGCACCGACACTAAGTTTTAATCATCTCTACACCACTCCACTATTAAAGAGGCTAGTTTATCTGGGTAGGCGATCAGGATTTTTATACTTCCTTCTTTGCCTAGAACCTTTACCTCTATCCCTGCAACTACCCTCAGCACAACTGAGGTTCCGCCTGCCATAAGAGGAATCTTTGGCGAGCTCGGGATGACCGATGATGAAGCATGACACTCAGGGGTGTGCAAGGTCTTCCTGAACATTTTTAAGAATAGTTAACTGATCCTGCTTCTGTTGACACTAGAACCATTTGTGTTGTAATAGGAATAAGGTTTGTCCAGAAATCAGGAACATAGAAGCTCCAACACTGAGCTTCCATCACGCTATATTTGCTTTGTGCGGTAATTGCAACATTTGGGAGGATGCAGACATAGCTGTGTCTCTCTTCTCTCTCATTCCCCAACCTCAGCCCTCGAATATGCAGGGTCCATATTGTGATACTAAATGTAATAAATGAGGAGGTAGAGAGAAAACCTCTCTGAGATGCTCAGGCGACGCTTAATCAATGGAACTGTAAAAAAGATGCGCAAGAAGGGCTTATGCGCTATGCAGCAACCAATCCAAATGTACTTTTGTAGAAGGAAACTGATAATCAGATGTGGCAGATAGAGAAACTCTTTCACTTGAAGGAATAATTTGCTCTCTTGAAACAGGACTTTGACTCATATGATGTGCATATAATCTCCAGGGAGGGTCAAGTGCTGATGTTGCATTTACTCAGGAGCCAGGCATTTAAGGCAACGATGGAAGGCAGTGATCGAGCATCTGGCCTGACATCCTGGATAACAGATCATGCCTCAATGGTAGCCTCCGTCAAAGTTCCAGGCATAGGAAAAGGAGTGGCAAGGAGCAGTCTGTATGCTGGAGGAGCGAGCAGGAGGGGAAAGGGGTAATAGGGGTCACGGGGGGAGGGGGAATAAAACAAATAACAAACAAACTTACCTGCAGCTTTCCCCGTCGAATTCTTCTTCACCAATTCAGGAAAGCACAGACTACCAGAGTGAGAGCAGGTTCAGGATTGGCCTGAGTGCCCTCAATTCATGATCCAGGACAGACTGAGTCTGTGCCTGCTTTGTCCAAGCCATCTGCGTTGCGCCTGGCTGGAGAGAGCTTTCACTGAGCATGATGGTTTGGATGGGCTGGGAAGGTCGGCCAAACCTCATGAGCAGTGATGGGAGTGCACTACCACTCCCATCAGTGCCTATCACTACCAGGCCCCACCCACAAACTCGACAGGAAACGAAAAATCAAACGAGTGCCGTTTTATTTTTCCTTTCCTGACGTTTTTGGAGGGGGGGGGTTCAATGCTCCTCTGCCTTAGCGGAGGTGCCGTGATGGGGGTGGGCAGTCTGGAGTACTAGAATCGCACTGGTTTGGTGTTGTTTCAGTTTTAAAATTTCTTTTAGATTTAGTAAAGTTTGGGTAAAATAATGCAGCAGTTTTTCTGGCCATTTATTTGTAGAGCATTTAACTTCGACTTAGTAGGAATCGGGGGGAGGGGGGGTCAGCAGTCTGTGCTTATTGTTGTGATAAATATGTCCATATCTTGTTTTCCCAATGTATCAAGGCCTCTGAAAGCCCCTCACTGGTTAAATACAATTGTGCTCTTCTTGTAGAAGCCTGCTTACATTGTCTATCTCAGTGTTACGTGGTCAATGAATTGTCAACTCTACATCACCAGAGGTTTTGTCGATAAGCCCCCTCACTCTTGTTGTTTAAATAATAAATTGTTGTTGTGTTGTTAGTCAAAATCAAAATAGAGTCTGATCTGACGAATAGTAAAAGCAGTTTAAGAGCTAAGGGGACAGCTCAGAGTTCCAATATGTTTATCTAGTATGACTGCTCTGTGGGAATCTAATTATTGTGTGGTAAGACTGTTCTATGGGTCTTATACTGCCAGAGCATCTATGTGAATTCCACAAACTCAAAGAGTCCAAAATGAAGGATTGTGTCAGAAGAGGTTTTTGAAAAAGTACCCCTTAGCTACCTAGGGCACATCTACTATGTTATCCCACTCTGCCAACTTTTGGCACTACTGTTTCTCCAGCAATCAAGGGAGCCCCAATAATGGCAGCAAAAAAGAGACATCAATATGGTTAACATAAAAAGTCTTTCCCGACCTTTACTTATGGATTGCTATAAGTCAGAGCATAATGTTAGACACATAAAATCTTCTTATTACTTAAACAATTAACCTTATTCTCAAAACAGTTTCAGACATTATAATGCCTATGCAGTGGAGACAATTAATTCGCACAAACCCAACCCCCAATATAATATGCATTTGCAAAGCAATAGGTCTTGCATTTGCGAGAGTTTAAGCTATTGACATTGTAAATGACAATGCCTTTTATCTGTTTTGCTAATTAACAAATAAATAAAAGGCATTTTCATTTACAATGAAACCTCAAACTCTAGTAAATGCGAGACTTATTCAAAGAAGCGGCCACTATTGTCCCAGGCTGCTCGAAAAGTGAAAGCACACATGGCGCGCTGAATGTTGCAGTAAAGTATGCTGTGCCTGCAGTAGGAGAAACTAATTAAAGAAAATAGTGCTTACAGACCAAGAAAGACGTACTGTGTAACAAATGAAGTAAAAGGGCAGTCCTCATGGGAGGTTACAAATTAAGACAAGGTGGTAGTAAGGCAGGTCCAACAAGCCTATAAACGAATCCAGAAGCCAGCAATTACGAAGGTCAATGACACAAGCCAGTGACAAATATGGGCGGAAAGTGGTGGGGCTTCTATTCCACACTCCAATACAGCAAGCCGCAGAGCAGCGCATGCGCTGCCCAGGCTCGCCCTAAAAATGTTAAATTGATCCCGGATCAAGAATAGGATCCATTCCTATAGATCAGTTTCTTAATCTTTTGACTTCTGCACACCCCCACCGAATCAATACTGTAATCCGGGGATCTCCAGTGAACTCTTATTGGGTATAGGAAACCCCCGGTCTAAGCAATTTCTAAGATTTTGACCTAAAAACAATACACAAAAATACAAACAAATATATACACTAAACTAATGCTCAAATATTGAAATATTTTGTGTAATTTACAGTCAAATATGTAAAAAATCTGTACATTTTCAATTTTGTTTCTTTATTTATATGTACTTTATTAATTGTAATTGATTAATTCTAATACTTAATTTTGTAAAACAGTCAGGGACCCCAGAGTAGGTCTTGTGGGGCTATGGGGTCCTCAGTCCACAGCTTTAGAACCACTGATGTAGGTAATGCATAGTTTAAAGATTCAGGAATACTCGGGTCCACAATCTGTGAAACCAATTAAAACACAAAAATGCAGGTTATGGTGAGTTTCGTGACATTTGTATCACCTTTCTCAGGAAATATCTGAGACATAATCGAATCAGCAACAGAGGAGGCACTTTCAATATTTGTATGAGGTGTTTTCTCATAATGCTCATTTTATATGAATGATGTCCTGATTTATTAGTATTGAAAAGAAAATGGAGATTAAATTTGTTACACAATCACTATTTATTTCCCCCATTTTGGTGTACCATGTCATATATTTAAAATGTCCATATATACCAATCAGGCTTTATGCCACACCGTAATCCCGCGCTCAACCTACGACGCCTCCATGGAGTGCTAGGACGATGCCACACTATCCAGGAAGACACGGTGGTGGTATCGTTAGATGCCGCAATGGCATTCGACACGCTTGAGTGGCCTTATATGATAGCGGTTCTCAAAAAACTAGGCTTTGGTCCTAATTTTATTGGATGGGTACGCCTCCTCTATACTGCGTCCTTAGCACAGGTGGTGGTGAACAATAACGTTTCGGAGGTGTTTACGTTGGAACGGGGAACGCGGCAAAGCTGTCCTCTTTCACCCCTGCTTTTTGCCCTCTCTCTAGAGCCGCTGGCGGCCTGGATACGGCAGGATCTTTCCTTGCGGGGGCTTAAATGGACAGACAGATGGGAGGACAGGATTTCGCTTTATGCGGACGATATCCTCTTATACCTCGCGTCCCCTTCCAAGTCCCTTAAAGTGGCCATAGACATTTTTACCAGTTTTGGGAGAAACTCGGGTTATAGCATTAACTGGGGGAAATCACTCCTTTATGTCCTCCACGGAGACCCCCCGGAAATTCCGTGCTCGTGTCCGATTGCAGTGGCCATGGAGGGATTCATGAATCTGGGGATTTTCATCTCTAAAGATAAGATGAAGCCCTAGGAAAGGAACCTCCTGCCGCCTCTGCAAAGGTTCAAAAGGGATGCCACAGTTTGGAAGAAAATCCCGCTGTCCCTATTGGGTACTTTTTGTACCGCTTTTGGCCGCCATAAGTGTGGCAGGGTATGCTCAGACGTGAGTCCCTTGCTCACTTTGCCACTGGATTCAAGCAAGCCGGGCTGAAGACGGCTGTAATGCCAGAAACCGGTCCTCGGAAGCTTGTTTCCGGTCCAGGGAAGGCATGGCTTGGCAGTTCGGGCTGGACTGTTCCCATGAGGCACAGGGTCAGACTGATTTGCATATAGCCATGTCTGAACTGGGGTGGCAGAGTGGGCTAAAGAACGGTGATGAATTAAACCCAGATCTTTTGACTGGGTGTGAGTGTTTGATTGGTTCAGATGCTCCGTCCATCACCACCCCCTTTTTGTACCGTCCCTACTGGGTAGGGCAGTGCTTTTTAAGATGATGGCGCTGCCACGATTTTTATATGCCCTCCAAAACTACCCCGACTTAGTCCCGCATAAGTATTTCTCGAAACTTAAGGCCACCCAAAGAGACCTTTTGTGGGTTGGTCCGCCTCGAATATCACTCCAAAAACTCACATTGGGTTGGTACGACGGGGAAATGGCGCTCCCAGATATTCGGAAATACTATTGGGCAGCACACCCCTCAGCTTTAAATCAGGGCACGTACAGTGGTGGGGAAGATCCCGGATATGGGATGGATAAGTGGCTCCTCCCAGGTGGGAACTTAGAAGCTGCACTCGATTCTAAACCAAGTAGATACCCCCTGACAGGGCCCACTAGACACTCAGTCCAACTTTGGCATATTGTGCACCGTAAACTGGGATGGGCTGATAAACTGACGTTGGCTACCCCGCTTTGCGTCTCCGAAAAGCTGGGTACATTGGGGTGCACCAAAGGGTTCCGTAACTGGGACCTGATAGGGATCTCACATATAAAAAACCTATGGGGACCTGATGGGGTGATTACATTTGCGTCGCTTTAGCGCACCTATGATCTAGCAGAAACATAACACTTTCGCTATATGCAAGTTAGGCACTCCCTCAAAGCAAACATCCCGCCCGGGACGACACCCCCAGAATCCTCCTCCCTGGAGGACAGACTACTGGACGGCCACCTTCCAGAAAAGGCAATCTCCCTCACATATAAAAAACTTAAAAATCACACCCCAGACCCCTTGCTTGCACTCAGGGGTAAGTGGGAGGCGGACGGTCTTGAAATTGATGACAAAGAGTGGAGGGAAACACTTGCCTCTCCCAGGAAGTAGCAATATCAGCGAAGTTAAGACTGGTGCAGTTGAAGGTGCTACACCGTGTTTATATCTCCGGCACCCAATTGGTGCTGATGGGCAGGAGTGAGGAGGGGCTCTGTAGACGACGGTGTGGGGAGGTGGGAACCTTCCTCCATATACTATGGGAGTGCCCTCTAATACAAACATACTGGCAGAAGGTACACAATTGTATGCGTGAGGCCTGGGAGGAGGAATTACGGCCCGAAGCGAAAAGGTGTCTTTTAAATATATGGGAACCCACAGATCTAACAACCAAGGGGAGGGTGTGGGTGTCGCTGGGACTAGCAATTGCAAAGCGCAATATTGCACGCCTATGGGGACCGGATACACCTCCAAAGCTCACGGCATGGAAGAAAGATATGGACTGGTGCATGCTGCAGGAGTGGACAGTGTATGTGGCCCAGGGCTGCCCCCGGAAATGGGTAGCAGTGTGGTCCAATTGGAACGAATATCGAGGCAACCTATGTGAACCTCCCATTGTCAACGCCCTTGATGTTTGGTTAACGCCTTGACTGGCCTACGTATTGATATGTATTGATAACATCTTGTATGCTATGGAACCAGCAACTGTATACTTCATTACTACTATGTATAAGCAAACAGTAACAAATGCAATCATTGTGTGTATTGACCACTAAGTTTACTTCTGAAATAAAAAGTTAAAAAAAATTAAAAAAATGTCCATATATTTATATAATTATGTATTCTTATGAAAACATCCATTTGAACGCTCTTATATCTTAAGGGTACACAAGTCTGATCTAAAAGTAAATGAACCAGTCCCTTGGAATACATGTCCTGACCTATAACAAAACATAACTAAAGGGTGGACAAGATATTTTTGGTTAATTCACAATTTCTCCAGAAATTCCAGTGGTGGCCTCGTGTGGAGTCTGACATTTCGCTTTAAGAAAATGACCAAAGACCTCAAGCCTAAAAGGTATGAAACTGTAGACTATTTAATGAAGTGTTGTGTTGCTAGGAAATCTATGTTTCAGGATCTCATGCATAGGGAGAGCTAGTCTCCAGTTTACGAACAGCAAAGAAAAACCCATAATGGATTAATTGAGAGTACTTGATCATTTTACCACTCTTCCTTACAATAGGATACCACAGATTTAATAACACTGTAACAGGAATTTTACAAAAATGAAAGTGGCAGGCAGCTGACATTTTGCAGGAAAAATTCAATGAAAATAAGACTGAATTCCTATTAATAATGAAAGGTCATTGTAGGTGTCTATACTGTACTGGATGAATGTAAACAACTTTGTACAGGAAGGTGTTGCAGAAAAATTAGTATTTTGAGTTGGCTTACAGCCAGAGTTTCTATAGATGTCACGTAAATTATTTCAAGTGATGTTCAGATGATACATTTATCATTTTTGTTCTGTTTTTCACATTTTCATAGACATTTTAAAGGACATTTGAAATTATACATTTTGTTAGGTGATTGCTGGGGTTGAGGTTAGCTTCAGGTTTTAAGCACCTTTGTTCCAAAACCAGATCTCTAAATTTAAAATAATTAAAAAGTGGAGGACAATTCCCAAAAATGTCATCAGCCGCTCTACCCTTGCAATCAACCCTACTTTGGACTACAGCAATTTAAGGCAGCAAAGTAGTTTGAAGACAGCCGTGTTTGCCAAACCTGAGGGTAAAGTATAAGCTAGTAAGAATAATGATGTTCTCAAAACATGTCTGCTGTTCCCCTCCTCTTAAAGGAAGTGTGCTTTTCCAGCACGTAAAGCGGCCAAACCTATAATTTCAAGGAAGCCCAGCCAAATGCAAAGCCACCCTTGCCCAGATTACCAAATGCTCAGCTACGAAAATGACATTACATCCTGCTTATTCATCAACCTTGTGTTCATTATTTACTCTCTCTTTACTGATAGCAAATATACAAAAAAGAGTTGGTGGAGCGGATTGTTTAGAAGAAGGTGGCCTGTTACACACAGGAATACCAATGTTTCTTTGAAGTATCCATACATCCTACTTGGGTAGTGATGGCCAAGCTCTAGATTTACTCTGAGGTTCGCACTGCTGATGTAAAGATTACAAAATTGAAAAAACAATATAGTTAAACTGTAGAATTAAGGTCTACACCACATGCATAAAGGGATTAATAGTGAACATCCAGATAAATAACAATTGATAAAGGAAAATCAGAAAACAAAAGCATTAACAATGTAACTGAAAGTAACAGGAGGAACACATTAGACATTCTGAATTTAAGTACAACTTGAGGATCATGAAATTGTCAGAGACACCACAGATCTCAAAAACCAGATGCAGAATCTGATATTTCAGCTTGCCTGCTGTAGTTAACAGGTTTGCCATTGAGGCATGCAAGGCTTTCAAGAAAAGTCATGATTTCAGGGCCTTGTGAAATGGAGGATCAGACCTCTGGCAATAGGGCTTGTGATCTTCCCTGGTGTTTCAATTAATACACTGTTGTTGAATTAATTATAGAAGGATTAGGAATATCTGTTTTGGTCAAATTGTCCCATTTCAATTGTTCTACCTTTATTACATGTAAATAATTTGATGTATCTCTGAATGGACATTCAGCTTATTTTATGTGACTGCTGTGCCATACTGTATTTTGTCCTACCTCTTAGGGTAAACGTTGGCAGAAAGGCCAGGCAGCCCTGGAGATTCAAATATACAAATGAAGCCTTGGATAGCCAACTACTCACGGCCCCAGTAAACAGCAAAACAATATTCAGGTGCATCTGCGCCTAAAAGAGGGGTTGCAGAGGAAAGTACATTCTACTGTGCCTGTCGTCTTAGACTTCTCAAAGGCAATAAGAAAGCCTCTTCAGTGGAAGGCTGGTGCAGGCACCTCTATCAGGGAGGTCTGCTGCATTCCTATTAATGTGGTTTGAAACCATATAAATCCCTGTGAGCAAACCTACAGCTGTGCTGGTTTCCTCTTGTTGCAATTAAAATACTAAATTATTTTAACAGTGTTGTTCATTAGTATCCCAATGACACTTCTAAAATGCCTTGACACCTTTGGTTCTGTTTCACGCTAAATAAAATCACTAATAAATAAATATACCTGATGACATTTAACTTCTCATATATGCATTTGAGGGCAGTGTGGCTTGTAGCACCACATTCTGCTCCATTAAGTGAATCCTCTTATTGTCCTTGGCTGGAAAGTCACAAGAGGGTATTAGCAGAGTCTGCCTGTAATGATCATTGAAAGAGAAGTGTGTTCTACTCTTCTGCCTTTATGGCCACTACGTGGAGGTAGAAATATTTGCAGTGCTGCTGCCAGGAAGACTGGCATTAAAGGAATGTTGTTCTCACATTATTGTGAGGGCTCTTAGTAAGTCAAATATAACTGAAGTTTATAGAGAAGTTGACACAAAACAGGAACATAGAATATATATGCAGCCCTTGTTATGATTTCTATAGTGGAACTGATGGCATCTGGTAGAGAAGGTTTTGATAGTCTGAGTTACTAATCATGAATAGGTGAAAGAGGCACAAGATCTTCTCTATTTGACAAGAGTTTAGAGGCAAGATAAGTGAAAAGAAAAGAACCAGTTCTGAAGAGTAACTTGGGTTTATGAAACACCTTGTGCGGGTCTCTCCTATACTTATATATGTCCGATGGAGACGCTGTTAATTTCATTTACAAGGCAAACTGGTGCCTTAGTGTTTGCTCTAGTGGTTCAAAAATAGACAGACGGTGGTGAAAGCAATGCAACTTATGTCCTTAGCATTGATAGAAATCTCAACATCAAAGGGTGTCTTGAGTATGTGGGTGACAAATATGTCAATAATAAAGTTTCTCTCAACAGAAATTACCTATTTGTGTTTCCGAGGAGGGGATAGGGACATTGGAGTAGGTCTAGAAATCAAAGGACACCTTGATGCAGAATGGAAGTAAGTTACCCAAGAATAGAGTACAATCAACTGTCTCACTCTCACCCACTTGAGCAATAGAGGGTGTTCCAGAACAAGACAAGACATAATGACAAGACATATTTCAGTTTTGTGGGAGAAAGCAAAGTTCTACACTTCTTTGCCTTCATTTTGCATCAGTAGACAGCTGAGTAGAGTCAATCAGTAGTACCTGGGCTTTCAGGAGCAAGGAAATACATTTAGCTTGAAGGCCATCTTCCTATTCGCTTGAGGTTCTGTAGTTCAGTCCCCTTAAATCATGGCAATAGATCATATGGACACACATAAAAGAAACCACACTGGATATGGTTTCTTCTTTCCACACTTAGAAGAATTTTTAAATAGGAACAGAGGGGAAAAGGGATAAGCTAACAAAGGAAGCAGCAGGGCCAGCCACCTTAAAATAGCACCACCAAATTCTCTGGGCGCCTTCCACAGTAGTGCTTTAGATTAAAAAGTGACTTCTTTCTTTTGGTTTTGAAACTGTATTTTATATATGAATATACTTAGTTTTCTAGGTTTCCAACAAAATATCCTAGCATTTAAGACTGAGAAGTACAGCCTTATGCTTGATGTGTGTCAACTGTGAGTGAACCACCAAAATCAACTGTGTTGATTTCAGTAATAACCCTCATCAAGCTGATGTGGGTAAAATATAATTAGTAACTAAAAAACAATTGTGCCACCCAGGCTGATCGGACTGCAGAAGTGATATAGAATTTTAAGTGTAGGCATGCTGCCTACTCTTTTTCTAGAATGGAACAAAGAGTCCCTAAAGCTCTAAACAATGTTGAAATGTTTGCCCATAGGGAACTAGACCATGGATCTAGAAAATAATCAAGCTAAATCCCTTGATACTGGAAAGCATAGAGTGTTCCGCCCAGAAGTTCCCAGATGAAACAAGAGTGCATCTAAAAATATTGAGACATTCATTAATAAATTTATATACTGGCTTCAGACATTAAGATAGTGCAAGTACCAGGGTTCAGGACGATGGCAGCGAGCAATTGTCTTATGCGCAGGTGCTCCTGTGAAGGGCTTGGACTAGGCTCTGAGTAGGACGTCTGTAAGGGCCTCATTGAAGGGGTGACTCCCAGCTGAAGCACCTTTGTCAAGATGTTTGTCTTGACTGCAACTACAGGCAACTGAAAGTCCAAGACCTCAGCCTCCCTACACACCACCATTGTAAAAGAGGCTCCCTCCTCCGTAGCCACGTTAGGAGGTGAGGCCAGACCAGTGTCAGGTGAGGTGTCCAAGCCACTGGCCTTCGCCAGTTCTTCATACCAGTGGTCCTGTTCCTCATTGGGGTGCTAGCATAGAGGTCTGAAGTACCCTCACATTTGTCTCCTCTGAAGGGCAAATAAGGCACTGGTTCCACTCCGGGAATCATGGGTAAGGTCGGCACCTGATTCAGCACTGGAGACTCCCACCCACCTCGGTGTTGGAGTGGGGATTAACAATGGGGGCAGCCCCACCTAGGGGCATCGGTACTGGAGCAGGTGCCGAGGAAGGTCTCGCAGGCGGTTCCGCTCCTGATCCAGCATGGGATCCTTACGGCCCAATTGGCACCAAGGACAAACTCGCCTACGTGGGTCCAGTAGGGGCCCCTTCCAAGCCTATGGGGCTTGAAAACACTCCACAGGGGCTAGGCCACCCAAATATGAGACGCATGGCCTCATAGAACTCCTTCAACTGGGCAGGGGTTGTAGGTTCCACCAACTTTCCGGGTCTGGAGCAACAACACTCCCGCATCTCGTCAGAAGACTTTGACGGACGTGGAGAAGTCGAAGACCTCTTTGACTTTCTGGGGTTTTTTACATTTGAGGGATTTACCAGACTGTCTTGGTGATTTGGAGTGTGACGACGATCATTGGAAAGGGCTCTGGGAATGGTACCGGGACCTTCTGTGCAATCGGGACCTCAAGTGTAGTGGAGTTAACTGACGTCAGGAGGCGCGGAGCTTGATGTAGTGATTCCTCTGTGCCTTCGGATGCATGGGGCAGGGCTAGGAGTTGTGGTTCCACTCTAAGGACCACAAACACACCAAGTGGTCTAGTACCGATATTTGCCTTTGACAGGCCCCACATGGTTTGAAACCAGCCAGTTTCTTGGATGACATACCTAAAACCAGGAGAAAAGTTCTCAAAAATGTTTTGACAAAACGCTGAAAAAAGACAGTCAAAAAGTGACTGAAGGGTAACTCAGACCAGATCAGTGTTATCTGGCGTGGAAGTACCAATGTCAGCGCACCAGGGTGGCGTTTATATAGGTACCACACAAGTCACTTCCGGCACGGAGCTGAACGACATGACCTACTATGCACAGGGGTCCTACTCAGCAATCTTACAACCCAGTCTGACACCTGGGGAATATTCTACGGTAAGGAACTCTAGAAGTCTCAATCAGATGATATGTTGTGAGCTCAACAGTTGTCTCTAATGCGCTCCGCTGCCTTAATGGCTAGGTCAGCCACACTATATAAATGCTGTGGATAAAAAAATTAAAATATAGTAGATACAATCAAACAAATGCATGTGGAAACTTCCATGAAATATTTCCCACAAGGTGATGTATTGAATATTCAGGGCGACTTATGGTGGGTTCCAGATACTAATAAAAAAATTCAAAAACGAGGAACTGTTGAAGTGTAGTTCACAGAATAATACATTGTAGAAACAACCTGACACAATGGCAATGTCTTCATTATATGACAGGAACTGGGCTAGTTTAATAGACCATGGTTTAATTTAAATTGAGGCATGCGGATTGATTAATGACTTGGTCGTAGGAAAAAGACTGACAAGTGACCATGAACCTGTAGTTGTATTACTCTTCCTAGATGAGGCACAGTGGATACATAAACTAAATTAAGCAATACCAAGAGGGGGACAAGGTGGCTACTAACAGACATGGGTTAAATGGTCAAAAGGAAAATGTAATTTCGACAATATTGCACTAATTATGGAGATAATATTCATCCTGCAGAGTTCTCTCTGAAAGATGAAGACAGACATATTAGGAAGTAGTATCCTGCAAGATTAATGTCCAGATAGATTTGACAGTACCACAAATTGTTAAAAGCAACTGGTCTGTCATTTAATTCAGTTCCCTAGGATAGAGATGAGGCTACAAAAAGGGGATATGGGGCACAGCTTGGCTATTCTTGGTGAAAAGGTTACAAATCTGAAATAAATCACCACCAGGCTTGTGGTACCATTTGAAATTCATAGCTGTGCAACTAGGAGTAAGCGAGGGTATAAAGGCATTCAGAACACTGCATCTGTCACTCACCATGGAAAGCGCCAATATGCTGTGTGATGCCTCCAGCTTCCATTGCAGCCACCTGTGTCTCCCTTAACTTGTCAAGTAATGTTGTTTTTCCATGGTCAACGTGGCCCATGATGGTGACAACAGGTGGTCTAGGCATTAATAATGCTGGTTCTGCTGGAGGCCTATAAAAAGAAAAAAAACTATTTTACCCTTCTTTGCATGAACTAAAATTTAAAGCAACTGTCTATTGTATGATGAGTAAATTCTAGTCTTTGAACCCATACAAAACAATTAGCAGGCTTGCACAGGAGAGACTATATGTATCTTCACATAGTTGCATACTGTAATATTTCAAGATCAACAAAGGTGTAGGGTGATAATGCACAGAGTAAAAGGCAAATGTGAGAGAGGCTACTTAACGAGTGAAGAGAGAATTTTGCAAATTGGATTGTGAAATATTGTTGTTTGCCTTTACTCCTTTACAAAATAATTTCTCCATTCTGATCTTAAGCTCACATCGAACTGAAATTCTTAATACTGTTCCAGCAAGCCCCTGAAAGGGATTCGAATTTCAGGAATGAAAACGTATTTTCTCCCATCTTGATATACACAGTATTGTGGCATGATTACATTTTATAAATACAAGCAGTGCTCAAATATTGTACATATAAGCAAGGCTATCGCAACCGATAACCAGCACTGGAGAAGCAAACAGGTTTCGCATATATATATGCGAGATCTATTGGCTTTGTCAATGCTTTTTTTTTTTTTTAAATGATGCACAGCCATGCAGGCGGTTGTGCAACATGGCTTAAAGAAAAAGAAAGAAAGCACTAAATATGTGGAGAGAAAAAAACAGTGCACATGTGTTGGTCAATTACAAGGAGAAGGGTGGTGAATGGGAAACGAGTCACATGCTCTTGTACCACATTAATAGTTTACAGAGAAGAAAAGGGATCACAAAATAAAAGTAGGAAATACTCTCTAGAGATTGGATGTGGCAAGAAAGTAGGCAAAATGCTCATTCACCACCTCCAGCAGGAGCCTTGCATATTGCATGGGTCAGGTCCTAGGAAGTGGAGATGGCTCGAAGGACATGCGCTCTGACTGTGCGGCTAGAGGTGGTGAGGATTATGGGGTCATATGGCATAGGTCTTTTCTTTTTGTGGAAGTATCACTATTTTTAAATACAAACCTCCGTTAATAAAAATGTTTATGGTGTTAAACTTTCAGAGCTGTTTCAAGCTCTTACACTTTGGTTTGATTCATAGTGTAAATTGAAACATCTCTCAAACTGCTGATACGACGTGGAAGAGTTAGCAGATCGCCGTTACTGTGAACAAGCAGTTTCTAGTCTTGTGTATTCATTTAAGAGACAGTGCATTCTGGGATTTGTCATTTTTTTAACAGTACAAATTAGCCGTTTTCTTCTATCGGCCTCATGAATTGTAAATAATTTAACATTCGTTAAAAAAAAAATCCCTTGGTTCTAATACGCCCGCCCTCCTCAGGCCAGCATTGCTCCGTGACTCACTTTCAAACACTTTTGTTCTTTGTCTCCAATGCACACTTGTGTCTTGGTTTTTCAAAGCAGCCCCTGGTCAACAAAAGTCACCACTTTTAGATAATTCCTTTAAGAGGATACCCTTTTCAACATCTGCAAGAATATTTTGCATTCCAGCTCGTTTTAACATGGCACAAAGTAAATAAGAACAGTGTAATGGTGCGGCTAGAGTTGACTGCTGTGCAATAGGAGTTAAAACCGCGCTGTGGGGGGGGCAGCAACAAGAAGGAGAAGGGTGGGAAACAAAATACATGCCACAGGAGGCGGAGAGGTGGGTTTAAGAGAATGATGATGGGGATTTTTTTTTTAAAAGAATGGATGGAAGGATGAGGGAGAGTTAAAAAGATCAGACGGGGAGGAGGAGCCACGCTAGCAACCAAGATGGCCGCGTAGGCTCCCGGCTCCGCCGACCTCTGACTCCCGCCGGAATATCCTGTCATCAATCCTGTTCTTGCGCCCAGCCACCGTATCTATGAACCTGCCGTGAGCTTAATGGAGCTATCAGGAACTTTCTACCTGCGCGGCTGACGAAGATACGACGAGTGGAAGTTTGCGGCCTAGATCTGCCCAGAAGCCGGGGCCTCGAGTACTGGCCCACCCGGGTTTCAGTTAAACAACATCGGCTGTGGTGGTGTGCTTGGGTCCGGTCTACCGGAGTGGGAAAATTTCTTTCGCTTTCTCAGATTGCTGTGGATGACGTTTGGCTGCCTTGGTGAAAGTCGGAGGAGGGGTGACAGCACGACGTTTGCGGCTGTGGACGGGGGTCCTGCCCGGTGACCCGGTAAAGGGCCCGCTGGTGTTCGCTGGGTTGGGGTCTCCGCCTGCGGTTGCGGACCTTGGATATCCTCGAAACAACTGTTAAGTCTCCCTCTGCAGTCGACCATTCCCGGCTCGCCTGCTCCCTCTCGGAGAGGTCGAGTTCGGCGTGGGAAGCAATCATGACTGTCGCCGGCCGCGGGGTGACGGGGCGGATCGGGGGTGACCCGTCGCTGCAAACTGTGTCGACAGCCATTGTTGAGTCTATTCATGTGTACATCGAAGAGCGTATTCAGACGATGATGGTGCGATTGTCTGAGAGGGTACAAATTGCGCCGCACCCTACTCCACTACAAGAAACGGTCACGACCGAGGCGCCCAAGATGGCCACTCTGATGGAGGAGGTAGACCCCGTATTGTGTTATGAGTCGGAGCCTTTGCCCAGTGTTTCGGAAGATGAGAACAAACTCGATGCCACCAATGGATCACTAAGCCTACGATCATTGCTGCATATGGAAGAACAAATTGGTGTTCCCATTTCAGAGACTTTTGATGAGAACAGTTATCGGAATGGAACTGCGTCACTCCCCTGTACATCGGAGCCGCTAAGATGGCGGACGGATCAACGCTGGGAGTCCATAAAGGGGAGGGGAGTCTCTGGACCTGTCGGTGTTCACAACACTCTCGTTCTTCTACTTTGTCTCGCATTGAATTCCTTTACATTTTCTTCGTTCTCGGACTGTCTTGTGGCGGAGGTGATTTGTCCAGAGGGGACTCCTGTATCTGATCGTAAGGGGCAAGGATGAGTTTGAAAGACTGGGTCTGGCTCAAGAACGATGGACACGGGCTCTGATGAACTTAAGCTTTTGAAAGGCTGGGCGGTGTTTGAAGTTTCCCTTGTAGAGACACATGATTATTGTCCGATAGATTTTTGATCTTACTTTGGGGATTCATGGTTCTGGCGGGGGGGAGGGGCGACCGGGAGTCCGTACGACTATGCCCTCCTCCACTTCTCTTCTCTAGTCTGGTAGAGTTCTTCTTTAGAACTAGTTAGTTAGGGCGACAGGCACGCTGCTATTGGGGGTTAGGCGATAACCATTTGCAGGGGTGCAGGGTGGGGGGATGGTTTATTGTTTTCTTTTTGTTATCGTCCATATCATTTTTCACTTTTTTAATTTTTCTTAGTCTTTCTTATATTTGTACTATAGTCGAAATATCCGGACTCTGATCCTTAATTTCTAGTGTCAGGTTGCCATAATTCTCCTGCCGTTTGATTTGTGGGAGGGAGGGTGTTGAGTATCCGCTTCTAAACTGTTTAGCGATTATACTGCAGCCAGTATTACTTTTGTGCTTAATAGTGTGGACCTCTCGAAGAATTTTGCTGTTCTACGTCTATCCTGTTTTTATACCAATTCACCCTGTGATCATTGGATATATGCCTGGCACCAGATATGTCTGTCTGTTATTTTTATTTTTTGCTTTAAAATAATAAAAAGAATTATAAAAAAAAAAAAAAGATCGGACAGCAGGAAATCGAGGGGTTGAAAGGTGTCGAGAAAGGGGACAGCGGGAGGGAGCGGGGAGGATTAAAAAGAGGGTCTGCATAGGCTTGCACTCCCTAAGAGAAAAGAAGTACATGCAAGAGCCTGCGGCCAGTGGAAGGACAATGGCCATAGGACGATGTACTTGGTCCATAGTCTATGGCAGGGATGAAGACTGAAGCAAAAACTAAAGCCCTAGGGGAAGCAGGAGGCACTGACCAATAGGAAGCAAGGGAAGGAGAGTGACATGAGAGTCAACCACTGCTAAGTAAAGCTGAGTAAGCCCCTTATAAGATTTTGTTCTCCTTCACAAGAGATTTCGCTAGGCGAAACCTAAAAAAGACCAACAAGATTCAACAAGATTCCTGAGAACCATTGATTCTTTAGTCTCCAAAAATTTGATAACACCCCCTCCCAAGTAAATGAGAACCAAATGGAATAACCTAGAGCTGGCTGTGATCTGGGTGGCCTTGAGCAAAGCAATGTAATTCATATATTAGCTGGCAAATCACAAGCCCCTCGATGCCTCTCAATCCCAGCCAAGTGACCATATGTTTTTTCCAGAACATGATTATGCTTTCAATCTAAGAAAAGAGCTCTTCTGTGCCCCAAGTATAATTCACTAACTTGGACACCTTCAGTCCTTCCATTCTGTGAAGGTCTTTACCAAGTGTGACTCTGTTTCTCCCGGGAATGTCTAATCTGTCTTTTACAGACTGTTACATGGGTCCTTGAGAGCTCTATGTAGTACAATATGAAGCTGAGATGGTTCATCAGTCAGTGCTGAAGTCAGTGAATTTTTAAGATCAGTGCGAGAAGAAAGGTGTGTGGGAGAGCTTGATGCCATGTTTCACTGTTTAGAAAAGAGTGTTTCTCTAGAAAACTGTGTTCCAAGAATGGTAATGCAGTTTAAGTCAGATTGGGCTGTGCCTTTTTTGTATTTGTGTAGTGCAAGCTGCTTTTAGTGCTTAGGACATTCAACAGCATGGACTTTGTGCCACTGCATTTCCATTCTGAAGCGGACATCCTGATATCCAGCTACAGTATATGCCATTGTGCTATTCGTTTAGCTTAATTTTATGGTTTATGTGTTTCTGTAGTCAGCTAGAAGAAGCATACTTGATGTAGGAAACCATTGGAGCGGGGTTTAATGATCTTGATGTTATTTTCATAGGCATGGTTTTCTCTTGAGACCGTGTATGGTGTGTGATGGGAAAGGGGATAGCACAGTTACCTGACCAGCCAAATGCATATGCATCGAGGCACGCAAGAATAAGGAAGACAGGGATGCATGACCCGTTTCCGTGCATTTCCCTGGGAAAAGGCCAGTGGCATCATGTATGCGGTAAGTTCTGGAGCCCTGTGAAAAATTATTTTATTGTCTCAAATGTGGATAAATCAGGGATTGAAATATTCAAGAAAGTAATGGTGTCAGATAAGCAGCAAATTACATCTGGTTTAGAAAAATGCTGAAAACATGGCTATTCACTCAAACCTATAGCTAGGTGCAGATTCGGGTAACGTGGTTACTAACTCAGCGCCAAGAGACCTGTTGGTGTACATGCGATTTATAAATCTCCCTTAACATAACCGATACAGAATATGATTGAAAACCTAGGATATAAAATTAAAAACATGGGTTCAAATATTTGTTTTATCTTGGGACTATCCAGTCTACTAAGATTTTTGCTCTGGTATATAAATAAAAATTCTGCCATCTATGAGCTGGTTATCAAAAGAAGAGTTTTTTTCAAAGCTAATGTCTTAAGTGGGGACCTTTGAAACAGAGGCATTATAGTGTTATCTAGGTTCAGTAATTAAACGAGCAGCAGGACAAAGGACTGTCTTTAAGGGGACCTGAGCACATCTAGGAAGGTCAAACAAATGGCAGTGCCCCATCAAAATGGAACAGCAGCAAACGCTGCACAATCAAAAAATACAAATGTTTTATACCTCTTGCCAGTGAAAGTTGGTATTGAGTAAGCAGGGTTTTTTTTTAAACGGATGTGAGACCAAAAAGAAATGTTATAATGAAGAAGAATTCCTAGGAAGTTAGCTCAACTGACATGACACTATTTGCATGTATAGTCAAGATCAGACTCAAAGATTGCATTCCAACACAGTCCTTTTTGGAGCAAGCACAAGCTACTGATTCTCCTCCAGACTATATTTAAGGCCGGCCGCTGTTATCTAATCACATTTAAGGCAGTTCCACATTCGATGGATATCAACATTGGAGGACATCCAAACTTATTATTGTGTATCATGAGCAGACAGTTGAATGGAAATCCCACAATGGGCTACAAGGCCTTATTAAGGTGTAACATGCAGATTGAAGAGAAGCAATTGAAAGCAGACCACTGAGTTGGGCTAGGGACCTTACCTGGACATATCACATTGGGCCCCTGTTGCACGTCAAGAAAAAACCCATGAAGCACTACAGGCTCTTATCTCTCTATCTCTATGAAAAACCAATACTGGAAAACAGATTGAAACCCTGGGGGAAGAAGGGAAGGCGGCCTGCTTCCTGTTCCACGGGACCCGGCCAGAGTTGAGACAGCGCGGGACCAGGGGTAAGTATAATTGATATTTTTTTTTATTAAA
This sequence comes from Lissotriton helveticus, assembly GCF_964261635.1. Classification (NCBI taxonomy): domain Eukaryota; kingdom Metazoa; phylum Chordata; class Amphibia; order Caudata; family Salamandridae; genus Lissotriton; species Lissotriton helveticus. The sequence goes on from NC_136067.1 coordinate 1,643,473,282, forward strand.
CTCCCTCCCCCCATGTGAACCCTCTTACCCATGAGTCATACCGGCCGCGACAGCATCTTACTTCCATGCGTCTGTCCCGATGTACTAAATGGAGAACATATTATTTTCTACGAGTTGTGTAAGCCTATCCACTGGCATAGTTTCTCAGACATTTATGAGCCTAACAGGAGGTGTGCAGCTCTTTTCACTTGAATTCCATGAACATCCTAGCTGATAATAAAAAGATGAAAGACCAGCTTTTACTCACTGTAGTTATCTGTCCTCTATTACTCTGGTTTGATGCTCAAATAGTTCTGAGTCCGCAGCGAAAGGTAAACCCAATATATCTCTAATGGCTGCTAAAATCTATTTGCAGTGCTATTGTACTTTGGGACATTCCAACCACATATGAATTGCGTAAGCCAACCTCCCTGTGCCACTGAATTCAAGCTAGCCTGGCTGATTAGGGGTGATACCCAAAACTTGCCCCAGATGCTTGTTTCCAGTCCAGGGAGGACCTGGCTTGACAGTTCGAGCTGAACTGTTCTCATCGGGAGCAGGGTCAAGACTGATTTGCATAAGGTTGGGTCCAAACTGGGGTGGCATGGTGAGCAAAACAACAATGGATTGAACCCAGATCTGTGATTGGGGGTGAATGATTGATAATGTTCAGCATTCCGTCCATCATCTTTTTGTGTTCCTATATAAGCCAACCTATCCACATTGCCTCAAGCCGGCATCCGTTACCCAGTAACACTTTGCTTAGTTTGCCTTGTGAGAGGTACCACCTGTCATAACGTTTTTAACATCATGTTATTGCATTTTCAAATGCATGCAACCATACCAAATGTTTCATAGTTTTTATAACACTTGTCTAGTCTTGTCGGCAAAACAGAGACTCTCACTGCAAAACCCCATACATAAAACAAACATATTCTAATGCTAACAAGAAAAAAAGCCCTCCTCTAGGATTGCCATCTAGATCTCTGATCAGAAAAAGGTTAATGCACCATCGTAACAAGCTGTCCGCTCCTCCATCCATCTTTGTCTCCAGCCTTGAAGACCCTCCTGAATATCAGCCAAACAACGTCTGGGCTTTCAGGAGAGGTGCAAATGCAGAGGAGGGGTGATGAACCACCATATAGTCTAACAGTGGTCTCCCGGTTGATTCAAACTTCAGGTGCTCCTCCGCTAATTTGGCAATGAGCCTCCCCATTGCTATAATGTCTATCATGCCATGTCACTATGGATGGTGACTCCTGCTTTTTCCAGCACCTTCCTATAGCTAATTTAGTTATTCATAACAGACCGGTCTATGTGGTTCATCCTGGGGTATCCACAAGGTACCGGTCTCTGCAGTAGCACGGTGGGGTCCACAGGGAGAGGATACCCCTTCAGATGTTAAAATGCCCTTTAAATGATCACGGAATTGATTTTAGCAGGTTCAAAACATGTGCAATAGATCCCTCTTCTGATCACAAAACTGCAACAGTTCAAGCTATAGTGAGGAGACATATATTGCATAATATCTGTGGTGTAGAATCAATTATACAGCTGTTTATAATTGATCTCCATAGAACCCACACAGTTATAGCTCTTATGGATATTATACCATAGTTCTTCCCACTCCTTTCTCAAGATCTCCCTTTGAAGCATGCATTCCCACATTGCTTTATATGTTGTCTGAGCAGTAGGGGATTGACTTCATGGAGTTTTCAACTGTCATAGGTGTGACACATGATTTCTGGTGTTTTACCACTACACAATTGCCGATTACATTTTTACCAGAATTTCTCATGCACTCCAAGACATTTCGTCAACCTGTCCTTTATTCTAACTTGATAAATACAGCCACCTTATTACTTCCAATGGGGCTTTCATATGTTAGTGAGATTAGACCTCTTATCCCGGAATAGGTCGGCTGCAAGATCATTGCAGCTTTATAGTCAAGCTGAATCAGCAAATGTTTTTATGTAGGCTGATTCATTTTACTATCATCTTCTTACAGTCCCAAAAGGACCTTACCTTCATACCCATAACTATAGCTGACTGGATCCTGCAATTTCTCGCCCTTCTTTCTGGATGCCTCATCGTGTACGGCAAGCACATAGTTTGAATTATAATGGAGGGCCGTAAGGAGAGATGGGTAAACTATCAGATGTCTGGGTAATGCCCAGGTGTTAAGTGGACGTATCAAGTCACAGTATGTTTTGTACTCTGGATCACATTGGGAGCCAAATCACATCCTACTAACCGGCCTGAGACTGCCCAAACTACTGAAACCCCATGCATACCAAGTTCCTTAGTGGCCACACCCCAACACTGCCCTGCTGTATAATAACTGTTCATGTCTGGGAATCCCAGACCATCTCTTACCATGGATACTTCACAAATTTAGTTAACAATTTGAGGGACTGACTTTGCTACACGAAGTGAAATTGTCTCTTTGCAGTTTTACAATTTGTTTTCTCTATTCTGAAGAGACTTGAAGACATTTAGTAACCTGGAAATTACATTACTTTTCACTGCTGCCACTCAGAACCACGAGACATGCAGGTTTCTTCATTCAGATAGATCTTTCCTCATATCCCTGACCAGGATAGGTATGTAGGTTGCATACAGTTTACCCTAAGCCAAGGTCAGCTGAATGCTTGTATATTTTACTGACCTACCGTTAAAATAAAAGGGAGACAAGGTTTTGAAGCTCTGTATACTTAGGTCTGGAGGTTGATCAATTTATCAGCGTTAATCTTATAGTCAGAAAATCCTCATTAATGGCAGATTTAAGGCTAGGGGATCTGGTAAGGATAACACAATGTGATCTGCAAAAAGTGGTATTTGATGATCAAAACCCCTGAAGTTCATACACCTAATACAGAGTGAGGTTCTGATCAATCATGCAAAGGATTCGACATAAAGGCAAAAAGGGAAGGAGACAACTCAGTGTGGGGCAGCAATAAAACTCAAAAGGCAAAGAGAAGGAGTAGTTTCTTACCTGTAACTCCAGTTCTGTAGTAGGGGGTATCTTTGTTATAGTCATAATCTAGTAAATAGTCCCGCCCATGTGCGTGGACCCCGGAGCAATCAAAAATAATCTCTTAAATCGTCTTCTTTGCAGTCCTGCAGAGACACTTAAGAGAAAATTAAAGACAATAATGCAGCCTGTACCTACAAGGCTACACTGTCCAGTACTTCAACTAGAAATGCCAAGGATATTTTTCCAACATCACATTTACCATAATGTGTCAAGTTCCATCCATAGAGAAACTTCCCCTTCACAAAAACGTTGGAATTATAGAGAGGAAGGGATGGACAGACAAGCCTCCGTAGGCTGCCATTATGTGTCTGAAAAAGGGATACCATACCTTCAAGGACCTCTCCAGAGACCCTCGGTATCCCAGCATGCACAGCCAAGTCCTTTTACTTTCAGTTCTTTTTGAAGGTGCATAAAGCAAGGCCTGTAGCATACATTACAGTACCATTTTCTCCACTGGGGAGGAGGGCGGGCGCTTATGACTATAACAGAGATACCCCTACTACAGAACTGGAGTTACAGGTAAGAAACTACTCCTTCTGTAGTAGGGGATCTCTGTGTATAGTCATAATCTAGTGAATAGAATGGCAAGCCCATCCCAAAAACCAACCCTGCGGTGGAGAAAAAACAGACAACACCACTACTGTGCAAACAGATTTCGCAACGAAGCCTTTCCAACCTGAGCATCTGCCCTGGCATCAAAGTCCAGACAGTAATGCTTAGCAAAGGTGTGGACCGACTTCCAAGTGGCCGCCCTGCAGATCTCTGCAATGGGAACGTGGCGGAGTAAAGCTGTTGTAGCTGCTTTGCCCCTGGTAGAATGAGCCTTAGGCTTACACCCTAAGGTCGTGTTCGCTTTCTGATAACATAGCTGGATACATGACACAATCCACCTGGAGATGGACTGTTTAGAGGTAGCCAGACCAGTCCTCACCGACCCATAGTTGATAAACAATTGGTCAGACCTAGGAATATCCTTGGTCTTATCCAGATAGAATTTCAACACCCTCCTGACATCCAGAGAATGGAGAGAACGCTCCGCTGGAGTGGAAGGGTTCTGAATAAACGTTGGTAAAGTTATAGTCTGATTAACATGAAAATCAGAGATTACTTTAGGAAGGAACTTAGGGTGAGTATGCATAACAACCTTAGCAGCATGAAACACAGTATATGGTTCCTGGCAACACAATGCCTAAATTTCACTCACCCTGCGGGCCGATGTAATGGCCACGAGGAATCGTACATTTTCAAGCAAATTTGAGAAAGCAGGAAGGTTAATGATGGCTGAAAAACCTCATATGAAGGTGGTAGATAAAATATACGGTACCCAGAGATTCAGTCAATTGAAATGGCTGGCCTCGTGGGCCAGAGAGGCAGCGAGGAGTGCTGTTAAAATGCATAATTTCACTATCCCTGGCCTGCTTGTGTATTTTACCTCGTTTTCAAAGTCCCCCGTATTCTAAATGGGTCTGTGTTGAACATAATCAACACCACCCTGAAGTGGCAGCCATTCATTCGAATTCAGTCTTTTTCCGAGCAAACATTTTAGGAGTTGTGTTTGCTTTTGGAAATATACCACTCTCCCCCGTCCCTGTAGGTCCTCAGTCCGCTCACCTCCTCGCCCGAACACGAACCATGATCTTGTGAAATGAAATCAGAAACCGGACTGTTATTACATTTAGACACAAACACAAATGCAACACACTCTGAGGAGGGCGCGGCTGCCCGGGCTGTAAAAGAACGCCCTGTGTCTAAAGCAGCCACACTGCACATATTTCCTGAAAGCTGTTTCATGCACAATTCCTTTGCCTTTGTTCTCAGAGCAGACGCAGTAGCGTTGCCTTCTGAACAAAGTCATAGAGGAAAGGATTTAGCTAAAAGGCCCCCATCACAAAGCATTTTACATATGCAAATGATTCGTTTTCATGGTTCACTAGAAAGTGAATTTGCACTTAAAAATGGATTTCCTCCTCCTAACGAAAGCCCAGCATGGTGTAATATTTTCTGGGTAGTAAATCTGTTTCTGAGGGAGAGTGGTAGGCATTCAAGAGAGGGGGTGCCTTGTGAAGTGTGTGCACTCTAACAAAATCGTGACTGTGTGATTGTTCACAAACATTTTATAGCCCATTTCCACCATGGATAAGGTCGGAGAGTTATTTCTGTGAGGGCAAAAGTAAATATTTTCCTCGGTGACGACGGGCAGGGAACTCCTCCAAAAATGTTAGTGGTGCGTGTGGGTAAGGAATTTCTCCAGAGGTGAAAATTTCGCTGTGGATATTTAGAACTAAATTAAAAGTGCAGTTGCACTCTCGTAAAGCTATTTTAACTCGCACAATTTGCACATTGTTCAACTAAGCACCCGGAACGTTAATGGGAATTAAAAAATGTTATTCCCTAAGGACTTTAGATCGGGGGCTGTGTAGCTGCAGCGTTTCATCACCACTTTCGAAACAGTTAGTACAATGTGGAACTCCACCGGCCACTATTAAAACCCCATAGATAGCACGCACCGCAGTATATATCCGATTCCGACCGAAGTTAGGACGGAACTCAACTGCATATACACCCCGCCCCGGGCCCCGGCCTCTAATGAGTCATGACATTTTTATCCTCCTAAAAAACAAGTTTAACTGTCTGAGATACTCACTAAAAGAAGAGTAGTCGACTACTGCTAGTAACTATTGTACTGTCTGTAAGTACTAGTACTGGTGATGACGACGAGGCGACTCGAGAGAAAGCAAAGCAGGCTGGTGATGCGCACACGACCACTCTACACGACACCAGGAGGCGAGTCCCAGGGCCCCAGAACCGGATCCTACGTCGTCAGCAGCGCCGCGCAGCGCAAATGGCCAATCACTGCATGACTACATGAAGTCAGACACAGTGATTGGCCATTGTGCAGTGCAGCTGAGCCACCCATGCGTGGCATCCAATAATGGATTGCCCTGCCCTGCTGCGCGGTGACCGGCCAATCCTGGCGCTGCATGCAGCGCCAGGATTGGCTTGGGGGGCACACTAACTGCTCGCCCTGTCGCCCTGGTTAACGCTGGGGCTCCTGCCCGTTTTAACCAGCACCCCCCTGGTCACTATTGTAACTTTTCATGCGCATGCTCGGGCTAGTTTCAGCCCCAAGCAGTACTTGCGCGTTAGGTCTGCCTGCAGTGTCTGCCTCTGACGTGGACTCAACTCGACTGTCACTCACACTCAGACCAGCCCCGCCGGCCCGCCCACCCCCCTGTGCAGCGCACTCCCGTTTCAGTCGGGTGCTGCCCGGATTCCCGGCGGCGCTCGGATAATCCTGTTAATTAATTTTAAAAACACAGTGACAATGATTTTACTTGCAGCCGCGGGTCCATGGGCTGGTGGGGCTACGCCCCTACGCCCCAATGGACGCACCGCGGCTGTTCAGCTCCCACGAAGCCGAACAGGAGGGAACACCTTCTTCAATCCTTCCAAAAAATCCTTTATCACAGGAATCTGGAAGAAGAACGTCTGCGAAGGACATTTCCTGTATGCAGTCAATGCTGATGAGGATTATGAATCCGAAACCGGTCCCAGGATGCTTGTTTCCGGTCCATGGAAGACATGGCTTGGCAGTTCGGGCTGGACTGTTCCCATGAGGCACAGGGTCAGACTGATTTGCATATAGCCATGTCTGAAATGGGGTGGCTGAGTGGGCTAAAGAATGGTGATGGATTAAACCCAGATCAGTTGACTGGGGGTGAGTGTTTGATTTGCTCAAACGCTCCATCCATCATCCCCTTTTGTATCGCAATGCTGCGAGGTGAACCTTAATGGAAGAGAAATTAAGTCCAGACTGAGCTAAATGCAGAAGGTATGGAAGGATGACATCTTCCTTGCAGGTCGTCGGATTATAGTTCTTAGACGTGCACCAGATGCAGAATCTCTTCCACTTTTAAGCGTAAGACGTCCTAGTGGAAGGCCTCTTAGCCTCCTTCAATATGTCCATGCAATCCTCAGGAAGATTCAAGTGGCCATATTGCACTACCTCAGGAGCCATGCCGCCAAACTCAACGATTAGAGGTTGGGGTGCACCATCTGCCACCCCGAACTTCGTGAGAAGGTCCGGCTGACACGGCAGCCGCCGGTGAGGTAGGAGCGACCAGTGAAGCAGGTCCGTGAACCACCATTGTCTGGGCCATTCCGGGGCGATGAGGATCATCCGCGCCCTGGATTGGGACAGCTTGACGAGCACCGCCGGAATCAGGGGAATTGGTGGAAAAGCGTACAGAAAGCTCCCGAGTGTCCCCGGCTGGTAATACCTCGAGGTGAAGTCGCGGCATTTTCTGTTTTCGGCAGTGGCGAACAGATCTATGTCTGGAGTGCCCCGCATGGCGAAGATGTCGTCGAGCACCTCGTCGTTTATGACCCACTCGTGGTTTTCTTGGATCAACCTGCTGAGGGCGTCCGCTTGAACATTCTGCACACCTGGCAGATGAGTCGCTGTTATCGTCAGTCCTCTGGCTAGCAGCCAGTGCCAGATCGCCTGCGCTTCCTGTGACAGTGTGCGCGATCTTGAGCCCCCCTGCTTGTTGAGATAATATATTGTGGTCGTATTGTCCGTCTGCACAAGCAAGGAGTTGGTCTGGAAGGACGGATGAAAGGCCTTCAGTGCCAAGTGAACAGCTCTGAGTTCCAGGAAATTGATGTGATACGTGGACTCAGTCGGAGACCACGTTCCCTGGACCTGTAGATGGTCTGAATGCGCTCCCCAGCCCTGGAGAGACGCATCCGACACAATAGTTTGAGTGGGGATGTCCTTGTGGAAAGGAACCCCTCCGAGGAGATTCTCTGCTGAGCACCACCATCTCAGGGACTGTTGGGCGTGACGAGACAACTGGATCCTGTCGTCCCAGCACCCTTTCCTCTGGTCCCACTGATCCTCCAAGCATTCCTGCAGCGGTCTCATGTGGAGGCGCGGATGTGGAGTGAGGAAGATGCAAGAGGCCATCGACCCCAGTAGAGAAGACACCGTCCTCACTGTTGTAGATGGAGCAGCTATGAGAGCCTGAGCCTTCCGAAGGATCGATAAGCGTCTCTCCTCCGAAGGAGAAACGCTTGCTGACAGCATATTGATGGAGGCTCCCAAGTACTGCAGGCACTGGACAGGAATCGGAACAGACTTGGACATGTTTATGTGCAACCCCAGCTGGCTCAACAGAACAGCCGTCTTGTTGAAGTGTAGTTGCGCTTCCTGGAAGGTGGAGGCTTTGATCAACCAGTCGTCCAGGTACGGGTAGACAAACACCTTGTTCTTTCTCAGGTGCGCTGACATCACTGCCATGCATTTGGAAAACGTCCTGGTAGTAGACTTCAGTCCAAACAGTAGTACGGTGTACTGATAGTGATTGGTGCAGACTAGAAATCGCAGGAACCTCCGGTGTTTCCGTGCAATGGGCACATGGAAGTACGCATCTTGCAGATCTATTGCACAAAGCCAGTCTCCCCTTTGCAGCTGAGGATAGATCTGGTGCAAAGACAGCATGCAAAACTTTTCCCTGCGAATCCATTTGTTTGCTTGTCGCAAATCCAGAATGGGCCTGAACTCGTTCTTGTCCTTCTTCTGTACCAGGAAGAAACGTGAGTACAGGCCCTTTCCCCTTTTAGACAGAGGGACATCTTCTATCGCCCTTTTTCTTAACAGGGTATCGGCCTCCGCCTGGAGCTCGCGCAGTCAGAACTGCGAGCAAACCGGTGGAATTGCTGGAGGCGGGCTGGTGAAACGAAGACTGTATCCATTGCAAACAATATTCAGCACCCACTTTCCTGAGTAATTCTTCTCCACTCTGCCAAGTAATGTTGGATGCTTCCCCCCACCGGAGCGGGTAACGGACGAGGGGGAAGTAGCACCTCAGGGCCTAGACCCGGTCGGGCCTTTGGGCGTCGAGGAGGACTGCTGGCCGCCTCTGCCCCTCTGTCGCTTCTGGAAAGGCCGCCTCTGGTACTGCTACAGCTGATGTTGCTGCTGGCCAGTTTGACGACCTTGCCCTCTGCCCTGGGCACCAAAAAGCCTCTGGAAGGGCCGGAAAGTCTTCTTCTGCTCCTTCGTCTTCTCTAACCCGACGGCCGTCAGGGTTTCAGCCTCCGCCTTCATGCGGGCCATCTCCTCATCAGCGTGTTTTCCAAACAATATCGCTCCAGAGAACGGCAGGTTGGCGACCCTCTGCTGGGCCTCTGCGATTGTCGACATGTTTCAGCTCCTTAGGCCCGAGGGGTCTGTGGAGCTTTCGTCAGGACTAACATACATAAATTGTTACTCACACGACTTGTGCAGTATTTTTCGAAATGGTCGTATTTTTGTCATTCGTTTTGAAAAATCAGCTCTCACGAATTCTGTATTGGTAGAGCTCGATTCTTCGTCAGGGGTTCCGCTAAATTTAGAACAGAGCCGCGTGGTGTATTCTCCTCGGACTGGTGCTGACTCTGCCCCCGGCAAAAACGACCATTTCGAAAAATACTGCACAAGTCGTGTGAGTAACAATTTATGTATGTTAGTCCTGACGAAAGCTCCACAGACCCCTCGGGCCTAAGGAGCTGAAACATGTCGACAATCTTTTTATAATACCACGAGATCCAGTAACTCGATCTTCCTAAGTATCAACATATTTTACACCAGCGGAAACTCACCCCTCATTAAAAATCTGGGTGTTTTTTTCCCCTTTTTAACAATTTTTTCCTTTTTTCATAAAATTTGGTTTTACAACTTTTTGAGGGGAAAAATCCTCTATCTATGACACTGCACTTGAGACCAGAGGTGCCTCTGGTTGAGGCTGGCAACTAACACAAATTGGAACACCCGATGATAACTGCCATGACTTCAATGTGGGGCGGATGAAACATATATACCGCACTCCTAACAACATTGAGTTTTTGAGGGTATTCTAATCACTTTTCCTAACCAACGGTCGAGAAGTGTTACAAGTGTCCTTTTTCAATTTTTGATTAATTGCAGTTCTTACCCAGGGGAAAGAAAAGGACATAGTGATTCCTCATCCCTCCCTGTTGATTAATTACAGTAGCCATGGGCAGCCAAGAGCGAGGAATCCGCCGCCGCACTGATCACTTGATTGGACACCATCATGCCCTCGTTGATGATCTCCTGAAAGTCCTCCCTCTTGTCCCTAGGGAGATGCTCCAGAAACTGCTGTAGGGAATCCCACAACGATCGGTCGTATCGCCCCAGGAGAGCCGTGGCACTAGCGGCTTTCATAAACGTAGCAGCCGTACCGCAGACCTTACGACCCGCCGAATCCATCTGCTTTCTCTCTTTATCAGGGGTTACCGTGGAAGATGGAGCAGTAGCGTGTTGTTTCCTGGCGGCCGTAACGATCACCGAATCTGGGACCGGGTCCGATCTGAGAAACGCCGGATCAGAGTCTGGAGGTCTGTATTTCCTCTGCAGCCTGGAGGGGGCGGATCTTGTTGACGCCAGCGTCAGGAAAAGTTCCATCGCCGGTTCCTCCAGCCCCGGCACCAAGGGCAACAGGGGTCGTGACAGCTGCCGCTTATGGAGGGTCTCGAAGATCACTGACGTAGAAGGCGTGGGCACCGTCAGGGTAATACCCAGCTTCGCCGCCCCTCGCAATAACACCTCTTGAAACAACACAATGTCGTCCACTGGCGACACTCTCGTGTGGGGTGAATCTGACAGAGTGGGCGAATACCCCCGAGCACTGGACGAATCCGTATGACTGAATCTCGACCGATCTCGTCTGTGACGCCGCCGGGACCTTGTAGATGAATGACGGTCACTCCTAGAACGGCGTCTTCGCCTAGATCCCGACCTGGATCGTGATCTGGACCTCCGAGGTCGTGGACGATCCACTGGCCTGGTCGGGGGTGGACGCTGTGGAGGAAGATCCGGAGTCTTCGGCTGTGGCGTCCCCTTAGGTGGTGAAGGGAAGCGCGCCAGCGAGACGGACCTTGGAGGAGGCCGTGGTGGAGGAGGCGGAGGATGATGAGGAGGAAGTGGAGGCGGAGGAGTCGTCGGAAGAGGAGGAGGAGGAGTCCTCGAAGTGGAGAAAGCGGTGGAGGAGTGGGACTCTTCTGCGGCAACGTAGGAGGCGTAGGCGACCTTGGCCAAGAAGGGGAGTAGATTTGAGAGTACTCCGAGTCGGAAGATCTAACCACTCTCCTCTTCTTTGCAGGTCTTCGCAACAAAGTCCTAGAAGCGGATCTTCTACTAGACGAACGCCGGTGCCGCCGCAACCGGGGGCTCGTGGAAGCAGAGAACAGGCTGACCACCGAGCCCGGGGATGCCGTCCTTGCCGTGGATCGCCTCCCAGAGGTTGACTTCTCCTTTCTAGACGTTGACCTCTCCTTCGACGTCGAATGCCTTGACGTCGACACATCCCTTGACGGCGATCTCCTTTTCCTCGACGTCGAGTACCTGCTCCTCGACGTCGAACGCCGAGTAGACCTCGACGGCGAGCGGCGGTGTCACCTCGACGGCGAGCGCCGGTGCCTGGAACCATCACGACGTCGATGACTCCTTGACGTTGATGTAGTTCTCGTCGTCGACCTCGTCCGAGGTCTCGACGTCAGCCCCCTCGACGTCAAACGGCGACGCCACTTCGACCCAAAGCCCTGGGTCGATGGGGAGCACGCAGTGGTCAACCCTCTCGACGCCGAGGCCATCGTCGTCGATGGAAAAATGTGCCGTTTCCTGGCCTTCTCTTGACTGGGGAGCCCCCCAGAGGCCGCAGCACGGGCAGAGGACTCAGATCCAGCCCTCCCATGCCCAGACCCACCTTGATCCTGAAGTTTCCTCAGCTCCAGGCCTTGGAGCCGGATCTTCTCCCTCTCTCTCCTGGTCCTCTTGTAAAAGGACTGATGGATTTCACAATCTTCAGGAACACGGGATGAAGGGAGGCAGAGGATACACACTCTGTGGACGTCCGATTTGGCCTTCTTTCTGGCACACTCAGGGCATCTGTCGAACAATGCAGGCATTTTCGACAGAAAAGGTGGCAAAAAACTGGCAAAAAACCCCAGCAAATGGAAGAAAGAGTAGGTAGACGTCGAGTGAAACACTCAACACTTGAAAAGTGTCAAAAAATTAGAATTAAACCCAAAAAGGGAGAGCTCAATGCTCCAGGGTCCTGCTAGCAGGAGCCGGAAAAAAGAACTGAAAGTAAAAGGACTTGGCTGTGCATGCTGGGATACCGAGGGTCTCTGGAGAGTTCCTTAAAAGGTACGGTATCCCTTTTTTAGACACATAATGGCAGCCTATGGAGACTTGTCTGTCCATCCCTTCCTCTCTATCATTCCAAGGTTTTTGTGAAGGGGAAGTTTCTCTATGGATGGAACTTGACACACTATGGTAAATGTGATGTTGGTAAAATATCCTTGGCATTTCTAGTTGAAGTGCTGGACAGTGTAGCCTTGTAGGTACAGGCTGCATTATTGTCTTTAATTTTCTCTTAAGTGTCTATGCAGGACTGCAAAGAAGACAACTTAAGAGATTATTTTTGATTACTCCGGGGTCCACGCACATGGGCGGGACTATTCACTAGATTATGACTATACACAGAACACCACGATCACCAGCACCCACCTGCTGCCCTTTAAACTCAATTCTCAGTCATATATATGATTATCTGCTCTGTCTTGGTCTTCATTCCAGGGAAGTCCGCTGGGCACCTCCTTTAACTGAACGTCCTTCCCAGCATATTTTGCTTAAAATTATTTAAACTTCTCACTTATTCAATGTTTTCCACATTCTTGGACATGATGTTTCAAAACTCCTCTCCCAAACAGTTAACTCAAGTACTAACCAGACATCTGTTTCAGCGAAACCTTTGTTGTCTAAATCATGTACGTGTAACTGTATTTTACAGAATGTAACGGACTCTTAAAAGGGACCGATTATGGTGTACTTCAAACCTATTGTCACTTTTGGGGCTAAAATCTCTCTGGGGAAATCCAATGTTTTCTGCGCAGTAAAGTACCAATCGGCCTCTGCATCACCCACAGCTAATTTGTCCTCTGCAGTGTAACGGAGCATAGAAGAAATTCTAAGCTGTATATGATGGAAAGGAAACAGAATTTAGCAAGTAAAAAGTGAAATTCAGAAAAAACACACAGAAAGGGGTGAGTGTGTATGCCAAGCTTTTCAAAATCAATCACAGCAGCCATATGTACCTTTTCACAGCATCCTTATTTTCCCTGATTTTTTCTTCTTTTAGTTTTGCCCATTTAAATTTCATTCCAGATTTTTTAATAGCCTCTTTGATCCAAACGTCATCTAAAACAGAATGTGGTTCCAGTGCGTCAAGGTCGAGGGTTGTGTGGAGCAAGGCTTCATACACATGATCTGATTGAAAAAAAGCACAGAACATCCTATTACACACTCTTCGAAAATCAAACTGTGAAAGTCACAAAATACTTCTTGGCTTGTTCTGGAAAGATAATGTCAGAATTGTGTCTTGGTTAGGGGCACTCGGTGGTGCAAATCGGCTGTTTCCACAATAATCACTATGTTGTAACAAACTAAACACATGATGTGACGAGTAAGTGGAACTTCAAATCTATTCAAGAATTAGGATATCTGTGTGTGGAACAATATAGATTATAAAATCTATCACAGGAATTTGGCCGCGATTTTAACGTTGACACAGAATGGCATTGGCCTCTCTACAAATGTTATCGCCACCCACCACCAATCAGATGTCTGTATTACTGCCTCTGACAAATGCCTGCCAAACTCCCACCATATAAAAATAGGTAAAGGTTTTTGGTCACCCAATTTTAATATGGCGGTATTGCCCCTGCAGATCACAGCTAGAAATAGCCCCATGCCTCCACTTCTCGGGGGATCTCGTGGGCTCCTCCACTAACCAGCGGGTAGGTGGAAAACATCAAAAGCCTCAACCTTGGTGAACTCATTGCAGGTGCCGACATTGAAGCCAACCCTATATAATTTCGCCGAGCTCAGATGGAGTGTTTATAGAGGGTCCATGTCGCTGCACATGCTCGGATGTTCGGCTTAACGACTAGACAACCAAAATTGTAACTGTGTAGGAAACTGGTACCTTCACATGTGAGGAGGATGAACTAATTATAAAGCATGGATGGTGCAGATAGATTCATCATAACTCTTACAAGTGCAAAATCAGGTTGCGTTGAGAAGTAGGAGGAGCAATGTTTTAGGGAAAGCACAATGTGCAGTAATATAAAAACAGTAATGTGTTCTAAAGGTTTTGAGATAGAGATTGATTAGAAAAGAAAATGTTCTGCGGCATCCAGTGGCGGGTGGCGCACTCCATGCAGGAGGACAAGGATTTAAATGGCTTTACAGAAATGGGAAGTGGTAGGTATTTCTAGATTGAGAGACATTTGTAGGTCTGGGGCCATGATGTCATTTACTCAAATCAAACAGGTACACAAATTGAAATCACACTTTGGGGAAATATGCTTCACTGGACAGGACCTCCCAAGCTACATGCCCGAGGAGAACAGACTACTTACAAAATGAAGAATGCCAAAGGTGATCTCCAGGATTATAAAACTCTAAACAACAACACTCATTATGCTGAAAATGTCATGGGAAAATGATTTGGGGGAAATGAAGAGTTGACATTAGAGAAGCTTTCGGTTAATCCAATTCAAGATATTACACTGGATTTATTATTCCAGAACAAAGATGTTATTAGCTAACTATTGCTGAAGATCTATTATGGACAGTAGTGATATTTATTGTGGGCTTTGGTTAGGTCCTTGATTACCCTTGGTTGGTTTTCTTGCCAAGCTAATTTACTGCTTCTTATTTGAGGACTTTCCTTCCTCTTCTTGACTTTGCCCCTTCCCGGAGCTTAGGTTCTTTACCATCCTTTTCATTGTATAACTTGTATCCTCCCACTGCTTACTTTCAGCAAACCTTTTTCTTTGAGCATTCAGTGCAAGTGTATATGTTTACTTACTCTCTTCCTGTGTGCAGCTTCTCCACTCAAATGTCCTGTGTTCTACTTGTGGTCTGTTGCTCACATCCTTTTTCTTTTTTTTAGGTCTCGGCTAGCGTAGGCGGCGCATGCGCAGTCTCGCTTGCGAGATCTTATGTCTCAGAGTAGCGAGGCTTAAACCCGCCCCTCTTCTCCATTAGCTGACCTCCTAAATGGCAGCCAGCCATTGGAGAAGAGGTCTCTGTGACGATCTCTTTTCGCTGTAATCCCCGTCCTTTTCGGATTGAGGGGCGTGTTTTTTTCATTTCTTTCTCTAAACAAAACCATGCCCCCCCAATCCAAAAAGGAGGGGGCATTCAAAGTCTGGTAAAATGTCGGGCATCGCATATTGGTGGTACTTTTTCGCATAGTATGGGTATCCATAGCAATACAGTGGACTCTTCTGGTATAATTCTGACGTTACGCAAGTGTGTTAATTCATGGCCTCTTTGCTGCCATCTAAAACCTGTGGGTTGATTGAGCATCCGCGCTAGGTTCTGAACCCGGCTCGAGCGCGGTTCTGACCCGGCTCGCGCTCTGTTCTGAACCCAGCTCGCGCTCTGTTCTGAACCCGGCTTGCGCTTGGTTCTGAGCCAGGCTCGCGCTCGAGCCCCGTCCGCGTCAGCAGCGACCGCCGCCACAGGGAGCGTGCCGCAGAGCCTCGTCTACAGTACAGAGGCGGGCCCCCTGTTGCGTCACAGCGGCGGCAGCAAACACGTCGGCCGCGGCATCACCGAGCATCCTGGAAAAAGGCTAAGCTGCTGGAACATCCTCGCCCCTCTGCCCTGAGCTCAACCGGCACCCCGCAGCCTCCCTCCGCCTGCTGCCCGCCCGCTCGCTCGCGGGGACCAGCTGACTGGCGGCCACCGTAAGGGGGTGCTCCACCGGCACCTGCCTCGCTGTCACCATCCTGCTTCCCTCAGCAGTTATCGATCCCCCCCCACCGGCCCCTGTCTCGGGGATGAAGCCGCTGTTATTTCAAAGTTCTTAGTGGCCCGGTGCGCTTTTCAAAAAGAAACCATGCACAGTGGCGCGACCTGTGTGCCACCATGGTAAAGGGCTAGGGACATTTGTCAACAGAGAAGGTAGACGTTGCGAGGGACGTGTAATAATAGAATTATACCTCGTTGTGCTTGTATTCCTGCCCCCTGTTCCCTCGTTGTGCTTGCTTTCCTGCCCCCTGTTCCCTCGTTTTGCTTGCTTTCCTGCCCCCTGTTCCCTCGTTGTGCTTGCTTTCCTGCCCCCTGTTCCCTCGTTGTGATCGTTTTTTTCTGGCCCCTGTTCCCTCGTTGTGATAGTTTTTTCTGGCCTCTGTTCCCTCGTTGTGATCGTTTTTTCTGGCCTCTGTTCCCGGTGTGTGGCTCTCTGTGTGGGTGTCTGTGTGTGTGTGTGTGTGTGTGTGTGTGTGTGTGTGTGTGTGTGTGTGTCTCTGAGTGTGTGTGTGTGGGGGGGCTCTGTGTGTGTGTGGGGCTCTGTGTGTGTGTGGGGGGCTCTGTCTGTGGGGCTCTGTGTGTGTGGGGGGGCTCTGTGTGTGTGTGGGGGGCTCTGTGTGTGAGTGGGGTGCTCTGTGTGTGTGTGTGGGGCTCTGTGTCTGTGTGTGTGTGTGGGGGGCTCTCTGTGTCTGTGTGTGTGTGGGGCTCTCTGTGTCTGTGTGTGTGTGGGGCTCTCTATGTCTGTGTGTGTGTGGGGCTCTCTGTGTCTGTGGGGCTCTCTGTGTCTGTGGGGCTCTCTGCGTCTGTGTGTGTGGGGCTCTCTGCGTCTGTGTGTGTGGGGCTCTCTGCGTCTGTGTGTGTGGGGCTCTCTGCGTCTGTGTGTGTGGGGCTCTCTGTGTCTGTGTGTGTGGGGCTCTCTGTGTGTGTGAATGAAATGAAAATGAGTCTTGTAAAGCGCACATAGCTGCCCAGAGGCGTCCAAGCGCTGAGTACTGACCGTGTGTTGTCAGCTGAAATAGTGAGCAGAACGAAAACAACTATTTATTAAACAAAAAAGTTTTCAACTGTTTCCTAAAAGAAGTAAGGTTCGAATTGGATCGGAGCTGAAAAGGTAGACTATTCCATAACTTGGCCGCATTCAGGGAAAAAGAGCGACCTCCTGATCTAGACCTGTTTACCCTTGGCACAACAGCACGTAAGGCCTTAGTTGATCGTAGCTGTCTGCCGGGAAGGTAAGGGGTGATTAGAGGGCGACTGATCACTGGACCAGTGTCCCAAAACGATTGGTGTGCCACACAAAGAGATTTAAAACTAATCCTGTCTTTCACCGGGAGCCAGTGCAATCTTGCCAATCCGGGTTTCACAGAGGTCCTGCGGGGAATCTGCAGCAGGGTTCTGGCGGCACAGTTTTGAATCACCTGCAGCTTTCTTAATGCGAGTTCTGGGGCTCCAAGGTACAGTGCGTTTCCAAAGTCCAGCCTGGAAAGGATCAATCCTTGAACCACTATTTGTCTTACCTCAAAAGGTAGCAAAGGTAAAATCCTCCTCAGCATTCTAATGAGGCCGAAACAAGTGGCAGATAGTACAACCGCCTGGTGGTCGAATGTCAAGGACTTATCCAGCCAGACACCCAAGCTCTTGATGGACTCCTTGGGGACTGGGGCAGTACCCAAGCAGGCTGGCCAGATCTGGTCGATGGCAGTGGGCGCCGAGTGGCCCAGCAGCATGACCTCTGTCTTGTCCCCATTCAATTTGAGACAAGACAGGGTCATCCAGCTCTTAACTTCACTCAAGCAGCCCACCAGATCCACTGTGCCCGCAGGGTTTCCAGCCCGCGCCAATGAGACCACCAGCTGTGTATCGTTCGCATAGGTCACGACCTTAATACCATAAGGGCGGCCGATCCCAGCCAGCGGCCTCATATAGACATTAAACAGTGTCGGGCTGAGTGAGGAACCCTGCGGGACGCCACACTCCAAGGGCCTGCTGGTGGAGGTGATATTACCCTCAAAAACTTGGAAGTTTCTGTTGGTTAGGAATGAACAGATCCATTCTAACGCTCCTCCTTGGATCCCAATGTCCCGGAGACGCTGCAGTAAGATGGTATGATTTACAGTGTCAAAAGCGGCACTTAGATCGAGGAGGATGACTGCCACCGATCCTCCCCGATCCAAGATGCCCCTTGTTTCCTCCAAGACTGCCAGCAAGGCCGACTCCGTCCCATGCTTGGGACGGAAGCCGGTCTGCGAGGGGTCAAGGAGGCTGTTATTCTCCAGGAAATTGGTCAGGAGGCTGTTAATATACTTTTCCAGTAATATGCTAGTCCATGGAAGCAGGGAGATTGGACGATAATTGCTGAAGTTGTTACTATTCAGATTGGGCTTTTTGGGAAGTGCCTTTACCCTAGCCTCTTTCCACCTGGATGGAACTATATTGGTGGAAATAGAGGCATTGAGCACCTGTAGTACAACCGGAAGGATGGTTTGACTGACGGTCCTTAGGAAGCTCGGAGGGGCAGGGTCGCTTGGAGAGCCAGATTTTACCTGGGTCATCAATGTGGCTAATAAGTCCAAGCGCAGCAATGGAAATGTGTCCAGCACTGGTGGCATATTATCTGACGCACTATTTGTGGCTTGTCCGGAAATGACTGCTGGAGTATGTGGTTGAATATTTGGGAAAGCAGAGTATATAAGATCTATTTTATTAAAAAAATAGTCTGCCAGCTCATTGCACCGGACTTGTAAATTGTCACTGTTTATGGGGGGATGGGGAAGAACTGTGAGGCTTTTTACTATTCTATAGAGTTCCTTGGAGTCGGATCTGGCATCAGTTATCTTTTTTGTATAATATAGAGATTGAGCGTTCTTAATCTCCTGCTTATAT
Source organism: Lissotriton helveticus (assembly GCF_964261635.1). Taxonomy (NCBI): domain Eukaryota; kingdom Metazoa; phylum Chordata; class Amphibia; order Caudata; family Salamandridae; genus Lissotriton; species Lissotriton helveticus. Next base: position 1,643,492,070 of record NC_136067.1, read on the forward strand.
TCCCTAATGGAACTTCTATATTTAGCTTTGTCTAGATCTGTATAGTCCAGACGCCATTTCCTCTCCAGCCTTTTACACTTCCTTTTTATCTCCCTAAGCTCTGTGGTGTACCAAGGGGCAGAGATCCTAGCTCTTTTGGCCTGAGTTGTTTTCACTGGAAGAATAGAGTCCAATGACTGGGTTATCCAGTTGTTAAAAATGTCATTGGCAGCCGTCGGGTCTGTAGAAATGAAAGGCATAGTGGCTTGGAGTTCGTGGACCCACTTGTCTGTAGACAATTTGGGCCAGTTTCGGGCTTCACGTAGTCCTGTAGAAAGCACAGGCAATTTAGAGGTATACCAGGTTAGCGGGACAAGTCGATGGTCTGTCCATGGAAGTACAATAGGGGGCTCTATCACTAGGTCCGGACAGTTGCAAAACACCGGGTCCAGCAAATGTCCTTTCACATGTGTGGGTGAAGGGACCAGTTGGGTCAGCTGCAATGCAGATAGACCAGCGATTAGTTCTTGGGCAGCATGGTCAGTTATATCTTCAAAGTGCATATTTACGTCGCCCAGCAACGTAAAGTTGGCTGAGATGGTGGCAAGATCTGCAACTGCTGAGGGCACAGAGTCCAGGAATTGTCTGACCGAACCAGGCGGACGGTAGACCAGTACTCCGGAGAAATTTAAATTTGGTGACAGTTCCAGACTGAATGAGGTACTTTCACAACCCACAATAGAGGTGGAAATGCATGTGAACCTGTCTTTAAATACTATAGCTAAGCCTCCTCCCTTCCCTGACGAGCGGTCTGTTCTGACTACTTGATAGCCCTGTGGTAATGTTTGGATGAGGTCAGGCGCAGAAGACGAGGTGAGCCATGTCTCCGTAAAAAAGACTGCATCCGGATTATGATCTTCAAGCAATAGGGCTATTTCTGATTGATGCTTGGGCAAGGACCTACAATTTAAAAGATACATCTTAAAAGAGTGCCGGTGTTCAGTGGTTATAGTGCTTCTTGGGAGGGTATTGCAATGTTGACAATAAGAGGGCACATTCAAAGGATGATACAGATGGTGACAATCTCCTTTTGGCGCGGGTCTCAAGCTAAGTAGTTCATTAGGGGTATATCCTGTATGAGGGCTGACAAAATAGGCAGGGGTTGTGGTCCCTGGCCCCGTCCGGTCGCGGACGGGCTTGCCTTTATACAGGTAAGAGGCGGGTGGGAGGCGACCAACAACTCGAGCGCCAACCCAGATTTCCCCCAATATGGCCTCCTGAAGCCCTGCCTCACCAAGCGTCAGCGCTGACTCTGCTGCGCTGGGAGCGGGGACGAGTGAAAGGAATCCCTAGTCAGGTACAATTAAAATAAATGCAAAACGAAGTTTTTTCAGGCAAAGGGGGGGATCTGTGTGTGTGTGTGGGGGGGGGCTGTGTGTGTGGGGGGGCTCTGTGTGTGTGGGGGGGCTCTCTGTGTGTGGGGGGGCTGTGTGTGTGTGTGGGGGGGCTCTGTGTGTGTGTGTGTGTGGGGCTCTGTGTGTGTGTGTGTGGGGGGGGGGGCTCTTTGTGTGTGTGTGTGTGGGGGCTCTGTGTGTGTGTGTGTGTGTGGGGGGCTCTGTGTGTGGGTGTGTGTGTGGGTGTGTGTGTTTGGCTCTCTGTGTGTGTGTGGCTCTGTGTGGGTGCAAATGCAATAGGTCTCGCATTTGCGAGAGATTAAGCATTGTAAATGACAATGCCATTTATTTATATGTTTTAAAAACAAAAACATAAATAAAAATAATGTCATGAGCAATGCCAATAGCTCTAACTTTAACAATGCCGAGACCATTGCATTGTAAATGCTTGTTATATTTTACACTCCAACCCACCTCCTTTGCTCCCCCCCCCCACACTGATACCTCACTTGTTGGAACTAACATTCTCCTCCTCCACTGTTGCTACTCCTTCCTCACAATCCCAATCTTTTTTTTCTTTCAGGTTTTTTTTGGGTGGCCTGTCAGCTGCAATTTCCGGCTGGGCCACACCTATCCCTAAATAAAGCTCCTGGTACACTTTTATATTTCTTTTTAATTACCACTCAAAGATGGCTTCAACATCACGCTACAATCATATATGATGACATCTGCTTACACAGCATGTTTTTGTTTTTCTTTTTTCTTTGCTGATGCTGCACAACATAGGTAAAGAGGAAAGCCAATACGTCTGCATGGAGACCTATTGGCTTTAGCTACACTTATTTACCAAATACCTGGCTCTGCCTAAGATGGAACCAAAGTATGGAACCATTTCTTTTTGCGGTGGCCACTCTCTCTGAGCTGTCCCCTAGGTAGGCCTGGTTAGCGGTATGGGCAAGTCTGGAGGTTTCTAGATATTAAACGTTACTCCCAGACCTAGCTCTGAATGTCAAAAGATTGGGAATAGTTAAATAGTGCTTTAGTCTGCTGTTCCATTGTTCAACATTTAGAGTAATTATTTGGACGGTTGCATGGGGACATAATGGAGACTGAAAGGATCACCTAGAAATGTTGAGGGTGCCTTGATAAATTCGGTCAAATATGGGGGTGGGTGATTATATATATATATATATATATATATTATATATATTATATATATATATATTATATATATATATATATATATATATTAGTGTGTCTGTGCGAAGGCAATCTTGGGCTGTGTTGCTGTGTTGTTGTAGCCTGTGCACTAAGGTGATGATCCTTTGTTTATGTATATTTCAGTGTTTTGAAAACTGGCAACAACTAGAAAGAAATTTTGGTGTTAGTTTCTGTAGACTAATCTTCTATCAAAATTATTCTGCCATTGTGTACATGATTTCATCTTTCTTGATCAACATGTGAACATATCTTTCATCCTCTTACGAGGGTCTTTTTCTCAGACTCTGAAAGCGGAACACTTAAATTTCTATCTGGTTAGCCTGTTTGAATGTCTGGTAACGTATTGCACATTTTGCTTCTCCTTGGCTGTATATAAGCTGATTCAAATTTTTGTATTTCAAATTGTGATACAGTTTGCAAAGTTCTGAACTTCCTTATTCTCCCTCCTTCCAATTTTACACTACTTGCTTCGCTTCACTACTACGCTTTTCAAGATTTTTTAATCAATAAACACAGTTATGTGTGAGCGTTTTATCTGGTTTAAAGCAGTGTAGGTTCACAACCAGACCAAGCGCAAAAAGAGGTCACATTTGAGATGCTCTTGTGAGAGATCCTTTTTACTTGTGTCCTTCCACTGCTTGCTTTTAGGAAACAACTTTTTCCTTTTTGTTTCAACTCTCCACGAGTTCATGAGTTCATGAGTTTTCCAGATGTATTTGCTTTTCTTGCCCCTCATGCTCTGTGTTGCTTTCTCTCATTACTCACGCTCCAGATTGCTCTTTCTTGTCCGTCTGCTTTTTCACCCTGAGCTTCTTTTGTCTACTTTTTGTTAAGCACCCCACGAGGACCTGTACATTCCAGCTGCCTGGGTTGGGGGCTTCTCACCCCCTGCCCTTCTATGTTGCTTGCTCTCACCCATTTGCTCATGAATCATAAAGCACTCTATTTCAAGAACACTGCTTTTCTCCAGGGATATTGTTGCAGGTTTTTTTGTGGAACCTCACTGCCCCATAATGAATGAATTTAGTTAGTATTGAGGCCCTGGGACACTCGGTCGGGTATGATGATGTTGAATTTCTTATGGCATCAAAAGAGAGGCACACACACCAACACCTGGTTTCAATTGGTCCCAATAAACAATAATGTTGTACATGCAGCACTTTAATTATGTAATTCTCTTGCTGGCAAATGAATGTGCTCTGTAAAGAGATTCTTAGATCCCTGGACTTGGTTCTCACTAAATTGGGTACCTTGCACAACATTTTAAATCAGGGGTCTCCAACTATTTCTATAGTGAGAGCTACTTCTGCTCAGTTAAAATCATTGTGAGCTACTGAAAGCTTGAGAACTTGTGCATTCCTACCAGGCACCCTTGCACCCAGCTACAGAGACACTAACCCCTTCCCTGCTGCCGTCGGCCGTTGGTCGTCGCGAGCACTACCTTGCTGGTGCTGCGAACGTCCAACGGCCGACGCGGGCCCGCCCACTTATTAAAACCGCCGCACTGCCGCGAAATAACGGCCGCGGTTAAGGTGTTAAGCATAATGTCCATTGAACCAGATACTATGGTTTGAACAAAATACTTTGAGTAGGGGCATTAAGACAGGTCTGCCATGTGTGTCAGTGAGAGAGTGGTCTTGCGGATGTATGAACATGTGTGCGTATGAATGAGATATATGTGTATGGGTGACTGAAAGCCAGTCGTGTATGCTTGTAGCATAGTACATACCATTCGTCATATTTGGCACGGTTACATTTATTTTAATTATTGAACCAGCTCATTAGCCATTACATGGCTGAATGCAAGTACAAGTACATCACCAGGTTGAAAATAATAAAAATTACACATCATGCACTGTTACATTTATAACGCAAACATAACCATTTTTATTAATGGAAGAAACTTAAAGTGCAGTAAAATGTTTGCCACAAATGTTCATAATACGGAATATTTTTCTGCACTTTACATTTCTCCCACTCAAAATAGTGGCTATATTTTTCAGCTATAAATATGGCATTGTGTCTGCAGCCACTGAAAGCAAGACGCCTCTGTTTTTAAAGGCGACACTTTGAAATGAGAGAAAATTAAACGGATGAGTTAACTGTATGTTCGTACAAATTACATAAAACTTGTAATTTCAATGTTCTCCCATTTCCAAGTGTCTCACTTGCAAACCCCAGGCATCTTACTTACAGTGGTCTGTGGACACGGTGCCATATTTATAAAAGAAAAAATACAGCCATTTGTTTAACATTTGTGACGGAGTATCCCACCCACCAAAGTCAATCAGGTCCTTAATGTTGAATAGAAATATTGTTCTTCACTTTAAATTTCTCCCACTTAAAGAAGTGATTGCATTTTTCAGGTATAAATATGGCACAGTGACTACTAGTCACTGGGAGCAAGAGGCCCGCATTTGACTCTCTGAAATGAAAGAAAATTAAAATGAAGAGTTAACTTTATCATTAATGTAACTTTTAATTTTAATTTTCTCTCATTTAAAAGCATTCAGAAACATAATTTTGTCTCAGCTCCAATACCGAGTAGACAAGGATTTTAATTTAAGAGTTAAATACCTCAGTGCTTCAGTTCTTCACCTCTGTCCAGCCTTTCCATAAATTTGACTGTGCACTGTTCATTATCAGGCACGGTTATCTGTAGCTTGATAATATGTAAAATAAACAAAGCCTTCTTTTAACCTTTAAAGGAAAATGTGATCCTGTGCTTATTAAAAATGAACTCGAAGCTGTGAGCTGCCGTGAGCTACTCTAACGGTGTCAAAGACTAATATAAATGCTAATAGTCATTCACTACCCTTCTGCAACAACTAAAATTAATTCTGCTCCCTTACTCTCATGCAAACACAGTCATCCTCTACGTGTTGCGTCACATCATGAGTTCTAGTAATTTTCATTTATTGCAGTTAATCAGAAATGAATTGCCAATGGCTGTTTCATTCACTGTCAAAGAGCATGTCTCAAATAATGTCTGTGACATTGTTTTATTGAACAGTGCCTTTAACGTGCATACTAGTCCAACAATCGGGTACACATGTAAACATTTGTTTTCCTTACAGAGGAATCTGTGCCGGCTCAACAAAGGAACCTGCAACGGCTCAATACTTCCTGCGCGTTCCCAGAAATTGAAGTGCCATCCATTCATTTCTTATCACACTTGTTTGAAAATGAGTACTTTAAGATTGGCCTGCAGCCTTATTAAAACAAAATAAATCAATAGCCAAGACGTTCAAGTTGTTGACATGATTAAAGACCATGGTCTAGATGTATTGTTTTTTATGGAAACCTGCCACAGAAGCATAAATCAAAAACAAGGCGGAAGTGTTGCCATTTTCATATTTCAAGTGATGCCTTTCTCAAATATCCCTTCTCTAAAATATTCCAAAACTCTCACTATAAAGATACATCTCAAGGTGAGAAATTCAATGACATTTTTATTCACCTATCGCACCACACATTTCCCTATAGCTTTCCTTAAAGACTTAACCAGTGCAGTAATTGAATTTACCACTTCACAAACTTATCAGACTATGCACATGAATTTCAATATTCACATGGATGAGCTACAGGACCCTCATGCTAGCCATCTTACTTCCTTAATTGTTCTTATTCCTTGCACCAACACATGAATCTTGTGAAACATTTGGCAGGCCATAGATTAAACTAATTGGCTGGCCCAAAAAAATGAATTTCTAATCTGTAGGTAATCCCATCCAGCAGGCCCAATCACCATTTACTGGTAGTTCAAATTGCCAGTAAAATCTCTACAAAACACTCCCCACTATGTCAATGCCTAAGCACTTTGATCCTGAAGAAAGCCTTTGGAGTTTACAGGAAGGCTTAAACATGTCGACCCAATAGTGCGGTAGACTAGTAACTGGGTCTATAAGCGCACCATAATTGCTTTTACTTTCTCACTTCACTATTTTTGGAATAAAAGTTCATTGCTATATAGTGAAGTAGAGAATTTTAACTCACTGCACTTGAGCACATGCACTTTTTTCACTGTTCTTACATTTCTGGACATTACTGAAAATCATTTGGTCTACCTCCTTGTTGAGGACAGAATACTACCAATCCAAAAACCCTATGATGATGCTGGAATGTTACACCTAGGCGGAGAATCAAGATACACCGCCACCGGCCTGTGTACGTTTTATGAGGGTTTTTATATGATTTCGATAAAGACCCTGATTTAACAGGACAAGTGAACCATTCCCTTTTGATTAATTGCAACAATTGAAGGTAGACTGTAGAAAACCCTGACCAGTGCTGTGCAGTGCCCTGTGGACCCAGTAAAGTGCTTTAAACTTAACTTGCCCTGACAGGCAACCAGAGTAGGTCTCTGATAGCTTTAGATGCTGAGCAGAATTTGAGGAGATTATTAAGAACTCTGGCAGCCGCATTCTGAACGGTTTGCAGTTTGATGAGAACGCAAGCTTGGGCACCAACATACCACAGTAGTCCAACTTGGACATGACAAGAGCAAGTATCACTGTTTTCCTGAGATCCATTGGAATAAAAGGTAGAATTTTCTTCAAAGTTTTTAGCATCAAAAAGCATGAGGAGGTAAACGTTTGGAGGGATCCAGAAAAGTCAGATGAGAGTCAAAAATGACTCCCAGATTTTTGGCCTTTTTTACTGGACAAGGCAGGGATCCCATATTTGACGGCCACCAGGAAGAGTTCCAAAAAGAGAGGTCTCTGCCAAATAGAAGGACTTCAGTCTTATAAGTATTGATTTTTAGGAAGTTCTTCTGCATCCCGGAAATGATCAAAATACATGATCTAAAATCATTGGCTGCCTTGCTAGGGTCGTTGTACACGGATACTACTATTGGGTGTCATTAGCGTAGGATATGATCGAGAACCCAAAAGAGCGCACCAATCTGATCAAACGGGTGATGTAAGCATTAAACAAGGTGGGACTGAGCAAAGATCCTTGAAGGACCCCACATGGTAGTTGAAAGGGGTTTCGTGTAAAGCTGTCCAATTCCAATTCTTATTGTCGATTAGACAGAAATGATTTTAACAATCAAAGAGCCGATCCTCCGATGCTTTCTAAACAGAGTACCAGGGATGCGGGGTCAACCGTATCAAAAGCGGTGGAGAGATCCAGTAGGATCATGGCTGGGTTATCTCCTTTGTCAGTTATCTCTCCGATGGCTTCAGTTGCAGCTAGTAGGGTGGATTACGTGCAGTGATATGACCTAAAGCTGTGTTGAGCAGGATCCAGGTCGTTAGAATTCTCAAGGAATGAGGAGATGTCATGATTCATGTTTTTTTCAAGAATTTTAGCGGGGAGAGACTGGTGGGAAATAGGTATGTCGTTTTTTACAACTGCAGGGTCTAAGGGTGGTTTCTTTCATAGAGGCTCCAGTGTCATATTGAGTAATGGCATGAGGTAGGTGAAACCGGACGGAGCACTTAAAGAAGACATGGGTCTCCAGGGGCTCCTGACTCGGTGGCGATAATCAGGTTGGTAACTTTCTCCTGAGAGAGGGGAAAAGGATCTAAACGTGGCAGAGGGAGGGTTGACTTCGGGACCCTGGTTTTTATCCTTTTCACCAGCCCTTGAAGCAGGATGAGGACCATTGAGGGCTGATAAAAAATCCTTGCAAATATTTACTTAAAAAAAAAACAATTCAGCTAGTTCTTTACAGAACTTTTGACTAGGGGTTGCTGCCTTGGTGTTGCCCCAGGAAGAGAGTGATTTCACGGTTTTAAATAGTTCTCTTAAGAAGTTTCTGGCTGCTCTGATTTTTTCAGTGAAAAAAGTAGCTTTGGTAGGCTGAATCAACCGTTTGTCATTTTTTAGCACTTTTTAATACTTAATTTTTATTTTGAAACCATACGATTTTCTACAGATTTGTTCTTAGCTTCTACACTTCTTCTTGAAGTCTCTAAGTTCTTGCGAGTATCACAGGGCGGAGGGGGTAGACCGATGATTTATTTAAGTTTTAAGTGGTGCCACCTGAGTTACTGTGGCCTCTACCCAGGCCTTGAATCTGACTGCCAGTAAGTTGCCCAGAGCCAGGTTATCAATGTTTTTCTATGCCCTGTATTTTACATTAGTGGACACTGTAGATGAAGAGGAAAAGTTGAATGGTGCAGGCAGGTTGAATATAATCGCCCTATGGTCCATCCAAACCAGTAGTGTAATGCTTTCCACCGCAAGCTTAATGTTATTTGACAAACTCCGATCACGAGTATGGTTTGCTTCGTGCGTGGGTGCTTTAACTTGTTGAGCAAGGCTGAAGCTCAAACAATTATTGATTAAGAGCTCTGAATGTTTATCACTGGTGCATTCTAGGTGAAAATTAAAATCATCTAGAATCATGAAACGCGGAGAGTCAATGCATGAGTCCATGAAGCTCTTAGCACGAAATCAGTCCGAGGATGCTTGTTTCCGGTCCAGGGAAGATTTGGCTTGGCAGTTCGGGCTGGACTTTTCCCATGAGGCACAGGGTTAAGACTGATTTGCATATAGCTGTGTCTGAACTGGGGTGGTGAAGTGAGCTAGAGAACAATGATGGATTCAACCCATGGATCTGTGACTGGGGGTGAGTGTCTGAAAATTTTCAGCGCTCCGTCCATCATCTCCTTGTGTTTTCTTTGTTCACCTTAAGTTGGCAGGGTATGCCCAGACATGGGTCCCTTGCTCACTTTGCCACTGGATTCAAGCTAGCCTGGCTGATGAGGGCTGTTAGCCCGGAACCCATCCCGGGATGCTTGTTTCTGGTCCAGAGAAGACATGGCTTGGCAGTTCAGGCTGGACTGTTACCATGAAGCAGAGGGTCAAGACTAATTTGCATATAGCTGTGTCTGAACTGAGGTGGCGAAGTGAGCTAAAGAACGATGATGAATTCAACCCAGATCTGTGACTGGGGATGAGTGTCTGAAAAGTTTCAGTGCTCCGCCCATCATCTCCTTGTGTTTCCTGCATTTGATTCCAGTGACCATCCCATTCATACAAACCAACTACACAATATAGGTGTTAACAATTCAGTACTAAATTGGTTTACTTCGTTCCTGGTAGGCAGAAATGAACAAATGATTCTAGGCCAGACTTTCATATTCTGAATAGTTAACAAGTAAGGTTTACACAGGGGTCTCTCTTTCACCCTACCTGCATGATGATTACATAAGACGGTTAGCATTCTTTTGGATTATATGGATATACCTAAGTAGAAAGTACTAAGTTATTATTCAAGTTGCGCTCTAACAAAGATTCATCTCCTCACGCTTAGAACGGTCCTACAGCTGCTCATGCATGGATGAACCCACATTGGCTCAAGCTCAACATGCACAAAACCAATATTCTTATCTCTGGTGCTGGCAAACTGGTAAGACAACAAAACACTCTCTGGCCAGTTTCACGTGGCCTTTGTCCTATGCCTTCGAAAGTGGTCAAGAGTCTAGGAGTTAAACATGACACTGCGCAATCAAGTGTCCGCTATCATCATGTAGTTTCCACCTTCAGCAACTTCGTGTCAGTTCATATCTAACTAAAGAAAGCAGAGCTATAGCCATTTCAGTAATAATTGGACTACTGTAATTATCTTTTTCTAAATATAAAACACTGTTTCCAATCCATCCAGCAAGACTAGTGTTAGGAGCTCCCAAGTGCATTACAGTACTTAAATTATTAAGGCACTTCACCAGTAAATTCAACAGGGAATAACCTTTAAAGCCACTTGCATAATTCACCCAGTTTATATATCACAACTCTAGGTTTCGCTGTGCACTGAATAAAAAGGAATTTTAAGAAAAGAACTCTTCGATATCTAAATGTTTACTCCTGCAAGTTCAAGATTCCATAAAGCTTGTGTCAGGGTTTGTTCTTAGGTGTAAACAAGGAAAACTACGTGACACCAAAAACTTCACGATGTCTGTAAGTCCCTGGATGTTCAGTGTCAAAATTTTGCTCAGGCCTTTCCAACTCCTGGAAATGTTCTTCTTGAGAACAAAGGCCCACATATCACAGGTTACAATACATTGGGAGGAAAGAGTACGTGCTTTTCTATACACCACTTTTTCTATAAAGATGATTGGACAAAATATTATTTTTGTTCAATCCATTCGCTGGTGTCTTATGACATAAGTACACTGATCCAAGTCCAACTGCATGTCAATCATCAATGTGCTGGCTGCTTTAAAACTTCAAACAAGGTATTCTGGTATTCTGGTCTTCACACTGCAATTGTTGCACTATTTTGAAAAAAAGTGAAGAAAATGGAGCTCTGAATGATATCTCCCCCCCCTCCAAAAACATAGGCTTTGCCGTTCTGATGCAGGTATTCCTTGTATGTGATCCTATTTACATGTCCTTCCCGAGAGTGGGTATCATATATTCTCATGAAGTAACATGTCACTCACTAACAAACAGCTGACCCGCAGAGTAGAGCCTTCTATTTCTACTACCTTCTGTTAATCTGTATGAAGGCAAGACACTCCGTTCTATACAAAATAAATAACATATTGATAAAAAAATGAGATTGTGTGCATTTATGACAATGGGACTAGTTATAGAGACGTCTTAAACTGCAGTGTTTTATAAATGATATTCATGTTAGCATGTCTAATGTGCAAGGATTTCTCAATAAATTAAAATATTAAACAAATGTCAATATTGTTTAGAACCAATGCCACCAAGGTTCCATTTTAACTGTTGTTTCTCACTAAAGGATCGGATAGTCTGATCCCCTGATAATATAGTGCTCTCCTACAATCCTCCTGTACAACCACTAAGTGGTGTGACATGGAGTAATAGCTCCTGATTGAATGAAGCAAACAAGTAGTATTTGCTGCACTACTTGCATCCTCCTCTATCATTCTTCGGTTTTTTTCCACCCCACCTGGCAAGAATAGAGCAGAAGGGCTCCCAAGCAGCAAATGACAAGCAAACAGTCAGGATTTATTTTAAGATATCATCCACCATTTTGAAACATTATCACAAAGAAAACACTGGAAGGATTGACTTGAACATAACAGACATATATTTTCATGGAAATAGGTATAAGCAAGACAATTGGCTTCAAGACTTTCATCTTTTTGAATACATGTACGAACATACACAGAGGAAACTACTCACCAATGTCCTTATCCATAGCCCTCGCAAGATCTTCAATAGTCATGTTGTGCCAAATCTCCACCTCCTGCTTCACCTGCTTTGGTTTTACTTGAGGTAGTTTATATTTCTTCTGATCTTTTCCCTTAAAAACAGAATCCAGTGGAAAGCATTTTAAGAATACTATATGCCAAAAGTATGGAAACAGGATTTATGTTGATGGCAAACACTGCCCTCAGTTGGAAGGTTTGGCGCCGATATCCCTCTGATCTACAAAAATGATTGGCAAGGACATGGCTGGATGTCAAGAAACTTATGCAATTTTTGCAGAAACTTTCGTTTTCTTTGTTATCAAAAACTTACTGTGCATTGATGGAACATGTAACAAGTGTGCGCTGTTGTCATTAAAGGTGGAACACTCCAAGTTAAAAAAAAACAATCACCTCTTTTGGTAGAAAACTCAACACAGTACCTTTATGAAACCATATTAGCTGTTTCCAGCAAGCACTATAAGAAGACAATGACAAAATAGTCCCTCATAAAAATATTATCCTTTATTGAGATCTGCAGATTTACACAAGCAAGTATATTTTTGATCGGAAACCTATACAAAAATAACTTTAGAGAAAATCTAAAAAGTATCAGAGCTGTTTTGTAGCCAGGAGGCTGTACAGTGTCAGTGCTTTAAAGAGAAGAGTGTCTTTTTGTCACAGTGGTGGCTCCTCATGGTAGCACATAAACTGCACACCCCAATCAGGACAAAATACTAACCATCCACAGTATCCGTAACACTCAATGTTTATCTGTAGTCACCATAACACACATTATACGGCTAGACCTGTACTCACCATAACACACCTTATGTTTGCATTCACCCGCTGGTAATTTGTTGGCAATTGGTTATACTATATTCAAGTTTTATATTGCTTGTGGACATGCTTGCATGACTGCTCGATTCCCTTTACTATTTTACAACTTACCAAAAGTCACATGTTGTCAGTCACCTTAATAAATGTGCATTTTAAACACTTACTTGCTTGAGCCAGCAAGTCAGTGTGCTTTCATGCTTACTTAGTTAACCCATACCTAACATTCCATGAATATTGATTCTTTTGACTGGTAGCATCCTGGTCTGCAATATCATTTAGTTTCCAAGTTTAATGGTGCACTGTTCTCCCCAGTAGCTATCTTTGCTCAGCACTAGTACAGATGTCGGAAACCGTATTATTTTGCCTGCTTTTCTCTAACATTTTTCAATTGAAGCCTCATTTAGAAGAGGGCATTAACCGAATAATAGAGCAGCTGAAAATAATGTGGATGTCTCATCCACAATCCCCTTTGTTGCCCCATGTTCTGTGAAGTTCCCAATGGCAGAAACCCCAACTCGATCATCAGGAATCTACTTACAATTGACTCAACATTAGCTGAGTTGGTGTACTTTCTATCCAAGACTGTAAAACATTGAGGTCCCCAGGGGAAAGTTTTAAAACATGCCCCAATAACTGTGACACTGGGGACATTATCTATGATATTCCTGAAGATGCGTACCCGCGTGGAGCTGTATCTCCAGGAATAACGTTAGTGATGAAAGGTTTTGACTGGCTGACATTGCAGACATGTAGTAACAAGCCACTTTACCCCAGAAGAGGCTCCCAAATGTAAGTGGGAGCCACACTGGGGAGACAATATTGCAAAGATGGCAGACAACTTTAAGTTGAATGACCAGAGTTTAAATGAGTCCCTTTATCGTTTTATGGATTATCAAACTTTGTATACCTATTTTTCTCACCAAGTTTATTCTGCACCAGAATATGTATCGCACAAAAGATTCATCTCATTTAGGTCCAGTGTACATACATAAAAAGCAAAAAACAATAGTATTAACGAGAAAATACCTTTTTTGTAGCCAGAAGTCTGTACTGTGTTAGTGCTACACAGAGAAGGGTATCTTTTTGCCACAGTGGTGGGCCCTGATGGGTAGCACTTATGGGGTACATCGATGATTGTATAGGTCTCCCATGAGACCTTTGAGATTTTCTAGAAACCAGAGCATGGAGCCGGCGACAAGCACAGTTGAACTGCACCAGCGTTTCCAGTCTCAGCAGAATCCCCCTGTTCATTTTCTACCTGGAAATAGGGGGGAAAACAAGAGCACATGATGAACACTGAAGTGCAGGAGATTTGCACGCTACAAAATTGCTGCCTATCCAAATGGATCCCATCATATAAAAGCATTACGTCCAAGTGTAGATACGGATTGAAAATTGGTGATAGACTTTGATGATCATAAATCTGGAAGGGTTAGTAAACGTCTGTTTCTCTTTTCTTTGAATTGACAATATACCAGTGTAAATTCCATGGCCAACCAGAGAAAATTGGCACAGACATTTCCCCATTTACACCTCGTTTGATGCCTGTGCGAATTGAAATACATGCATTGCTTAAAAGTCTTATTTAGTGAGTTAGAGATTTAAAAAAAAGTTCAAACCAGAAATAACCCTTTCCTTATAAAACAAAAAAATGGCAAAGCCAACAGGTCTGACCTCTTGTAAGAGAAAATGTTTGGTAATGGTTTAATGGTTGGTGGTATTAGTATGTGCTGTCTCCAGCTGTCCAAAAACAAATACAAATGAAGCAACATCCTGGGTTACAACAACCCAGAAGCTGTGAGTAGGACTCGTTCTTAAATAAAATGGATTCGTAGTGTGAAGCCGTACCATTAAAGAAGAGTGTTATGAAAAGGAGTCCGAAGGTAAAATTTGCTTAGTGAATAGCCCTCTTTTTTTAAAACTGACTAAGGCGTCCAAACAGCAAGCCATTTTTAAACAGAAAAAGCCACACAGCTGCATTTAAAATGGCACTGTCTCAGCAAAGTGAATGCCTCAAAGAGCAAACTTTGATTTGAGTCGACCAAAAGGACTAGAAGAAACCCCAGAATCAAACCCCAGTGGGAATCAAAGTAGAACAATGTGACCATGCAGAACCATGAAAAACACATAAAAAGAAATGTCAGAATGCCACATTCTGTACTTCTAATAGTATTTTCTGAAGAACTGAGGACATAAGATATCTAGAGAGCTACCTTTTACCCAATAATTCATATTGGTTTGCGACAACGGTAGAAAAACAAACTTTTATAATACATAGAACACTATGTGGTGGGAAGAAAAACAAACATAAATATGGTAAGTACTTTGCAGGAATCAGGAATTGAGTCAAACACTTCCTTTACTTTTTCACTCTCGGTGCTAAAACTATTAATTATTTCCCTGCTCCATGCGTTCTTTCAACGAGGATTGTTCACTCCGTCTATGGTGGGAGATATTCAGAGGATAGGAACAGCTCTTCTGCATTTGACCTCTCAAGCATATCAGTCAGCCATGACTCCACCATCGGACCTTCTGCCTCCCCTCCTTCCTCCAAACTCTCCACCCAATACCCCCACCGACCAGTAGTCAGTGTCTTGCAATCTTTTGTTTAGCGGATATTAAATACAAGCCTGGAAACTTGTACCTAATTTTGTCCCCCTTCTGTCTCCTGAGTTTCAACACAATGTGTTTCCACAATCTCACACAACCATACATATCTTTGATAGCATTTCACACCTAGTACTTTTGTATCACCTCACACCTCCACATCAAGTGGTATTGTCCACTTCAGGGCTGCTACATCTGGAGCAACCAATTATTTTTCCTATTTATGCAATAATTATCGGAAATAACATTTTCCTTAAATACAGACAATTAATTAAATGAATGCTTCCACTTCTTATCATGCAAACAACAAAACAAACCACATCTATTTTCACTGCATTCTGCCCTTACGTAAATGCAATTTGCTACATTCTGTGTTCTAAAGAATAAACAGTTGTGTGACAGGATTATCGCAGTTTGTTTTGCACTAGTTAAAATATTCAGTAACAAAGCAGCAGCGCTCCAACATGAGGATGTTTCTCGCAATGGGAACTTTAGCCCTCCCTGTACACAAGTGATGGATACTAACCGATACAAAGAAGGAGGAGAATATTTTGTATAAAAAGCTTTTTTGCCCCACTGCTGATGGTGCTCAATTGGATCAGTAGCAACAAGTAGTGGCGGCTCCGCCGCTAAGGCAGAGGAGCGCTGCACCACTGCTTTTAAGCAGTGTCAATAAAGAAAAAATAAAATGATAATAATTTTAAGTTATTATTTTATATTTTCCTTGTTGCAGCAGCTCTGCGGGCGGGGCGGGCAAGGCTGCTCTGCCGACAGAACAGGGAAGGGGAGGGGAGGAGTGGTTTGCACTCCCTAAAATGTGCATGAATCTTGGCCAGCCAAACATTCATGCGCATTTTGAATGTTCTCCATGCAGGCTGCATTACAGCCCGCATGGAGAACATGCTCGGCCTCACATTCTGTGGATGAGCAAGATGCACAGCGCTCAGACCAATCACAACGCTGCATTGTGATAGGCTATCGGGTGGCTGGGTGCATCTTACTTCCTGCCATGGAAAAAGGGAAATGGACCGAGAGGAGGCGGCGGCGGTGACGGCGGGCAGCAGACAGGTAAGAGTGTATTTTTAGTTATTTCATTCCCTCCTTCCTCATCGTACCCCCCGCCTTCAAATACCAGCCACCACTGGCAATCAGTATGTTTGAGATGCATAACACAGGCTGTTAGGTAGCATATTGAATCCCAGCCCACAGATCAAAAACAAAAAGGTCGGCAGACATAGTTAAATCTAAAATCAAATCATACCAGTATAACTAGTTTATGCCTGCCACTTCTTTCCCTCTTCCTAAATACTAGATGTAAAATAATACTTTTCATACATCTTTATCATCTGGCCAGATACCATGGGGAGTTGCACCAATAAATCATGCAGCGGGGTTGACGATATCACTTCGACTCACACCACACAATTGGCCAGGATGTACAATTTGCTCAGAGTCATAGCGGCCAAGAACGAGGATTTGGAAGCCTGCAGCCGACGCAACAACATACGCGTCACGGGCATTCCAGAATCCACGGACACGGGCAGGATGGAGCTCTATGTCGAAAAACTACTCAAAGGCTCGATCGGAGAAGACGCCTTCTCTCCTCAGTTCATCATCGAGAGAGCACACCAATCATTGGCACCTGTTCCCAAGCCCGGATTGCCGCCTAGGCCGATCATCGCTAAATTGTTAAATTATCGAGATCGCGATGTCGCGCTGAGAGCGGCCCGCTCTAAGCAGACCCTACAATACAATGGCATTAGCTTCTCCATATATCTGGACTTCACCCCCCTGGTGCAGTAAGAGCGGCGCAAGTTCATCCCCGTGAAAAAGAAGCTGCGAGAGGCTCAACTGGACTATGCCCTACTCTACCCGGCAAAGCTGTCGATCACACATCAGGGGAAGCAACGTTTCTTTACGAACCCTCAAAAAGTTGAAGATTTCCTGAAATCGATCCGTAAAGATCATAGGGAGGAACGCAACGATACGGCGGACCTGGAGGACGAGGACCTATCTTCAGCAGCGGGCGGACACTGAGCGTTTGTACCTACTGAACTCTTTGGTTTACCTGCGTTATCGTACACTGACTCTTGCTTCGACTGCATGGAAACAGAGACGACCACACACGATGGACCCACGCTGCCCCATCACCCCTGTGGTAACGTAATCCAAGGACCACTCTCCTGACCCCGGCCTTCACCATGGGCGGTACAGACTCGGAGGCCGTGGACGGGGGACGTGGCTGTGCGTACTTTATGATGTATCCCTACAGGGTGTTCCCCATGCACATCTTTCTGTTGTTGACGTTGTTGCAGAGGTTGGGGGGAGGGGGGAGGAGGGAGGGACAATGGGAGGGGAAAGGTGGCTACTGGCATGATTGGGATGCTGGGGTGGGAGGGGGGTTGGGTTGGTTCCGAAAGAGGCTTTTATCGCTTGGAATGTTTGTTCGATTATTGCATTGGCATGAGTATTTATATCGGCCACTTAGAGTAGGTTCTGTCTCGTCGCACAGGCCAGAACTGGTACGATTGCTATTCTTCTATCTATGGCTGCTTTAAATGCTGACGCGCAATTGAACTGTATGTCATGGAATGTTAGGGGTCTCAATGATGCCAAGATATTTCGCAGTGTCATCGCTTACCTCAACAGACACCATGTCCAGGTAGCCATGTTGCAGGAAACCCATCTGTCACCACAGGGGACAAACACATTTGCGAGCAAGTGGGCTGGGGTCCGCACCTTCTCCTCATACTCCACCTATGCGAGAGGAGTCGCCATCCTTTTGGCATGTAACATGCCGTTCCATAAATGCGGGGAACTGGTGGATGGCGAGGGACGGTATGCTTTGTTGTGGGGCAGACTGGGTCGGGACACCTTCACATTTGTTGTCAGCTATGCCCCTAACGTAGATACACCCGCATTTTTTACCACCTTATGGGGACGGATCATGGATGTAGGCTTGCGCCACGTGTTCTGGGGTGGGGATTTCAACCTAGCGTTGGTACCACACCTAGATAGGGCGGATGGAGTGAGCAACTATAAGCCCAGGGCGCGCGAGGCACTAGAGGGAGTGATCAGGGAGGGCGAACTGATGGACATATGGCGGCACTTACATCCCCATGGAAGGGAAGGCACACACTTTACCTCACACACGGGCACATGGGCACGACTGAATTATTTTCTCCTTACCAGAGGGATTACTGCAGAGGTGTTGGGGGTGACACACTTACCACAAACTTACTCTGATCACAGTCCTGTACTACTACACATTCGCGTTCCTGGGTGGGATAGCCCCAGACCACATTGGAGACTCCGGCCTGAGATCCTGTTGGATAGTGTGTTCCGAATTGAGTTTGGCAAAGAGATAGCTGCCTTTTTCCCCAGGAAAAAGGGGTCGGTAGATTCTGTCGAACACATCTGGGAAGCCTTTAAGGTGACCGTTAGAGGATACTGCATTTCCAAAAGCTTTGGGGTCCTGCGGGATATTAAAAACACAATTCACAAACTGGAGAGGGAGCTGCGAACACTGGAACTCCGCATGGTGGCGGACGATAGCCCTGACATACACGCTGCCTTTAGGGAAACATTGACACAGTATGAGGAAGAGGCTGCTAAGTTTCGTGGGAAACACTGGCAGGCCAGAAAATACTGTGAGGGAGATAGGCCTGGCAGGGTCCTTGCCACACTCATGCGAGCCTCACGGGAACGCAACACCATACTTGAAATTACTGACACGCACGGGTCCACGGTCAGGGACTCGGACGAGTTACTTACTGCCTTTACATCTCACTATCACACACTTTATACCTCCGACACTGTGCCCGATACATCTTATGCTGCCTATTTGAGGGATGTGGCGCTCTGCTGGCTCAGCGATGGGGATAGGGCGTTCCTGGCAGCTCCCTTTGAGCTGGATGAAATTCGCGACGCCATTATGTCCCTCAAGAACGGCAAGGCCCCCGGCCGCGATGGCATCCCTGCTGAATTCTATAAGGCATACATAGATATTTTGGCCCCTGTCCTCCGAGAGGTTTACGAAGAGTCGCTGTGCGATGGCGTCCTCCCTGGCTCCATGCGGGAAGTGGTTATTACTTCCCTCTTGAAGCCCGACAAAGATCCCAGCTCCTGCAATTCTTATCGCCCGCTTTCCCTCCTAAATTGCGACGTCAAGATACTCGCTAAGGTCCTGGCTACCAGTCTCTCACTACTCATGTCCCGGATCGTATTGCCCGATCAATCTGGGTTTGTGGCTGGCCACTCCACCTCACATAACCTCCGCACTCTATTCTCCCTACTCCGCACTGTACACCCCGACATGCCGGTCGCAGCTGTTTTCCTTGATGCTTCCAAAGCATTCGACTCGGTCGAATGGCCTTACTTATTATCTGTATTAGCTAGCATGGGGTTCCCGAAACTCTTCATATCTTGGGTCCACCTACTCTACACTCGGCCCACGGCGAGAGTGCTGATCAATGGCCGCCTATCGCAGCCAATCGACATTACAAGAGGCACGCGCCAGGGATGCCCCCTATCTCCCCTCTTATTTGCTATGGCCGTTGAACCTCTTGCCTGTCGCCTACGTCAACTACACCGGGAGGGGGCGATACAATGCTTGCAGCGGCAAATAGATGTGTCCCTTTACGCGGATGACATCACGCTTTATGTTAAACACCCTGAGTTGCACCTTAACCCCCTACTCCGAGAATTCGTTGTTTTCGGCAGAATGTCGGGTGTACACATTAATTGGTCCAAGTCGCAATTTTTCCCTTTAACGGAGGCGGTTTCGATTTCCCCCTTGACTATCCGTTGGAGTGGTGTCGGACTGAACTACGATACCTGGGGATACAAATTTCCCAAGATAAGAGCGAAACTCAACGATCCAATTACGGAGTGGCGATCACCAAATTAGCCTCCACAGTTGATCGTTGGATAACCCTGCCGCTTTCCATGGCCGGTAGAGCGTCCCTTATAAAAATGGTGATTCTTCCCCGCTTCCTATATCTCTTCCTCAATATCCCCTATTATCCAGGGGCTTTCTTCTTTAAAACCTTGAGGTCGGAACTGCTCGGCTGTTCTGGGGGGGTAAGAACCCACGGTTGAAATGGTCCACGCTCACTCTTCCATATGAAAAGGGAGGCTTTGATGTCCCTGACTTTGAAGCTTACTACCAATGCGCACAGGCACAATTTGCATACCACTGGCTGGCCCCTACCCCTTTCATGCCTCACATTGCGGTGGAAGATTGGATTGTACATCCTATTCCGCTCAGTGGGCTGCTTCACTGCCCCGAGTCGTCCATACCTACATCGGACACCCCGGTATCATGTACGCTTGACGCATGGCGTCGTATTGCCAAAAGCCTGTCCTGCCGCCTGCCGTATTCACCCAAACTGCCGCTGACTTTTCATCCTGATCTTGCCCTGCTACAGGAACAGGGTTTTCGCACCCTTTGTGCGAAGCTACGAATTGCTTGCTGGGGTGACCTATTCTCGAACGGCCATTTCAAATCTTCAGAGCTGTTTTTTGCATCACTTAACGTTTTCTATTATATGCGCCTGCGCGCGGGGATGAGGGACATCTTACCTGATTTCCCCGAAGAGCCTGACATCCTGCTCCCACTCCATTTCCTACTCTGCTCGCAGGATGGGACACATCTGGTCTCTGGCCTGTACCGTCAACTCAGGGCTGCGGCTCCCATGCCTGTGACTGGTGCCCGGGGGCATTGGAGTGCTGAGCTGACTGCTGAACTAACTGATGAGCAATGGCAATATTGCTGTACCCTCACGTCTCGTATCTCAGCAAGCAGCAGACTGAAAATCATACATTACAAATTCCTACAACGGATATATTACACGTCTGTGCGGAAACACAGATTCGGACTAGCGGCCAATGATCGATGTGGGCGTTGCCGCGCCGAACACGCAGATTTTCTACACTTGGCATGGGGATGTCCTCAGGTGCAGCAGTACTGGCAGCAGGTAACGGATGCCCTCACGGCGATGACGAAGGGCACTGTGCCTATGGACCCCCTGCTGGCACTCCTTGGGCATACTCCGCATATTCCTGAATCTTGTCGGAAATTTGTCGATACAGCATTGCTCTTGGTTAAGAGACGGGTGGCATGCCGATGGGGCCGAGGCAGAGCGCCTAAATTTAAGGACTGGCTAGCAGACTTGACCTATTGTCAAGAACAGTATACTACTTTCGCTGAACTATTACCGGTCATCAGTCGGCCTAAGGAAATCTGGGACCCCCTGGTGGGCTACTTACTTGCACAAATAGATGATGACGATGCCTCCGAAGGGAACCATGCTAGTGCTTAGCGACACTACAGAGATTGCTGGTATAATCACAAGACTCGTTCATACATATGCATATTCCCTCTATGCCGGTGGGTGGTGTCTCCTTGCTCCCCTGTTGTGGTTCCCGCCCTACCTAGTGCACCCCATGTGCTGCTTGCAACCACTGACCTCCCCTTCGGTGATACCTGTCCCCGTTGCTCTATCTGGGGCACTTCCATGCTACCTAGGACATATACTCGCTCCTTACATATTCACTGACACTCTGTGACACCATACATATTGCTCTCTATAGCGTTGATTATATGCCGCCAGATCTCTTGTTCTATGACTGTTAAGATGAGTATGGCCTTGCCTATCTATATGACCCTATTGGCCCGTGCCTTCATATCCGAACATGTATATGATGCCTCTTAGTTCGTTTGAATGTTGGGAAGTTTTATCAACCTAAAAAATAAGTAACTGAAAACACTGTTCTGCTGCAGTATATCCTCAAGTACCTAGCAATGCCGGCTGTGCTGCTGCTATCGCCTGATACTATGTTATGCTGCCGGGCCTCCGGGATGCCGGTCACAAGGCTGTGTTCTATTTGTTTGTCACGCTGCCTGCCTCCGGGTTGTAGGCACAGGAAGCTGTGTACTGTCTGTTTTCCTATGCAATAAAGCAGTTTTGAACTAAAAAAAAATAAAAAATAAATAAATCATGCAGCGGGTTGAAAGGTTCAGATGGATCTTCTTTTCTTTCTCATCTCAATGCTCAAATTGGCACTCAGGTAAAGAACAAATTAACAGAAGTGTATATTTATCATAACCTAGATACTCACAAGACCATATAACATAGTGACCCTGTAAGTTATGTTCAACTGCACTCTAACAACATGCAACATGCTTTTTTATAGCACATGTAAAGCTTGAAGCAGTATCTTGCACATTTGTTGTGCAGCATCTTTCCAAGGCCCATTTTTTTAATCTCATAACTTATTTGCTGGAATAAAGTATTTTTTGTGTCCCCCGTAAATCACATATGTGACTTCCCAAATGCTGTCACGGAACCAGTGATTCTTTGCATCACTAAACAACACTACTGAAGGAACTGCACCAATATTTTCCAAGTAACGTTATACCTTTATACAAAGTCAATCTGCAAAGGCCATACTAAGAGTAATCACGGCCAAACTGATTCTTATAATCTTGTATAACCAACAAGCTTTTCCATCAAAAATTGACTCCATGCTTTATAGAATACAAACAATTACCTATAAAAGTATTTTCCAGCTACCTGGTTATATCAGACGTGCTCAGACACACATGGAATTTGTTTTGGCAAAACAAGAACTTGCATGAAAGTCCTAATTCCTCAAGTACTACCACCAGATACTACATGCTAAAGTAGGATTAATGAAAGTAGTGCTGCAGGACATTTTCAATGGCCCAGTTAATAACTCGACCAGATATCTACAGTAGCATGTGCTGATCTAGCCTTTGAACTAAAGATAATAAAAGCCAGTAAATTGTCAAACTCAGCATTTAAGCAACTACTGAAACGAGTGGTTATAGCGAAATATAGGGATGTTGATAAGACACACCATACAGCAACAGGAATAGTTTAAAGCTAACCTTCCCTCTTATGACACTAACGGTTTACAACACTAACTAAAGTTCCACTAAGTAGGGAATGTGGAAGATCCATCCTGGTTGCAGAACTACTGACCCTCCTCATTAAAGACCTTCAACCGCAAAGGAGTCACGGATCAAGAACAACATCAAAATGTAGATTCTGCAATTACAAGAACCACTCATATACTCCTTTGCTATTCGAAATTTGGAAACCCTCGCCACACCCACTTGAAACTTTTGTTTTTTTTCTTATGGGTGCTGTACTTACAAGGAGGCTATTTCACTGTGCCTTACCTCTTCAGATGCTATGGTCTTGGCCCGCAATGGGAATTTTCTTTTTTAAATGATTTGAGGCTCATTTCAGAAATGGTCTTTGATGCATTAAATTATATTAGATTGCCTGACTAATCTAAGGCTGTTACAATCTCAACATGGATCACTTCATGAGTGAGTGTGTTTTAAATCACATTAGAGCAATGGACCGATCTGTGAATGCCGACATTTTCGGGTGTAAGACTGGTTTCTCTCAAGAGCCTCTTGCCAGTTTATGAAACATGTTTTAGTTTTACAATGATGGTTAGGATTTGTATTGTTGATGATTTTAATTACTCGAACAATAACACTTTATGACTGAATACCTTTATAAATTCTTTGCAAATCACACCTGAATAGTACTCTCTACTATTGTTCTAGGAAGGAATCTGCATTTCTTGCTAAACTACATTTAAGTGAACATTAAAAGCCACATAACTCTTGTATTACCCAGGAAACTGTATTGGGGGTGACCTCTCTGATGCCAACAATTCACTTATTTTTGGATTAGAAAACTACCATGCACTCATTCACTTCAACTACATTCACCATACAATAGCCTGTTTTGCCTGACTGAAGCAGAGGGGGAGAAGCCGTGCATCATTGGACTATTCACTGCCACCGCTGGGGGAAACTTAAATCCCCAATATTGCTCCCGACAACACACGCGTATATAAGTGGGACTCTGACCCACGGCAGCTGTGCCTGCCTTGCCTAACTGCAGCAGAGGGGTAGAAGCTGTGCATCATTGGACAACTCACTGCCACCGCTGAGGGAAACTTAAATACCCAACATCCCTCATGACAAGACACGTGCATATAAGCCCAACGCTGACCAGCGGGACGCGCGTCCCACACCAAGGGCGGGCCAGTCCACGTCAGAACCTGGAAGTGGCTGGGCGGAGTATCCCCCCCCTCTAACGACCGCTACTTTGTTGCACTAAAGCTATCTCAGCCGCCATTGAAAGCCAATGGACAAACGTAAGGCAAAACCCAGTGAACAAGGGGGTGAAAAATTAACACCATGGACTCTTTCCTCACAAGAGCAGAGGACACCTTGTCAAAAGAGATCGAACTAAAAGAACGTCGGCTCTCCACAGGAAAGGTGAGATCCCTGTCAAACAATGGACCCCGCGAACAATGCTCTATAGCCTATATGTGATACTTATCCCTTACCCCAATCCCTTAATGCTACAAGTCAATCCAACAACCCTCTAGTTTCTAGTGGAGGGTGGCGGCTCCCCTACGGAACCACCTGTGAAGAAGAAAAGAGGGGGAGGGAGATCTAACAAGGGCATACCACGAAGGAAAGAGCATCTACATACACAAGGGCAGGAAAAAAATCCAGGTGTTCTGACCGAGGATGAGGCCCTCCACGTAAAAATAAAACAGGCTCTCTTTTTACTGCTTCAACCACTTTTTGACAGACTGGAGAAGATCGAAATTAACTTAGCCTGACTCATTATGCGAGGGGCTAGAGGTCAAGTAGGAGAGAATACCGTAACAGATATTACCCAGGAATTGCCAATCATTAACGCTATTCTCCCTTCTCAGCTACCGGGCATGTTTGAGCACCCTGTACCCCACTGCCAGAGACAGGTCAGCCACCGGGACTTTGTGGGGGGAGATGGACCCAATAATCCTAATCTCCATACAACGTCAATGAATTCCGTAAGACCTTTAACAACACTAACCCTCAGCCAATGCCCCCATCCCATCCACATTTCCTCTCTTCCACATATCAACGGTCACGCTCCGCAAGACCCACCCCAGCGACGCGAGGGTATATGGCTCCACACTATCCAGATTGGGAATCCTGAAAGGAGGGGAGTGGCCACGATCAGTGTAAAGATGTGAGGGTGGTAAACGGCACAAGACCAACACAGTATTAGATCTCCTACCAACAGTCTGCCCTTATGTTATCATCCTGGCAAACACCCCTGAATTGAACCACACACACCGAGTCAATGCAGCAGTTGATGTTTAATGCACTACACTGGATGTCGAAGCATGTCAAAGGGGGGCGCAATCTTTCCAATCATACCATTATGGCAGAGTTCAGTGGGTGGGCAACTCCATCAAAACACTCAGCAGGTCCTGCATAATATAACATTTTAATGACCATCATCTGGCGAGGCCCTTGTTGGATATACTTCCTAACCATCCTTCTCCTGGTGCATAGTTTCACGCATTTCCACTAGGTTTTTTTTATAGACCTCTAGGCCAAAATATAAAGTAACAGAGACATGGAAGCATTTTCACTCCTCCCTTTTCTTACCATCAACATATGAATCAAAACGCCTTTTCAGTACACACAAGCAATCGTTTTTGCTGTCGTGAAAGCCCTTGAAGCATGCAATTGACGGGGGGGGTGATAGGGTGGTCCAACAAGCCCGTACATACCCCGGAGTTAACCCTCTGAAGAACCCTCAAACCACAAAGGATACTGGTAATGACTCGGTAAAAATAATAACCTGGAATATAGCTTGGCTAAGGTCGAAAATGGATGATCCCGAATGTGTTAGGCATATAACTTCCTTCAATCTAACAGGCCTAAAGGAAACCTGGGACACTGGGCTAACTCATTTAATGGATT
This sequence comes from Lissotriton helveticus, assembly GCF_964261635.1. Classification (NCBI taxonomy): domain Eukaryota; kingdom Metazoa; phylum Chordata; class Amphibia; order Caudata; family Salamandridae; genus Lissotriton; species Lissotriton helveticus. The sequence goes on from NC_136067.1 coordinate 1,643,518,049, forward strand.
AGCTCCTTCCATACTCCAGCGATCCCTTCGAGAGCAGGTAGAGCGAGAGGGGGCATTATAACTCTGACCAGAAACACCTTAAGTCTAAAAGTTTCTGGTTTTTATAATGAGTCCCCATATTATCAGCTTTTGGTGGGTGAAGGCTTCGAAGGAAGCAATATGCTGCTAATTAACTATTATATAACAACTTTGAGGATGAGACGTCATGGGTGGACGACTCACTTGAGAAGGCGATTGAAGCAACCCTGATAGCCCACCATAACACTCTCAACATCCTATGGATGGGTGACTTTAATGGGCATAGTTGCTACAGAATGATAAAAACCAATGTGTGGTCTAACTGATGAGGAGTGGGAGGTAACCCCACACATCTCAAACACCTATGGTAAATTAAACAGACTTCTTACCATAAGAAGTTTAGAAATCATTAACCCTGTTGATACGACTGCTGACCTCCTCGAGAAAACATTTGGCACTAGTTCTCAGGGTTCTACTATTGATTACCTGGTTGTACCCGTTCCCCAAAAAGTCAATTTTAGTAATGCTAAATCCACATCTCAGCTTTTAGTGCCCATGCAGTAATAACCTGTCAACCAAAATGGAAAGAAAGACATGGCCCCCTGTCGAGGAGAATTCCCATACCCCTCATAGCCAGAAAGAACGGTACAGTCCTCAAATGGGCTAAAATCAACAAGGACAAATTGATTTCTCTGATTTAAGCTAACAGCCAGAATGAGATAATTGCCTGCCTTGATCCGTTTATAGATCCCACCAGAGAAGTGCTAGCCTTTAAGACAATCCTGGGAGAAGTGAGAATTAACTTAACACATTCAGTGCCACGCACAGTGTTGTCCTCCAACTCCTCTGAACCTCGTATGTTCAATGCAGCCTGCACTAAAGGCACTAAATAACCTACACACAGCTCATTAGGGGAAATCCAAGAGACAAGGATTTAGTCAGGCGACATCCATACAAAGAAACCAGGTAGGCTGCGCTGAGATCATTGAAGGGGAAGGCATGGGAACACCTCCAACATGCAGCATCCTCAAACAACGCTAAGGAGTTATGGGCGCTAATCGATGCTCCATTTTTTAAACAGGGTACAGACCCTAATCTAGAAGTCCATAGGGATGAAGACACATGGGTGGAACACTTCCTCAAAATATTTGGGGCTCCCCATGTAGGTAGAGAACCTATCTCCAATGATGATACAGCTAAACCTTTACCTACCTTAATATTCACCCTGGCAGAGGTTAAATACGAATTGCTGCAGTGCAGCACTGAGAAGGCCCGTGGCCCTGATGGAGCTCCTATAGACTTCTTTTTTTGAAAATTCCGGTCTTTTGTCACCTTTGATAACAAATGTTTAACGTTATTGTGGTGGTGGGGCCGCCAGAATCTTGGAAAAAGACCATCATTATTCCGATTCACAAAAAAGTAGACAAATCCTTGCCACAAAATTATAGGCCCATTTCTTTATTGGATGGGGCAGTTAAACTAATGGGCCGCTTATTACTGAACAGATTACAGGAGTGGACCACAGCAAAAAATATCCTATTTCCTGTTCAGTATGGATTTAAGAAAGGCGAAGTGACACTGGACCAATGCCTAAACTTGAACTTGATTATAGCCAATACACAACAGCCAAAAAGGGTAAGGTCTATATGGCATTTATGGACCTATCAGAATCCTTTGACTGCTTCTCCCATGCGCATCTATGGAGAGTTATGAAGGAGATGGGCATAGATGAGACAATCGTATTATTGATGCGTCCGCTGTATTCCCAAGCTTCGGTGTGCGTTCGGTATGGAAGCCAGGGGGAATGCACAAGGCATTTTTCCATTAGCAGCAGCCCTCATAGATTCTACATCAGATGTACCTATGGTGAATTAAGTATGCATCCCTATTGTAATCTATGCAGATGATGCAGTGCTAATCGCCCGGACTGGTGTGGCCCTGCAAAAACTCGAAGGAGTACTTCCGGCCCATCTCCCTGCTTCCGTTCCCAGCCAAGGTCATCGAGAAGATCGTCAACAGACAACTAACCCGATACCTCGAAGAAAACAGCACCCTGCACCCATCCCCAGGGTTCCGCAGCAACCAAAGCACCGAGACTGCACTCATCGCCGCCACCGACAACATCAGGACCCGGCTGGACAAAGGTGAGACCGCAGTCGTCATCCTGATGGACCTCTCCGCCACCTTCGACACTGTCTGCCACCGCACTCTACACGCACGCCTCCATGACGCAGGGATCCGAGACAAGGCCTTGGAATGGACCACCTCCTTCCTCTCCGGCAGAACCCAGAGAGTCCGCCTCCCCCATTCCGATCCGAAGCCTCCTAGATCATCTGCAACGTATCCCAGAGATCATCCCTCAGCCCAACACTGTTCAACATCTACATGGCCCCGCTCGCATGCATCACCCGACAGCACGACCTCAACATAATCTCCTATGCAGACGACACTCAACTGATCCTCTCCCTCACCAAGGACCCCCTCACCGCCAAACCCAACCTCCACGAAGGAATGAAGGCGGTCGCCGACTGGATGAAGAGCAGCCAACTAAAGCTGAACACAGACAAGACGGAGGTCCTCATCTTCGGCTCCAAACCTTCAGCCTGGGACGACGCCTGGTGGCCAACGACAGTGGGGGCAGCCCCGACACCCACCGGCCACGCACGCAACCTGGGAGTCATCCTCGACTCAACGCTCTCCATGGCCAAGCAAGTCAACGCAATCTCCTCCTCCAACACCCTCTGCATGCTCCGCAAGATCTACAGGTGGATCCCGACAGATACAAGAAGAACAGTCACCCAGGCCCTCGTCAGAAGCAGACTCAACTATGGAAACGCCCTCTACGTGGGAGCCCCGGCCAAGCTCATCAAACGACTGCAACGCATTCAAAACGCCACTGCACACCTGATCCTCGACTTACCACGCCTCAGCCACATCACCCACCACCCGAGGTACATGCACTGGCTCCCCGTCAACAGGAGAATCTCCTTCAAACTCTTCATCCACGCACACAAGGCACTCCACAAGACCGGCCCAGCCTACCTCTACAGACGACTCTTCTTCTACGTCCCTAACCGCCAGCTCTCCCTCGCCACCGTCCCGCGCATCCGAAGAACAACCACCGGCGGCAAATCCTTCTCCCACCTTACCGCCAAGACCTAGAACACCCTTCCACTCAGCCTATGACAGAACCAAGACCGGCTGACCTTCAAGAGGCTACTCAAGACCTGGCTGTTCGACCAGCGCCTTGAGACCCTCGCGGGTAAGTAGTGCGATCTACAAATTCTGTGATTGATTGTCTCATTCATGACAGCGTTAGATCTCCAAGTCAATGAATCAAAACCTTCCTCTACTGTGATCTGAACGTCCCTTATATATCAGACATGGTTCGCCTTGCCCCGATTTTATTATGGCATTCACTGTGGAGAAGGAAAACTGTTAATTTGACACAAAACATTATTCAGGACTTTTTAACCCATGACCACGCACATAAGGTTACCTGGATCCAATATGTTAAAAACACACAAACTTCCTTGGGTTCGCAGTTTCTGTTTACGAACCCAGCTAATTGCTTGACAACCCCTAAATACTTCATTTAAAGTTTGTTCTTAACTAAAATGGATAGTGAGATACGAAAATAACTGGAACAAATCCATGATAAAATATCTGAAGGTACCCTTCATTCTCCATGATGTAAATTATTACTTATCGTTTGTGACTAATCCTCGACTTTGATGTGTACTAGTATCCTTATATGCTGGGTCCCCCATGGGAACTTTCTAACCGCATTCATTGTCAGTTTGTCTGTGTGCGATGGAGTATCTTCTCAAACAAATTTGCACATTATCTTTTTTTGTACATTTTATGTGGTGCATCGTCAAAGATTTATCCTCCTCCCTCATGTGGAAGCACAATTTCAGGCAGTGTCTCCCAGCTCTTTATTTTTTTGGAGATGTTGTCAGATCACCTTGTGTGCTACTGCTTAGCGTCTTATTCATGTTTGTCAAAAATGACTAGGAGTTCCCTTCAGTAGACAGGTCTACTTGATTTTTAGGTCTGTCATACTGACGGCAATCCAAAGTTTTTTTTAATGGTCTGCATGTTTTTATAAAAATGTTATAGTGTATTTATAACACAACTGACAAGATCGTCTATACTATTATACTATTCAGGCACATTATTGTGAAATTCCTTTATAGAATTAATCTTTTTACTAAAGAATGAAAGCCATACTGTTATATTACACCAAGGTAACTTGGCGGACCCTTGAGTGAAGTTTTAGCATTCATGTTATTAACTTTGCATCACTTAATATTGTTGTTTAACCTTCCTTTTTTATGCCTGTTTTCTCCTTGTAGTCTTCATAACAATATTAATATTCCTGTATTATGCACGGACACTTCATGAAACTGAAGACTAATGCTGTATTGTAATATATATTCTTTATTTAGATCTAATAAAGTGAACTAATCAAACAATAAAACTTTACTGACTGAATGCTTTTATAAATTATTTGCAAATCACACATGAATAGTCGTCTCAACTATTGTTCTAGGAAGAATGAACATTACAAGCCGTATGACTCATGTAGTACCCTGTGTAAACTGAATTGGGGATTACCTCTCTGACGCCAACAATTCACTCATGTTTGGATTAGAAAACTACCATGCACTCATTCACTTCAAATGCATTCACCGTACAATAGCAAATGACCTATTTCATATTAGCTGTAATGATGACGATTATGTTACTTCTCAGCTGTCAAAAAGTCATTACGTTTAAAAAAAATCTCAATGGCTAACTCTTGAATACATGTACACCCCCACTGATTTGATGAATCATACACTCTGTTGAAAATCCACTATGCCACTGTTGTCCAATGAACACAAAAAAAACCTCAATACATCTTCATGCTGGGAAATAAGGAACGTTGATGTATATGCAGAACAAAATACAGATGTGATGGTACAACCTTGCTCAATCTGCGAAGTGTTTGGAGAAAATCATGAATATATTGTCTAACACATATATCAATATCTAGCCAATAAGTCAAGAAAAAAGCTAACATTGTATTTGTTTCCATTTAGTGCTCATTGTAGCTAAATGACAGCCATCTGAACTGAGCATTATAATATGTTTTGTTGTTTACACTGCTCCCACACAACAAACACGCTCCAACATTCAACAAAACACATTAGAAAGAATATCCTTCATATAAAGCACTTGCTCTTAATGCTCAATAAGGTGGTTCAGTTTAGATCATGTACTGATTGGCAAGGAATCGGCAAAATCACTGATAAAGATCCTAACGACAATTAGCCTTTAACAATAATTAGTAATTAATTAGAAGCCAGTTTATGGTGGGAAGGTCTTCACTAAATTAGATCTACATGTGACCCTTGCTCTGTTTTCTGTCAAAGATGTTGATGAATCGAAGACATTGTTTTGGATTCCTTTGGGGATTTTGAAAATGGAACATTGCACATTTGGGCTAGGTAAAGCCTTGGTGGTTTTCTGGAGATTCCTGGACAACTTATTTTCTGGCTTCTACAACCAAAATGTGGTTGTTCACCTTAGTGATTTCCTGAGCATTCAAGCACAGCTGCGGAACTGTTATACTAGCCACTACAACACTAAATGTCCTGTAAGCTGGAGAAGAGAAAGTTTTCAGAAAAGTTTGACAGATTATTACATCTACAAGGCGGTTTATGGATTCTCACAAGCTAGAAGTAGTTTTTGCCCAGCCTTACCAAACATCAGAGAGAGACCAAATAGTTTCTTGGATTCACAAACTTTGTATTGACAATTTATGGGAAACTGCAAAATGTTCCAGCGACATCATGACTGTCACAGGGAAAGAGAACATGAACAATGAGTTCCATTGGAATAAAGGAGCAGAAAAAGCCAATCAAAAACTTACATGAATATTCAGCAGAACTCCTGCTCTTTGCCAGCCAGACACAATGAAGAAAATTAAATTTCTTATTTATACAGATACATTAGCCTGGGCTACTACATGTAGAGGATGAGTACCACTTGGAACACTAGTTTTAATCTCTTACAGACCTTGACAATTTGTGAACACCATTACTCAGGTGTTGGTATAAAACTCTGATTCATGAAATAGGTTTCTGAGAGTGGAAACATCTACTCATGGGGATAGAAAACCCTTCGAATTCCATACTCACTATCAGAACTTACAAGACCACAGCAATGTTCACTGGTGTAAATTTGGTTTGCCAACTGCGACTCATCTCTCTTGCATTGTCATTTTGCATACAATCCGTGGGATTGATTCACTTCTTCAAGAGAGTCAAGGAAGAGGGCGCGCGACGCAGCAAACAAGATGGCCGCTCCCCCTGGAGCTCCACGATTTCGGCGGCGCTAATATGATAAAGTACCCGTTTCCAGCCAGCGTTTCTGGGCAGAAACGGCTGATTTCGGTGTCGGAACTACCCCCCTGCTGCTGGGTATGTTTGTAGACTGCCACCTGCATTTTTTGATGTAAAAATTTGCGAAAATGATGTCTCCGCGACAATGGCCGCCATTTTGTTTTTTCTTTTTCACTCGTTTTTTGTGAAATATTTTTCTATGAGGCTTCTGCTCCCAGGTTTTGGCTCTTCAACTATATCGTCTTCATCTACAGTTGCTTTATGAAAGACTTTTTTCCTTCTTCGTCAAACGCTGTTTCCTGATACTATTTTTTACCTTTTTTACCTCAGACTTTCTCTTCTAGCGTCGAGCACTTGCTTCAGGATTTACTTTGTGACCTGCTTATCTGTGGTGGCATCTTTATGCCACTTCCTGCCTCCGGCTGCATTTTCTCCTTTTTTACAGTGTTGTTCCTTGCCTCAAGGACGCGGCTTGTTATGTGATTTCTTAGCTGCGCATTGAGCAGAGTTGCCTTTACTCTCACGCTGCACTGGTTCCCTCAGCATTGCAATGATGGAACTCGCACACAACTCCAAGGCCTCTACTGCAGCCTCTTCTACACGCAAAGATCCGGCTTCAACTGGTAAACGCCTCAAGAAAGACCCTCCTTCTCCCTCCAAATCTCCATCTCCTGTAACCCTTGAGGATATTATGGAGGAACTTCGCCTCATTCGTCCTTTTATGGCGGATACCACTACCACTTTACAGAGATTGGACGAGAAGTGGTCTAAATTTGGACGAGAGTAACAGATGTTGAACAAAAGATTAGTGACGTTCAGGATGTTGCTGCCACAGTACGTAGCCTCACTAAGGATGTTGAAATGCTCAAGAAAACCTCTGAGGATTTGGAAAATCGAAATAGGTGCAATAATTTGCGCATTTATGGTGTTCCAGAGAATTCGGAGGGGTCAGACATCATCCAATTTTTGAAATCCCAGGTCTTACCTATTGTTGGTCTGCCTAAACATGTGGATGTGAACATTCAACGTGCGCACTGTCTTGGCCCCAAGAACTCTTCCTCTTCCTCAAAACCCAGAGGCATCATCCCTTATTTTCTTCTCTACTCCGACCTTATGACTATTCTGCATTCTGCCAAAGAGCACAAACAATTGTTATGGTCGGGTAATAAACTCTTTTTCTCTCAGGATGTTTCAAAGCAGACTGCTGCACGTCGCAAGGAATTTTTGGACTTCGATCCATGAACGCTAGATATGGCCTCATTCACCCTTGTTTCTTCAAGGTTACATACAAGGAAAGGACATTCAGCTTCGACGATCCGTCTGATCTTCGCAAATGTATCCGCTCTCACAAAGAAGATTCCATGGAACTCAGCAATTCTTAATTTCTTAATGTTTTTTGGTTCAATGTAATTCGTCTATTGTTTCTTTTATTCCCACGTCTTATTGTTCCTCCTAGTAATATTCCTTTGTTTTATTCCCTGGTTTCCTAGGTCTCCTCTTCAAGTGTTTTGGTTCCTTGATCTTCCCATTGTACTGTGCCGTTGTTTGTTTTAGTCGCCCCAGTTCGCTGCCTTTCCTTCACAATTGTTTGGTAAGTCTCCTTCATTTGTTTTATATCGTAGTGTTTGGTCCTTCATTTGCTTTGTCTCTTCCCTTTTACTCCTTTATTTCATGTCGTAGTGACCATGCATTTGACGTAATTTCTCTTTTTTGTGCGGTCGTCTTTTCTTGTTGCTCCCGCTCTTACTCTATTGATCTTCACTTTAGTTGTTCTGTATGGCTGTGTTGGTTTTTCGCCATCCTCCTCTTTTCTCATCTTCTCAGGGGAGCTGTGGTCTCCCACTCCTCTCTTATTCCACTGTCCCTCTCTCCTTTTCTTTTTCCTTCTTCATGGCATTTTCTCACGTACTTCTGCTTCTCTTCTCCTTCTCACTTTTTACAGTTTTTCTCTCTTCATGCATTTGTGGCTTTGGCTTATAATCTTCCTTTTTGCCTATCTCCCGCCTTTTAGATTTTCCTTCCTTCTCAGTTCAAGACATTCTCTCTACTGCTCTTAGCTCTTTTCTTTTTCTTCAATTTTTCCTATTTTTATGCTTACTTTTATTTTTTTATTTTTAAATTACTGGTCTTCGAGTTATTTCTTGGAATGTCAAGGGTCTTCGTAACCCGATTAAAAAACAAAGGGTTCTATCCCACTTAGCCAGACTGAAATGCCAAGTTTCCCTGTTACAAGAAACTCACCTCTCCCAAAAAGATCTCTCCTCTCTGCGTAAACAATGGGTGGGTGAAGTTTTCTGTTCACCGTCAATTAATAATAAGAATGGTGTTCTTATCTTGTTCCATAAATCGTTAATTCAGATGAAAAATGAAATCTCAGATTCTGATGGTAGATGGTTAGACCTAGATGTTAAGGTTAATGATACTGACTTATCTTTTTGCAATGTTTACGGTCCAAATGGTATTGACCCTACTTTTTGGTCTGATTTTGCCAAACTTCTTTCCTCTCATACTAGTGTTGACTTAATTGTTGGAGGTGATTGCAACCAATGAATGGACCCTTTTTTAGATCGTAAATCCCAGACCAGGTACATTCCTAATAAAATGCAAAAATCCTTTTCCCGAGCAATCTCCTCTAGAGGTTTAATTGATTCCTGGAGACTCTCTCACCCAGATACCCTGGAATTTTCCTTTTTTTCCCCTGTCCACGCTTCACACTCCCGTATAGATTATATATTTCTCACCCAGCACACCTTTCAATTTATGACAAATGTAGAAATTGGCTCTATTCTCATTTCCGATCATGCCCCTGTCATCCTAGATATTGATTTACCCTCCCCAGCTCCCAGCTCTCGCCGTTGGCGTTTCAATAACTCTCTTCTTTTGGATCCGCAGTTCATTGACCAATTCACTCTTTTTATGGACGACTTATTTCGTACTAATCTTAATACAACTTCTTCATTTCATTTTGTTTGGGATGCTTTTAAAGCATCGGCCAGAGGCTTCATTATCGACTTTGTTTCGCGCAAAAAGAAATCGGCCCTTTCCAAATCCTCCCTTATTCTCAAACAAATTAAAGATCTAGAGCATATTTTTTAAACATCCAACTCCCCTGAAGCTCTCTCTTTCCTCATCAAAGCTAAACTCCAATTTAATAAATTTTCTTGCGACTCTGCTTGTAACCAACTCTTAAAATGTAATTCCAAAATGTACGGTGGGCATAATAAAGCGGGTAGGTCTCTTGCAAATTACCTTAAAATTAAGAAACAAAAATCTAAAATCGCTGTCATATCTGATGCCGCTGGGACTCGTCACTGCACGGATGATAAGATTCTGGATTGCTTCGTTCAGCATTATTCCTCTTTATATACACCTGAATCTTCCCCTACTCCTTCTCAAATTGATTCCTTTTTCCTCAATATACCCAAATCCTCCCCTGCTGCCCTTGATTTCTCCTCTTTGGATGCCCCTATTTCTGAGAAAGAAATACTACAAGCAATCACTCTTTTGCCTAAAGATAAATCTCCCGGCCCAGACGGCTTTACGGTTCGTTTCTATTTTCAGTTCAAAACTTGTTTAATACCCCACTTATCCTCCTTGATTTCTTCTTTTCTCTCAGCTGGCGAGTCTAAAGGCTCTTTTACCCAAGCTATGTTATGTTTAGTCCCCAAAAAAGATAAAGATCCCTCCCTATGTAAAAATTATCGGCCAATTTCTTTAATCAATACGGATTGCAAAATTTATGCCAAGATCTTAGCTTCTCGTTTATCTACTTTCGTTCCAGACCTTGTTAATATTTATCAGTCGGGTTTCGTTAAAGGTAGGTCTATTACTGATAACTCTAGAGCTCTTCTCAATATCATTCACCTAGCTTCCAAACTGACAACCACACTCGCTGTCATCACCCTTGATGCTGAGAAGGCTTTTGACAGGGTCAATTGGGATTTCATGTTTGGGGCCCTTCGCTGGCATGGTTTTAGCCCTCACATCATTAAACTTATCCAATTATTATATTCATCTCCCTCTACTTCGATTTGGGTTAACGGTGCTCAGTCATCCTATTTTCCCTTACATAGAGGTACTAGACAAGGCTGCCCCCTTTCTCCCCTTCTTTTTATTTTAGCGTTAGAGCCTTTTCTTGAGAAAATTCACCTTTCCACCTCTTATTCCGGTTTTGTCTATAAGTCATTAGACATCAAGTTCACAGCCTATGCTGACGACATTTTACTTTATATCTCTAACCCTACTACCTCCTTGCCGGCACTTTTTTCTTCACTTACTGAATATTCCTCAGTCTCTGGTTATAAGTTAAATATTGATAAGTCTGAAGTCCTACCTCTTAATACATTTTGTTGTGCACATATGTTTCATGGTTCAGGCTTTGCATGGAATCCTACCAGTATTAAATGTTTGGGTGTACTATATACTCTTCATCTATCAAAGATACTGTTAAAATTAACCATAGGATATTCTTTCCAAGCTTTCTGCTCTCATAGAGTGATGGTCTCCTCTATTCCTCTCCTGGTGGGGTCGATTGGCAACTGTTAAGATGATGCTTCTACCCATCATTAATTTTTACCTCTCCATGTTACCTATTTCTCTTCCTGCCTATTTCTTTAATCAAATTAATCGTATTCTTACTCGCTTCCTCTGGAATAACCGTAAATCCAGGATATCCATATCTCGCCTTCAACAACCAAAGCACTTAGGTGGTGTGAATTTTCCTAATCTTGTACGTTTTCATTCCTCCTTTACTTTTATACAAATTTGGCCTTTCCTTGCAGACTCGCCTTCCCCTACTCTCACGGCATGGAGTGCTTTAGAGCAAGCTCAGCTTTCGCCTTTTCACGCTGCTATCCACTTAGCTCAGCCCCCAAAATGTTTCCTTTCTCCCACCTTTATGCTTTCTAGGGCGCTTTCCCTCACTCTGTTTCGTTCCTCGTTCTCTCAAGCGCATCTCCACTCCCTTATCCCGTTATGGTATAATCACTCTCTGAAGATCAACAACAAGGCTCTCTTCTGGAAGGAATGGATTGATAAAGGCATTCTGTACGCACATCAGCTCTCAGTTGATGGTTCCATATTGGATTTCTCTTCCATTAGCTCCTCATTTCACTTATCTAACAAATACTCTCCCCAGTTTCCTGACCTCCATTTTGCCCTATCTACTTTCCTCTCACACTACACTATCAGATATCGCCCCTCCTAAATCCTCTCCCTTAACTTTTACAATCCCACATAAAGCAGCCACCATTTATAAGATCCTCTCCCGTTCTATCTCCGATCGCCCTAAACCCAAATCTGAACTTGCATGGGGAAAAGGATCTAGCACAGGATTTTTCTATTTCAATTTGGGAGTCCCTCTGGTCTAAGATTCACACTCTCTCCCGTTCAGCTAGCACCACTCAGACTCTTTATTTTTTTTTATAATCGGCTTTTTCTTACCCCACATGACCTGTTTAAGTTCAAAGTCCTTGACTCTTGCCAATGTTGGTCATGCTCTCACCCTGATGGCACTTTGTTTCATATGTTTTTTCAATGTCCGTTGGTTGCATCCCTCTGGCAGCATATATGGTGCAAGTTGAATGAGATTTTAAACTCCAAGCATATTTTTGAGATTGTTCACATTTTTCTAGGTGGTTCTTCTCCTATTTGGAATGTTTCACGTATTGTTCGCAATTTTATAGATTTGTTTATAGCCATTTCTTTGCAGATTATTACTTCAAATTGGAAAGATACTTCAAAGATCTCTTCTACTGCCTGGTGGAACTTATTATGTCATCATCACAGACTTGATCGTGCACATGCTACGACTACCTCTCTCTTAATTAAAAGAGATTTGTTATGGTTACCCCTCACTGATTTTCTTTCCAGATGCCTACCCTGATATGCCTCCTCTTTCCTCTTCATCTTTCTTTCCTTTCTCCTTCTTCTTCCTTTCTGTCCCCCTCTCTTCTAGCCTTTCTTTCCCTCTTTCATTTTTTCCCTTTCCCTTTTCCCTTTTTCTCTCCTTTCCTCGCCCTCTAAAATCTTAAAAAAGCATTTTCCCTCAGTACATTTTTTTTATATTCCCCCCTTGGGGTTCTTGTTTTTTATATTCCACATTCAGATTGTATTATCTCATTTTCTCCGTTTCTATTTTCTTACTGATTGTGTTTCTGTACTGATGTTTTACTTGGCTTATTTGATTCAATAAAGCTTTCTAAACTGAAAAAAAGAGAGAGTCAAGGAAACTCTTTGATTAATACTGCCTAAGAAATTCAAAGCCTTTAACATCAAAGCATTCTGGACATTAAAGAAAGGTCATTATTATTGACAGCAGGAACAACTGATTCAAATAGCAGAACTACAAGAGAAGTATTGGCAGTGCATTACAATACTTCTATTGTAGTTCATCAGGTAGTAAAGATCACATTGAATCATATGCTGCATTCACTTTTGGGGTTTTCTATGCAGGTCAACGCAGAAAAATAATTTAAAGAATCTAATCTCTATGCTCAACGCAAGTCTCTGCACCTAAAGCCCTTTCGCTAATCTTGATACAAACTGCAGACGCCACTAAAATCCTGGAATACAAGGGCTACTAAGTTCACTGCTGACCTTCAACAAAGATAAAATCACTGAGAACATTCTTCAAGATAAGAACACTGTGAAAGAGAATATCCATCTGCATAGAATACTAGAACCAGCCTGTGCTTGGTCGGCTTCTCATTTCTGGCCAATTCACTCACATCCCACCAAGCTTAGTTCTGCATTCTTAATTGAATCAACCGTCATGTTTCTTTCTCAGTTACACCAAGTGTGAAAAACACAAAAACAAGTCCTGTTTTTCCAATTCAAGCCTGTTGAAGATTCTCATTTTCAGTGGGAGGTCTCTCAACCCTCTGTCAATATTGGTACATGGAAAACTCAATATGAATAGTGTCTCAGCAACAACAGAAGCCTTCTAATAACTACAAAAAACACATCGGTGATCCAGACTGTAAACAACAGTTTTTCTATGTAGAATATAAACAGAAATAGACAGCAAGGAGTATTGAACGATCAACATTGAGAACAATTAATGTTTTAAAAAAGCAACAAAATGTTTGGTCATCATGGAGGTTATTTCACAAACAGTATATATAAAAGAACAATAAAGTACACAATATTTCACACACATGCTAAGTGCATAAAGAGTTCACAGGATGCGGACAAGTAGAAAATACAACAAGCGTTTGCAATGTAGGTCTCGCATTTAAGCAAGTTTGAGGTATTGACATTGCAAATAACAATGCCTTTTATTTTTGTTTTTGTTTGTAAAACATAAATAAAGGGCATTGTCATTTACAATGCCAATAGCTTAAACTCAAGTAAAGCGAGACCTATTGCATTGCAAAAGTCCTCAAAGAGCAGTGGAAATGATGACATTTCAACGGGAAGGCAGTACCTTTATTTAGACAATCCAGCCATTCTCAGCACGGGCGCTATACTTTCATGATCCTTTAGAAGGTGATAGTGATACTATTGAAGCACTTTTTTTAGCACGGTTGTTCTGCTTTAAACGGGGCAGCACTAGCACTTCAAAAGCAGTGCTGAAATAAATTACTTTTGAAATAATGACATCTTAGTTCTCATACCTTAAAGAGCTGGAAAAAAACAGGTAAGGGAGGTTAAACCGGAACTACAGAGAACCAAGAGGTCGAATTTAGGTTAGGTGCCAGTCAATCTCTCATCCTTCCAAGTACCATTTCGTTGGTTAAGAATCCCCACCATGGCTCTCATAAGGTGATCTGTTTGATCTTAGCGGTTCAAGGGAGAGTAAACAGACCTGGAATTGTGACTGCTCGTGTCATAAAAAGAGGGGAATTTCTATCCCCGGCATCTGTAGCGCTCTACTTGGGCTTCTCTGAGACATGCACACAAAACTATGGGGGGGGGAGGGGGGTCTCATTCCAATGCTTTTGGATCTGTGGTCCTGGACTGAATTCTTGAGTAAATATACCTCTAGTTCTGCCTTCAAGTTGCATCAATACAGCCAGTGTCCTCTGCCTGGGTAAACAGGCGGAGCAAGGCAGGCACGGTTTGTCGCCATTTCCCTGGAACACAACCTGCTTTTACAGCAATTTAACCATTTTAGAAAGGGGAGCCCATTTACAAATACAAATGATTCTCCGCACAAAGCATTCTGCATAAGTTCTGGAGGTGCTAACAGCACATACGTTACAATGACATCAGTAGTAAATGAGCGCTGCTAATCACAGGTGGTGATGGTGGTAGCAGCCCAGCTGACGCAGATGGTCATTACCTCCCAGTAAAAGGCACATTCTCTGGAGCGTGGGGCGCAAGCAGCTACAGCGCATACTCCGCTTGTCTTTATTTTTCCAATTCCTTCCTCTACGTTAGCATGATTTCAGTAGCTCTATAGTACCTGAGGCAGAAAATGAGTATTTCTACTGTCGCCACTCATTCTATTTCTTTAGGGCATAAAGACTCCAAATCTGCGGGGCTGGTGGTATGTAGAAATTCATCCAGCCCGTATATAGCAATTCTTTTAGCACACTCATGATAACTGACTACTGTAAATCAAGGAACGCACCAGATTTTCAAACATGGCTGCACACGTTGCATATTGGCCATCAAAAGAATATTTATATGTAAAGAGGGTGGGGTGGGAAAAGAGGTTTTTAAAGTTTGGAAATGTTTTAAATATTATATGGAAAGCACTTTAATGAGAAAAATGAGTAGAGCAGTTTAACTTTAAAAAACAGTCTGGTGCACTTTAGAAATTGAGTAGCTGTTTATCTAAGACCTCGGACCAGGAATGTTTTTTACTATGCCATATGGAATACACTTTTATAAGATGATTCAGGATTAATTGATAATTACACTTTTTCTTTTTTAATGCGCTTTCAATAGCACTGTTTCATGCACTTTATACCCAGCCCTGGCTCTGTATTTATTTGGGATTTCGTATAGGGAAATGTAGCCGAGAATTTCTTAGGGTCAAGAGGATGGTATGGAAAAAACAGAATAATTCTCTATTTCTGAAAGGAAATGAAACTATTTCTTTGTTTGGAAACTGCAACATTAATAACAAAATGCTTTACAAACATGTCCACATGCATGCCGCTTGGTCATATAACCCAATCGTTCGGAATTATTTACAATTTTGTAAACTGTTATGTTTTTAAGAGCTTGCGCCATGATATATATTAAGGACAACATGTATTCACTTCACTCCACATGGCCCCATCCGTACTCGCTCCTGTCCATCACTCACCGCCCGTACCTGCAATTTGGACGAAGACTCCCGTACCCCCCTGAGCAATCCCCAGGCCTCAACATCCCTCGCCACCCTCCCACCACAGCATGTGAGCGCGCGTTGGGAGCGTGTGAGGCAGAGAGGAGACGCCATGCGCGTGCACATGGCCTGTCCGTGTGCGCACATGGTTTGGCTCCCTTCGCAAACCAAAGCGACGACATCTCGCCAAGACGAAGCAGCGCGTGTGCTGCGTTCGCTAGGCGAGACCTAAAAACAAAAGTGAGTATCTGTATGGAAATTATATATTTATATATAAACTTTATTTCCAGGAATACATTCTTATTGAACTAAAAACAAATTACACATTTACAATTATAAAAAAAATGTATGAAATACAAAAAAGTTAGAAATAAATGTTATTCCCAATCTGTACAGATTAAACATTGTATGCCAAAAGGTCTTATCTGTTAATCAATATTCACCTCAAGCCAGTATACCAAAACCTTTTTCTTCTATCAAAATCAATTTTACAATTATCAGGATGTTTCATAGAGCATAAAGCAACTAGGGTGTCATTTTGTCTTCTTATGTCATCCTTTAACACAAGGTGGGGTACCCTTTTCCTCTCACTCACTCTAAAAGGAGATGTGTAACTGAATATTGTGTGTTAAAAACACAAAAACAATTGCCATTATTTTTTAAAACTTTACTTTTGAAGCCTAGGATTCTCCACCCTGGAATGAAACCCAGCCGGAATCGGAGAATTGTATTGCTTATCCTTCTATCTGGGACCTTGGACAGATGAGGAAAGGTTTCAGTGTCACTAATACAACAATACATATGAACTACAGATGGCCTCTTCCCTAAATAGAACTCATCCCAAGATGCTGAAGATTCCCGTACACCATCTGTGAGGATAGGCATCTGAACTTTGGTGGCAATAATATGGATTCCTAGTTTTTAAATTTGCAGAAACTTTGCAGAGAAGGAGCGAGAATTCATCTGGACTTGACTATATATGTGAAAGCGTTCTAGAGGAATTAGTGACACATCTTTTAATAGACAAATGAAATCTTGGCGCCCGTGTTCGAGCTAGTAAGGTCAAAGACTCAAACCGCAATTCAGGTCGGATTGTTTGTATCATTCTGTTTTTGGGGTACTCCCGAGAAGGTTGTTTTATACAAAGAGCCTCTAAGCATTCCCAATCAACATCTTAGTCAAGTGTTAATATCTCTGCTCCGTAGAGTGCCTGTGGCATAAGCATACCTAAAATAGCCTACATGGAAGGCTCTAAATAGTACCCCTTAAGCGGGAGTCAAATCTTTTCAAAGCATTTACAGTAGTCTGAAGAGAAACTCTTTTGCTATATACTTGTCCACTTTAGATTACAAATGAATATAATGCCTAAATACCTACACTCAACCTGCACAAAGGGAACAACATTTAGATGCCAAGAGAATTGCAAAATAATCTTAACTCCCAATTAGCAACTAAAGTCATAAAGAAAGCATCTCTGTGAGGAAAACCAAAGTCTCTGGCTCACTGCCAAAAACAGGGGTTTTTATACACATTTTATCGATAGGTAATAAGCAAAATACTGGATGGGGGAATACAACTGTAGACAAGTGCCTCCTTTTTACATCTTACATTGCCACCGCATACAGAAGGGATGATAGCACCTTATATATCTAAAATGACTAGTCCAAAACAATGGGCCTGATTTAGATCTTACAGATCCTGTCCTACCATTGCTTTTTCAACAGTTTTCCTCCCCGCCTACTTGACAGCCCGCCCGCCCGCCCGCCCAATTTAGATGTTGGCGGGCCATGGACGAAGGACCACCACAGTTCCACCACCTTTGCCAGGAATTTTTACTACGTCAACGTCGCCGCAGCCAGAAGAGGCTGGTGGCAGGAGTCCACTCAAGAGTCCCAACGAGCTGATTACGATGTGCCTTTTCGCAGAGGCAACTTTGGGGGGAAAGACCTCCAAACTCAAGTTGGCAGAATGGAAGAAAAAGAGATGAAATGTTAATTTTTTTATGTCCCACTTCTGTTTCTGTCTTGAACCCCATTGGCCAAGTCCTACCAGTGCTGCTGCTACTTCACCACAACACTCACTTGTCGCCAGATCTAAGGTAGGCTCTGCGTCACTTGCCTCACTATGAATCATGTGTTAATGTTTGATCTTGCCTCGTGTATTTCAACATTGCTCTTGCATGCAATTTTTGTATGTATCATGCATATGTGTTCATCTTACAAATAATATGTGTAGTAAGATAAGGATGAGTAGTACTTACCTGTTCACGCTCCACCATGGACCTCACTCCATCAAGACTCCGCCGCCAAGACACCGCCAGCACAGCGGAAACATCTAAATTGGCTTGGCGCAACCCCGCTGGCCTGATGGCAACAGATTACTGCTGGCCAGCAGAGAAGACCGCTGCGGCTTCCTGTCCATATCCGCACCATCTAAATATGACGGGCGTACCGCTATCAGCTTGACTGAGAACTTGGAGCCGCAGCGGGAAGACGGCAGCTCCCCCAAGATAAAAATCAGGCACCTAGATGAACTCTTTTCAAACTATGCTCACTGTCTAATCCATCCATGTGATAAACTATAAGAAATACCAAAGCCAAGAAACATGAGCCAACCCAATTTTTCTGCAAATTTAAATGAGCAGTTGCCTTACCATACATAACTCATTTCTCCTCTCTTGCTCTAATCTCAATCTGGGATGTAAACCCTACAAACTGAATTCCTTCTACTCTTTCATCTGTTCTAATGCAAACTTCTGTTCTTTCCAGCTCCTCGCAACTTTTACTCCTATCTCACTGTATTGTCTAATAAAATGATGCTCCTCACTACTCAAAAGATACTCATAACCTCGATCAGTATTAATATCATACTTGTTTAGTGCAATCACTCTGAAAAATGCACTATAATCTCTCTATTGACTAGTCTAATAGCCAAATCCTCTAACAGCACATTAAAAATAAGGAGAAAGAACATCATCATGGTTAAAAATCTTAATATAGGTGGCATGGTCATGCCGAGCAGCAGGATGGTGATTTGCTAGAGGGCTCTGCCAGCAGCACCTAATATCCGCATATTATCCAATCAAACTTGGGGGCAATCCCATTTCACTGTCATGATTACCTAAAACAACTCGCCCCAGTTGGCGATGGTGGAGAAACGCGCGCCTCCAGCGAATGTGAGACCACTGCACGGATTGGGCCTGCTGCGGTGAGGGCCGAGCTGCGGAGTGCTCCAGGGTTGCCTGATGTGGGCGCCATGTGCTGCCGGGAGGGGACAGAGCTGGAGCTTCCTGAGTCTGTGTGCTGGTCTGCTCGTGATCCTGCAGGGGCAGAAGCGCTGATGGATACAGCCTACGTGACCTGGGGCTATTAGGTGTCTGATTCGGCACTGTGCCGGAGAGGGCCACCGCTGATGAGCGAGCTGGCGACCCAATATCGATTGCCTGCCCCGGTGAGTACTATATTGCAGCGCGTCACCAAGGTAAAAAATAAATAAATAAAAGACTCGTAACTTACTGCCTAGCATCCGATACCTTGCCTGCCATACCCCTCTATTCTGAGGGTCCTTGATTGTACAGGTGATGTGCCAGTTCATTACACAGCACTGGCCTCAACAGGGGGCTAGGGACTAATAAAAGGCTCATTAATAAATGCACTGACAATGCTGAGGCCCTGTATACAGTGTGATGCTGCTGGAGGGCCTGTTGCATCTTGAAACAACCACCGAAGTGCACTTAGACCACCAACCCTCTTCTGCTTCAAAATAGTGACTGGATACGAGCGCTGATCTGGCGCCATTAACCCGCCTTGACACGCTAGCTGATTTGCATCATTATGTCACATTCATACTGTTATCCGCATGATCTCTAACTGTATAAAACGTGAACGAACGCCAATATTGCATCTTCTGCCATTATCCTACTAACCTCCTGGAGACTTGCCTGCCAACTACGGCGACCGTGGACAGCTGTGAAGTCTGCTCGTGCCCCTGTGGTGGCGATATCCAGGGAGTGGGCGGCACTCCAAGGACCCCATGGGATCTGAATGCCCACACAATGTAGATCTATGCAGTTAGATAATCCTTATATTGCAGCCAACTCTCTGCTACTTGACCCACATGCATCATTCCTGAACCTCACAAGCAGCTCACCCCAAGTAAATAAATATAAGGGGAAAAGACACTAAGCAATCAACGCTTTCATTCGTCGCCTTACTCATAATGCTTAACAGGGCCAAGAGCCGGAGCTCAACTCTACACAACCGGCCGAAGAAGAGGCGCGAAGACACTGATTTACACGCAATACTTCTGTTTGTAAAAACAAGCCTCAAGGCCATGGACTATAAACAAGACCGACTTACAGGTTGATTGGATCAAGTCAAATATTGTGCCGATGAACATGAAAACGCTTGGATCATCTTGAAAACCGAGTTTAAGATGCGGATGATTCAAAATCGGAATCCAGGGAAAAATTACTATACATGGACAAGGTGCTCGAACTAATTAAAGCTAAAAATGAATATCTTGAAGCGCACTCTAGGTGCAACAATCTGCACATAACCGGTAATCCGGAAACTATCTCTGCCCCTAAAATGGAAGATTATGTTATAAAATGTGCTACTTGAACTCTTTTGTGACAACCTGTCTTTATTGCGGAAAGAACCCATCGATCCTTGGCTCCTAAACCATCTGTGGGAGCCACTCCGC